>NC_067407.1:8382338-9002807 GCF_009764475.1 Pristis pectinata
CTCCCTGCTCGCAGTGCTTCAGCCAATAAATGTAAGTGTCCAATATGCCCAGCCAGCCATCATATCACCCTGCCCCGTGACCTTCAGGAACCCATGAATAGACACAGCATGAATGTAAGGACTGATACTGTGCCCACCAGTTGCATGCATGAGGCTTCTCTGAGTTATTTCTTAAGAGCTTTTTAAAAAAAATTTATTTACAGCGTGGTAACAGGCCCTTCCAGCCCAATGAGTCCGCGCCGCTCATTTTAAACCCAAATTAACCTACCCGTACATTTTTGGAATGTGGGAGGAAACCAGAGCACCCGGAGGAAACCCACGCAGACACGGGAGAACGCACAAACTCCTTACAGTCAGTGACGGGAAATGAACCCTGACTGCTGGTGCTGTAATAGCGTCACGCTAACCGCTACACTACCATGCCGCCCTTCTGTTAAGAGTCAATCAGTTGCTTTGGGTCTGGAGTTATTTGTAGCCCAAACTGGGCGTGGATTGCACCTTTCCTTCCCACAAAGGTGTTTGTGAACGAGATGAGTTTTTACAACATTGAGTCATAGAGTTATACAGCACAGAAACAGGCCCTTTGACCCAACTGGTCCATGCTGACCAAGATGCCCCATCCAAGCCTGTCCTATTTGCCAGAGTTTGACAAACCTTCTAAACTGCTCCCATCCATGTACTTGTCCAACTTTCTTTTAACAGTTGTTATTGTACCTGCCTCAACCACTTCCCCGGCAGCTCGTTCCAAATACATACCACCCTTTCTGTAAAGAAATTGCCCCTCAAGTTCCTATCACCTTAAACCCATGCCCTCTAGTTCTTGATTCCCCAACCCTGGGAAAAAGACTGAGTGCATTCACTCATCTACAAAATCACCTCTCAGTCTCCTATGCTCCAAGGAATAAAATCCTAGCCTGTCCAACATCTCCCAATAGCTCAGTCTGTCAAGTCCTGGCAACATCCTTGTAAATCTTCTCTGCATTCTTTCCAGTTTAATAACATATTTCCTATAGCAGAGTGACCATAACTGAACACAATCCTCCAACTGTGGCCTCACCAGCACCCTGTACAACCACACCGTGACCTCCCGACTCTTATACCCTGACTGATGAAGGCCAGGGTGCCAAAAGCCTTCTTCACCACCCTGTCTACCTATGTCTCCACTTTCAATGAACTATGTACTTGTACTCCAAGGTCCCTCTGCTCTACAACACTCCCCAGGGCCTTGCCGTTCACTATGAAAGTCCGACCTGGATGTGATTTTCCAAAATGCAACACCTCGCACTTATCGGAATTAAACTCCATTTGCCATTCCACGGCCCACTTACTCAGCTGATCAAGATCCCCCTGTTATTTTTGATAGCCTTCTTCATGGTCCACTATACAACCTATTTTAGTGTCATCTGCAAACTTGCTAACTTGCTAAACTTGCGGCACTGTAGCATAGCGGTTAGCGTAATGCTATTACACCGCCAGCGACCTTGGTTCAATTCCCACTGCTGCCTGCAAGGAGTTTGTACGTTCTCCCCGTGTCTGTGTGGGTTTCCTCTGGGTGCTCCCGTTTCCTCCCACATTCCAAAGACGTACAGGTTAGGAGCTGTGGGCATGCTATGTGGCGACACTTACGGGCTGCCCCCAGAACATTCTTAGCAACTCAAAAAGACGTATTTCACTGTGTGTTTTGATGTACACGTGATTAACAAATAAATATCTTATCTTATCTTATCATGCCTTGTACATTCTTATCCAAATCGTTGATAAGTCCGATAACAGTCCAACGATTTCAGGGATATTCCAGAATAATTCAATGCAAACTCCCTAGCTGCCTTGGTTGGATCAGCTCAGGGACTGGAAAGTGACTCACCTCCTGACACTGCGAAGCCTTTCTCCTGTCTCCAAGCCACAAGTCAGGAGTATGATGTCTATTTGCCAGAATATATGAGGCTCCAGCAGCATCATCCAGAAGGAATACTGTCTATTTGTCAGGACAAGTACAACAACATCATCCTTGGTGGGGAGTCCATAGAATCCTCCACTCCCAAGAGCTGTGGAAGGTGGATCATTAGAAGTATTTAAAATAGAGGTAGATACAATTTTGAAAGATCGGGAGATTGAGGGCTGTGGGGAACTGATACAGATGGAGGAGTTGAGGGCTGGGGCAGATCAGCCATGAATATATTGAGTGGTGGGGCAGACTTGAGGGGCCGAGTGGCCTTCTCCTGCTCCTATTTTCTTCTCTTCATTGGAAGGTCTGCAGCAGTTCAGGAAGGTGGCTAACCATTGCTTTTTTAAAAGCGATAAGGGATGAGTGATGAACACTGGTCTTGCCAGCAAAGCCCATCCCTTGTCAACTAAAATTGTACTAATGCCTCCAGACAGAGTCATAGAGTCATGGAAACAGGCCCTTCGGCCCAACTCATCCACGCCAACCAAGACATCCATCTAATCTAGTCCGATTTGTCCGTATTTGGCCCTTATCCCTCTGAACCTTTCCTATCCATGTACCTATCCAAATGTCTGTTAAATGTTGTTATTGTACCTGCCTCAACCAATTCCTCTGGCAGCTCGTTCCATATACACATCACTTTCTGCATGAAGAAGTTGCCCCTCAGGTATCTTTTAAATCTTCCCCCTCTCACCTTAAACCTACGCCCTCTAGTTTTTGATTCCTTTTCCCTGGGAAAAAGACTGAGTGCATTCACCTTATCTATGCCCCTCACGATTTTATACACCGCTCTGAGGTCACCTCTCAGTTACCTGCGCTCCAAGGAATAAAGTCCTAGCCTGCCCAACCTCTCCCTATAACTCAGGCCCTCGAGTCCTGGCAACATTCTCATAAATCTTCTTTGCACTCTTTCCAGTTTATTGATGTCTCTCCTATAACAGGGTGACCAAAACTGCACACAATCCTCCAGATGTGGCCTCACCAATGCCTTGTACAACTGCAACATAATTTCCCAACTCCTTTACTCAATCTCCTGACTGATGAAGGCCAGCGTGCCAAACTTGATTATTAGTTTAGTCTTCAACACCACAACCACAGTGTTACTGTCTCTTATATATGACCCAGCTGAAATCCATAAAAAGTTAGGTGGATGTATAGCAAACATCCATTGTGATGTGGTTCATCCTTTTTAACTGCTGAACAAGTGATCTTCTACCTCTTCATATACCACACACACTACTGGTCTCTGCTATACCAAAGGACTATTGAAGAAATGGAAGAGGTACTGAAACAATATGGACAGGCGATGTTACCAGGATTGAGAGAATGCAACCATTGGGAAATGAAGAGTAGGCCAAGAAAAAAAAGACCATGTTCACGTTGATTTGCATTCAAAGTCTAGGGTTCCTATTGGGTTACCAGGGACTGATCAACACCATGGTCTCTTGAAGATGCCAAGCTCCCGTATGTTGTTTCACTCCTTCTCCTTTCCTCTCACCCCTCTACTGCGCATCCCCTCCTTATCACCACACACTAATGCAAGAATCTGAACCAACACTGTTTGCAACGTCAACCACCCAGTGTGTTTATTTAATCTCCTCAATCCACCTGCCTTCAGGAATGTGGCCTGGGCAGTTTGTGCTTGATGAGGTTAATTGCATTGTTGCATGTTCTGAGACCTTGTGCCTCTCTCGCCTTGAACCCCTCACCCTATCTCTCGTGGCTAATCAAGGCCCACATTCACTTGGGAGGAAGGAAGCAGCCAATTTGCTTTGGAACATGGAATTTGGATAATCTCCTTTCTGTATTGTCTGACGAACAAGGCTTTTGTGTAGCTGCAGTGAGCTGTTTATTAAGCAGTCGTGAAATCGCTTGGAAATCAAGAATAGGCACCTAGTAGGCTGGTAGGTTAGGCCAGGGTCTGGTTCAGTAGGACTGTAGAAGTGCCAACACAACCCACAAAGTCGCCCTTCTATGCCGTGCCCGTTGCTATTTATACATGTAATAGTATCTTTGCTATATCTGAAAAGGTCACCCAATTGGTCAGCACTCCTTGTACTTGGCTTTCTTGCATGTAGACACTTTTGTTTTTGACACGATGGGACATTGTGTGGGGAATTGGCAGCTTCCCAGGGAAAACAATACGGCTTCAACTTGCCAGGACTTGTCACAGCTCATGATTCAGCCAGTGGGCTCTTCACATTAACCGGTTTGATCCCACGAAAAGAGCGGAAAGGAAGGGGAGCTTGGAAGGAAGATTTGCATGTGTGTAAGCAATTTTGCAACCTTGGGACGTGACTGAGCGCTTTTGATCTTGCTGTTGTAATTCTTACTTAGCAAGCTCCCACAAACTGCAATGTGTTATTGGCCAGATTATTACTCAGCCGACGTCACCAAGGTAATTATTGAGGAAACATAAGAGACTGCAGACACTGGAATCTGGAGCAACAAACAATCTGCTGGAGGAACTCACCATGTCAGACAGCGTCTGTGGAGGGAAATGGACAGTCAACGTTTCGGGTCGAGACCCTTCACCAAAGATAGAGGGGAGATAGGAAGTATAAAGAGGTGAGGGGAAGGGGTGGGACAAGAGCTGGCAGGTGAGGACGGGTGATGTGCAGATGGAGGAGGGGAGAGTGGGAGTAGTGACCGAGGCTGGGAGGTGACAGGTGGAGCTGACAAAGGGCTGAAGATGATGGAATCTGATCGCAGAGGAAGGTGGAGCACGGAACCAAGTGAGAGAGGTGGGGAGGGCACCCAGTGGGAGGAGTGTGTGAGTGGCGGACAGATAAAGAGGGTGGAGGAGGGGAATGAAACAGGGTTATTGGGGGCTGGGGTGGGTGCAGGAGGAACTGGGTAGATCAAGGGACAGAGGGGGAGCAATTTACTGAAAGTTGGAGAATTCAACGTCCATGCCATCGGGTTGTAGACTCCCCAGGCAGAATATGAGGCGCTGTTCCTCCAGTTTGTGTTTAGCCCCACTCTGGCAGTGGAGGAGGCCGAGGACAGACAGGTCGGTGTGGGAATGGGGAAGGGAGTTAAAATGGCTGGCAACTGGGAACTCCAGATGGCTACAGTGGACAGAGTGCAGGTTCTCGGCGAAGCAGAATAACTATTGAGGGATGCTGTCCTTCCCTTCAAAATGTGCTATGGGTTCTTCCAGATCCACTTTGGAGATTGGTATTGGTATTGGTTTATTATTGTCACTTGTACTGAGGTACTGTGAAAAACTTGTCTTGCATACTGTTCGTACAGGTCAATTCATTACACAGTGCAGTTACATTGGGTTAGTACAGAGTGCATTGATGTAGTACAGGTAAAAACAATAACAGTACAAAGTGTCACAGCTACAGAGAAGTGCAGTGCAATAAGGTGCAAGGTCACAAGAAGGTAGATTGTGAGGTCAAGAGTCCATCTCATCATATCAGGGAACCATTCAATAGTTTTATCACAGTGGGATAGAAGCTTTCCTTGAGCCTGGTGGTATGTGCCCTCAGGCTCCTGTATCTTCTGCCTGATGGGAAAGTAGAGGAGAGAGAATGACCCGGGTGGGTGTGGTCTTTGATTATGCTGGCTGCTTCACCAAGGCAGCGAGAGGTAAAGACAGAGTCCATGGAGGGAAGGCTGGTTTCCGTGACGCGCTGGGCTGTGTCCACAACTCTGTGCAGATTCTTGCGGTCCTGGGCAGAGCAGTTGCCGTACCAAGCTGTGATGCATCCAGATAGAATGTATCACATAGAGATAAATCAAGGCTTGGCTTTATGGGCTCATTCTGAAGGACAGTCTCTCCAACACTGCAGCACTCCCTCAGTACCAACCCAGCGTGTCATACCAGATGAAGTGATTCCGCGAGGGAACCACAGCTGAAAGTTGAAGGGAGCCTGGGCTCCAGGCCGACTGCAGCTCACTTCGACCATTCACTGGCACAGGTTCACGCACCGCCTTCCCCGGCCTGCGGAGATTCCAAACGGTGGCGGGAAGCCAAGTCTTGGAATGGGAAGAAAATAATCCTGTTGTGGATTACAGGAAATCCTATGGAAATTATTCTCAAATCCCTAGGCTAATCAGGCACATTGCAGGAGGTTATTATTATCATTGGTGTACCAGCAGATGCTCGGAAACAGTCCGCGTGCCCTGATTGCCCTGCAGCCTCTGGCATTTCCTAATGTTCTCAGGAATGCAGTGTTGTCCAAGATTTGAAGGGACTATTTGCATATATTAGGATAGTCCTAGAGATTATTGCTTCATGGTCGACTTCTTATTGGTATGATTACTGTTCTTGTCCATTTGTAATATGTGTTACTTGTATTGAATACAATCCTCCTCCATTCCCAAGTATTTCAAATGATCTATCCAAAGAAACTATATTCCATCTTGCATTCAGTCTTTTACCCAGGGCTGGGGAATCAAGAACTGGAGGGCATAGGTTTAGGGTGAGAGGGGAAAGATTTAAAAGGGATCGGAGGGGCAACTTCTTCATGCAGAGAATGATGCGCATATGGAACGAGCTGCCAGAGGAAGTGGTTGAGGCAGGTACAATAACAACACTAAAAAGTCCTTGGACAGATACATGGATAGGAAAGGTTTGAGGGATTTGGGCCAAACGTGGACAAATGGGACAAGCTTAGATGGGAATCTTGGTCGGCATGGACCAGTTGGGCTGAATGGTCTGCTTCCATGATGTACAACTTTCCTACATCAAAAGAGCGACTGTTCTGCAAAAAGGTGCCAACTGCCTTCAAGTGCTTGAGAATGTCCTGAAGCCATGGTAGCTGCTATCTAAATGAACTTCACTTCCCCTCCTATTGGAAAAGCCTGCTTAATAGTGATCAAAGGTGATCACTCAATGCTGAAACAGATTATCTGGACATTATCACATTGCTGTGGGATCTTGCTCTGCAGGAGTTAGCTGAGAAGTTGGCAATATTTTACCAGAGGTAGTCACAAGCTGGCACAGTAGTGCATCGGTAACGCTGCTGCCTCACACTTTAGGGAGCCGGGTTCGATCCTGACATCTGGTGTAGTCTGTGTGGAGTTTGCACGTTCTCCCTGTGACTATGGAGAGTTTCCTCCAGGCACTCTTGGCTTCCTTCCGTATCCCCAAGATGTGCACATTGGTAGGTTAGTTGTCCGCTATAAAATGCTCCTAAGGAAGGTGATGGGAGGAGAATTAGTGGGAAACCGATGGGTGTGTGAGTGGGAATAGGTCACCAGTAAATAACTGGGGAAGTGGGAACGAGGGGATTGTCCTGAAAGCAGTCAGAGACTTGATGGTCTGAATGATTATTTCCATGTGGAAACAGGTCCTTTGGCCCAACTCGTGGGAGGTGCCTTCCTGAGCTAGGCCGAGATTGTCCATACCAACCACTTTGCCTTCCTAAGCTAGTCTCATTTGCCTGCATTTGGCTGAGGTCGAGAGGGTTGAGAGTTTCAAGTTCCTGGGAGTGAACATCGTCAATAGCCTGTCCTGGTCAAATCACGTAGATGCCACAGCCAAGAAAGCTCACCAGCGCCTTTACTTCCTCAGGAGGCTAAAGAAATTCAGTATGCCCCCTTTGACACTCACCAACTTTTATCGATGAACCATTGAAAGCATCCTATCTGGATGCATCACAGTTTGGTATGGCAACTGCTCTGCCCAGGACTGCAAGAAACTGCAGAGAGTTGTGGACACAGCTCAGCACATCACAGCAACCAGCCTCCCCTCCTTAGACTCTGTCTTTACCTCTCACTGCCTTGGCGAAGCAGCCAGCATAATCCAAGACCCCACCCAGGTCATTCTCTCTTCTCTCCTCTTCCATCAGGTAGGAGATACAGGAGCCGGAGGGCACATATCACCAGGCTTAAGGACAGCTTCTACCCCACTGTGATAAGACTATTGAACGGTTCCCTTATACAACGAGATGGACTCTGACCTCATGATCTACCTTGTGACTTTGCACCTTATTGTCTACCTGCACTGCACTTTCTCTGTAGCTGTGACACTTTACTCTATACTGTTACTGTTTTTACCTGTACTATCTCAATGCACTCTGTACTAACTCAATGTATCTGCACTGTGTAATGATTGACCTGTACGATCGGTATGCAAGACAAGTTTTTCACTGTACCTCGGTACAAGTGACAATAATAAACCAATACCAATATCGCTCTAAGTCTTTCCTGTTCATGTACCTGTCAAAATGTCTTTTAAACATTGCAATTGTACCTGCTTCTACCACTTCCCCGGATGGCTTTCTGTTAAATATCGCTCTATGTCACTTTCCATTAAATGTTCCTATTATTTTGTTCATCCATTTGTCCTGTTCCCTTTGATCAATTTTACATTAAGGATCTTCCATTTAGACCTTGTTTTCCACCTTCTGGTCTGTGCACACGGTCTCCTGCTGAACTGTCTTGGAAAAAGATTACCACTGATCAGAAGGTTTAAAGCTTTGTTGAAGAAATACAACAACTCCACTGATGCTGAGAATCCGTCAGCCCTTGATTACTCAACGTGCAGAAGGACCATTCAAGGTGGCACTGAGCATCTCGAGTCCATGCATAGGGAGCACACAGAAGCCCACTGTAAATGGTGGAAAAAGTACACCACCTCACAAACTACCCTCCAACCCACCTCACCACCATCTCCTGCCCCATTGGTGGAAGAGTCTGCAGTTCCCACATTTAAATTGGTAAATTGGTTTATTATTGTCACATGTACCAAGGTGCAGTGAACAGCTTTGTTTTGCATGCCATCCATACAGATCATTTCATTACAACGGTCCATCGAGGTAGTACAAGGGAAAACAATAACAGAATGCAGAGTAAAGTGTTACAGGTACAGAGAAAGTGCAGGGCAGGCAGACAATGAGGTGCAAGGTCATAATGAGGTAGATTGTGAGGTCAAGAGGCCTCCTCTATATTCAGAAAACTGGAGTGGAAACAAGTCATCCTTGAGTGACTGACAAGGAATTGGTGTATGTATTGAATTTTGTTAGTGTCTCTTCCTCCTACTCATTGATCTCTTGAACAATAGTGTCCCCAAAACCAATCCCTTTGACACTTTTTAAAATTTTTTTAAATTTAAATTTTATTTACAGCATGGTAACAGGCCCTTCCGGCCCAACGAGTCTGCGCCGCGCATTTTTTAAACCCATTTAACCTACCCGTACGTCTTTGCAATGTGGGAGGAAACCGGAGCACCCGGAGGAAACCCACGCAGACACGGGGAGAACGTACAAACTCCTTACAGACAGCGGCAGGAATCGATCCCAGGTCGTTGGTGCCGTAACAGCGTCGCACTAACCGCTACACTACCATGCCGCCCCACACGGGACGAGGAGTAATGTCAAACTCGATACTTCTTTCAATGTGCATGTGCCTTGGTGAGTAACCAGACTTCTGACCCAAGCAGTGGGTTATTGACTTCAGAAGTCTCTTTTGTAATTCTGCGCATTCGTGTGGTGTCAGATGTGACTCGATGGACACCACCCTTGCCTCTGCATCAGATATTTGTGGAGCTGAGCTCCTCACTAGAAACTTGAGCAAGTAAACTAAACTGGGATGCAGTACAGTAAAGGGCGAGTACCTTGCCAGGATATCAGAGGTGCTGACTTCAATGACGCCAGACATTAAACTGAAGCACACTTGCAGTTTTGGCTAAATACAACAGCGCTACTTGAGGAAGAGCAGTGGGGTTCTCTCTCATGTTCTGGTCAATATTTATCTCCCAACTAATATGTCTAAAATAGATTATCTGATCATTATTTCATTGTTTTTTGGGATCTTTCTGTGTACAGATTAGCTGCCATAGTTGCTACAGCATAACATTGACACCATGAATTACAGAGTTGCATGTTCTCAACTCAGGTGACAATTGAGGTCTTCGGGGTTTTTGTTTATTTATTTTTGGGATCTGGGTGTGACTGGCAAGGTCAACATCTATCCCAAGCTGCCCTTGGGAAGATGATGCTGAACTACATTCTTCAGCCGCTGCACTCTTTTCTGGTGCAGGTTCTCCCACAGTACTGATGGAGGCATTTCCCAGATTACACCCTATTTCCAAGTATGCACTTAACGTCGCTTTGTTCTCAATGTTGCCAGGACTCGAGGGCCTGAGCTGTAGGGAGAGGTTGATAGGTCATGAGACTTATTCCTTGGAACATAGGAGACTGAGGGGTGTAAAGAAGGCACATGGCATGCTTTGCCTTCATAGAACATAGAATATAGAACACTACAGCACAGTACAGGCCCTTCAGCCCACAATGTTGTGCCGACATTTTATCCTGCTCTAAGATCTACCTAACCCTTCCCTCCCACATATCTCCTCATTTCTCTATCATTCATGTGTCTGTCTAAGAGTCTCTTAAATGTCCCTAATGTATCTGCCCCCACAACCTCTACATGCAGTGCGTTCCACACACCCACCACTCCCTGTGAAAAAACTTACCCGTGACATCCCCCTTATACCTTCCTCCAATCACCTTAAAATTACGTCCCCTCATGTTAGCCATTGCCGCCCTGGGAAAAAGTCTCTGACTGTCCACGCGATCTATGCCTCTTATCATCTTGTACACCTCTATCAAGTCACCTGTCATCCTCCTTCTCTCCAAAGAGAAAGCCCTAGCTCACTCAACCTATCCTTATTAGTCGAGGCACTGAGTTCAAGAGTCAGGAGGCTTAATGTTTTATAAAGCTCTGGTTAGCCCCACCTGGAGTATTGCATTCAATTCTGGTCGCCCCCATTATAGGAAGGATGTGGAGGCTTTGGAGGGGGTGCAGAAGAGTTTTACCAGGATGCTGCCTGGATTAGAGGGTGCGTGCTATGAGAGGTTGGACAAACTTGGGTTGTTTTCTCTGGAGCGGCAGAGGCTGAGGGGTGAGATACAGGTAGACTGCTCTCCACTCCCTCCGCACCAACCCTGACATTGTCATCAGCATCTACCTATCACCACCCTGTGCCCACCCTGCCTCCCCTCTTTTGTCCACCTATCACCTCTGTTTTCCCCTCCTATATATTGGGCTTCCCCTTTTCCTATCTTCAGTCCTGAAGAAGGGTCCTGACCCGCAACGTTGACCCGCCTCCTTTTCTCCACGGATACTGCCTTTCATCTAGATTCCAAACTCTGCAGTTTTTCTAGAGTAGACAGATGGTATCTTCTTCCCCAGGTCGAAATGTCTGATACTAGAGGGCATGCATTTAAGGTGAGGGGGGTAGGTTCAAAGGAGATGTGCAGGGCAGGTTTTTTACACAGAGAGTTGTGGGTGCCTGGAATGCACTGCCAGGGCTGGTGTGGAGGCAAATATGAATAGAGGTGTTTAAGAGGTTCTTAGACAGGCACATGAATGTGCAGAGAATGGAAGGATATGGACCATGTGCAGGCAGAAGGAATTAGTTTAGTTAGATGTCTAATTACTAATTGAATTTATTTGACACAATATTGTGGGCCAAAGGGCCTGTTCCCTTTCTGTACTGCCCTATGTTTCTAGAAAGATTTTCCCAAAAATGTTGCATTTTCTAAATCTCCTTCAGAACTTCCCAACATACTTTAAACCCAATAAAGTATTCTTGGCACTGTTAAAATGCAGGAAACATTAACAGCTGCACAGCAAGCTCCCGCAAACAACAATGTGATAAATGGCCAGATGGTCTGTTTTACTGAAGTTGATTGAGGGATAAAAACTATGAATAACTCCATTGCTCATCTTTGAACCAGTGCCATTGGATCATTTGTGTCTATAAGAGAGAACAGATATTTTTTAATAGAAGTATGTTTAAAACCATCACCTACAATCAGGATTTGTTTGCTCCTTATTTAAGGGCAGAATAAACTTACACAGATGTTGGGGGTGCAGTAGTATAGTGGTTAAATTACTTGACAATTGGCTAGGGTTCTGGACCATTAATCCAAAGACACAGGTTCAAAACCCTGCTGAGGAGTTTGAAGTACGAGTAATTAAATAAAATCTAGATTTTTTAAAAAAATGGTGGTAACAATAACCATGAAACCACTGGATTGTTGTAAAAGCCCATCTGGTTCACGAATGCCCTGAAGGAAATCCTGCTGTCCTTACTGGGGTCTGGCCTAGTGTGATTCCACACCCATCAAGCTGTTATTCCCACTCAAGTTCAGGAGCAATTGGCTATGGACAATCATTGCAGACAGTGATGTCCACATCCAGTGAACAAATACATTTTAAAAGACTCTATTAACACACTTAATCTTCTTGGAACAAAATTATTTTCTGTGCAATTTTAAAAAACAAGCACTTTTATCAAAAGCTCTAAACTCTACAAACCTGATAGAAGTTTATAAAATTATGAGAGGCATAGGAAGGGTAGAGAGTCAAAATCTTTCTCCCAGGGTAGAAATATCATATACTAGAGGACATGCTTTTAAAGTGAGAGGGGGAAAGTTTAAAGGAGCTTATAGGGAGAGATTGGACAGACTAAATTTTTTTCCTCGGAGTGTAGAAGACTGAGGCATAGATCGGGTGAATGCACTCAGTCTTTTTCCCCAGGTACGAGAGGGCATAGGTTTAAGGTGAGAGGGGAGAGATTTAATAGGATCTTGAAGGGCAACTTTTTTTTCAGAGGATGGTGTGTCTAAGAATGAGCTGCCAGAGGAAGTGGTTGAGGCAGATTCAATAACATTTAAAAGGCACTTGGACAGGTACATGGATAGGAAAGGTTTTAGAAGGTTATGGGCCAAATGCTGGCAAATGGGGCTAACTTGGATGGGGGCATCTTGGTCAGCATGGACCAGTTGGGCTGAAGGGCCTGTTTCTGTGCTGTACAACTCTATGGGCAGGGCAAGTTTTTTGTTTTTTTTTACGCAGAGAGTGGTGGCTGCCTGGAAGCGCGCTATCAGGGGTGGTGGTGGGAGCAGATACGATAGTGGTGTTTCAGAGGCTGTTAGATAGACACATGAACATGCAGGGAGTGGAGGGATGTGGATCACGTGCAGGCAGAAGAGTTAGTTTAATTTGGCATCATTTTCGACACAGACATCGTGGGCCGAAGGGCCTGTTCCTGTACTGTTCTATGTTGTATTTTCTAATCAGAATCTTAAAATGTGAAGGAAAATATTCCAGTTCAAAAAGATCCAGACTGTGTAACAATGAAGCATTCATGGGTTGCCATATTTTTGCCAGCTGACAGGAGTATCTCTCTCCAGACATCAAGGGGCTACAGCTCCTGGAATCTGATGACTAAGGACAGTGATGTGGAACGATATAGGGTGGTAGAAGTTAGGGAGAATTGATGGGATTGCAGGAAGAATAAAAACAGGATTAATTGTGGATTAGGTAAAATGGGTGAGTGAGGATTAGTGTGGACTTGGTGCCAGTTTCTGCACAATATGACTTGATCCTCTGTGGCTTTGCTGGTCCACTGCAATTATCCGGCTGAAACATTCGAACGTGAGGATTCAGATGTTGTTCTACATGAGTTGTACAAGTATCTTACACCAATTTTGGATCCAGAGCTTTGCTTAAAGAAAGAAGTCCTACTTTTGAACTATTCACTTGACTCCAAAGCCTCAAATCCCATTTTGTAGGTTGGAGTTTGATCTAAGTCCAAATTGGTAGTTTTTAATAAATAGCCTTTCAATGGAATACTGTGGAGATATCCAGCAGGGAGGGACATCAGAAGTGGCCTACTTTCCTGAAGTTCATCAGTCCAAAGTTGTGTCCATAAGCACGTAACTAAGGTATTTATTCAAGGGATATTTTGCTTGGATCAAAGCTTTAAAGTCTTGTTTACCTGATGGTTTGCTGGTGATAACATTCATGCCTATGAAGTTTCTCGCAGTTGGATTAACAAAAACAAAATTTGTGGGAAAACTTCAGCTCCAAGCAGAGGTCACTGCAGACGAATAAAAGAAAGCACAGAGCTGCATGCGATCTTTCACAACCTCTGCATTTTACACTCATTGACGTGATCTGAAAGTGTAGTCATGGCTGCAATATAGGAAGCGTGGCTGTAATTTGCATACAGTAAGCTCCAACCAACACGTTTTCAATCACCAGGAACTGACCAAGACAACACTGCCATTGTACAGATAATAGAACATAGAACAGTACATCACAGGGACAAGCCATCTGACCCACAATGTGTGCGCCAACCGTGCTGATTTTAACTAATTCCTTCTGCTTGCACATGGTCTACATCCTTCCTCTCCTGCCTGTACATGTGCCTGTCTAAATGCCTCTTAAACATTACTATCGTATCTGCTTCCAGGACTTCCCCCAGCAGCACATTCCAGGCACCCACTACTCTCTGTATAAAAGAACTTGCCCTGCACAACACCTTTAAACTTTCCCCCTCTCTCACCTTAAAACTATGCCCTCCAGTACTTGACATTTCACCCTGGGGAAGAAAGAGTCTATCTATCCTATCCATGCCTCTCATAATCTTATACACTTCTATCATGCGAGGATCTTGTGCGTCAACCAAGAGAGAAGAGAAAGCCTCGGTTTAATTCCTCGTCTGTAAAGGGACACTCAAAGATGTACATTATTGTCCACAGATTCCTGTGGAGCAGGATCTGAAACCATGACTCTCTGGATCACATGGTGTGTGTGCTCCAAATGAAGTGAGGCTGTTTCTTTGCCACTTGACTGTTCTCAGCTATTCAGCAGAAGATGTCATTCTTATCTCTGACTTGACTCCTAGAGTTTTTATTGTGGTACACCAAGGTTGGTATTGATTTATTATAATCACGTATACAGGGATACAGTGAAAAGCTTTTACTTACCTGCCATTCAGGCAGATCATTCCATGCAAAAGTACATCGAGGTAGTAAAAAGAAAACAGAATGTAGAATATAGTGTTGCAGTTACAGAGAAGGTGCATTGCAGGTAGACAACTGAGGGCCACAACGAGATAGAATGGAAGAGCAAGAATTCATCTTTTCGTGTGTGAGAGGTCCGTTCAAGGCTCTGATAACAACGGGATAGAAGCTGTCCTTGAGTCTGGTGTTACAAGCTCTCCAACTTTTCTATCTTCTGCCTGACAGGAGAGGGGAGAAGAGAGGATGACTGGGGTGGGAGGGATCCTTGATTATGTTGGCTGCTTTCCCAAGGCAGTGGGAAGTGTGGATGGAGTCAGTGGAGGGGAGGCTGGTTTGTGTGATAGACTGTGCTGTGTTTACAACTCTCTGCAATTTCTTGGGCTATTGGGCAGAGCAGTTGCCATAGCAAGCCGTGATGCATCTGGATAGGATGCTTTCTATGGTTAAATGAGACTGAAGTTTAGCAACATTGCTTGATTGATGTGGAAGGGAAAGCAGATGTTTGCGAACTGGCTGCCTTGTAGGTTTCTGGTCTGACAGGACATGGCTGAGATGAGAAAGTGAAGAAGACCCTCTCACTTGAGGTGAAGGTTAAGGTTGGTGATCGAGCAACAGTGACTGTTTTCCTTCATCAATGAATTGTTAACCACAGGGCTGAAGACACAACAGAGGCATTAGAACATTAAGAATAGGAACAGGAGAAGACCATTTGGTCCCTCAGGACAGCTCCACCATCCAGTAATATCACGGCTGGTCTCATCCCTCAGTTTCACCTTCCAACCCATTCCTGTCTCCACTGATTCTCATCCTTGGCCACACTCACAGCCACAAAGGTTGAGAATTCCAGAGATTCACAACTCTCTGAAAGAAACTCTTTGTCTGATGGATTTTCCTGGAAAGTTAGAAATAACATTCATGCCAAAAAAAAAGACTGACATTTGTATCATCCTCCATCCCAAGTCAGACTGCAGACAAGGAATATCATTACTGTAATTTGTGGCAATTTTATCAAAACAGGAATGAGATAATGACCAGATTAATCTGATAGTTGGTAATGTTGCTTAATAGCACCAGGGATAACTCCTTTGCTCTTTCTTGAAGTAATGTCATGGTACTTTTTACATCCACCCAAGAGAAACAACAAGGCACCAGTCTCAGCTGAGCCACAGCACCCCCAACAAAGCAGCAGTCCCTCACTGAAGTGTCAGCAGAGATCTTTGGACTCAAGTTTGTGAGGGGTAACGAACGCACATCCTTCTGATTTGTTGTAGAACAGAGAGAGCGAGGGGGTGCTGGTATGTACTTCCTTGAAAGTGGTGGACAGTGGCAAAGAAAGCATTTGGTACACTTGCTTTCATCGGTCAGGACATTCAGTACAGGATTTGGGACGTCATTTACAAAACATCGGTAAGGTCACCATTAGGGTACTGTGTACAGTCTGGTTGCCATACTATAGGAAGGATGTCATTAAACTGGAGAGGGTGCAAAAAAATTTTTATCAGGATGTTACCAGGACTGGAGGGCTTGGATTATAAGGAGAGGCTGGACAGGCCAAGACTTTATTCTCTGGAGAACAGGAGATGAGGGGTGAACTCATAGAGGTCTATAAAATCATGAAGGGCATAGATAATAGGGTAGGGGAGTCCAAAAACTAGAGGGCATAGGTTTAAAGAGTGAGAGGGACGATTTAAAAGGGACCTGAGGGGTGCATTTTTCCACACGGAGGGTGGTGGGGATATGGAACGAATTGCCAGAGGAAGTGGTTGAGGTGGGTACAATTACAATGGTTGAAGGACATTTAGACAGGTACATGGATAGGAAAGGTTCAGAGGGATATGGGCCAAATGCAGGCAAATGGGACGAGCTCAGTTGGGCAACTTGATCGGCATGGACAAGTTAGGCCAGAGCGCTTGTTTCCATGCTATATAGCTCTGTGACTCTCTGATTATGAGTCTATGAGTCTCATACCCTGTAGCTCTATGAGTTAATGACTCTCTGACTATGTCTATGAGTCTCTGACTCTATGATTATGAGTCTATGACTCTCTGACTCTAACCCTGGCTGATACCACAGCCAGCTGACCAAGTCAGTTCATTGGAGTGAGAGCTCATCGGATTGCTTCTAATCATTGACAGGGACATACAAGTAGAAGGATTAACCCTGTTTCACCATTGCAAGGGAGTAGATAGCCATTGTCTCCTGCAGCCTCAGGAGAGTTCAGAGTTTGACCATGAATCAGCTCTACGCAAGGCTTAGTAGTGGTTGGGACTACGAGCAGGACTAAGCCTCGTTCTGCGCAAGATCCTTGCTTCCTCTCAGCCACAGGTTTAGTATGAGTGTAGACGGCCGAGTGGAATGAGGATCATGTTTGACTCCAGCATTCACCTCATTGGATAGTAGGGAAAAACTGCCAGAGGAAAACACTGATCTGCTTACAGGGAGAAATCACAGGACATGACTGTGATGTGCACTTTTAGTACCTGATGTATCCTGATTGCATTTGTCTGATGTGTACTTTGGCATTGGCTACTTGTTGAACATCCCACTGCCTTTTATATTTCAATTCGTTTCCTCAGGACCTTCTACAAAACACCATCTGTTGCACATGTTTAATCACGCTGATTATGGATATGCCCAGCGGGTTATTATGGATGGTGTGTACCATTTGATTAAACTATTGTTTCACTGTCACACTGATTAAAATAGGGCGGTGTGGTTGATAAGGGCCCACCTTGTTTGCTGACCTTCAGTAGTTCCTGTGGGTGCTGCATGCCAATGCATCAGGAAGATTGAGGTGGTGTAGAAGCAACAGAGCCGCTCCCACCTTCCTCCAGAGCCCTGTGCCTGGCCTGGAGCCACTCATTGTCATCTCCTGGCTCTGGCTGAGACCATACCTGATGGACAACCCCAGGTCCTTTCCTGACACTGGGTGGAGTTGTTCCTTTGAGACAGGGTCACATTGGGCCATCTCCTCCTCACACTTTGAAAGGTGCTTTAGTGCAGTTCCAACACACATCTTCCAGGAGAGTAGAGTCTTGTTCACGCTACATTGCAGCGTCTGTTCCTGCTCCTGTTTCCTCTTCGCCCTGTTCCACACGTTGCTCTGATGACTGCATCCATCATTGACGCATCAGTGAAACCTCATCAATACTGCATATAGAGGTAACCTTCCAAAACTAAGTAGCCACTGGATAGCCTGACCCGCCAAAGATCTCTAAAGTGTGATATATTATCTGTCCAGGATGTGGAGGCTATGAAGAGGGTTCAGAAGAGGTTTACCCAGGACACTGCCTGGATTAGAGGGCATGATTATAAGGAGAGGCTGGACAAACTTGGGCTGTTTTCTCTGGAGGGGCGGAAGCTGAGGGGAGACCTGATAGAGGTTTAGAAAATTATGAGAGGCATAGATAGGGTCGACAGCTGGTATCTTTTTCCCAGGGTCGAATTCTCCAATAGTAAAGAGCATGCATTTAAGGTAAGGGGGGAAAGTTCAAAGGTGATGAGCAGGGCAAGTTTTGTTTTACACTAAGAGTGCTGGGTGCCTGGAATGCGTTGCCAGGGGTGGTGGTGGAGGCAGATACGATAGAGGTGTTTAAGAAGCTCTTAGATAGACACATGAATGTGCAGGGAATGGAGGGATACGGACCACTTGCAGTCAGAAGGGATTAGGTGTCATTAGCTTAATTAGTTCAACACAACATTGTGGGCCGAAGGTCCTGTTCCTGTGCTGTACTGTTCTAGGTTCTGTGTTCATGTGGATCTATTCCACAGAAGCCCAGTCGTTTCTACATGACGTTCCTCCACATGTTCTTACTATTATTATTGCTAGTGGTATTGGTATTGGTTTATTATTGTCACTTGGACCGAGGTACAGTGAAAAACTTGTCTTGCATACCGATCGTACAGGTCAATTCATTACACAGTGCAGTTACATTGAGTTAGTACAGAGTGCATTGATGTAGTACAGGTAAAAACAATAACAGTACAGAGTAAGGTGTCACAGCTGCAGGGAAAGTGCAGTGCAATAAGGTGCAAGGTCACAACAAGGTAGATCATGAGGTCATAGTCCACCTCATCGTGTAAGGGAACTGTTCGATAGTCTTATCACAGTGAGGTAGAGGCTGTCCTTAAGTCTGGTAGTACATACCCTCAGGCTCCTGTATCTTCTACCTGATGGAAGAGGAGAGAAGAGAGAATGACCCGGGTGGGTGGGGTCTTTGATTATGCTGGCTGCTTCACCAAGGCAGTGAGAGTCCAAGGAGTGGAGGCTGGTTTCCGTGACATACTGGGCTGTGTCCACAGCTCTTTATGGATATTACATACAAAAGAGCCAAATCTTCCCCTTCTCCTGTCCCTGGTAGCACCTCTCAGACCTGTCTGACCTCTCTTAGACAGTCCCTCACCAGCTTCCTCGAACATATGTTCTAATCTGACTCTCCAATGTAGTACCGAGGGAAGGCCACACTGTCAGAGGTGCTGACCTTCACTTAACTCAATGCTCTCTTGGATAAACTGACACATCCTTCGACACTAACCCACTGAAGATCAGGGGTGTTCTCCCCAGTGTCCTGAACAACATTTATTCTTCAACCAACAATCTGGTCATGATCACTTCACACATTGTGGGGCCTTGCTGCATACAGACTAGTTGCTGCCTTTCCAGCATTACAACAGCTTATTCATTTGAAAAGTGCCTTACATGAAATGCTGGAGGAACTCAGCAGGTCAGGCAGCATCTATGGAGGGAAATAAACAGTCGACGTTTCGGGTCGAGACCCTTCATGAGGACTGGAAAGGAAGAGGGCAGAAGCCAGAATAAGAAGTTCGGGAGAGGGGGAGAACCACACGCAGGCAGGTGATAGGTGAGTCCAGGTGAGGGAGGAAGGTAGGTGGGTGGGGGAGGGAGGATGAAAGGGGTGATATAAGAAGCTGAGAGGTGATAGGTAGAAGAGGCAAAGGGCTAACGAAGAAGGAGTCCAGTAGGAGAGGGCAGTGGACCATGGAATAAAGGGAAGGAGGTGGGGAATAGATGGGCAGGTCATGAGGGTGGGGGAGGGAAAAGAGGTGAGGGAGCCACAGCAATGAGGGAAGACAAAGTGGGGGGGGGGGGGGGGGGGGGGGGGGGGGGGGGGGGGTGACCAGAAGTCGGAGAAATCGATGCTGAGGCGCATCATCCATGAGGAGCTTTAGGTCATGTAAATTATGAATTCTACTTTCTTTCACATTTCCAGGCAAACAGCTCTGTTCCGCTTTCACAAGGCAAAGATGTCACACAACATTACGGACAGACTTCTGCACAGAACGCTTAAAATTTAAAAGAATAAGTCCGCCATTTCACACTAGTTACACTAGGGCGTGGTTTCTGTTGTGTAGCGGCTATCACGTTCGCCTCACACACGAAAGGTCCCCAGTTCGATCCTGGACAGGAACATGATTTTAAGGGCGGCATGGTAACGTAGCAGTTAGTGTAACACTATTACAGCGCCAGCGACCCAGGTTCAATTCCCGCTGCTGTCTGAAAGGAGTTTGTACATTCTCCCCGTGTCTGCATGGGTTTCCTCCAGTTGATCCAGTTTCCTCCCACATTCCAAACACATACAGGTTAGGAGCTGAGGGCATGCTATGTTGGTGCCGGAAGAGTGGCGACACTTGCGGGCTGACCCCAGCGCACTCTCAGTAATGCTAAAAGATGCATTTCGCTGTGTGTTTCAATGTACATGTGACCAATAAATAAATATCTTATCTTTAAAACTCATGACAATGCTGAAAACAACTAGACTTAGGAAGGCAGGGTAATCTTCTCTTGTGCCATGCCTTAGTCCACAGGCATAGCTCGTTGGATACTTTGTGGAATTGTAGCAATTAGCGTAACACTATTACAGCACCAGCGACCTGAGTTCAATTCCGGCCACTGTCTGTAAGGAGCTTGTACCTTCTCCCTGTGTCTGTGTGGGTTTCCTCTGGGTGCTCTGATTTCCTCCCACATTCCAATGCTGTACGGTTTAGGAAGTTGTGGGCATGCTGTGTTGGCACCGGAAGCGTGGCGACACTTGCGGGCTGCCCCCAGAACACTCTACGCAAAAGATGCATTTCACTGTGTGTTTCAATGTACATGTGACTAATAAAGATATCTTATCTTATCTTATACGCCTTAACAGATTAAACTTTTGAACAGACCTCTTATACACCAAAGATGAACCCTTGCTTTCTCGATCTACCTCATCGTGGCTCTTGCACTTTATTTGTCTACCTGCACTACACTTTCTCTGTAACCGTAACATTATATTCCGCATTGTTTTATTTTCCTTTTGTACTACCTCGATGTACTTACGTACAGAATGATCTGTCTGGATGACACACAAACAAAAGCTTTTCATTGTATCTCAGTACATGTGTCAATAATAAACCAATCTTTGGAGAGAAGGAGGAGGAGAGGTGACTTGATAGAGGTGTACAAGATGATAAGAGGCATAGATCGAGTGGACAGTCAGAGACTTTTTCCCAGGGCGACAATGGCTAACACGAGGGAACATAATTTTAAGGTGAATGGAGGAAGGTATAAGGGGGATGTCAGAGGTAAGTTTTTTTACACGGAGAGTGGTGGGTGCGTGGAACGCACTGCCTGCAGAGGTTGTGGGGGCAGATACATTAGGGACATTTAAGAAACTCTTAGATAGATACATGGATGATAGAAAAATAGGGGGCTATGTGGGAGGGAAAGGTTAGATAGATCTTAGAGCAGGATAAAATGTTGGCACAACATTGTGGGCCGAAGAGCCTGTACTGTGCTGTAGTGTTCTATTTTCTGTGTTCTATGTACCAATACAGATCTAATGACAGCTCCAAGTCAATTCACAACCACAGATCATTCCTGCACAGATCCAGACCATTCAGCCCATCATTTCCATGCTGGTGCCTTTCTCTGGCTCCTATCCACTCCTATCTCTCTCCTGCTTTCTCACCAACACCTCCAGTGTTTTAAGTGGCCATACTTACAACACTAAGTGGCCATACTTACAAATGTTCAGAAGGAAACATTTAATCAGGTGCAGCGGAGACATAAGGGATTCCGCAGATGCTGGGATCTGGAGCAACACACACAAACTGCTGGAGGAACTCAGCAGGTTGGGCAGCATCTATGGAGGGAAATAAACAGTCGGCGCTTCAGGTCGAGACCCTTCATCAGGACTGGAAAGGAAGAGGGCAGAAGCCAGAATAAGAAGGTCGGGGGAGGGGGCGGAACACAGGCTGGTGGGTGGTAGGTGAGTCTAGGTGAGGGGGGGAGGTAGGTGGGTGGGTGAGGGGGGATGAAAGGGAGTGAAGCTGGGAGGTGATAGGTGAAAGAGGCTGCAGAAGAAGAAATGCAGTAGGACAGGACAGTAGACCACGCAAAAAAGGTGAGGAATAGATGGGCAGATCATGAGGGTGTGGGAGGGGAAAGGGAAGGAGTGAGGCGGCCACAGAAATAAGGGAAAACAATGGGGGGGGGGGGTGAAGGGGGGAAAGGGGGGGAAGAGGGGAAGGGTTACCAGAAGTTGGAGAAATTGATGTTGAGGCCATCAGGTTGGAGACTCCCAAGGTGGAATATGAGGTGTTTCTCCACTTGCCACTTATTGAAGAGCCACTTCAATTCCACATCCCACTCCCGTGCTGACATGTCTGTCCACGGCCTCCTCTGCTGCCACGTTGAGGCCAGTCGTAGGTTGGAGGAACAACATCTCATTTTCCACTTTGGGAGTCTCCAACCTGATGGACTCAGTATCGATTTCTCTAACTTCCAGTAACCCGTCCCCTCTTCACCCCTTTTCCCTCCACCCCCTTTGTTTCCCCTCATTCCTGTGGCCCCCTCCCCCTTCTCTTTCCCCTTCCCCACCCCCATGACCTGCCCATCTATTCCCCACCGCCTTCCCTTTATTCCACGGTCCACTGCCCTCTCCTACCAGATTCCTTCTTCTTCAGCCTCTTCCACCTATCACCTCACAGCTTCTTACATCATTCTCTTTCATCCTCCCTCCCCCGCCCACCTACCTTCCCCCTCTCACCTCGACTCACCTATCACCTGCCTGCATGCTCTCCTCCCCCTCCCCCTTTCTCCTTATTCTGGCTTCTGCCCTCTTCCTTTCCAGTCCTGATGAAGGGTCTCGGCCCTAAACGTTGACTGTTTATTTCCCTCTATAGGTGCTGCCTGACCTGCTGAGTTCCTCCAGCATTATGTGTGTGTTAATCAGGTAGAGCACTGGTTTAGACAGAGGTCCCCCAATGCCTCATCACCTTCCGCCAACTATCTACTTTCCGTGTAGAATTATAGAGTCATATAATCACATGGCTCAGAAATAGGTCCTTCAACCAACACACCCATGTCAACCTTTTGGACAATCTACACTAATCCCAATTGCCTGCATTAGGACCATATCCTTCTATTCTTTGCCTATTTAAGTGTCTCGCTAAATGGCTCTGAAAATTAGTGATTGTATCTGGTTCAGCACCTCCTCTGGCAGCATGTTCAACCACAAGTTGTTTTCCAGACTCCTGTCTTTTGCGCCCATATTGTCAAAGAGTTGTGTATCAAGCCCAAGGTTCCCACAGTTGTGGCATTCAGAAGCACTTGAGAAGGAAAAAATATATTGCAGAGCTTTTGCGGGGAGGGCAGGGTATTGGAGTCTGCTGGATTGCTCTTGAGTTAAACCAGTGTGGACACAATGGGCCAACCAGCCTCCCTCCCTGGTGTAACCATTGTGTGATTCTGTAGGATGGGATTGTGCTGACAGTAAGCAAGTGGTTCTGTACATAACCACCAATGAGCTGTGGTGCACCTGTCAGCACATTCCAGACTTCTACACCAATGCAGTGCAGCATGCAACTGCAGAATGCACTGGAGATCAGATACAGCTGCAACAGACTGCAGGGCAGTTCCGTATTGTCCTGAGTTAAATCAGGATGCGGTTCCTATCTGCTTCCTCATCTATAGCAACCATGGCTGGCACATTCTACGTAGTTCCTTTCTTTTGAATAGGATCACTGACCTTCATTAGAAAGTAAAGATAAGTGGTTTATCTCCAGTTTTTAAAATGTTTCTAATTAATTTACTTAAGTTAAATGCATTGGTGATTCCCCCCCCAATGTTATACAAATGTTTTTCAATTATGTTTAAATGCTTTTGAACATGGGAGAGATTTTGAAAGGACAGAAAGTCATTTGAGGCATAAACTACAGAGGACGTACAGCATAGAAGTGGGGTCTTCAGCCTACTGACTCCACACTGATAATCATGCACCCATTTAAACCAACCCCACACTAATTCTTGTCTCAACCCGAAACATTGACTGTCCATTTCCCTCCACAGATGCTGCCCGACTCACAGAGTTTGTTTTTTCCTTCACTAATCCCGTTTAATTCTCCCCACAATCCCATCAACTCCTCCCAGAGACTTCGGGGCAATTTACAGTGGGTAATTAACCTACCAACCTGCACATCTTTGGAATGTGGGAGGAAACGCACGCAGTCAAAGGGAGAACGTGCAAACTCCACGCAGACAACACTGGAGGTCAGGATTAAACCCAGACTGCTTGAGCTGTGAAGCAGCTGTTCTACCAACTATGCCACTGTGCTATTCTCAAGCACAGCAGAGCAATCCAAAGAAAGGGCTTTAGGAGCAGCCACCAGAGGTCTAGTGACTGGTCACTCAATGCTCCATACTTTGGGCCGGCCAGCAGGAAATCAGGAGCTGTGCAGCCACAAGGGCATGTGGGGACAGGCGAATATGAGGTGCTCTTCGGATTCAATGCAACCTGGCTCATAATCTCCAAAGGAAGGGACAAGAATAAGATAATAAAATAAGATATCTTTATTAGTCACATGTACATCAAAACACACAGTGAAATGCACCTTTTGCGTCGAGTGTTCTGGGGGCAGCCCGCAAGTGTCGCCACGCTTCTGGTGCCAACATAGCACGTCCACAACTTCCTAACCCGTATGACTTTGGAATGTGGGAGGAAACCAGAGGAAACCCACGCAGACATGGGGAGAACGTACAAACTCCTTACAGACAGCGGCCGGAATTGAATCTGGGTCGCTGGTGCTGTAATAGCGTTACGCTAACCGCTACTGTGGAGAACGAGAGGAGTGCGAGATATTTGAGGGCAAAGAACAATGTTAAAGCTCGAGGTTTTCATTGACCAGGAGCCAAGTTAGGTTAGCTACAACAGCGGGGAGTTCACAGAGGAGAGGAAAGCAATGAGATGAGTGTTTTTAGCAAATGTACTGTTAGTTTGCAATATGAGTTATTGGGGAAAGTTTCTTTCATTACTACATTTACTCTGTGTTATCAATAAATACAATAATCACATTTACAAAGTTTCAGACATATTATTCTTTGAATTTTTTCACTTGCAATAAGTTCTCTGTAAAATTGAAGTCACAATGCAATCTGCTTTGACATTATTTAGTTTTGCTCCTGAGGATTAATATTGAGAAAATTGAACCAACTGCAAGATATTTGGAATTAACCTAATATGTACAGATTTGGTTATCAAGGTATTCATAAGGAAAAACAAATCACAGGGCTATGGGGAAAAGAATAGGGGAGTAGAACTAATCGGAATGGTCTTCCAAAGGGCCAGCACAGAAATGATAGGCTGAGTGGTCACTCCTTGTGCTGTATCGTTCTCCAATTCTATGGTAATTCTATCGGAGATGGATGAGGAAAAAAACAGATTAGCTGGAATGATTAAGTAGCAACCGAACCATACAAGTGAATAAAAGTTCAAGGTTTCATTTCCAGTTCAGTACTTTGGATTCATCCATCTGTACTTCAATCATCCAGTATTGGATGTACCTCCATAAGACACTAACTTCTCAAGGAACTTTCATGGGCAAATCCACCCTGCTCACAATAGCTCTCAATGGCTGAGCTCACACTGGACATGGTAGCGTAGCGGTTAGCGCGACGCTATTACAGCGCCAGCGATCGGGTTTCGATTCCCGTCGCTGTCTGTAAGGAGTTTGTACGTTCTCCCGTGTCTGCGTGGGTTTCCTCCGGGTGTTCCGGTTTCCTCCCACATTCCAAAGATGTACGGGTAGGTTAATTTGGGTTTAAAATGGGCGGCGCGGACTCGTTGGGCAGGAAGGGCCTGTTACCATGTTGTAAATAAAATTTAAAAAAATTTAACTATACTGCAACGTGGGTCAAGGTGAAGCAACTTAAGAACATATTGTCCATGGAAGAGATTTAAGCTAATTCAAGTTAAGCTCATTGTCAAATGCACAAGTATTGGTATTGGTTTATTATTGACACTTGTACCAAGGTAGAGTGAAAAACCTATCTTGCATACCGTTCGTATAGATCCATTCATTACACAGTGCAGATACTGTACATTGAGTTAATACAGAGTGCATTGAGGTAGTACAGGGTAAAACCAATAACAGAGTACGGAGTAAAGTGTCACAGCTACAAGGAAGTGCATTGCAGGTAGACAATGAGGTGCAAGGTCATAACAAGGTAGATTGTGAGGTCAAGAGTCCATCTCATCGTATAAGGGAACCATTCAATAGTCTTATCACAGTGGGGTAGAAGCTGTCCTGAGCCTGGTGGTACGTGCCCTCAGGCTTCTGTATCTTCTGCCTGATGGGAGACGAGAGAAGAGAGAATGACCCGGGTGGGTGGGGTCTTTGATTTTGCTGGCTGCTTCACCAAGGCAGTGAGAGGTATAGACAGACATTTATGCACAGGTGCAATGAAAAACTTACTTGAAGCAGCATCACAGGCACATTGCATTAAAGACACAACATTCACAAGAAAAACATAAATTAATCATAAATTATAAGATAATAATTATAAGAAAGAACACAATTAAAACAAAGTCCATTGTCGTGCAAAGTGATCAAAGTGGTTATGGTGTTGCTGTACTGAGGTAGTGATTAGGGTTGTGCAGGTTGGTTCAAGAACTGACTAGTTGAAGGGAAGTAGCTGTTCTTGAACCTGGTGGTGTGGGACTTCAGGCTTCTGCACCTCCTGCCCGATGGTAGCTGTGAGAAGATGGCACCGCCTGGATGGTGGGGATCTTTGATGATTGATGCTGCCCTCTTGAGGCAGGGCCTCATGTAGACACTTTCGATGGTGGGGAAGGATATGACTGTGATGATGTCTTCAACAAAATGATACTGTATCAGGGCTAAAGGACTCAATATTAGGACAGATTGCATTGAGAAGGTACTTGTATCCTTGACTAATGGACACCAAGCTGTGATTTAATTGATATATTTCAAAAGATTAAAAAGTTTGGTAGGTAAACTATTTCCTCTGGTGAGCGGGACTCCAGAACAAGGGAGAGAACCTTAATATACAAGCAAGGCCATCAAGGGAAGGCGTCCAATCATTACATGGAGCTGTCCCCCTCAAAAAGTTCTCGTTTTTAACTTATTCTTTTTCTGGGATAGAGGCCTCACTGACAAGGTCAACACTTATTGCTCAGCCACTGTTAGCTGCAAAACTAAGCCCACTGA
Organism: Pristis pectinata; assembly: GCF_009764475.1. NCBI lineage: Eukaryota > Metazoa > Chordata > Chondrichthyes > Rhinopristiformes > Pristidae > Pristis > Pristis pectinata. The sequence continues at coordinate 8,409,561 of NC_067407.1, forward strand.
GTTCCTCCAGCATCTTGTATGGCGCTGCAGGTTCCAGCATCTGCGGTCTCTTGTGTCTCCATTTCAGAGTTTTGTTGGTTAAGGGCTTTAAGGGGTTCAGAACAAAAGGCAGCAAGATTAACCTGGTCTAATGGAATGGTAAGTCTGGTGTCAGAGGCCACGACTTTGATAAAAACGTAATTTTTAAAAAAATATCTATTTGTCAGTGGGAACAAGATTACTGGCAATGCCATCATTAGGCACGGTAGTGTAGTGGTTAGCGTAACACTTTACAGCGCCAGCGACCCGGGTTCAATTCCAGCCGCTGTCTGTAAGGAGTTTGTACGTTCTCCCTGTGTCTACGTGGGTTTCCTCCGGGTGCTCTGGTTTCCTCCCACATTCCAAAGACGTACGGATTAGGAGGTTGTGGGCATGCTATGTTGATGCCAGAAGCGTGGCGACATTTGCGGGCTGCCCCCAGAACACTCTACGCAAAAAGATGCATTTCACTGTGTGTTTTGATGTACAGGTGACTAATAAAGATATCTTATCTTATCTTAACATTTATTGTCCCTCTTCATAGCCCGAGCTGAGGATCAACTGGTGAATTTGGAGTCATAGGTAGGCCAGACTGGGTAAACATGACAGACATCCCCCCTCTGCAAGGATATTACTGTCCCAGGAGGGTTTTCATGATGACAATCCAGAAGCTTCAATGTTACTATTAATAAGATTAGCTATAATTCCACATTTTTATATCATTACCAGAAGGTAAATTCCTAGCTGCAAAGGTGGGATTCAAACTCATGTTTCGAGAACAATGGCCCAGGTTTACAGCTGCTGGTCCAACAACATAATATTTATACCATTCCACCCAAAAATTAGAAGGATGTGGCAGGGGAGGAAGTGGTGGAAGGGGGGTGGTGACGTTGGTGGTGAGAAGGTGATGTGATAGGAGGAGATGCTTGGGGAAGGGTTGATGGGAGGGTGTATTCGAGGTAGATATGGCAGGAGGGGTCATTGGAGGTGGTTGTGATGGGAGAAGTGATCGGAGGAGAATGTGGTTGTATGGGAGTGTGTAGCTGTATGCAAGATTAATGTAGTGTGGAAGGCTGTAGAGGGTGTGTAGTGGGGGGAGGGTGATTAGACAAGGTGTGTAATGGAACGGGATGATTGGAGAAGGCTGTGGTAGTGTGGGGGTGTGGTGGGATGGTAAATTGGATGGATAGGTAATGGGAGGAGCTGATTGGAAAGGGTGTGGGGGCAGTTGGGAGGGAGCTTGTGATGGGGGTGTGGTTGGGAGGGAGGTTATGACGGGGTGTGGTTGGGAGGGAGGGTGTGGTGGGGGTGTGATTGAGAGGGAGCTTGTGACGAGGGTGTGGTTGGGAGGGAAGTTGGGAGGGAGGTTGTGACGGGGGTGTGGTTGGGAGGGAGGTTGTGACGGGGGTGTGGTTGGGAGGGAGCTTGTGACAGGGGATGTGGTTGGGAGGGAGCTTGTAATGGGGGTATGGTTGGGAGAGGTGTTGTAATGAGAGAGGGTTTGGACGGGGAGCATGTTGTGGGATGGAATAGTTTGGGCAAGGTGTGAAGGGTGGGAGGGAGCAGTGTGCAAAGGTGCCAATTCGCTATTGCCCTTCTCGTACTATCAACAATGACTAATTTCATCTCCAACTCATCTCTGAGCTTAACGTCGGCACAGCTTTCCAGGGCTATTCCTGCACTTTGAACACTGTTCCCCTGTATGGTGGGGAAAGCAAACCTTTTCAGTTCAGATTCTCTTCATTGTTAAGAGAGATTTATCCAGTTAGGCCTGAAACCCAGATCCCCAAGGTGAATGGAGGCCAATTCTTGAGATGCAGAATTTCAATTCACTTGACCACTCACTCTATAAGACATAATTGAAGCTGAGTTTGAAATTCACCTTACTGTGGAATGTACATCACTAGCAACTTTATTCGATGGTCCCATTGCTTTTTGCTTCTCCTGAAGCTGAGCTTGGACATTTTGACATTGATGCCTTCTTCCCTCAACCACTGTCGTTGTTATCCGTCATCCTTCAGCTAAGATGACAACGGGTAGATTATAGAGGCAGGGGTGAGAGGGTGGAGAGGAGAGTCAGGCCTTCTCAGAGTTTGAAGAGAGGAATTTGAGGACATCCTATGGAATGTAAATTGTCACACAGGTTGAGAAAGTGAGAGGAAACAAAGAATTTCTTCCTGATTGTTCAGGGGATGCTAGCACCGTCCCATTCATACCTTGCCCCAATCCCCCACAGCCAAGCAATACAAAAGAAATCGGCTCACTTAAGCACAATTAAAGTATCTTCGACAGGATAACATTAGCCTGAACTTTTGGGATCAGTGACAAAAGGTTGACACTCACCTTTAACCTTTACCAGAGCCTGTGCCATCATTTCTCCTATTAGAGTCATACAGCACGGAAACAGGTCCTTCGGCCTAACTCGTCCATGCCGACTGTGTTGCCCAGCGAGCTAGTCCCATCTGCCAGCGTCTGGCCCATAGCCCTTTAAACCTCTCCTATCCACGTACTTATCTCGATGGCTTTTAAATGTGCCCACCTCAACCACTATTTCTGGCAGCTCGTTCCAAATACTACCACCCTTTGCGTGAAGAAGCTGCCCCTGATGTCCCTTTTAAATCTCTCGCCTCTAATCTTAAACCTATGCCCTCTTGTTGTTATCAACTCCCTCCCTGGGAAAAAGACGATGTGCTTTCACCCTGTCTATGCCCCTCATGGTCTTAATTACTTCTATCAGGTCACCCCTCAATCTCCAACGCTCCAGGAAATAAAGTCCCAGACTACACAACCTCTCCTTGTAACTCAGGCCCCCAAGTCCAGGCAACGTCCTGGTAAATCTTGCTAGTTTAATAACGCCTTTCTTTAGGGCAGCACAGTAGCACTTCCAATGACTTTTACTGCAAGAATGTTTATTGCAACTTAAAAAATTGTAGTTAGAAGCAAAACAAAAAAATAGTGGATACACAACTGGCTTGGTTGTAGGAGTTAGAGGGTGGTAGTGGAGGGGTGTTTTTCAGACTGGAAGCCTGTGACCGGTGGTGTGGCACAGGGAATGGTGCTGGGTCCACTGTTGTTTCTCATCTATATTAATGATTTGGATGAGAACGTAGGTGGCATAGTTAGTAATTTTACGGATGAGACCAAAGTTGGTGGTACAGTGGACAGTGAAGAAGATTGTTCAAGATTACAAAAGGATCTTGATCAACTGGGAAAGTGGGCCAAGGAATGGCAGATGGAGTTTAACTCAGACAAGTGTGAAATATTGTAATTTGGTAAGTTAAACCAGGACAGGACCTACACAGTAAATGGCAGGGCCCTGTAGAGTGTTATGGAACAGAGAAATCTAGGGGTACAACAACTTAGTTTGTTGAAAGTGGTGACACAGGTGGACAAGTGTGTGCAGTTCTGGTTGCCCAGCTATAGGAAGGATGCCATTAAGCTGGAAAGGGTGCAGTAAAGATTCACAAGAATGTTACCGGGACTAAAGGGCTTGAGTTATGAGAGACCGGATAGGCTGTGGGTTTTTTCCCTGGAGGCTGAGGGGTGACCTTATAGAGGTTTATAAAATCATGAGGGGCATAAGCTGAATGGTTACAGTCTCTAGCTAGCGTAGGGAAGTCTAAAACTAGAGGTCAGAGGTTTAAAGTGAGAGGGAACAGATTTAAAGAGGACCTGAGGGACAACTTTTTTCATACATAGGGTGGTGGGTAAATGGAACAAGCTGCCAGAGGAAGTGGTAGAGGTGGGTACCATTACAACATTTAAAAGACATGTGGACAGGTATATGGAAAGGAAAGGTTTAGAAGAATATGGGCCAAATGCAGGCAAATGGGACTAGCTCAGGTAGGCAACTTGGTTGGCATGGACGAGTTGGGCTGAAGGGCCTGTTTCCCTGCTGTATAGTGCTGTGCCTCTATAAATAGAACATAGAACCGTACAGCACAGGAACAGGCCCTTCGGCCCACAATGACTGTGCTGACCATGATGCAAATTAAATTAAATCTCTTCTGCCTGTAAATGATCCCTATACCTAAAAATAGGGGGCTATGTGGGAGGGAAGGGTTAGATAGATCTTAGAGCAGGATAAAATGTCAGCACAACATTGTGGGCCGAAGGGCCTGTACAGTGCTGTAGTGTTCTATGTTCTACCTCCATTCCCTGCACACTCTTGCACTGATCTAACCACGTCTTAAACATTACTATCATATCTGCTTCCACCACTACCCCTGGCAGCCTGTTCCAGACACCCACCGCTCTCTGTGTGAAAAAAACAAGCCCCGCAGATCTCCTTTAAACTTTCCCCCTCTCAACTTAAAGGTATGCATGTCCTCTATTATTTGACATTTCTAGCCTGGGAGAAAGATTCTGACCATATACCTGATCTATGTCTCTCATAATTTTATACACTTCAGTCAGGTCTCCCCTCAGCCTCCAATGCTCCAGAGAAAACAACCCAAGTTTGTCCAACCTCTCCTTATAGCTAATACCCTCTAATCCAGGCAGCATCCTGGTAAACCACTTCTGTAGCCTTTCCAAATCCTCCACATCCTTCCTGTATTGTAGGAAAGAGGAGTATCTGAAATTGCAAAGCAAACATTCTGCAGAAGAAATGAAGAAAATGTTGGAAATGTTTCATTTCAGGAACTACAGTATTTTGCGTTTAGAATTGGAATTAGTTCATTATTGTCACATGTAACAAAATACAGTGAAAAGCTTTTGTTGGCATGTCATTCAGACAGATCATTCTGTATATAAGTACATCAAGATAGTAAAAAGGAAAACAGAATGCAGAACATAGTGTTACAGTTACAGAGAAAGTACAGTCCAGGTAGACAAATAAAGTGCAAGGGCCATGATGAGGTAGATTGGGAGATCAAGAGTTCATCTTTTAACATATGAGAGGTCCATTCAAGAGTCTGACAACAGCGGGATAGAAGCTGTCCTTGAGCCAGGTGGTACGTGCTTTCAAGCTTTTGTATCTTCTGCCTGATGGGAGAGGAGAGAAGAGAGAATGTCCTGGGTGGGAGGGGTCTTTGATTACGTTGGCTGCTCTCCCGAGGCAGCGGGAAGTGTAGACGGAGTCAATGGAGGGGAGGCTGGTTTGTGTGATGGTCTTTTGTGCAGAAATGCAAGTTCTTTCTTTTCATTGTTGGCTTTGCTGAGAGGTAATTGTTTTTTTCTTCCCCACAGATGATGACGAGTGCCAGAATTCGACATTAACCTGTGGACAAAATGCAACCTGCAACAACACGTACGGGAGTTACTACTGCACCTGTGTCAAGGGTTATCAGTCCTCAAATCAAAAGAAGGAATTTATCCCAAATGATGGGACTACCTGCCATGGTAGGAACAGCTGCATGCTCGAGCACAAAGCTGTGCTCAAGTTCAAAAGCATAAGCTTAAAGAAATAGTCATTTTTGGACATTTGAAATGCTGGAAGCAAACAGCAGATCCCTCACCTTAAACAAGATGACTGTGAATTCACAGCAGAGAAATATTGGTGCCTTGCTGGTGTTTATGTTCCGCTTGAGCTTTCTGCCACCTGACCCAAATCTCACCTGGTCTGCCAACCTTTCAATTCCTTGAAAATCAAGGAAGAAGAAACTGCAGATGCAAGAAAGCTGAAACAAAAACAGGGAGAGTGTTGGAAATACTCAGCAGGTCAGGCAATATGCAATGGAAAGAAAATCAGAGTTAACACTTCAGGTCAATGATCCTTCAATCAAACTGAAACATTGCCACTGACGCTGCCTGACCTGCTGATTATAAAACCAAAAGATATCAGAGCAGAATTAGGCCATTTGGCCCATCGAGTCTGCTCTGCTATTCAATCATGGCTGATATTTTTTCCCATTCCCCTTGTAACACTTAATCTGCTTACCAATCAAGAACCCATCAATCTATGCCTTAAATACCCAGTGACTTGGCCTCCACAGCCCTCTGTGGCAACGAATTCCACAGTTTCACCACCTTCTGCCAATGCCCAGCAAGTTCCATTTATGTTCCTTCCATTCCTTTCTCTCTGTGTCCTTTGTGAGTTATAGGCAGTGGTAATGTTACAGAGCTAATATTCTAGAAATCTGGGCCAGTAGGATTGAATCCCATCATCGTAGCTGAGGAATTAGAAGTCAATGAAAATTAAAAATTAGGTGACCATGAAAGAACAGGCAGTCTGGTTAAGATGAGCAACAAACAATCTGCTGAAAGAACTTAGCGGGTCGAGCAGCGTCTGTGGGGGAAAAGGAATTGTCGACGTTTCGGGTCAAAATGATGCAGGGTTTCAAGCCAAAATGTCGACAATTCTTCTCCCTCCCCCACAGATGCTGCTCGACCCACTGAGTTCCTCCAGCAGATTGTCTGTTGCTCCAGATTCCAGAGTCTGCAGTCTCTTGTGTCTCTGTGGTTAAGATTCAGCTGGTTCACTGGTGCCTTTTAGAGAATCTGCCTCTGGTGGGCCAATGAAAAAATCATTTAAATACCTTCTGAAATGGTCAGCAAATTACTCAGTTGCAGCAAAAGATTAAGAGAAATAAGATATCTTTATTAGTCACATGTACATCAAAACACACAGTGAAATGCATCTTTTGCGTAGAGTGTTCTGGGGGCAGCCCGCAAGTGTCGCCACACTTCCTGCATCAACATAGCATGCCCACAACTTCCTAACCCTATGTCTTTGGAATGTGGGAGGAAACCGGAGCACCCGGAGGAAACCCACGCAGACACACGGGGAGAATGTACAAACTCCTTACAGACAGCGGCCGGAATTGAACCCGGATCGCTGGCGCTGTAAAGCATTACGCTAACCGCTACACTATGCTATGCTACAGAGCCACTCAACATGACTAAGTCACATTTTAATTCTTTTCAGTGCTCAGCAGTAAGGTCAAGGGATCCGTGTTGAAAGGAGGGAGCTGTCAATCTTAAGCTCTCAATTATTACAATCAAGTAACAGAGACACAAGAGACTGGGGTTGCTGGAACCTGGAGCAACACACAAACAGCCAGAGGAACCCAGCGGGTCAGGCAGCATCTATGGGGGGGGGAATGGACAGTCAACCTTTCGGGTCGAGACCCTTCATCTGGACTGATAAAACACAAGACTATAAGACATAGTAGCCTATCAGCCAACCCTCAATCAGAAACAAAGTTCTGCAAAGCATTGTCATTAAACTAGCAAGTGACTCTTCTCATCCAACAACATTCTCACTGTGCCCAGCTTGGGGTGCACCAAGATCACTCAGCTCCAGACTTCATTACAGCCCTTGCTCAAATGTAGAGAAAAGAACCCACTGCCATTCTTGACATTAAGGCTGAACTTAACATAGGTCATTAAGGAGCCAATGGTAACATTGAAATGAATGGAAATCAGGAAGAAAAGCACCCGGCTTGGGAACAAGGGCAAGTACAATACACGGAGACAAAAGAGACTGCAGATGCTGGAATCTGGAACAACAAATAACCTGCTGGAGAAACTCAGCGGGTCGGGCAGCATCTTTGGAGGGGGAGGGACTGTCGATGTCTTGATTCAAGGTTTTGACCCGAAACATCGACAATTCCTTCCTCCCACCATAGATGCTGCTTGACCAGCTGAGTTCCTCCAGCAGATTGTTTGTTGCTCTAAGTATAGTACGTGATTAGGAGTAGGCTATTCGGCCCCTCAAGCCTGTTCTGCCTTTCATTGACCAATATTGAAGCACCTGCCCCATTTGCAGCTTTGCTGTTGATTCATCTTTGCTTAGTTTGCACCTTCTCTTTAATGTGGGCATAGAGCTTGTGAAGAGCTAAATCCTCAATGGTGAGTATGGCAGACTGAGCCCTCTGAGAAGACTTTTGGGTTATTACGGAAGCCAGTGTTTCTAATGCATGTATACCATCCAAGCCGAATGTGAAATTGCATTACTTTATAAGCTGTGCCATCCACAGCAAGGTCGTAAGAAACCATTCCAGAGACTCCATATTCCAGCATCTTCGGTCTCATGGATCTCCAGGAAGGGCCGACTCCCTCTTCCACCTATCATACCCAGTGCAAGCACCCGATATAGACCTCCTCCCAAGCAAACGTGAACATTAAGAGATCTGGAAAAAAGATGGGACAGTGGGAAAGAAAGAGGCAGGGGGAGAAGGGGACTGGACGGGAGGGGAGGGGAGGGGAGGGGAGGGGAGGGAAGGGGAGGAAAGGGGAGGGGAGGGGAGGGAAGGGAAGGAAAGGGGAGGGGAGGGGAGGGAAGGGGACTGGAGGGAAGGGAAGGGAAGGGAAGGGGAAGGAGAGAAGGGGAAGGGAAGGAATGAGAAGATAAAGAAAAGGGAAGGGGTGTCCCTCTATTATACTGGTTAATAGAGATTCCACAGTATTGAATTCTGAAACAACAATTACCCTAATGAATCCTGGCATTTCCAATCTTTGTAGCAATGTTGAATCATGTGAAGTGTGCAGCGAATAAATGACTCGCTATTTCAAAGGGGATAGAAAGCAAGCTAGATAATATGAAAGCTTAAACATGCTTTGAAGGAAAGAATGCTGTTTGGCGCAGTGCAGTGTGTGAATTTAAGACAGTGATGAATGTAGTGGGGATTCTGCTCAAGGTGATGGTGTCCATGCTCACTGCAAGAAGACTGCTGGAGAGTTTTATTGGTCCTATATCGAGCGGATTTCAAACAACATAAGGGATTTCAACTTTCTAAATGGAACACAATTCCAACCACATTATCTTTAAAGTCTGTGATTACATTTGATGAAAAAATAATAATTTCTGGACTTACAAGCAAATCTGTCACCTGTACAGACTTTGATCGAACTTCTCAAAGCAAATTTGACAACTTGATTCATTCTCAAGGTTGTGGGGGAAAGGGGAGCGGAGGAGAAGGGGGAGACTGGAGTTGAGTGTGGAAGGAGGGTCAGGGAGCAGAGCTGAAGTCCCATTGTAACAATATGGACGGGCAAAGCAATTTTGCTTCAATCAAGACAACAAAGCAACTGACATTTTTAACATTGTTGGTTAAGAGACAAACTTTAACCCAGACTCTAAGCAGAAGTCTCCTAGTCTGCTTTGAAACAGAGCCACAGGACCTTGATTTAACTTCTCAACTATGCAGCAGTGTGGGGCTCCCTCACTGGAGTTTCAGCTTGGATTAGGTACTTGAATCTCTGACACTGGCCATGAACCCACAAACTTGTGATGGAACGTAGCACAGTACAGCACAGGAACAGGCCCTTCGGCCCACGATGTCTGTGCTGAACACGATGCCAAATTAAACTAAATCTCTTCTGCCTGCGCGTGATCCATATCCCTCCATTTCTGATTTTCTCCCACGTTCCAAAGACGTACGGGTTAGGAAGTTGTGGGCATGCTACATTGGCGCTGGAAGTGTGGCGACACTTGCAGGCTGCCCCCAGGACACTCTACGTAAAGATGCATTTCACTGTGTGTTTAAATATACATATGACTAATAAAGATATCTTATCTTATATTCATGTGTCGATCCAACAGCCTCTTTAACGCCACTATCATATCTGCTCCTACCACGATCCCTGGCAGCCCATTCCAAGCACCAACCACTCTCTCTGCGAAAAAAAAACTTGCCCTGTACAGCTTCCTTAAACTTTCCCCCCATCACCTTAAAGTCCTCCAGTATTTGACATTTGCCTCACAGGTAGATAGAGCACTTAAGAAGGCCTATGGGATGTTAGCTTTCATAAGTCGTGGGATTGAGTTTAAGAGCAGCGAAGTGATGATGCAGCTTTACAAAACTCTAGTTGGACCACACTTAGAGTACTGTGTTCAGTTCTGGTCGCCACATTATAGGAAGGATGTGGAGGCATTGGAGAGGGTGCAGAGGAGATTTACCAGGATGCTGCCTGGATTAGAGGGTATGGAATATGAGGAGAGGCTTAAGGTGCTAGGGCTTTATTCACTGGAAAGGAGGATGAGGGGAGACATGATAGAGGTATATAAAATATTGAGAGGAATAGATAGAGTAGACAGCCAGCGCCTCCTTCCCAGGGCACCAATGCTCAAGACGAGAGGGCATGGCTTTAAGGTTATGGGTGGGAGGTTCAGAGGAGATGTCAGGGGGAGGTTTTTCACCCAGAGATTGGTTGGTGCATGGAATGCACTGCCTGGGGTGGTGGTGGAGGCAGATACGTTGGACAGGTTCAAGAGTTTGTTGGATAGGCACATGGAGGAATGTGAGATAGAGGGATATGCGGGAGGAAAGGTTTAGATAGTGTGAGGGTGGTTTGATGGACGGCACAACATGGTGGGCCGAAGGGCCTGTTTTGTGCTGTATGGTTCTACGGTTCTATGGTTATTTCTACCCTGTGAAAAAGATTCTGACTGTCTACCTTATCTGCGCCTCTCATAATTTTATAAACTTCCATCAGGGCTACCCTCTGGGTTAAAGTTTGTCTTTTAATCAGCGATGTTAAAAATGTCAGTTGTTCTGTTCTCTTGATTGCAGTAAAATTGCTTTGCACATCAGTGTTGTTATGAATGGACTTCCCCTGATGAATAAACAAGAGTTCTGCTAACTGAACCACAGCAGGCAGCCAGACATGCACTGAGTAACTCCCCTCTGAGTTCTGGGGTGAAATCTTAGAATCACAGAGTCATACAGCATGGAAACAGACCCTTCGGCCCAACTGGTCCATGGTAACCAAGATTCCCATCTAAGTGAGTCCCATTTGCTTGCATTTGGCCCATATCCCTCTAAACCTTTTCTATCCATGTACATGTCCAAGTACCTCCTAAATGTTGTTAGTGTACCTGCCTCAACCACTTCCTCTGGCAGCTCATTCCATATAAGGACCACTCTCTGGGCGAAAGGTTGCCCCTCAGGTTCCTATTAAATCTCTCCCCTCTCATCTTAAGCCTATGCCCTCTAGTTCTTGATTCCCCAACCCTGGGAAAAAGACTGTGTGCATTCACCCTCAATGTTATACACTTCTATAAGATCACTATAAGATCTCCTATGCTCCAGTGAATGAAGTCCCAACCTGCTCAATCTCTCTCCCCAACTCAGTCCCTCGAGCAACATCCTCGTAAATCTCCTCTGCACTCTTTCCAGCTTAATTCTGACCTTATTCTGACTACCTCTCTGTTGGTCATTCCAACAAATGGGCTTCTCATATAAATGGTTGCACTTGTAGGGGGTCACTGCAGGGTGAAATTGGTAGCGGAGTATTGCTCCAACACCTTAATTAGCCACAAATTTTACATTGTAAAAATTCCAAATTAGTAATCAAAATTTTTCAAAGGAATCATGACAGGCAATTTATTTGTTATAGTAATCATTTACCAAGGAATAGGCACCAAGCCAACGTAACAGCTCTGATGTAGAAGATAAGAGTTGATTAATTATAAAATTAAACTGTGCAGTGGATACTGAGTGAAGTTAATGATTTTATCTTCTACTCCTTTTCCAGAGAGTGTGGAGATACCCTGCTACTTAGACAGTGACTGTCTCTCCGGAAGGATTAATGATACCTTGCAGCAGGTAATATTGCATATGCAATGTGACAAGAGACGGAGACAAAGAAACAAAGGGGTAAAACATTGTTTTCAGTTGCTGAGACCAAAATGCATGTGCTGATATTTGTTGGCCCATTGCACACAACACCCAGCATTGGAATCCAGTGACTCCAATGGCAGGAGAGAAAGACTGAAGTTGACAGTCACTTTTGTGTACGTTCAGAGCAGCAACAAAGGACTGATTCCCACCCCCACCCCCACATATCTTTGGCTTTACAATGTGATTGTGGGTCAGCATTTATCGATGCACCATAGAAAGCATCCTATCTGGATGCATCACAGCTTGGTGCAGCAACTGCTCTACCCAGGACAGCAAGAAACTGCAGAGAGTTGTGGATACAGCCCAGCATGTTACAGAAACCAGCCTCCCCTCCTTGGACTTTGTCTTTACCTCTCGCTGCCTGGGCAAAGCAGCCAGCATAATCAAAGACCCCACCCACCCAAGTCATTCTCTCGTCTCTCCTCTTCCATCAGGTAGAATATACAGGAGCCTGAGGGCACATACCATCAGGCTCAAGGACAGTTTCTACCCCACAGTGATAAGATCATTGAATGTTTCCCTTATACAATGAGATGGACCTCACAATCTACCTGGTTGTCACCTTGCACCTTATTGCACTGCACTTCCTCTGTAGCTGTGACACTTTACTCTGTACTGTTATTGTTTTCACCTGTACTAACTCAATGTAACTGCACTATGTAATGAATTGACCTGTACGATCGGTATGCAAGACAAGTTTTTCACTGTACCTTGGTGCAAGTGACAATAATAAACCAATACCAATACTTGAAGTGCAAGCTAAAATGGTAACTTGGTTTGTTATTGCCACATGTACAATGAAGAACTTTGTTTTGCAATGCCATCCATACAGATCATTTCATCACAACAGTGCATTGAGGTAGTAAAAGGGAAACCAAAAACAGAATACAGAATATTGTGTCACAGTTACAGAGAAAATGCAGTGCAGGTAGACAATAAGATGCAAGGCCACAACGAGGTAGATTGTGAGGTCAAGAGTCCATTTTATCATACTAGGGAACCATTCAATAGTCTTATCACAGTGGGATAAAAGCTGCCCTTGAGCCTGGTGGTACGTGCCCTCAGGCTCTTGTATCTTCTATTTGATGGGAGAGGAGAGAAGAGAGAATGTCTGGGGTGGGTGGGGTCTTTGATTATGTTGGCTGCTTTACCGAGGCAATGAGAAGTATAGACAGAGTCCATGGAGGGGAGGCTGGTTTCCGTGATGTGCTGAGCTGTGTCCACAACTCTCTGCAGTTTCTTGTGGTCTTGGGCAGAGCAGTTGCTGTACCAAGCCGTGATGCATCCAGATAGGATGTTTCCTATGGTGCATCAATAAAAGTTGGTGACTATCTAGTGGATACTGTCATTTTGCAACAGACTCATATTTCAATAATAAGCTAGAACTGGGACAACAACATATCAAATTTAATAAGCATTTTCCAAGGGCTCTGATGACTCATTTGTTTAAAGATATGTGCCTGAGCAAAACCTCTTTGTTAAATGCATTTCTTTAGATACAATGCCCATCCCTTGGGGTAAAGAGTCATCTTCGAGACCCACTGCAATCCATTTAGTAAAGGTGCTTCCACTGTGCTCTGTGGTAGGGAGCTCCAGTCTGATCTGTCAGTGTGTTGAAGCAACAGTGATGTATTTCCAAATCAGGATGGTTTCTGACTTGGAAAGGGACTTGGAAAGGAACTTGGAAAGGAACTTGGAAATGCTGATGTTCCCAAGTGCTTTCTGTCCATATCTTTCTCAATGACAAAGGCTAGTTTTGTGGGATGTTAGAACAAAATGGTGGCCACAAGAGGACACAGGTTTAAGGTGCTGGGGAGTAGATATAGAGGAGATGTCAGGGGTAAGTTTTTTACTCAGAGAGTGGTGAGTGTGTGGAATGGGCTGCCGGCAACGGTGGTGGAGGTGGATACGATAGGGTCTTTTAAGAGACTTTTGGATAGGTACATGGAGCTGAGAAAAATAGAGGTCTGTGGGTAAGCCTAGTAATTTCTAAGGTAGGGACATGTTCAGCACAGCTTTGTGGGCCGAAGGGCCTGAATTGTGCTGTAGATTTTCTATGTTTCTATGTTCTATGTTTCTAAAAGTTTGCCTTGGCCCCATACCTGAGATGAACTGTGTTAACCAAGGATGTGATTGCACTGGAGAGGGTGCAGAGGAGATTCAACAAGATAGTAGAGAAACAAAGGACTTAAGATGCTGAAATCTAGATGAAAAACACGATGATGCTGGAGGAACTCAGCAGGCCAGGCAACATCCATGGAGAAAAGCAGGTAGGCAGGACACAGGGTCCTGACCCAGAGCATTGACCTGCTTTTCTCCACGGATGCTGCCTGGCCTGCTGAGTTCCTCCAGCATCACTGTGAGATTCACCAAGATGTTGCCTGATTTGGGGGACTTTTGTTATGAGGAGAGATTGGATTGGCTGGGCTTGTTTTCCCTGGAGCAAAGCAAGCTGTGGGGTGACATGATAGAAATGTACAAGATTATCAGAGGCATAGAGAGGGTAGATAGTCAAAATCTTTTTCCCATGGTAGGGGTATCAAAAACCAGAGGGTAAGGTGAAAGGAAGGAGTTTTAAAGGGGAACTGAGGGGTAAATTTGTTTTTTTTACACATTGATTTTAGGACCATGCTAAAGAGACACAAATAAGAGGAATTTGGACAGACACTTAAATAGGCAATACTTGATCTATGCCTCTCATAATCCCAAAGGTTTATAAGATTATGAGAGACATAGATAGAGTAGACAGCCAGAATCTTTTCCCCAGGGTTGAAATGTCTAATACCAGAGGGCATGCATTTAAGGTGAGAGGGGGAAAGTTCAAAGGAGATGAGTGGGGCAAGTTTTTTTTACACAGAGAGTGGTGGGTGTCTGGAATGCGCTGCCTGGGGTGGTGGTGGAGGCAGGTACAATATGGGCATTCAAGAAGCCCTTAGGTAGGCACATGAATGTGAGGGAAATGGTCGAATGTGGACATTGTGTAGGCAGAAGGGATTCGTTTAGTCGGGCATTTTATTATTCATGTAATTGGTTCGGCACAACATTGTGGGCTGAAGGGCCTGTTCCTGTGCTGTACTGTTCTATGTTCCACGTCCTATGTTCTATGCATAGAAGGATATAGTGGGTAAGGGTTGGCGGCTGTTCAGCAGGTGATTGTCTTGAGACTTCCTTGAGCCAAGAACATTGATATCCAGCTCTGACTATAACATGAAAATTGACAGGAAACGTTGGAGTGTTTCTCTCTCTTACTGGGCTGAAACCGTTACGTATGTACACACAGTCAAAGTATGAACCACAGAATTGGATTTAGGTCACCCATTCCACAGGGGGATTAAACAGACTGGGAATTTACTCACCAGAATTCATAAGAATGAGATGTAATCTCACTGCAACATACAAAATTCTGACGGGGATACTCATTCTCCTGGCTGAACTACCAAAGGTCCCAGTCTCACAGTAAGAGGTTAGCCATTCAGCATGGATATGAGAAGAAATTTCTTCACCCAGAATATGGCAGATCTCTGGAATTCTCTATGCAAGAGGGCAGTGGAGGCTCAGTCACTGTGAGAGGTCAATAAATTGGTAAATTGGTTTAATATTGTCACATGTACTGATGTACAATGAAAAACTTGTCTTGCATACCGATTGTACAGATCAATTCATTACAACAGTGCATTGAGGTAGTACAGGGTAAAACAATAATGAAGTGCAGAATAAAGTGTTACAGTTACAAAGAAAGTGCAGTGCAGGCAGACAATAAGGTGCAAGGTCATAACAAGGTAGATTGTGAGGTCAAGAGTCCACCTTATTGAGAACATAGAACATAACAGCACAGTACAGGCCCTTCAGCCCATGATTTTATGCCAACCTTTTAAAGGACTCTAAGATCAATCTAACCATTCCGTCCCACATACATCTTCATGCTTCTATCATCCATGTGTGTCTCTTAAATGTCCCTAATGTATCTGTCCCCACCACCTCTGCCGGCAGTGCGTTCCACGCACCCACCACTCTCTGTGTAAAACCTTGCCTCTGACATCCCCCTTATACCTTCCTCCAATCGCCTTAAAATTATGCCCCCTCGTGTTAGCCATTTCCGCCTTGGGAAAAAGTCTCTGACTGTCCACTCGATCTATGCCTCCTTTCATCTTGTACACCTCTATCAAGTCACTTTTTATCCTCCTTCTCTCCAAAGAGAGAAGCCCCTAGCTCACTCAACCTATCCTCATAAGATATGCTCTCCAATCCAGGCAGCATCCTGGTAAATCTCCCCTGCACCCTCTCTAAAGCTTCCACATCCTTTCTACAATGAGGCGACCAGAACTGAACACAATATTCTACGTGTGGTCCAACCAGGGTTTTATAGAGCTGCAATATTACCTCACGGCTCTTGAACTCAATCCCCTGACTAATGAAGGCCAACACACCTTCTTAACAACCCTATCAACTTGCATGGCAACTTTGAGAGATCTATGGACTTAGACCCCAAGATCCCTCTGTTCCTCCACACTGCTAAAAATCCTGCCATTAACACTGTGTTATGCATGTAGGGCGGATGGAACCAGATGGAGGAGGGGATCTGGTGGGTGAAGTGTGTGGGTTGTTGTAGATTGAACAGGAGGGGGATGGGGATGAAAATGGTTGATGGGAAGATGAGAGGTAGATCGGCCAGAGAGAGAGAGGGAGGGGAACACGGGAGGTAAGGGTAACCTGAAATTGGAAAAATCAATGTTCGTACCATTGGGTTGTAGACTCCCCAGGCGGAATATGAGGTGTTGTTCTTCCAGTTTGCATTGGGCCTCACCTTGGCACTGGAGAAGGCTGAGGACAGACTGGTCAGTGTGGGAATGGGAAGAGGAACTGAAATGGTCTGCAACTGGGAACTCGGGATGGCCACTGCGGAAAGACCGTAGGTGCTCCGCAAACGGATTACCCAGTCTGCGCTTAGTCTCGCCGAGGTAGAGGAGGCCACGCCAGGAACAGCAAATGCAGAAGATGGGGTTGGAGGAGACGCACGTGAATCTTTGCCTCACCCTGGAAGAGCTGTTTAGTGAAGGAACAAGTGTCGTACCTTTTATGGTTGCAGAGAAAAGGGTGGGGTGGGTGGAGAGGGTCGAGCGGACTAGGTAGTCATGAAGAGAGTGGTCCCTGCGCAAGGTGGAAAGTGACGGGGAGGGGAAGATGTGGCTGATGGTGGGATCCCATTGCACCTGACGAAGGTTGATGGGTTGGACGCGGAGGCTAGTAGGGTGAAGGTAGAGGATGAAGGGAACGATCTCTGTTCTGCTATTTAATGTTGTTTTATAATCAGCCAGCTTTGACGTCTGTTAACAGCTGAGCAGCTTTGGAGAACCACAGACTGCACTGAAGGAAATTGCCAAGAACACCACTGGGGGCCTGACTGCGACAGATGTGCTTTTATATGTTGAGGTGCTCCTACGATCAACACCATCACTGAGTGCGATCAATGAGACTCTACCCAATACAACAGCGGTTGTCAACGTCACCATTAATGTATGTCATTCCAAATGGACGGTCCTTTGTTTGTGGAGTAGAAATTCTTATTTGAGCTCTTGTGCTGGAGTGATTTATCAAGTTCAAGTTACTTTATTCTCATTCACTCAATGCTATAAAAACACATGGAGGAACAAAATGGCGTTTCCCCCAGACTCGCACAACAGAGGACATACATAGAACAGAGGACATACAATAAACACAGACAAAAAAATTGTGAAGTACAAATAGTGCAAAAAACGGTGTATGCAGAATACAAAATTAGTGCAGGGTTAGTGCAAAACCGAGTGGGACGAAGAAAATACAGAACTCGGTGTGCTGCACTAATTGTATAAACATGTTCAGCAGCAGCCAAAGTTCTTATACGCCGTTGTGCAAACCAGGGCTTTTGACGCAGCATTTGTCTGAGACTGCCTCCAGGGTATTCAGGAGCCTGACAGCATGGGGGAAAATACTGTTGTGCAGTCTAGTAATTCTGGCCCAGATGCTCCGGTACTGCTTGCCAGACGACAGTGGGACAAATAGGTCGTGGGAGGGATGAGAAGGGTCATCTATGATTCTGCAGACCTTGCGCGTGCATCGTGTGTTGTAGATATCCAGGATGGAGGGAAGAGGCGCTCCAATGATCTTTTCAGCTGTACTCGCAATCCTCTGCGAAGACTTATGGTCAGAGATGTTACAGTTACTGTACCAGGCAGAGATGCAGCTGGTCAGGACACTCTCAGTGGTACTCCCCTGTAGAATGTGGTGAAGGGCAGGTTTGCTCTCTTCAGCCGCCGTAAAAAGTGGAGACGCTGTCCATGCCAGTGTATAGCATACGTGCAAAACACTCTCTACTTTCAATGGAGACAAAAATAAGAAGAGAGAAGCAGTGTGCAGCCATTAACTCAAGCCTTTTTTTTAACTGCATGCAATGTGCCTGAGGTGCTTATTAGGACCTGAATTCATTCTGCTGGTTGGCTCATGTGGTTCCTAAGAAACAAGCCTATTGCACTGAGGTGGTCCCTGATCAAAGCACAAACCAGACCTGTGTTCACTTAACTGGGTATTTGTAGGGAGCACACCTCAAAAGTTGATCCATTTCTCCTCTGTGGTACAAGTGACCCAGCATGAATTTCAAATATTTGGCTTCAAATTCAATTAAATTTGTTGTTTCTGCTGTTGAAAATCGACTTTTCCAGGCCTGAAGTTCAATAACAGCCATGCCACTTGGAAAATTCAACCGGGTGCGTTCCACATCAAGAGCACAAGAGATGATGCCTCTCTGTCACCCTCCTGGTGGAGTATTGCAGGGAATTTGAGTCACGTTGCTCCAGGCTCACATATCACTGGGACAACACGGTCATGAAGCCGTGGAATTCTACAAGCGATGTAAATTAACCTAAATCTACGCCCCACACCGCACCTCCCCAAACATTAATTTATTGCCCCCACCAATTTCCTGCAGTTCTCCCAACTCCTTGATCTGCTCCCTTATTGACCTCATGAATTCCTCCCCCTCAGCCTCCAACCCACTCACCCCAATCCGTCCCTACCTCCACCTCCTGCAGACAAAAGAACACAGAGCAACACACCAGATGCTGGAGGAACTCAACGGGTCAGGCAGCATCTGTGGAGGGAAGTGGACAGTCGACGTTTCAGGTCGAGACCCTTCATCTAGACTGCATCTAGATTCTAGTATCTGCTGTCTCTTGTCTCTCTAAAAGAATACAGAACGTCTCTGCAGAATATCTGCAAACCCCACCATGCCGATCCATCTATCTTCCCAGCCACCCTGACCACAGGTCTGACTGGATCTAGCAGCCAACTTTCTGAGCCTAGTCTGAGTGAAGAACCAGGTAGCATCATTTCAGAGATGACTGACTTTCACTGCAGGTTGACGCTGACCCAAACTATTTCATTACCCCTACAATGCTCCATCATTATGGTGCCAGAGAGCTTTTTTTAATCAGTCGAGTTTATTGTCATATGCACAAGTACATGTATGCACAGGTGCAATGAAAAACTTACTTGCAGCAACATCACAGGCACATAACATTAGAGCCACAATATTCACAAGAAAAACAAATTATACAAGAAAGAAAACAATTTGAACAAAAAGAATTAAATCCATTGTAGTGCAAAGTGGTCATAGCTATACTCAGGTTGTGATTGGGGTTGTGTCAGTTGGTTCAAGAACTGAATGGTTGAAGGGAAGTAGCTGTTCTTGAACCTGGTGGTGTGGGACTGACTCCAGGCTTCTGTACCTCCTGCCCAGTGGTAGCAGTGAGAAGATGGCATGGGGATCTTTGATGATTGATGCCGCCTTATTGAGGCAGCACCTCATGTTGGTGGTGGGAGGGATATGCCCGCGATATATAGGGCTGAGTCCACTGCTCTCTGCAGCTTTTTACATTGCTGAGCATACGAATTGCTGTATCAGACCATGATGCAACCAGTCAGGATACTTTCAACCATACATTGGTGGAAGTTTGTTAGACTGTTCAGTGACATGCTGTCCTATGTTAAAAGTCTAACTAATTTTTGCCCACACTAGGCCATAGTGAAAACAGTGAACAATCTTTTAAAACCAAGCGAGATGACGGTGTGGAATGAAATCCTTGAGGATGAGAGGAAAAAAAGTGCCACCAAGTTGCTGCATACAATGGAAATGTCAGCGATTAGTATCTCACAGCACCTGAAGAGTTCAACAGAGCTGGAATTTAAGGAGAGTGACATTGGTGAGTAGGGTGTCCTGTGCTGTTGACATTTGGTCTGTGAGCCCATCCAACGAAACTGTCGCTGCAGCTCTGTTAAAAGGTTTAAGTACATTGACGCTGCTCTTTTTAAAGTAGTTAACCCTCAAGTAAGCTTCAAAGAATGCTTCAAGTCGGCTGCTGTATTTTTTGTTTCGAGGACAACATTTTTCATGCTGACAGACCCAGCATCTTTAAGAAATAGTGGGCTTTGATCCAACACAGCAATTTTTTTGTAACAAGGATGAAAAGAATTCATTTATTCAGCATCTTTTGGCATTTTAAGATGTTCCAAAACCATTTACTGCCACTAAGGTACTGTTATAGGGAAGGATTTAAGAACAACGGCAGCCAATTCATGAACTGCATAGAGATAATGACCAAGTAAATCTGCTTTTCACAGTGATGTCAGTTGAGGGATAAATGTTGACCAGTATCGTTGTAGGCCCTATACCTTGGGTGGCACAGTGGCGCAGCTAGTAAAGCCACTGCCTCACAGTGTGGGAGACCCAGGTTCAATCCTGACCTCAGATGCTGTTTGTGTGGAGTTTGTATGTTTTCCCTGTGACAGCATGGATTTCCTCCCACATGCCAAAGTTGTGCATGTTAGTAGGTTAATTGGCCACTGTAAATTGCCCCTAGTATGTAAGTGAGTGGTAGAATTTGGTGGGAATGGGGGAGAATAAAATGGGATTAATGAAGGATTAGTGTAGGTGAGAGCTTGATGATTGGTATTGGTATATTATTGTCACTTGTACCGAGGTACAATGAAAAACTTGTCTTGCATACCAATCGTACAGGTCAATTCATTACACAGTGCAGTTACACTGAGTTAGTACATTGAGGTAGTACAGGTAAAAACAATAACAGTACAGAGTAAAGTGTCACAGCTACAGAGAAAGTGCAGTGCATTAAGGTGCAAGGTCACAACAAGGTAGATTGTGAGGTCAGAGTCCATCTCATCATATAAGGGAACCGTTCAATAGTCTTATCACAGTGGGATAGAAGCTGTCCTTGAGCCTGATGGTATGTGCCCTCAGGCTCCTGTATCTTCTGCCTGATGGGAGAGGGGAGAAGAGAGAATGACCCAGGTGGGTGGGGTCCTTAATTATGCTGGCTGCTTCACCAAGGCAGCAAGAGGTAAAGACAGAGTCCAAGGAGGGGAGCTGGTGTCCATGACGCATTGGGCTGTGTCCACAACTCTCTGTAGTTTCTTGCAGTCCTGGGCAGAGCAGTAGCCGTACCAAGCCATGATGCATCCAATAGGATGTCACTCAACCATTTCCCTGTTGTCCTTCCCCAAGTGACAGTCCTACAGTCATAGAGACAGAAATAGGCACCTCAGCACATCCCGTCTGCACCAATCGAGTCTGCGGACTCGATGGGCTGAGGTGCCTGTTTTTGTCTCTGTGATTGTAGGACTGTCACTTGGGGAAGGACTACAGGACAATGCTTGAGTGACATCTAAAAGATGCCACCTCCAATGGCACAGCAGAGACTTTCTCAACAATCCACTGGGCTATCAGCCTGTGCTCATAAAGTGGATGGACCTTGCCTCTCTGAGAACTGTCCTTTAAATTCATTTTTCAGGACGTGGGATTTGTTGGTAAGGCCAACCATTAATTGCCCATCTCTAATTGTCCCTGAGAAGATGGGAATGAACCACCTTCTTGAGTCTCTGGAGTCCTTCTAGTGAAGGTGTCCAAACCTGACGAACCTGAGATTTTTCTCCAGAATAAATTCCCCTTCTTGATTTTCTAAAGTTGTTGTAGTTGGTGGTCACGAGTCTTCCAGAGGCTCTCAGCCTCCTTACCTTTATCCCATCTTCAACACTTGCTTCCAATCTTAAAACTGCTTTCATTAAGATTCCCACCATGGCACGGCAGTGTAGCAGTTAGCGTAACGCTATTACAGCACTAGCAACCCGGGTTCAATTCCAGCCGCTGTCTGTAAGGAGTTTGTACGTTCTCCCTGTGTCTGCGTGGGTTTCGTCCAGGTGCTCCGGTTTCCTCCCACATTCCAAAAGATGAACAGGTTAGGAAGTTGTGGGCGTGCTATGTTGGCACCGGAAGCGTGGCGACACTTGCGGGCTGCCCCCAGCGTATACTCAGTAATGCAAAAAGATGCATTTCACTGTGTGTTTTGATGTACATATGACTAATAAATAAATACCTTATGTCCTTTGATCTAGTGCCAACTATTCCCGACACTTCCATGAAATATCCAGGGATGTTTCCCAATGCTGTACGTGCTTCAAAGGTGCAAGTAGTTGTCCATGTTGAGCTGCATTTGCTGGGAAATGGAACTTGCGAGTATTTAAACATAAAAATCAGGAGGAGGAGGAGGAGTAGGCCACTCGGCCCTTCAAGCCTGCTCCTCCATTCAGTGTTGATCTGATTGTAACCTTAGCTCTGCATTCCCACCTACTGTCTCCCTGCAGTAATCTTTAACTCCCTTACTTATCAAGAACCTGCCTTAAGAATATCCAAAGGTTCTGCTTCCATCACCTTTAAAGGAAAGAGACTTTCTAAGACTCATGACGTTTTGAGAGAAAACATTTGTGCCTCATCTCCCCTTGTTCTGGACTGTCCCACAAGAGGAGGCATCTTCTCCATGTCCATCCTGTGAAGTCCCCTCAGGATGTAAAGTACCCCTCTCACTTCAAAGCAAGCACACCATACCTCTACTTCCTCAGAAGGATAAGGAAATCGGACATATCCCCGATGACCTTCACCAAATTTTACAGATGCACCACAGAAAGCATTTGATCTGGGTGCATCACAGTTTGCTATGGCAACTGCTCTGCCCAAGACTGCAAGAAAATTCAGAGAGTTGTGGACACAGCCCAGTCCATCATGAAAACCAGCCTCCCCTCCATGGACTCTGTCTGCACTTCTCACTGCCTCAGGAGAGCAGCCAACATAAGCAAAGACCCCTCCCACCCCGGTCATTCTCTCTTCTCCCCCTGTCCACCAGGCAGAAGATACAAAAGCTTGAGGACACGTACCACCAGGCTCAAGGACAGCTTCTATCCTGCTGCTATCAAACACTTGAAGGGAACTCTTGGTCTCACAGTCTACCTCGTCATGACCCTTGCACCTTGTTGTCTGCTTGCACTACATTTTTTCCATAACTGTAAATTATATTCTGTACTGTTTTTGTTTTTTTCTTTTGCACTACCTTATTATACTTATGTTCGGAATAATCCGTGAGGATGGCATGCAAAACAAAGCTTTTCACTGTATCTCGGTACATGTGACAATAATAAACTAATTACCAATTCAGCAAATTAGAGTCTAGCCAGTCCAATCTTTCCTCATAAAAGAACCCAACCATTCCATGTTCGACTCGAACTACCTGACCTCCATTACTCTACAAATGGTAGCCAGACCGTCAGCTGTCTGGACCCCAAGCTCCAAAATCTTCAGATC
Organism: Pristis pectinata; assembly: GCF_009764475.1. Taxonomy (NCBI): domain Eukaryota; kingdom Metazoa; phylum Chordata; class Chondrichthyes; order Rhinopristiformes; family Pristidae; genus Pristis; species Pristis pectinata. The sequence goes on from NC_067407.1 coordinate 8,432,826, forward strand.
AGATATCAGATATCTTTATTAGTCACATGTACATCGAAACACACAGTGAAATGCATCTTTTGCACGGAGTGTTCTGGGGGCAGCCCGCAAGTGTCGCCACGCTTCCGGCGCCGACATAGCATGCCCACAACTTCCTAACCCGTATGTCTTTGGAACGTGGGAGGAAACCGGAGCACCTGGAGGAAACCCACGCAGTCACACGGGGAGAACATACAAACTCCTTACAGACAGCTGCCGGAATTGAACCTGGGTTGCCGGCGCTGTAATAACGCTATGCTAATCGCTACACTACCGTGCCTGCCCAGTAGTGTACTGAATCTTACCATTTATTCATTCCCTTGCCCCTGTAAGTCATTTTTCTAAACCTCTCTCTTTGAAGAAACTCTGCACTTGTGTGGCTTCCACCAAATTTTGACCGACAATGTTTGCTGCAAAGCACCTTGGGACGTTTTAGTTGAGAAAATTATTTAAATAAGAGTATTTCCAAGAGGGATTCCAAGGGGAATAAAATGCTATTTATACACAAAAAAATGGAAATGCTATTCTGTGGGTGGAGGCTTAGATACATTAAAAAGCAAATATTTTGCTCATAGTTTGAATCAATTAAAGAAATGGATCATGTATTCTCCAAGCACTGCAAACTAACTCTAAACAAACCCAATCGTTTAAAGAGCTAATAAATGAAATAGATGTCAAAGCAAGGAGTGTGGTAAAAAAGCAACAGCAATCTCCAGCAAGAACTGTGAACCAACCACAACTTGCAGACAGTTTGCCATGAGCGCTGTAAGATGTTCAGAATGACCTTCACCTCTTCTCCTCACCAGTGCCCACAAAGGTCCAGCAATTTTCACTGTTTGATGAAATTTAAACTTACCACATAACGATGCAAGGATCCTTTCAATGAACGGATCAGAGACCCTGAAATGACCCTCCACCTCCACAGCCAGAAAGGGAACAATTCAAACTGTGTAGTCTCATCCCTGCAGGTTGTAAATTGCTCCTAGAGGTTTAGAAAACTTTTTTTTAACATTTCTTTCCTGACCCTTTCCCCCCTTTATCCAAACATTCTTTTTCCTCCTGATCTCGTTCTGCTCTAGTTCAACCAACTTTGTCCTCTGTCCGGGTCTTGCTGCACCTGGATGTAGACTTCTTTATTATCTGAGTCATCAGGAATGGCACTGGATGTTGTACCATGACTTATTGTCCCAATCTAGCTGCTGCCAGAACCACTTGCAAGGGCATTTTAAAGGACAGTTAAGAATTGATCACATTTGGTGGGTCTGAGGAGCAGATTTAGTGACACTCAGTAAATGGAGTCCCACAAAGGCCGGGTCAGAGGAGGATAGCAAATTTCCTTCTCTGAAGGAGAGTGACCAATTGGCTTTTCAACCACAAGCCCATGAATTCATGGTCACCATTTCTGAGACTGGCTTTTTAATTCCTTGAAATTAAACTCCCTAGTTGCCTTGGAATTCAAGTTCATGTCAATTGCTCAGGCCTCTGGATGACAGTCCAGTGACTTACCACCATACTCAGTTGCGACTAATGACAGACAATCATCCTCTTGAAGTGTGAGGATGCAGTGGAGCTAAGAGACAATAAAGACTTCAGATGCTGGTACCTGGAACAAAAAAGCAGAACGCTGGAAGAACTCAGTGGGTCAAGCAGCATCTGTGGAGGTAAAAAGTGTACGTCAACATTTCAGGTCGAGATCTTGCATCAGGATTGAGAGGGAAGAGGAAAGATACCCAACATGAAGCAGTACAAGGGAGGGGTGGGATAGAGGCTGGTAGGTGATAGGTGGAATCAGATTAGGTGGGATGGGGGTGGAAATGATGGGTGGACAGAACCAAGTGAGAGACAGGAAGAGGAAAGGGGATGGAAAAGGAGAACAAACAAACCAGAAGCTGTAGGAACTTGGCAGGTCAGGCAGCCTCTGTGGAAGGAAATGGACAGTCGAAGTTTCGGGTTGAGACGCCAACTGAGGCATCTTGACCCAAAACACTGACTGTCCATTTCCTTCCACAGATGCTGCCTGACCCACTGAGTTCATCCAACATTTTGTTTGCCGCTCCAGGTTCCAACATCTGCAGTCTCGTGTGTCTCCGAAAGGGAGAAGAAACCGAGGTGGACAGGCAAGTGTGAGTGGGTTACCTGATATTGATAAGATAAGATCTTTATTAGTCACATGTACATTGAAACACACAGTGAAATACATCTTTTGCGTAGAGTGTTCTGGGGGCAGCCCGCAAGTGTCACCACGCTTCTGGTGCCAACATAACACGCCCACAACTTCCTAACCCGTACGTCTTTGGAATGTGGGAGGAAACCGGAGCACCTGGAGGAAACCCACGCAGACACGGGGAGAACGTACAAACTCCTTACAGACAGCAGCCGGAATTGAACCTGGGTTGCCTGCGCTGTAATAACGTTATGCTAACCGCTACACTACCGTGCCTGCATTGGAGGTAACGTGACACAAATGAAGGAGAGGATGAGGGAGAGTGAAACCTAATGATGTTATTCCATTGACCATCTTGACACTGTGCCAAGCTAGTAAAGGCGAACTGTCAGAAAATGCAAAACATGCACAACTTTCAACAGCTTCTGCTATAGTTTGCTAAAAAATATTTTTCTTTAAATTCAGCATTGGTCCCTTCATTTTGCTGATGGGTGTACGATGTATATTTATATTTAGAAGTGTCTGAGCAGGCAGAGCTAGCGACTTATGACTTATTAATAACGTTTTCCTGCTTCCACAGCCCTCAAACTGTACACTTTTGATCTCAGCCAAGATGAGCAACCTCAACCTCAAGCAAATTTGGAAGAAAATCATATAAGTATTTCTCGACGTAAGGATGATAGGGCCAGCTCTAATGGTAGGCAAACTCTAGGGGATGGATTGAGTGTGATTCCATGTCTTGCTTGTCAGTGATGCCCACTGAAAATGTTTCTGTGTATCATTAGGGACTGTTGCAATCATTTTCCTTCAGTATAATAGTATTGGCTTGCTGCTCGAACCCTCCAACAGCTCACAGGAGAGGGAAGTCAATGGGACGGCGCTACAGAAAGAGTATACCGTGAATTCGCCCATCATTGCAGCAGCTGTCAGAGCCAACCCTCCAACACTGTACCTTATGGACCACGTAACATTCACAATGAGGCACTTAAAGGTCAGTGTCTGTACCTGTAGTGGGGACAAAGAGAATTGCTGCATCCAGTGTTGGAAAGTTTTGTAAACAGGGAACTGGGAAGAGAGGACACAAGCTCAGAAAATGCTGGAAAGGCTCAGCAGATCTGGCAACGTGTGTGGAAAGAGAAACAGAGTTAATGTTTCAGGTTGAAGACCCTTCTGTTTCTCTCTCCACAGATGCTGCCTGACCTACTGAGTGTTTCCAACATTTGTTTTTATAGCACATTTCTCCAGCATCCGCAGTTATTTAAGATTTTCTCCTCAGTTGTTGGGAGATCTGAAAGAACACTTGCCATACAGCTAAATTAATGGTACTTGGAAAATATAATTAATGTGTTTGAAAATTTCATATAACCCCAATAGAACGTCAGAGAATAAAGTTAGTGCTGAGTGAAGTTTGCAACCACAGGGTGGAATATTGAGATCCAAAGAGTTTGCTGAGCTTATTCAGGATGGAATAGACAGTTCAGTCACTCTGGGATAACAAGGAAATGAGCCAGACAGCCCTGATCACCACAAGAACACACTTACAATCCCACCTCTGTGTCCTCACCCACAGTTTCAACAGCGTCCTTAATCCTTGCTTTCTGTTACATGACTTATGGAATACAAAGTGAATAAATAATTTAACTAATAAATATTTGATAGGCAAGGAGACCTACTTGATAAATGTGCTTGCTTTGGTTTGATTATGGAATTTTTAATCACTGGAAGTAATTTATTTGTTAAATGACATACAGACAAGGAGGCTTTTAAACAGGTGGTAATTTTCATATCAGCAATTAATGGATTTGACCCTCTTGTACTTCCTGAGCTGTTCTTGAACTGGATCATGGAGTCCAAGCCTACTTCACAGACTTGCTATCAGTGATGCCCACTAGGGACCCTCCCAAACTGAGAGATGCCCCGCAAGGTGAACTGGGTTCCAAGCAGCAACCAGGCCTCTGGAGGTGTATCCTGAGACCCCTGCAACACTCCAAGGGCCCTTCGCACCTTGCCAGCCGTCAAAGACTTGAGATGATTTTTCAACGTCTCTTATAGAAACATGTATAAACTCCTCAAATTAAGCAAAATCGAACTTTAAAAATGAAATTAAAACAAATATTAACAAATAATTTAAAACATTAAAAATAAAATTAAAAACACACTTGTTTACTGATTCCCACAGGGGTGACTACACCTAACACCTCGCAATGAATGGAGAGACCACTAATAAGGCTCCCCTTCCTGGGATAGGACTACAACATAGAACATAGAACACAGAAAACCTACAGCGCAATTCAGGCCCTTCAGCCCACAAAGCTGTGCCGAACATATCCCTACCTTAGGGACTTAGGGTTAGATACAAAGTTCCCTCACGTCAGTGAGTCACTAGTCCAGCACAGGATTCGGTTATGGACCAAGAGGTCAGCTGTGTTGACAACTGAGGCCCAAAGGGCTGAGAGCTGGTCACTATTGTGTTCAAGTTTGGTCATCCCGTTATAGGAAATACATCATTAAACTGGAAAGAACACAGAGAAGATTTACGAGGATTCTATCAGGACTCGAGGATCTGAGTTATAGGGAGAGGTTGGACAGGCTAGGACATTATTCCTTGGAATGTAGGAATTTGAGGGGCGACTTTATAGAGGTGCATAAAACCATGAGGGGCATAGAGGGGGTGAATGCGCACTGTCTTTTTCCCAGGGAAGGGGAACTAAAAACTAGAGGACATGAGTTTAATGTGAGAGGGGAAAGATTTAAAAGGGACCTGGGGGAAACCCCTACACATAGAGGGTGGTGCATTCATGGAATGAGCTGCCAGAGGAAGTGGTTGAGGCAGTACAATAATAAGATTTAAAAGATATTTGGATAAATGGATAGGAGGGGTTTAGAGGGATATGGGCCAAACACGGGCCAATGCGACTAGGTTGGTGGGCACCAAGGTTGGCATGGATAAGTTGGGCCGAAGGGCCTGTTTCCGTGCTGTATGACTCTATTATATATCATTCGGGTAAGAACAATATGGCCCCTTGTTCACAGGACATGGGGAACTTATCAGGATCCTTACACCGAGCTGAACAACTTGGTCTCTTTTCATTCTATCTCTACTTTAGCCTCTGAAGGAGAAGAAATCTGTCTGTGTGTTCTGGAATTACTCCATTCTCAGCATGGAGGGGGAGTGGGACACTAGAGGGTGCGAGAGTCTCTATTTCAATGCCACACATACCACCTGCCGGTGTAATCACCTGACCAACTTTGCGGTCCTGATGTCATCTTCCCAGATCAGGGTAAGTAGCAGAGACTTGCACTGATGTTGTAAACTCAGATACGTACTGGTGATTAAAACACACACACGTTGCTTCTCCACAGAAAGGAACCACTGAGCTGTTTCTCCTATTCCCCAGCTTTCTCCCCAAAATGTTGTAAATTAGCCCCCCCCTCCTCCCCCCGACATACACATGTGCAATTGCTAGTTTGCAAGGACTCATCCTCCCCAAGACTGCCAAAGAGCCCTCTGTTTCAATGAATTACCCTTAATTCCTCTTCGGTTCTTTTATATCTATGACTGGCAATCATGAACCCACATAGAATCATACAGTAATTTGGTAAGTTGGTTTATTATTGTCACTTGTACCGAGGTACAGTGAAAAACTTAGTTTTGCATGCCATCCTTACAGATCATTTCATCACATCAGTACATTGAGGAAGCACAAGGGAAAAGCAATAACAGAACGCAGAATAAAGTGTTACAGTTCCAGAGAAAGTGCAGTGCAGGTGGACAATAAGGTGCAAGGCCATAACCAGGTAGATTGTGAGGTCAAGAGTCCATCTTATTGTACTAGGAAACCGTTCAATCATCTTCTAACGGCAGGATAGAAGCTGTCCCTGTGGTCATAATGTCAGAGTACTACAGCATGGAAACAGGCCCTTCAGCCCATCTGGTCCACGCCGACCATGGTGCCCACCAAGCTAGCCCCATTTGGCCCATATCCCTCTAATCCTTTCCAATCCATGTACTTTTCCAAATGTCTCTTAACCGTTGTTATTGTACCTGCCTCAACTACTTTCTCTGGCAGCTCGTTCCATATACGCACCACCCTCTGTACGAAGAAGTTGCCCCTCAGGTTCCTTTTAAATTTTTCACCTTTCACCTTAAACCTCTGCCCTCTAGATTTTAGTTCTCCTTCCTTAGGAAAAAGACTATGTGTGTTCACCCTATCTATACCCCTCATGATTTTATGCACCTCTATAAGGTCACCTCTCAATCTCCTATGTTCCAAGGAATAAAGACCTAGCCTGCCCAACCTCTTCCTATAACTCAGGCCCTCGAGTCCTGGCAGCATCCTTGTAAATCTTCTCTACATCAAAGGAAATAGCTTCCCCCTGTGTACACTAATCACATCCCCTCATTACCTTGAATCTTTCTGTTGGGTTTCCACTCTACCCCTGTGTGCAAACAATTCCAATATGCTCAATGTAATTCAGCCAACCTTGTATCTTTTCCAGTCCTGATGAAGGGTCTCGACCCGAAACATCAACTGTTGATTTCCCTCCATAGATGCTGCCTGACCCGCTGAGTTCCTCCATCATCTTGTGTGTTACTCCAGATCGACAGTCTATCTTGTGTTAGCTCTCCAATATATCTACACGCCTCCATCACACAGTTTTCATTTTGTCCAAAAGTATGCTTTATTTCATAAAATATACCGCTTTACAATACAGGACATAATATTGTCTTCATCTACAGTACCAAGCATATCATTACATTCATTTACAATAGTCAACATTTCACTATCATTACACCCACAAATATTCTACCAGTGAAACATTTGCAAGGTTGTAACATGGACACCGGCCAGCTCCATCCCACTACCTGAACCACACTGTTTTCACTTCTTTATTCTCCTCGAAGACAGACCTCAGACTCTAACCCATTGCCAATCTTTTGGTCACTTCACGTTATTTGAGTTAATGTCAAATTATAGTCGATGATCACTTGCGTGAAGCGTCCCTCGGCAAGTTCTGTTATGTTGGAGACCTTGTACAAGTGTCAGTTGTTGCTGTTTGTCTCATCTGCATTTTACAGACAGAAACCAAATCTTAAGGCTCTTGACACTTACTCCCTTGCAGGAAGTTCTACATAATAATATCCTGACTCGGATCACCCAGCTGGGGATTATCGTGTCCTTGATCTGCCTGTCAATGTGCATCTTTACCTTCTGTTTCTTCAGTGAGATTCAGAGCACCAGAACAACCATTCACAAGAACCTCTGCTTCAGCCTCTTTATTGCAGAGCTGTTGTTCCTTACTGGGATTAACATGAACAGCAATAAGGTAAACAGTGCAAATTAATGTCAACTCCACTAACACCCTCAACCTCCCACAGCAAGGATGCGTCCAAACCATTAAACTATTTCATTCAATGGTACCAATAAACTTGTCCTGAACTATTGTTATAAATTCAGAGCCAATAACTTGCCATCAGCTCCGCAGAAAGCATTAGTGAGAGCAAAGTTTGAATATGTTTCTTTTGTCAAACTACAGCCAGTCAAAGATTCCAGGGTGTTATCCCAGAACCAACCCCGTCCCTCGTGCCTTTGGTTACCTTCTGGGTCCTTTCATGAGGCTTGACATGAGCTCATCTCTTATGATAAGGATCTGTGTGTTAATGCGGCTTGGATGGGTTTGCTGGCATGATGAGATGTTATAAGACTTGTAACAAAATGGGAGTAGTGCAGGATTAGTGTAAGTGGGTGCTTGATGGTCAGTGCAGACTTAGTGAGCCAACAGACCCACTTCAGTGCTGCATGAAGCTATGACTAAAAGCAGACACATAGAGTTAGGTCTGAGACCAGCCTCAATCTCATTGAACAGCAAGAGGGGTAAAATGGTCTACCCAGCTGTCTCTAATTTAACTATTCAACATAAGGTATCTATAGTTTATCCTGCCCTCTCACTGCTGACCCTCAGAAGCAGATTTAAGGCCAAGCCATCCACAGTGAAGGAATTACAGATGTGTGTCCAACTCCATTATCCCCACACTGCAGTTACTCTTGTTTTCAATCAACCAAGAAACACTAAACACCAGCACCATGTCGCCAATTGCATCAAGAGCAGATTGTTTTGCTGTGATACCTCCTTGATATTTATGGACCAGGCATTGAGCTAGTTGAATATGGTTTGTCCTATATGGGCCCCATTGCAGATTGGAGAGGTATTATTTGTGTGCTCACCATCTGCATCCCCCATGGCGTGTGTGACTCAAGGCTTGGGCCATCTTGACCCTTGAGGCAAATGACCATTCAATGAGATTGTGGCTGATCCTGTACCTCGCCCACTTCAAGTTCAAGATCATTGTCATAGGCATCCATACAAATGCCATGAAAGTTAGCTATTTGCAACAGCAGCACGGTACATTATAAGACGAAGACAAGGATAAATTAACGTATCTGCCTGGATTAGAGGGCATGTGCTATCAGGAAAGGCTGGACAAACTTGGTCTCTTCTCTTTGGAGTGGCAGAAGTTGAGGGGTGATATGTTGGAAATGTATAAAATTATGAAGGGCATAGATAGGGCGGACAAGCAATATCTTTTTCCCATTATTGAGCGATCCAATACCAGAGGACATGCATTTAAGGTGAGAGGGGGTAGGTTCAGAACAGACATGACGGGTACATTTTTTACTGAGAGAGTGGTGGATGCCTGGAATGCATTGCGTGATAGGGTGGTGGAGGAAAATTCATTGGGGGCTTTTAAGAAGGGCTTGGATGGGCACATGAATGAGAGGAAAATAGAGGGATATGGGCATTCTGTAGGTAGGAGAGAACAGCTATGTCAGCACAACATTGTGGGCCGAAGGGCCTGTTCTGTGCTGTACTGTTCTATGTTCTTAAACCTAAACTAACATAAATTATACATAATTATACTTTGCCAACTGAATCCCCTCAACGCTTTATCCCTTGGGTCCAACAGACCAACCTCAAGCTTCAGTACACTTGACCGACCATCCACAACACTCTGGGATCAAGAATTCCAGAGATCTCTAGTTATAGACTAGGGTTTAAAGTTGCCAAAAACCAAAGCAGAAGATCAAAGCCATCGACCTACTCTGTTGGACCTTTCATGAACGTTTGTCGTGGAAGTTTCATTGGGGTTGAGGTCACGTTGATAAAGGTTAAGCTCAAGAATCCAAAGGCTTTCTTACTGCTGATTAAAGCAGTGTCAGATTTACATTGCATTTACTTGGATAATCAATGGAATGTAATTCAGATCTCCTTGGGAACTCAAGGTTATATTTTGAATGGGCCAGCAAAAGCTGTGAGATAATTCTTTTTGAAGATATTGATGCAATGTAACAATTAGCTAATTATAAAAGGAGAAAATGCTGGCAATACTCAGCAGATCAGGTAGCACGTGTGGAGACAGAAACAGAGTTAAACCTTTAGGTTGACAGCCTTTCAACAGAATTGTTCTGATGAGAGATCATCGACCTGAAACTTTACCTCTGTGCACCTCTCCACTCTGACCTGCCGGGTGTTTCCAATATTCTCTGCTTTTATTTTAGATTTCCAGAATCTCCCGGGTTTTAGGTTTTGAGAAATGTGGCGATCATTATCAAGGAGCAACGTTGTGTCTACTCTCTGAACCATCACCCCATCCTACCCCACCTCCTGCAGCTCCTCTGTTCCATCGTGGCTGGACTACTTCATTACTTTTTCCTGGCTGCCTTTGCCTGGATGTGCATTGAGGGCATTCACCTGTACCTCATTGTGGTTGGGGTCATCTATAACAAAGGGTTCCTGCACAGAAACTTCTACATCTTCGGCTACGGCAGCCCTTCCGTTGTCGTAGGGATCTCAGCACTGCTCGGCTACAAGTATTACGGCACCGATAAGATGTAAGTACCTTGTGGGACTGCCTCAGCAACAGCCAATAACATTGAGTGCCGTGAACTTGGTAAAACATTTTGCATGATAACACTGTTTCTGTGCATTTCTTTGCTAAAATCAAGAACTAGAGGGTATAGGTTTAAGGTGAGAGGGGAAAGATTTAATAGGAACTTGAGGGCCAACCTTTTTTTATATATACACAGGGAGTGTGGAATGAGCTGCCAGAGGAAATGGTTGAGGCTGGTACAAAAATAACTTTTAAAAGACAGTTGGACACAGGTAAATGGATTGGAAAGGTTTAGAAGGTCATAGGCCAAATGCTGGCAAATGGCACTATCTTGGATTGGGCATCTTGGTCAGCATGGACCAGTTGGGCCGAAGGGCCTGTTTCTGTGCTGTATAACTCTGCTAGAGGACGTGGCTCAAAGGAGGTAGCTTTTCAGTAGGGTCTTTATCAAGAAGAGAGAGAGGTGAAGAGGTGGAGAGGTTTAGGGAGGGGACTCCAGAGTTTGGAACCCAGGCAATCAGTGGTAAAAAGGAGCAAGTGAAGGATGAGCTCTAAGAGTTGTAGAGCTGGAGGAGATTACAGATACAAATGGGTTAAATACCTGGGTACAAATTTTAAAATCAATGAAATGAGGCAGGGTGCCAGTGTAGGCCCTTTTAAGACCTGCTACTTACCTTACACCTGTGTATGATCTCACAAAGAGATAGCTCCTGCTTTCAACTGTAGAGAAAATAGCTGGGGTTATGAACAAGGCTGTGGGTTTGCCATCACTTTTTTGTGATGCTTCCCTGGCTGAATTTCAATATGGATGAAGGGTAGCAGGTCAATTCTGGAAGCCCTTTTTATGGAAGGAATGAGCAGGACCTAGAAGGGATTGAAGGAGAGAGATGGAAGGAATAAATCCCTTAAAATCCGTTTGCAAAGAGTTGGTTGATAAGGTTAAAAAGGACGACAATTCTACATGATTGAACTAAGATGCATCAAATCTGTACGAGCATGTGCATATGTAGGCGATAGGATTGGGCTTGATACCTCAAGCACTTGTTTTCTGAAGCCCTGTGTGAGGACACATGCAGGAGATCAAGGATTGCTCCTATCTTCACCACCATAGATGGGTGTCTGACCAGCCCGTGGCTGGGAGTCCCACAACACGAGAAGAAGCTGGAAGTTGTTCTCCTTGGAGATATGATAGAGGTGTGCCAGATCATAACAAATGTCGTGAAGGAAAATAGAGAAAATATTCCCATTACCGCTTGGTTCAAGGATCAGGCAGGTAGGTTTAAAGCTATGGGGAAAAGAATTGGGAGCAGATGCTAAGAAACACATGGTGGTGATGGTCCGTAAGGGTCGTGGAGATACTCAGAACCATCAAAAGGCAATTGGAAAATAACTCGCAAGGGAATGGCAAAACAGCAGTGGAATGGGACAGACTGGATTGCCCAGCAACGAGCTGGCATGGTCTCAATGGGCCAAATGGTCTCTTTCCATGTCTTAATGATTCCACGCTTCTATAATTCTGTCAACGCAATGAGGTTAAAGCTCCACTGGAAGTGGAAACTGGCTGAATGATCTCAACCGCTTTCAGGAGAGACGAGAGTGGGGGGAGGGGGCGGGAGGTGTGCTGGTGAGGAGAATGTTGGCCTCTGTGGAGAAGGAAATAGTTGGGGTTATTTTCTCACGGCTTATTTTCTCAACCTTTTTACCCTACAGCTGCTGGCTCAGCACAGAAAACAACTTTATATGGAGCTTCATTGGCCCGGCATGTTTAATCATTTTAGTAAGTTTGAACTTTTCGAAACATATGCTGAAGTTTTATAAAATCCTTAACTTGTATTCCAATTTTCACAGGAAGGGCATCCCATCTCTGCAGTGTGTCAGTCAGGATTTCCAACTTCAATAGAAAATAAAATTAATTATTTCATATTTCCTCAAGACATTTCAACCCATCAAATCTACACTGGATCACAGAGAAATAATTCTCTTCTTATTTCCTAGCAACCTATTCTCTCTCACATGCCCACTGATTCTATTACTACTCAGCAACACTGGGTGAATTTACAATGACCAGTTAACCTACCAGCGTATCTTTGGGACTTGGGAGGAAACCAAAACATCCGGGGGAAATTCACATCGTCATAGGGAGAACGTGCAAACCCCGCACAGACAGCTCTAGCTGTGAGGCAGCTGTGCTAACAGCTGCACCAGTGTGCCACTCTTCAAGAGAGAAATTCATCTTGGGCTGCTGCTAAATATGGACAAGAGAATTACCCATCAACTGGACTCACCACTTAATCAATCCCATTGAGGTCAATGGATGGACTGCAGTCAGACTCAAACCTTGCACTGCATCTATGGTGGGACTTATATTTTATGGCTCTGCTAGTCCAATCATCTTATCTCAGGTGCAGTCCATGACTCGTGACTCAGCCTCAGACGGTGGATCCTGTCACACAGCCCCTGAACCACCCTGATGGCCTTTTGACAGCTTGCCATCTGCAAAAGCCTTTGAACAGTTTTAAATGTCTTTGATCAGATGGATATAACTAATTATTTGAAGAAAGATTACTGAAAGTACTTCTAAGTACTTAATTACAAAGCAAAGAACCATAGAAATTAATTAATGAAAATTACGGTTACATAAAATACCTTTAGAGTTCAGAGTTAGCAATGGGCAAGCATGGTAGTGCAGCAGTTAGCGTAACGCTATTACAGTGCCAACGACCCAGGTTCAATTCTGGCTGCTGTCTGTAAGGAGTTTGTACGTTCTCCCTGTGTCTGTGTGGGTTTCCTCCGGGTGCTCTGGTTTCCTCCCACATTCCAAAGACGTAAGGGTTAGGAAGTTGTGGGCATGCTATGTTGGCGCTGGAAGCGTGGCGACACTTGTGGGCTGCCCCCAGAACACTCTATGCAAAAGATGCATTTCACTGTGTGTTTCGATGTACATGTGACTAAAAAAAATCTTATCTTATCTTAATACCTCTTAAATCAATCCTTTAAAATGGAGGGTTATGTGGGAGGGAAGGGTTAGGTAGATCTTAGAACAGGATAAAATGTCGGCACAACATCATGGGCCAAAGGGCCTGTACTGAGCTGTAATGTTCTATGTTCTATGAATGGGGTCCCACTAGATATGCCAACCATCCCTGCCATCAGGCTGAGGGACTGGATCTGAAGTGACGAGTCAAGTGACGAAATGGGAACACACAGGGATCTGACCTCCAGCTCGCCCCTGACTTCCACGGTACAATCTGCCAGCACCAATGGTCGGAACAAAAGAACGTTTGAATTAGAAGACCCTTGGAGCCTGCTCCACCATTCATCAAGATGAAACATGATCTATCAGTTCTCCTACACAATCCCCACACCCCTTCATTTCCTTCATGCAAGCTGATGCATGCAGTGCAGAGAAGCTGGACGTTCACCATAGAAATGCCCGCAGAAAATCAGAAAGCCCTGGCCCAATGAGTGCTTAGGAATTCATCCACTGAAATCTGGAGGCAAACAGCAATGAGCTACTATACTCATGAGTTACAGTTACCAGCTCGAGATGAATTTCAAAGTGTATGACCAGAAGCTGATACGATGAGGGGTTTAGAGTTAGCAATCAAATACAAACATTTCCCCTGAGATCAAAGACCCAAGACGGAACTACAACTGAGAACATTGACCCTTTGTAAGTTGAATCATTGGCGCTGTCTCCTCATCTCACTCTCTCTGATTTATGGACCTGTATGTGAAGAATCAATTGTGGATGATCAGGAGGTTTAATAAGAAAGTAGAAATCAAAAACAACACAAGTGATAGTAGGGTGACAATGTGTTCCTTTATTTGGCCGATAAGTAATCAGTTTATTATTGTCAAATATACCGAGAGACAGTGAAAAGCTTTTGTATATGTACCCTCCCGACAGATCATTCCATACATAAGTACATTGAGGTTGTACAGAAGGAAAAGCAATAACAGAATGCAGAATATAGAGTTACAGTTACAGGGAAAGTGCAGTGCAGGCAGACAAATAAGGTACAAGGGCCACGACGAGGTAGACTGGGAGATCAAGAGGTCATATTTATCGTACAAGAGGTCTGTTCAAGAGTCTGATAACAGCGGGATAGAAGCTGTCCTTGAGCCTGGTGGCACATGTTCTCAAGCTTTTGTATCTTTTGCCCGATGGAAGGGGCAGAAAAGAGAATGACCAGGGTGGGAGGGGTCCTTGATTACGTCGGCTGCTTTCTGGTGGTGGTGGGAGGTGTAGAGGGAGTCAGTGGAGGAGACACTGGTTTTTGTGACAGACTGGGCTGCGTTCACAACTCTCTGCAATTTCTTGCGATCTTGGGCAGAACAGTTGCCGTACCAAGCAGTAAGGCAGCCGGATAGGATGCTTTCTATGGTGCATCTGTAAAAATTGGTGAGAGTCATTGGGGACATGCCAAATTTCCCTAGTCTTCTGAGGAAGTAGAGGCACTGGTGAGCTTTCTTGGCCATAGTGTCTACGTGGTTGGACCAGGACAAGCTATTGGTGATAATTACATCTATGAACTTGAAGCTCTCAGTCATCTCCACCTCAGCACCATTGACACAGACAAGGGCATGTACCCTGCCCCGCTTCCCGAAGTCAATGACCAGCTCTTTTGTTTTGCTGATATTGAGGGAGAGGTTGTGGTCTTGGCACCATGCCACTAGGCTTTCTATCTCCTTCCTGTAGTCCATCTCGTCACTGTTGAGATCCAGCCCAATAATGGTATCATCTGCAAACTTGTAGATGGAGTTAGAGCAGAATCTGGCCACGCAAGCATGAGTGTATAGGCAGTAGAGCAGTGGGCTGAGGACGCAGCCTTGAGGGGCACCAGTGTTGAGAATAATCGTGGCAGAGGTGTTGCTGCCTATCCTCACTGATTGCAGTCTGTTGGTCAGGAAGTCAAGGCTAAAAGAGATTATGGGTGGAAACTAGACTGCATGTGCTCTGTTCGGCAAAGCCAGCCACCCTTAAAGGGTCCCAGCCACACACAGAAAGGGACAAGCAAACCTTTCAATACTTTCATTACTCATAAGAACTTAACATAAGAAATATGAGCAGGATAAGAAAGGATATCTTTATTAGTCACATGTACATCGAAACACACAGTGAAATACATCTTTTGCGTAGAATGTTCTGGGGGCAGCTCGCAATTGTCACCATACTTCCAGTGCCAACATAGCATGCCCACAACTTCCTAACACGTACATCTTTGGAATGTGGGAGGAAACCAGAGCACCCGGAGGAAACCCACATAGACATGGGGAGAACATACAATATCCTTACTGGCAGCGGCAGGAATTGAACCCAGATCACTGACACTGTAATGGCGTCACACTAACCATGATCTTTTTGCCCTCTAGCCTGCTCTACCATTCAGAAAGACTATGGCTGATCTACCTTAAACACCATTTTTCTGCCCTATCTTTATCCCTTAATTCCTTTAATATGCAGAAATCCATGGATCTGTGTTTTGAATGGCTGAACCCTCAAGGATAGAGAATTCCAAAGACTCACCACCCTCTGAAGAAATTTCTCCTCATTTTAGTCCTTACTTTGAGACATTGGCCCCTAGTTTTGACTCCTTGGCCAGTGAAACATCCTCCCCACACTGAGCCCTTTCAGGATTTTGCACATTTCAATTATGTCATCTCTCCCTCCCACTTCAGAAAAATGCAGTGAATGTCTTTCAGGCCAGGCTGAACCCTTTCTTTTTTGCCTCCTTACCAAGGCGCCCTGCTCTACTTGGACAGGTACATGGATAGGAAAGGTTCAGAGCGATATGGGCCAAACGCAGGCAAATGGGACTACCTTAGATGGGCAATTTAGTCGGCATGGACAAGTTGGGCCGAGTGGGCTTTTCCTATGCTGTAATACTCTGACTCCACTACCAATATTTTAAATATGCAAACCATGACCTCAAGCTGTCTTATGCAGCCTGTTATAATGAAGTGGAAGCCAACCAGCGCTGAATGAGGAGGCATGAGTCAACATTCAGATAATCTACATTGGTCGTGAGGCAAATAACTCAGGGGAACTTCCCTCTCTTCTCTAAAATACAATGAATCAAGAGGATTAGGTCCCTCGGACCTTTCCTGTGATTCAATACAATCAAAACTAGCATTGTGGCGCCTTTTACTTCCAAACTGTGAGGATAGAAAGGGTCATGGTTTAATGTCTTATCCAAGACATTAAACTGCACTAATGATTCAGTTTTCTCAGCAGTGTATTGGTTCTGTGATTATCTTGGTATTGGTATTGGTTTATTATTGTCACTTGTACCGAGGTACAGTGAAAAACTTGTCTTGCATACCATTCGTACAGATCAATTCATTACACAGTGCATTGAGGTAGTACAGGGTAAAAACAATAACAGAATACAGAGTAAAGTGTCACAGCTACAGGGAAGTGCATTGCAGGTGGACAATAAGGTGTGAGGTCACAACAAGGTAGATTGTGAGGTTAAGAATCCATCTTGTCGTATAAGGGAACTGTTCAATAGTCTTATCACCGTGGGGCAGAAGCTGTCCTTAAGCCTGGTGGTATGTTCCCTCAGGCTCCTGCCTGATGGGAGAGGAGAGAATAGAGAATGACCCCAGTGGGTGGGGTCTTTGATTATGCTGGCTGCTTCACCAAGGCAGTGAGAAGTATAGACAGAGTCCATGGAGGGGAGGATGGTTTCTGTGATGTGCTGGGCTGTGTCCACAACTCTCTGCAGTTTCTTGCAGCCCCAAGCAGAGCAGTTGCCATACCAAGCCGTGATGCATCCAGATAGGATGCTTTCTATGGTGCTTCGATAAAAGTTGGTGAGTGTCAAAGGGCACATGCCAAATTTCTTTAGCCTCCTGAGGAAGTAGAGGCACTGGTGAGCTTTCTTGGCCATGACATCTACGTGGTTGGACCAGGACAGGCTACTGGTGATGGTCACTCCAAGGAACTTGAAGCTCTGAATCCTCTCGACCTCAGCATCATTGATGTAGACAGGTGCATGTACACCGCCCCCCTTTCCTGAAGTCAATGACAAGCTCTTTTGTTTTGCTGACATTGAGGGAAAGGTTGTCGTCATGACATCATGTCACTAAGCTCTCTATCCCCTTCTATCTGATTCTGTGTTTATCTTCTTGCTACAATGCCAGTTGAACCACTGAGATAAAGTCTCCTCAAAGATCGAAGAAGGTTCAGCCTAGAATTTGCACTCATTTCTTTGGAGGTGAAATTCGTCCCCTGGACTTGGACCCTGAAAACTGATCAGTTCAGTGTTGGGGCAGCTGAAGTTCTTCAGGACCTGATAAGCCAAATTTCTTCAGGACCCATTTGCCTCCTGTAGCTTGCCAGTTCCCCACGGAAGAGGTCTCAACAAGCTCCCAACTGGCTGTCTGCAAGTCCGCCATTCACATAACGTGACACTGCTTGCATAGATCCAGCAGCCAGTCTGGTGAATTCCAACCCCTCCTCCTTCCTCTCCCACCCATTGTACCTTGCCCCATTAATCATCTTCAACTATTTATCTTAAGGAGAAAAAGTATATATATATATATATATATATATAAACTTTTGCTTATTAAAACTTTGCAAGGTTTGGTTTCATAGTCACTGCTCTTGTTTACTGAAAATTTATGGAAAATCTAATCCCCTGAGCAAAATTATAATTGAATCATGACTGGGCTGGATGAACCATCATTCTGGACAAAACATTTGCTGTTGAATGATCATCTCAATGCCTGCCTAGATAAATTGTGAAACAGTGAGAAACAACTCGCGCAGAATGAGTTTATGGCAAGCCATAGAACAGTATATTGCATTCCACCAAGATTATTACAGACTTACCATTGATATTAAAATTACTACTTAAAAAAAATCAGCTTCCCTTGCAAGCCAATTGAACTGTTTCAATTTAAATATGCATGACAAGTTTGAACCTTCCTTGATTTCATGTAAAGTCTTTGAGGAGACTTCATCTCCATGGTTTATCTGTTAAATTACCATCATTCAGAAGAATGCACCACAGAGGAGACCATGTGACCCATCAAATTTGTGCCATATTTTTGATAATGGTATCCATCTGCCTCTATATCCTTGCAGTTTTTCCATAGAACTGCAATATTTGCCCCCTTCAATTATTTTTTGCAATTCTCTGGGTGGAAAGACCTTGGGGTATCAGGAGGTGAATCACTTGTAGACATAGAAACAGAAAAACACAACAGGGAGACAGACCCTGTGGCCCACCCATGTAAATCATCAAACATCCATTTTTATTTACACTGGTCCTACCCAAACCCGATTTTACTCTCCCCACATTCCCATCCACTCTCTGCAGATTATATCACTCAGCTACACACTTGGGACAATTTATAGTGGCCAATTAGCCTACCGACCCACCATCTTTAGGATGTGGGAGGAAACCAGAGAACCCTTGAAAGTCCAAATGGCCACAGGGAGAAACAGCCATAGTATTTATGTGGTGGGTCCAGGTGAGTTTTTAGTCAATAGCAACCCCGAGGATATTGAAGGTGGGGGACTCGGTGATGGAAATGCTTGGGAAATAGGTTAGAACATAGAACAGTACAGCCCAGGAATAGACCCTTCGGCCTACGATATTATGCTGAACTAATTAAACTAGAAATTAACACCTAACTAAACTGGTCCCTTCTTCCTACATGGTGTCCATATCCCTCCATTCTCTGCACGTTTCTGTGCCTAAGAGTCTCTTAAATGCCTCTTTCATATTTACCTCAACTACCACCCCTGGCAGCGCATTCCAGGCACCCACCACTCTCTGTGTAAAAAAACTTGCCCCGTACATCTCCTTCAAACTTACCCCCTTTTCACCTTAAATGCATACCCTGTAATATTAGACATTTCGACCCTGGGAAAAAGATACCAACTGTCTGCTCTGTCTGTGCTTCTCATAATCTTATAAACTTCTGTCAGGTCTCCCTTCAGCCTCCTCCGCTCCAGAGAAAACAGCCCAAGTTTGTCCAACCTCCCCTCATAGCGCATGCCCTCTAATCCAGGGACCATCCTTGTAAAACTCTTCTGCACCCTCTCCAAAGCCTCCACAT
The DNA here is from genome assembly GCF_009764475.1 of Pristis pectinata. NCBI lineage: Eukaryota > Metazoa > Chordata > Chondrichthyes > Rhinopristiformes > Pristidae > Pristis > Pristis pectinata. Next base: position 8,451,974 of record NC_067407.1, read on the forward strand.
CCTTCCTGTAATGGGCAACCAGAATTGAATGCAATTGAATTGAGGCCTAACCAGCTGCAACGTAACGTCCCGACTCTTGGACTCAGTGCCTCGACAAATAAAGGCAAGCATGCTGTACACTACGTTAGGTTAGGGGAGAAAAATCCAAATCTTGTGGTTCAAGCAGATCCCGAGAGATCTTGTCGAGGTAGATGTGAAGAAGACGTTTCCATTTGTGGGTCACTATTTAAAAAAATTAGAGAGTTACCCAAACGAGACAGAGGTGAGGTGATTTGCTCTCTCTCTCAGAGGGGTGATAGTCTTTGGAACTCTTTCCTTTAAAGAGAAGTGGAAGCAGAGCCTTTGATTTTTATGTTGGAGCTGGATGGATAATTGATGAGCTGGATAAATAATTGATAAGCCAGGAGGTGAAAGATTACCGGGGTTGAATGGGAATGCAGGGCTGAGGTTAAATTCAGATCAGCTACGATCTTGTTTAATGTCAGAGCAGGCATGAGGGGATAAATGGTCCACCCCCTACTCCGAACCCATTTTAGGTATGTGAAGGCACAGTCAACAGTGTTGGGCCAAGAAATGAATTGGAGCTGGGCAGAGATTTTGGAAGGTTTTAAATCCAAAGAAGGTTGAACGGCCAAGGAGAGAATGAGGCCACGGAGAGATTATAAACCACTTCACCAAAAGAAAGAAAAACTTCACTCACAAGTGCGTCACTCACTGAATGAGAACTGTGGATGGATCCAGGTAAATGATGCCAGTGGAGATAATCCAACCAGGAGCAACCTGTGGTTTAGTTTGACAGCAAGAAAGTGGGAGAGAGGGGCAAGTTTTAATGGTTTGATATCACAGTTTTAACGGCACTTAAAAAGGAACTGGAGTATTTTTAGCATAATCTCGCTGTGATAATTAGCTCTCTTCGACAAAGATAAGTGACATCTTCCCATGGTACACCCAGCAAAAAAAAGCCTTGGCACTTGTGGCTCTGTCATGCGGAGCCACAATTAGTGCAAGCTCCTGACATGTTTCAGCTGCAGCCATCCATATTAATGTAGGAGAACTTATGCCTCTCGCTTTTCTGGGTTGATGTTGCAGACAGTGCTGCTTTTCCAGCTCATAAATATTATAGCCGCAGCTAAATTAATCCCCCAACAGATGGGAGAATGGCGTTCTCAAAGTTTGTTCATTCACGTCTTAGCAGAGGAAGGATCAGCGTTTAGTACGTGATTCACGAAAGGATGGCCCATAACGTTCTGGGAATAGCACAAAGAAGCCTTGTGATTGTGCCTGAGCATCGGAAATATGTTCAGCCCAATGCAATAATCAAACAAGACTAAAGATCGGGTATTCTTCCAAAGGGTGAAGTGAACTGCAAGGACTTCATGGTGTACCAGCAGTGCAGAACAGACAGTGGAGACAGAAGAGACTGCAGATGCTAGAATCTGGAGCAAAAAATAAACTGATGGAGGAACTCAGTGGGACAGGCAGCATCTGTGGAGGGAAATAGACAGTCGATGTTTCGGGTCAAGATCCTTCATTTGGACTGAGAGTGTAGAGGAGAGATAGTCAGTAATAAAGAGGTGAGGGGGAGGGGTGAGGCAAGAGCTGACAAGTCATAGATGGATCGAGGTGAGGAGGGGGTAATAGGGAAATAGAGGAGAGTGGAAATAGTGACCGAGGCTGGGAGGTGACAGGTGGAGGCGACAAAGGGCTGAAGATGATGGAATCTGATAGGAGAGGAAGGTGGGGCACGGAATCCAGTGAGGGAGGTGGGGAGGGCAGATGGGAACAGTGGGGGGAGGGGACCCAGTGGGAGGGGTGTGTGGGCAATGGGCAGATGAAGTTGGTGGAAGCGGGGATGGGGGGAAAGAACCAGGGTGATTGGGGGATGGGGGGAAAGAACCAGGGTGATTGGGGGCTGGGGGCTGGGGGCTGGGTGTGTGTAGAAGGACCTGGGTGGACCAGGAGAAAGGGATGGGGGAGCAGGTTGCCTGAAACTAAAGAACTCAATGTCCATGCCGTCGAGTTGTAGACTACCCAGGTGGAATACAAGGTGTTGTTCCTCTGGTCTGTGTTTGGCCTCACCCTGGCAGTGGAGGAGGCTGAGGACAGATAGGTCGGTGTGGGAATGGGGAGGGAATTAAAATGGCTGGCAACCAGGAGCTCTGGATGGCCATGGTGGATGGAACACTGTCACCTAGTCTGTGCTTGGCCTCACCGATACATAAAGAAGGTTGTCCTGAGTTACATAGCCATTAATCCCAAACTCTCTTCATCACCAGGACAGCTGACTCCACCTGTGTCCATGCTCTGCCTCTACTCATCTGCTGCCCAAACCCTCACTCTTGCTTCCTCTAGACTCCACCGTTGCAAAGAACATCACGGTCAGCATGGATAAGATGGGACAAAGGGCCTGTTTCTGTGCTGCACGATTCTATGACTCCAGTTTTACACGGGATGGGAAATCATGGAGACATCCACAAATCTCCTGCTGCCCAGTCCTTGGATCACACTGAGTCCCCTTCATTGCCTCCCTCCCGGGTTCATGTGATCAGTAATGCTGATGCCTGGACACATTCACAAGATTTCTTTTTGCTATTCCCAGAGCTGTATGGGCCACCCTTCCCTGTTCAAACACAAACCAACAAACTTTGAGAACACATTTGTTGGGGGATTAAAGTTTTCTCAGTCTACAGTCCTCCAGTTGTGGCTCTGTGTTCCTCTTCAGATGTCTCCAACCCATCATTGGTCTTCAACCTTCCAAGTCACATGCTCTGGAATCTAATATGCTCTACTTCACTCTCTCGACCCTTGGAAAAGACCACCCCTCTTCCCTTCTAGTCCAGATGAAGGGTCTCAACCTGCAACATCAACTGTCCATTTCCCTCCATAGATGCTGCCTGACCTGTTGAGTTCCTCTAGCACTTTTTGTGCGTTGTCCCAGTCCTAATATCTTTTAAATGTGGATCGGTGTCAGTCCTGTACTGGTGATGCTGCTTTGTTTCATTTCACTACATTCATAAAAGTTCATGAATTCAGGTTTACATGGGATGATTTCTTGATGTCCCAATGTACTTTGTCATGGCCCTTGCACCTTATTGTCTACCTGCACTGCACTTTCTCTGTAACTATAACACTATATTCTGCATTCCATTTTTTCTTTTTACTATCTCAATGCACTTATGGATGGAATGATCTCTCTGGATGGCACACAAACAAAAGCTTTTCACTGTATCTCGGTACATGTGACAATAATAAACCACTTCACTTCCAATTTGCACAGTTTGTCATTGTTTCTGCCTGAGCTCAAGAACAACCAACCCCACTCCCATTCCAGCCCCAGCCACCGAGTGCTTAAGATGAGGGACGGTTGGCCAAGAGCGACTTTGGAATTGAGAATCTTCAAAGCATCACTTTGCATCGGACTGGAGTTACCCTGTACCTGTTGCAAATCCACAGCAGCATGGGCTGCTGGAGGTAGACAATAACTGCCAGCCTCACCCACAACCTGGGAATTAATTTATGGATAAGGCAAAAATCAAATCCTGTTGAATATAATGTTTCAGTGCAGTTTGCCAAACCACATAGAAAGGGGAATAAAATGCCGATAAAATGGAGAAATGAGACAGAAAATAAGGTGGAAAAAAATCAGTCAATTAAAGTCAAATTCAATCTGTTTTCTTTACCTTTTCAGAGAGGGCATTCCTGATCACATCAGCTCCCTGACCCTTTCTATTGTGTTTGATTCTTTTGCCAATTAAATTGGTAAATTGGTTTATTATTGTCACATGTACCGAGGTACAGTGAAAAACTTTGTTTTGCATGCAATCGATGCAGATCATTTCATCACATCAGTGCATTGAGGGAGTACAAGGGAAAACAACAGAATGCAGAATAAAGTGTTACAGTTACAGAGAAAATGCAGTGCAGGCAGACAGACAATCAAATGCAAGGCCATAACAAGGTAGATTTCGAGGTCAAGAATCCATCTTATTGTACTAGGGGATGGGTCAATAGTCTTATAACAGCGGTATAGGAGTTGTCCTTGGGCCTGGTGGTACGTGCTTTCAGGCTTTTGTATCTTCTGACCGATTGGAGAGGGGGGAGAAGAGAGAATGTCCGGGGTGGGTGGGGTCTTTGATTATGTTGGCTGCTTTACCGAGGCAGCGAGAAGTGTAGACAGAGTCCATGGAGGGGAAGCTGGTTTCCGTGATGTGCTGAGCTGTGTCCACAACTCTCTGCAGTTTCTTGCGGTCACAGCAGAGCAGTTGCCGTACCAAGCCGTGATGCATCCGAATAGGATCTGGCATCCAATTACCTTTGCCTTCTGGCTCCTGACCCTCCTGTCCCTGGAAGTTGTTTCTCCCTTTTCACGTTGCCATGGCTCCTTATTGTTTAAAGCATTTCTATCAAACCTTCCTATCATCTTAGCAGAAATGGAGTAAACTTGAAGTGCTCTGTAATCCCTGTGGAAAGTCTACAGGGGTTCAAGGTGGTGGGTCACCTCTAATACCCAAGGCCAATTGGGAATATGCAATAAATGCTGGTCTTTCCAATGATGCCCAGATCCCTCCCAAAAAATGAATATATTACAAAAACAGATCAAATATTTCAGGTCAAGGATGTTTCTCTTCCAGGAACCCATGTCTCCTCATGACTGCTACTTGACCCTCTGAGTCCTCCTAATTTTCTCTTTATTTTTGGATTCCCAGCTTCTGCTGTGTTCTGCCCCCACTTTCCTCAACCTCCTCTGGTCCAAGGGGCGAAATCCCTTCGTTCTGTGTCCGCGTCCTGCATGCTTTTTACTGGAGATAAAGATGGTCAGAATCTGTTCCCCAGGGTAGAAATGTCAAGTGGTAGAGGACATGCATTTAAGGTGAAAAGAGGAATGTTTAAGGGAGACGTGCAGGGCAAGTCTTTTTATATACACAGAGAGAGGTAGGTGCCTAGAATGTGTTGCCAGAGGTAGTGGGGGAAGCAGATACCATAGCAGCATTTCAGATTCTGTTAGATAGACACATGAAAATGCAGGGGATGGAGGGATATGGATCATGAGCAGACAGAAGGGATTTAGTTTAATTAGGCATTGTGTTTGGCACAGACTTTGTGGGCCGAAGGGCCTGTTCCTGTGCTTCATGGTATAATTGGTGCATGGAATGGTCCACCATGGTGGGATATTAAGACCAGCATTACCTGCAATGTGAAGTGTTAAATATTTCAGATGGCCTGGAATCTGAATTTGTATTTAGAGTTAAAAGGCACTAAAGATGCATCAGCTCCTTGCAGTGTTAGTGATTATTCCTCTGTCACCCATTTTGTGCTATTTCAAATCATTAGATTTGTGCTTTAAAGATCCTTCAATGATTACAAGCAAGAAATGGCTGCCTTATCCCTGAAAGATCTTTAATCACTATTAAAAGTACTTTGCATTCTATGAAGAGCTATTATCACTATTACACTCGTGATTTTTTAATTACGCCGAGCAGGAGATTTATCCTGTACACCTCTGTTAAAATAATTGCCCATGAATGTGTTGAACATTTGCACAGTGCAGTCTGAGGGCCCAGGTGGTCACAAACAATTGTCCATCATTGGACTCTGCTGCAATTTATTCAGATAACTAATGAACATCTGATATTATTCCCTGTATCCTTTATAATAGATTCTGAATTCAAGGAGGATATCTGCGTGATAGGAGACAAATTACTCTGAATAATGGTTTTTATAAGGAGGATTGTGGAACTTTTTATTTGATTAGAGTCTTGTAGCTACTGCTCTGTTGGACAATTGACCCATTGGGCTTAGGCTATCTCTTCAGTTGAAGCTTGCCTGGTTGCTTCTACATTCTGCAACATTCATTGTTTTCTTTAAGTGATGTTGCTGCCTCAGTATTTGTCTGCACAAAAGCAGTCTTCTGAAATGTACCCATAACATATTCAGCTAAAAGCCAGTTACATAAGATTGCAGAAAATGTATAGCACAGAAAATGGGAGAATAGCAAAATCTCAGGAATGAGCTCATGTTGGCAAATTGGTCGGCATGGACGAGTTGGACCGAAGGGCCTGTTTCCGCCCTATGACCTGGAGATGCCGGAAATAGAGCCCTTTTTTTTATTTTTATTTACAGCGTGGTAACAGGCCCTTCCGGCCCAACAAGTCTGCGCCGCCCATTTTACCTACCCGTACGTCTTTGCAATCCCTTAGAATCATACAACACAGAAACAGGCCCTTCAGCCCACAACATCTATGCTGACCTTTGTGTTCATCTACACCAACCCCATTTGCCGGCACTAGTTTCATATGCTGCTATGCCTTGCCTATTTAAGCACCTGTCTAAATGAGATGAGATTTGAGATGAGATTTATTTATTAGTCACATGTACATTGAAACACACAGTGAAATGTGTCTTTTTGCATCACTGAGAATGTGCTGGGAGCAGCCCGCAAGTGTCACCACTCTTCCAGAGCCAACATAGCATGCCCACAGCTCCTAACCCGTATGTCTTTGGAATGTTAGAGGAAACTGGAGCACCCGGAGGAAACCCACGCAGTCACACAGAGAGAACTTACAAACTCCTTACAGACAGCGGCCAGAATTGAACCCAGGTTGCTGGCGCTGTAATAGCATTATGCTAACCACTACACTACCATGTCTCTGAAACAGTGTGATTATATCCAACTGCCATTTCTTCTGGCAACGAGTTCTAGATATCAACTACTCTCTCCATAAAATAAAACCTACCCTTCAAACCCACTTTAAAGCTCCTTCCTCTCACCTTAAACCTATGCCCTCATGTTTTGATACCCCTTCCATGAGAAAAAGATTCTGACTCCCTATCCTGTCTATGACTCTTATAGTTTCATACACCTCTCTCAGGACATGCCTCAGCCTCCTTCACTCCAGGGAAAACAAGCCCAGTCCATCTAACTCTCCCCATAACTGAAGTCCTTCATTCCAAGTAACATCCAGTGAATCTCATCTGCACTCTCTCCAGCGCAACAATGTGCTTCCTACAGTATGGTGACCAGAAATGCTCACAATACTCCAAGTGTGGTCTAAAGTGTTTGTTTTGTAAAGTTGCAATATAATGTCCCAACCTTTAGATCTGAAATAGAAACAGAAAATGCCGAGAACTTTCAGCAGATCAGGCAGCATCTGTAGAGAGATAAACAGGGTTAATGTTTCAGGTCGATGACTGTCGTCGTATCTCTGCTCCAGTACAGCTGGTCCTTAATATTGACTGAAGTTCTGTAGCAGGTGCTATCTGTAATTCTGATTTTTGGATCACAATTATTGCTTTAGCTCTTCTACCCGTTTGATGTTTATACCATATGACTAACTGCTCTTTGGGCTGCAACACTATGCAGCAAGTTCCATAGACAATTTGTGTGGAAGCCTCAGAGATGCTGCCTAAACAATGTATGACTATTTCATCAATAAAGTATCTTAATCGACAGTTTGAAATACCTTTTATTTTCCAGCATCTTGAAGAGTGAACAAGACAAATTCTAACTCTCTTTCGGTGACTTTTTAATCCAGTTTTTAAACATCTTGCCGCTTTCTGAGTCACTTCCTTGGCCTCATTTTCCTCCTGAGCTTCTGAAATTTCCTCTATCTCTTTGCCTCTTTTCTCCCTCTATGGAAGTTTCTCAGATTTTCTTATCCTGTCCCTTTTCTGTTTCTTTCTCCTTTTGATTATGTTGTTCTTGCTTCTCGTCTGGACCTGATGTCTATCACAATATTTCGCTGTTTCACTGCCACCTTGCCCTCCCTCTCAAACCCCTGTCTCTCTCTCTCTGCCTTTCACAATCTTGCTTCCTATTTACCTTTCTTGCTACAAATCCCCCTTTACTTCACTTTCCTTGTCTATCTCACTTCCTGTCTCAGTCTTTCTCTCTTACATCTTTAACCCACTCTCAATCATCTGTCTCACCTTATTCCTGCTTATTTTACAGGTCAATCTGCTGGCATTTGGAGTCATTATTTACAAGGTGTTCCGGCACACTTCCATGTTGAAACCAGAAGTGAGCTGCTATGAAAATATTAGGTAAGTTTAAAATTAGAAATTGTCCGTTTAAATTCAGTTCCAATATTTAGAAATTTGTTTATAATTAAACCTTAGAGATTATCTTAACATTAAAAAATATCTGGCTTCTTTTCCCTATCGAGTAATTTTGAAACATTTAAATGACCCAAATATAAATCAGGTCACTGTATGAAGATGTATTATAAACCAGTGTACTAAGCAGCACAGTGGATAGGGTGGCTCCATAACACAATATTTTGCTTATTCCCAAGCTTCATTAGATAGTGTAGTCTCAAAATGCAATAGGCAGGCACAGTAGTGCAGCGGTTAGCATTACACTATTATAGCGGCAGCGACCCGGGTTCAAATCCGGCTGCTGTCTGTAAGGAGTTTGTACATTCTCCCCGTGTCTGCGTGGGTTTCCTCCGGGTGTTCCAGTTTCCTCCCACATTCCAAAGACGTACAGGTTAGGAAGTTGTGGACAGGCTATGTTGGCACCGGAAGCGTGGCGACACTTGTGGGCTGCCCCCAGAACACTCTACGCAAAAGGTGCATTTCACTGTGTGTTTTGATGTACATGTGACTAATAAAGATGTCTGATCTTATCTGGTTTAATGGATAGTGTGGTTCTGTAGTACAGTGGACAGTCAATAAGATGCCTTCTAACACAGTGCACAGTGTGACTCCATGTGCAATAAAGAAGATTCACAACACAATGGTGAAGGTGGTTTTGGATTTCATCTACAAAGCAGCCCCAAGGTTCATGGATGGTGTGGATCCCCAACTGTGTCATTCTGTGATCCGTGGTTCAAGGGATAGAGTAACCCAAAACAACCAGGCAGCTGTGAAGATTCAGGGGTGGAGGGACCAACACAAAGGACAGGGCAGCTCAGCCTATGGAAAGGCTTTAGCTCCACTGATGCTTGGTTGAGATCAAACTATTGAATCTCACATAGAAGCAGCCAATCACTGCATTGGGAAGGGGTAAGTGTTGGCATTCCATGATAGTGAGTACCTAGCTTGTGTAACCCTACCTCGTTACACAAGCACTTTCTAGTTCTCACCAAAGTAATGGCAGCTCCTCGGACATTGGGATTAGGAAGGGATTGTCCCTGAAAACGTAAAGCCGACAACAGTGGGCTTTCCCCCTTCACTCCCAGTGACGTACACTGGCTTCCAAAAGGAACAGGTAAGGACACAGCTCTGCAAACACTGAAAGCTTATTATTCCCCAGTGATGAATTGCCCCTGTTCTATAAGTGACAACCGTGTAATTCAAGTAAACCCTCCTAAGTATGCAGGCAGCTGGAGAAAGGATTGAACATAGTGCCAGTTGTACTGCTTTCAAGCTTTTCCTTAATCGTTCTTGTGATTTTATGGTGAGACTGATATATTATTCCCCCTTCCTATCACCCTGCTGCTGACTGGATTATCTGAACCTCAGCCCTAAACTCAGAGGGGGGTTGTACTGGGAGCAGCCACCGTGGCCCTGGGTTGATTGGGGGGCAGTGGATTAGGTGGCACAAATTTCAAGGGTTTGACTAGCGGGAGATCCCTGGGTTTATCTGTGCGTAGCCAGTACTGCCTGGCTTATAGGGACCCCAAATGGCAGGAGGTCGCAGGTGACAGCTAATTCAATAGCTTCTAAAACAAAGGGGTTGGATACACCCTTGGTAAGGGCCGAAGATTTGCAGAGTTCCGAGGAGCTGCAAGGTGGCGCAGCTAGTTGACACGCGGCCTCACAATGTCAGAGAGCCGGGTTCAATCCTGACCTCGGGTGCTACCTATGCAGAGCTTGCACATTCTCCCCTGTGATTGCAGGGGTTTTGTCCCACATCCCAAAAATGCACTGGTTGGTCGGTTAATTGGTCATTGTAAATTGCCCCTTGTGAGTAGGTGGGGAGGAGAATTTGGGGGGAGTTGATGGGAGTGTGTGGAGAATTTAAAAAATGGGATTAATGTAGGATTAATGTAAATGGTTGATGGTCAACACAGACTCAATGGGCTAAAGGGCCTGCTTCAGTGCTGCATCTTAAGATATCTTTGTTAGACACATGTACATCGAAACACACAGTGAAATGCATCTTTTGCGTAGAGTGTTCTGGGGGCAGCCCGCAAGTGCCGCCACGCTTCTGGCGCCAACATAGCACGCCCACAACTTCCTGACCTGTACGTCTTTGGAATGTGGGAGGAAACCGGAGAACCCAGAGGAAACCCACGCAGTCACGAGGAGAACGTACAAACTCCTTACAGACAGCAGCCGGAATTGAACCTGGGTCGCTGGCGTTGTAATTGCATTACGCTAACCACTACAATACCGTGCCTGCCGTACTCTACTGTATCTTGCTAGTTCGCTATCAAATTTCCTTCACCTTCCCGGAGGAGGCTATTCAGCTCACTGCTGAATAGCCTCCTCCGGGGCAGTGAGCTGAATAGCCTCCTCCGGGAAGGTGAAGGAAATTTGATAGCGAACTAGCAAGATACAGTAGAGTACGGCAGGCACGGTATTGTAGTAAACCAGGCAGTAAACCAGGGAGAGGGGCAGTGAGCTGAATAGCCTCCTCCGGGAAGGTGAAGGAAATTTGATAGCGAACTAATTTGGAACATTGGCCAAGAGAAAAAGACAGACATACTTGAACATCTTTCGGAACTTAAGGGCATCTCAAGGCACTTAACAGCTGATGAAATATTCAGTTGTAATGGAGGGAATGTGGCAGCGACCCATGTACAGCTAGGACCAAAGAAACTGGAGCAGGAATAGGCCATATGGTTCCTTGAGCAAGCTCCCACAAGCAGTGATGAGATAAAGACATACAAACATGTGAACTGGGACCAGCAATAGACCAGTTGGCTCCTCAAACCTGCTCTGCCATTCAATGAGATCCTGGCTAATTTCATTGTAATCTCAGCTCCACATCCCTGCGGTAACCTTCAACCCTTTTACCTATCAAGAATCTATCTACCTACAGTCTTAAAATTATTTAAAACCATTTTATCATCATCCTTTGAGGAAGAGCCAAAGATTCACAGCACTCAGAGAAGAAAAAATCACCTCATTTGTCTTAAATGGTTGACCCCATATTTTTAAGCAGTGACCCCAAATCATCTTTTCTTAGTGATTTTGGTTAGGGAAAGATCAACAAAGACACTAAAGAGGAGTCAAAGTCAAAGCTGAGTTTATTGTCAAATGCACAGGAACAATGAAAAACTTACTTGCAGCAGCATCACAGGCACATAGCATCAGAGACACAACATTCACAAGAAAAACACAAATTATACAAAATTATACAAGAAAGGTCACAATTAGAACAAAAAAAGACTATTGTAATGCAAAGCAGTCATAGTGTTGCTACAGTGAGGTAGTGATTAGGGTTGTGCAGGTTGGTTCAAGAACTGAATAGTTGAAGGGAAGTAGCTGTTCTTGAACATGGTGGTGTGGGACTTCAGGTTTCTGTACCTCCTACCCGATGGTAGCTGCAAGAAGATGGCCTGGCCCAGATAGTGGGGATCCTTGATGATGGATCTTGCCTTCTTGGGGCAGTGCCTGCTGTAGATACTATCGAATGTGGGGAGGGACGTGCCCATGATGTATTGGGCTGAGTCCACTACTCCCTGCAGCTTCTTATGTTCCTGTGCATTTGAATTGCCGTACCAGACCACGATGCAACCAGTTCAGTTGTGTGAACTAGCCTTCAAAGTAGCACCCAAAGACATCCTGAAATGGGTCTGGTCCTTAGTTGTAGATCAATATGTGGCCTTTGGCCTGTTTTAGTTGCCCAGCTCTATGTGGACGGTGAACCAATGCATTCTCACCGTGTTTTCCAGGTCATGTGCTCGCGGTGCTCTTGCTCTGCTCTTCCTCCTCGGTGCTACCTGGACCTTTGGTGTGTTGCACATTATCAAGGGGTCCGTGGTGACGGCATACCTATTCACCATCTCCAATGCATTCCAAGGGATGTTCATCTTCGTATTTCTCTGCATCCTGTCAAAGAAAGTAAGTGTTACCTCAGAATGAGAGCGTAAACCACTGGGGCAGTACAGTAGTGGCGCAGTCAGCAGAGCTGCTGCCTCTTAGCTCCAGAGCATTAGGTTCAATTCTGACCTAGGGTGCTGTCCGCGTAGACTGTGCATGTTCTCCTTGTGATTGCATGGGTTTCCTGCAGGTGATTTGGTCTTCCATATCCGAAAGGCATGTGGGCTAGTGGGTTAATTGGCCCCTGTAAATTGCCTGCAGTGTACAGGTGAGTGGTAAAATCTGGCGGGAGCTGAGAGGAATTGGAGAGAATAAAAAGCAGGATCAGTGTAATTGGGTGCTTGGTCAGCATGGTGGACGAAAGTGGTCTGTTTCTGTGCTGTGTGATTCTATGACTGATAACATTCTGGAAAGAGGAGTAAATTGGAGGGCTTGAGTTATCAGGGGAGATTGGATGCTGGATTGAACATAGACATAGAACATTACAGCGCAGTACAGGCACTTCGGCCCACAATGTTGTGCCAACATTTTATCCTGCTCTAAGATCTATCTAACCCTTCCCTCCCACATAGTCCCCTATTTCTCTATCATTCATGTGTCTATCTAAGAGTCCCTTAAACGTCCCTAAAGTATCTGCCCCCACAACAACTGTCAGCAGTGCGTTCCACGCACCCACCACTCACTGAGTAAAAAAAACGTACCCCTGACACCCCCCCCCCATACCTTCCTCCAATCATCTTAAAATTATGTCCCCTCGTGTTAGCCATTGTCGCCCTGGGAAAAAGTCTCTGACTGTCCACTCGATCTATGCCTCTTATCATCTTGTACACCTCTATCAAATCACCTCTCATCCTCCTTCTCTCCAAAGAGAAAAGCCCTAGCTCACTCAACCTATCCTCATAAGACATGCTCTTCAATCCAGGGAGCATCCTGGTAAATCTCCTCTGCACCCTCTCTAAAGCTTCCACATCCTTCCTATAATGAGGTGACCAGAACTGAACACAATGGTCGAGTGGAGGTGTTAGGAAAGATTGGACAGGCTAGGTCTGTTTTCATGGAGCAAGGGAGACCGAGATGTGACATGACAGTGGTATACATAATTATGCTAGGCATAGCCAGAGTGTCTGCTTCCCAAGGTGGGGGTGTCTAAAACTAGAGAGCATAGGCTTAGAGTGAGAAGGAGGAGGTTTGAAGGGGTTCTGAGGGGTTTTTCACACAAAGAGCAGTTGGTATCTGGAATGAGCTGCCAGAGGAGGTGGTGGAGGCAGGAACAGTGACGACATTTAAGAGGCATCTGGACAGGTACATGAATGAGCAGGGAACAGAGGGAGATGGAATTAATGCAGGCAAGTGGGATTAGTATAGATCGGCATGATGGTCAGCATAGTCATGATGGGCTGAAGGGCCTGCTTCTATGCTGTATGACTCTGAGCATGGGAGCAGATATTGTCTTAATGCTGTTGTTAATCCAAGCATCAAAGAAAGGCAGAAGAGAGAAAGAACTCTATTTCTGTAGCATCTTTCCCAATTGCAGCTACATCTGCAATAGTGTACATTTCAAGTGTAACGAAGTGTGAAAACCATGGCAGCCAATTTATACACAGTAAGATCCCATAAACAGCAGTAAATTAATCCATATTGTGATGGCTGGGAGAGGAATATGGACCAGGACAGCTGAGAAAATTCCCTTGCCCCTCTTCAAACTAGTGCAATGGTACATTCACCCGAGGGTACAGACGGGATCTCTGTGTGAAGCCCCCTTCAGAGTACAACACTCCCAGAATTGTACCACTGCCTCGATGCTGCACTGGATTACATTCTTACATCTCCAATTTGGGGCTCCAATCCACAACCTTCTGACATGGAGCGGTCAAACCAAGACAATTAATTCTGCTTCACTCGAGACATGATCAAATGTGATGCATTAACCAATGTGCCAAGAGAGAAAAGAGGTAGATTTTAGGGGTTACCGCTGGTTTTATACAGGCGCAAACATACAGGTTCCTTTACAAAAATAGGAAATGAAGGATTTTCCCAGATTTACATATCCCACAGTATTTTATTTCTGGATGCCGTTTTACTTTCCTGCAGTCTGTACTATCCTTTCAGCTCCGTGGGTCAAAATGCAACCTTTGTGACGAGCTAAAGTTAAAACAGATGCAGAGTCCTACATCTGTCCTAATGCAGGGATAAGTCTCGATCCAAAACGTCGTTTGTACATTTCCCCCCCACAGATGCTGCCTGATCCACTGAGTTTTACTTCAGATCCCAGCATCTGTCTCTCCAAAGTTAAAACAGATTCTTCACAATGCTTTGGTACAAAGAAAACGAGGCTAACATGACCCAAACAATCTTGAAGCCTCATGTTGTGTAATCTCACAATTCAACCAGACAAAATAGTTCCTCCAATTCAAACCTCTTGGAATGATCATCCCTCATCCTTCCATACTTAAGGAATATAGACAAAGTTTATGAGGCCTTTTCCTCACAACTTGACCTACTGAGTTTTAAACTCTTCCAAAGTTCTATAAAGCAAGCCTCAGAAACTCCTCCACAGGACTGCCCCCACCCCATAACCCCATCCACCTTCCACTCTCTCCAAATAGGTTTTCCTAATTTTAATCAAAATTAGGAGGTTATTGCTTCTCTAAGAAAGAATGTACTCATCATAGAGGGAGTGTAGCAAGGTTCGTTGTACAGATGGCAGCACTGAAGAACTTGGATCAACGGTGCCGGTATTCACTAGAGTTTAGAAAATCTCATTGAAACATACAAAATCCTGACAGGGCTTGACAGACGAGAATGTTTCCTCTGGCTGTGGAGTTAGAACAATGGGTTACAGCCTCAAGATTTAGGAAACAATATGTAGGAATGAGGGGAAGAGATATTTCTTCACTCAGGAGATGGTGAGTTTGTGGAATTCTCCTCAGAAGTCTGTAGCTACCAATTCACTGAATATATTGTCGAGTTGATTGTCATGTGCACAAGCACGGTGAGGTACAGATACAATGAGAAACTTGCTTGCAGCAGCATCACAGGCACATAAATTCAGACAACGCACAGAACATAAATTATACATAAAACTATACCATACAGTGAAAAAAAGACTCTGCAAAAACAAGATCTTAGTGCAAATAAAAAGACAATCAGAGACAAGTCCACTGTAGTGCTAGAGGTGGTCCATAGTGTTCCGTTGCTGAGGTAGGGTTAGGGTTGTGAAGGTCGGGTCAAGAACCTGATGGCTGTAGGGAAATAGCTGTTCCTGGACCTGGTGGTGTGGGACTTCAGGCTTCTGTACCCCCCTGCCTAATGGTATTGGTATTGGTTTATTATTGTTACTTGTACTGAGGTACAGTGAAAAACTTGTCTTGCATACCAATCGTACAGGTCAATTCATTACACAGTGCAGTTACATTGAGTTAGTACAGAGTGCATTGAGGTTGTACAGGTAAAAACAATAACAGTACAGAGTAAAGTGTCACAGCTACAGAGAAAGTGCAGTGCAATAAGGTGCAAGGTCACAACAAGGTAGATCGTGAAGTCAGAGTCCATCTCATCGTATGAGGGAACCGTACAATAGTCTTATCACAGTGGGGTAGAAGCTGTCCTTAACCCTGGTGGTACGTGCCCTCAGGCTCCTGTATCCTCTACCTGATGGAAGAGGAGAGAAGAGAGAATGACCTGGGTGGGGTCTTTGATTATGCTGGCTGCTTCACCAAGGCAGCGAGAGGTAAAGACGGAGTCCAAGGAGGGGAGGCTGGTGTCTGTGATGCGCTGGACTGTGTCCACAACTCTCTGCAGTTTCTTGTGGTCCTGGGCAGAGCAGTTGCCATACCAAGCCATGATGCATCCAGATAGGATGCTTTCTATGGTGCATCAATAAAAGTTGGTGAGTGCCAAAGGGGACATGCCAAATTTCTTTAGCCTCCAGAGGAAGTAGAGGCGCTGGTGAACTTTCTTGGCCATGGCTTCTATGTGTTTGGACTAGGACAGGCGAATGGTGATGTTCACTCCCAGGAACCCTCTCGACCTCAGCACCATTGGTTTTGAGGTCTTTTGTTTTGTTGACATTGAGGGAAAGGTTGTTGTCATGACACCATGCCACTAAGCTCTCTATCTCCTTCCTGTACTCCAACTCATCATTGTTTGAGATATGGCCTACAATGGCAGTATCATCTGCAAAAGAGAAAGAGGAATGACCTGGATGGTGGGGATCCCTGATGATGGAGGGAGGAAGGAGGTGAATGGATTTCTGGATATGAAAGACATCAAGGGTCATAAGGAGAGCACAGGAACCTAGTATTGAATGGAGGATCAACCATATTCATACTGAATGGCAGAGCAGGCTCAATGCCCTGATGAAAAACACAATGATGCTGGAGGAACTCAGCAGGCCAGGCAGCATCCGTGGAGAAAAGGAGGTGGTCAACGTTTCAGGTCAGGATCTGCAGTCCTTTGTTTCTCTAGTATTACTGCTCCACTACGAAGTGTCTTCAAGGATGCCCACTTTGAAGAAGTTTCCTTCCTCTCTTCGACAGGAGTTTCGTGAGTCCCTCTCTCACTGCTCCACCTCTGTGATCTCCTCTGCTCTCCGGTTCCTCGAACACGTGCTCACCCAGACTCTGTTCCGCAGCTATATGATCTTCCTCGCTGTGTCTATGCCGCCATCTTGTTCCTCCTGACCCAAAACATTGACCGCCTGCTTTTCTCCACGGATGCTGCCTGGTCTGCTGAGTTCCTCCAGCGTCATTGTGTTTTTCATCTGGATTCCAGCATCTGCAGTCCTTTGTTTCAATGGCCTGATTCTGCTTCCATTTCAATGCAGAACAAAATCTGTCATCTAATTTTTCCCAGTTTATACAACTCCCCATGTGTCGCAGATCTTGTCTCCAAGTTAAATAGCTGGAATATTGTTAATGATCTGCATAATTAGGAATGTGAATAGTGTCATAGCAACATCTTTATTATGTGCTGCCATATTGCTTTGTATTCCAAAGACCACCTGATAATTGGAAATAAATAGCTTTCTAATTACATTGCTATTCACAGTATATACGTACATTAGCATTATTACCCCTGGAATCATGAGGCTGAGAGATAAATTGGGCTCTGATGTCGTCAATAAACAAGTGAAGTTTTAGTTGCTTGTTTCTTTGTGATATTCATTGGTGGCATGGGAAAAAGCAAGTTGTGTTCTCTCCCTCAGTCTTCTGACGTGAATTTGCAATGCTAGCATCAAACATGTTAATATCTCCGCACAATAGGCTTGAATAGCTTTGTTAAGTAGCTGCAGTTGCTAAATGTGAACAAAAGGAGAGAGGTGTCTCAGAATGAATCTGACACAATTGCAAAGTGATTGCCTTTGAGGCATTCCCTTGAGGTTCAGGATGATCTGCTTCCACTTCAGTTCTGACGAGTTGTGTCGGGACCACAGACTCTGCCACGGGACGGGCAGGTGGTGCTTGACGGGATGGGCAAGTGAGTGGTTTGGGATGTCAGACTTCTTCTGCTGTCTGTGCTGGTCCACCACAAAGGCTCTGCCGAATTCCTTCCCAGATGTTCCTTCTGAATTTCGAGTGAGAGATTTCAATGAATTGGCAGGATGTTCCCGATTTTCAAGAAAGGGTAGGGAATATCCTTGAAGTGTTTCCTCCATCTCCCCTGCAGTGATGCAGCTTGGAGCAGAATCTTTGTTGAACACAAGTACCCTTACTAAAATAGCAGAGAGCGAGGTACTCCCAAGTAATGAATCCATTCTGATGGCTGGCATCACTTGAATTCTTCCCTTTAATCTCGATCCGAATTAAGTTATTGTAACTTAATTAAAAACATCCCTAGCCCAAAGACTGCATTAAATGTGGCTTTGCTACATAGGGTCACACAGCACAGAAATAGGCCTCTTCAGCCCACTAAGTCTTTGCTGACCATCAGGCACCCACTTTCGCTCCCCACCCCCTTCCCCAAAAACACCCCCCCCCCCCACACGCTTCTTCTTTTCTTCCCTTTCCTAGCCTCCTTTATTTTTCTTTCTCTCTCCCTACCTTTGACCCATCCCCCGGTGGATCTGCTCTCCCCTCCTCCCCTGCACCTGCCAATCACTATCTCTTACCTGCATCTACCTGTCACCACCCTGTGCCCACCCCACCTCCCCTCTTTTTGTCCACCTATCACTGCTCTGCTTTTCCCTCCTATATATTGGCCTTCCCCTTTTCCTATCTTCAGTCCTGAAGAAGGGTCCTGACCCGAAACGTTGACCGCCTGCTTTTCTCCAGGGATGCTGCCTGGCCTGCTGAGTTCCTCCAGCATCAGAGTGTTTTTCATCCAGATACCAGCACCTGCAGTCCTTTGCTTCTCACCCATTTACACTAATCCCATTGTATTCTTTTCACATATACTTCAACTCCCCCCAGAGTCTACCACTCGCTGACACACTAGGGGCAATTTACAGTGGCCAATTAACCTCCCAACCTGCACACCTCTGGGATGTGGGACGAAACCAGAGCACCCATCGGAAACTCACACAGTCACAGCGAGAATGTGCAAACTCCATACAGGTAGCACCCAAGGTCAGGATTGAACCTGGGATGCCGGATCTGTGATCAAGCAGCTCTACTGGTTGTGGTACTGTGGTGCCCTCGTTTAGTTCTCCCCAAAGTTTAATTGTTGACAATTAATCTAAACTCATTGTGTATGGCAAGATTATTGAGGGAGAAAAGGCCAGAATGTAGTTAAAGAGTAAACAGATTTGAAATCATCTTTCTGGAAGCTTTCTAACCTCATTATGGCTCTTATTTAGCAAGGATTTCCTGATGGACTTAGGCACTTAATATACATTCTGCTGTTGTTTAAGGTTTTATTGATTTGGGCAAATGTGTCACTGTTAACCAAGCTTGTCAACATTTCTTTTAACGCTGCAGTGCGGAGATAACCAATTATGGTTCAGCATCCGTAGTGAGGCAAGGTCAAAGTGTAAGAGTACATGACACACTAATTCTGCAATCAATAATTTTTGATGTTATCCCTTTAATCAATGCTATCAATATTCTTTTCCGTTTATGTCCTGTTTAATTTTAAACATTGTAGACACTTCATTAAGCCATCTGTAGGTATGCCTATCATGGACTCCCAGAGAACACAACACAGAAAAAAAATTACTGCATTTCTCTGACCTTGCTTTTCAGCTGCACATTTTGGCGTAGAATTATATTACCATTGCTGGGGAATGTTGTAGAACAGAGGGGCCTAGAAGTACATAGTTCCCTGAAAGTGGTGCTACAGGGAGACGGTGGTGAAGGCGGCATTTGGCATGCTGGCCTTCATCAGTCGCAGCGTTGAGTACAGGAGCTGGGCCTCTATGTTGCAGTTGTACAAGACGTTGGTGAGAGCGCACCTATTGTGTACGGTTTTGGTTACCCTGTTACAGGAAAGACGTCATTATGCTAGAAAGAGTGCAAAGAAGATTGACCAGAATGCTGCCAGGACTTGAGGGCCTGAGTTATAGGGAGAGGTTGGGCAGGGTAGAACTTTATTCCTTGGAGCATAGGAGACTGAGGGGTAAACTTATAGAGGTGTATAAAATCATGAGGGTGAATGCACACGGTCTTTTCCCCAGGGAAAGGGAATCTTGACTCTACTCAATGAGCGAGCCTCCACATAACCATTTGTCATACCCTTCTGTGCCTCTATATCTATAATAGTTCACAGTACTCCTGGGTCAGAGTCATACAGCACAGAAACAAGTCCATCAAAACCATCCTGTCCATACTATCAAGCATTGATCTGTACCAATCCCACTTGGCCCAGAGCCGTCTATGCCTAGGATTCTCTGACCAAAGTTCTGAGCAAGTTTCACAGAATTTACCTGCATTTTAATTTTATCTGTCTTGACACGTTGTATATCTCTATGCGCTTTTGAGACAACTCTACTGCTAAGTTTCTATTTGATATGGGCTTATTTGTCTGTCTTATTACTTTTAATGGTATATATTTCTGCACTTTTTGGTCCTCAAACCATTAAGTCTGAAGGTTTGAAATCTCTATCACCTAGATGGAGGAAGGCAACACATTATTGTGTCTTGAAAATACATCACTATTCCTTCATCTAAACCCTGTGCAAGCACAGACAAAATATTGCGAAAAGATCCATGGCAGAAGACGAGTTGAATTTCCTTCTGCAGTGAGTTGTAATAAACTACAATGCACTGTCTGAAAGAAGTGGTGGAAGGAGGTTCAACGGTAACTGTCAAAAGGCAACTGGATAACCACTTGAAAAGAAACATCAAAACTGCAGGGCCCTTGGGAAAAGGAGGAGGACTGGCTCATTGAATCGTGCCTAGCAGACACAGTCATAATGGGCTGAATATCCTCCTTCTGTAAGATTCTACACTAAGGGAGGACTTAAAGAATAAAAATGGAAGGTGAAACCTAGCCACAATTTGCCTAAGGCCTTTCACAACCTCAAAGTCCCAAAGCACTTCACAACCAATGAAATACTTGAAGAGTAATCATTGTCCACAGTGTGTTACATTGGTTAGATCTTTCAAAGAGCCAGCACTTGTATAATGAAATGATTATGAAAGGCTCCACCCAGTTGCCAAATAGCAGAGCAGAGTACAACCAATGGCTAATACTCTCGGCAATCAGAGACAAAGCACTGTGCCATCGCCCTCCAACACTTGATTCAAACTTGGTGTTTCGTAAACTGAATAATTAGATGAAATTAATTTGTTTTTGTCTATTTTATCTGACAGATTCAGAAAGAGTACTACAGGTTATTGAAAAATGTTCCCTGTTGCTTTGAATACCTGAGATGAATTTGACTGAAGAATCTGGACAATCAACATGAAATGGGAGAAGGAAAACTGCCTTTCAGTAGAGCTGCACTTGACATTGATGGGTTGTGACTATAGTTTATTTAAATCTTTACTTTATGGGGTGGGCTGCATTGGGATGGAGTGGGTGCAGATGAGTGCACAAATCCCTTAAAATCCTTACAACAGGTCTTCAATTCCACTTGGATTCTCCTCTAGTTTTTAAATGTATTTCTTAATGAAGATGTTAACACAATTTCCCCTTTCGTGTAACCTTACATCCAGTAAAAACTCAACTGTAATTTCTAGGTTTGCATTTTAATATCTTTCAGAATGAAGGGGGACAACAACTGTTGGTCTCCACAAATGTTTAGAAACGTGAATATCTGAAATATGGTTTTTTTTTTGCTTGCTTCATCATAAAAATAGCACAGAAGGAGGCCATTCAGTCCAAGGCAATCCCTGCTGGCTCTCTTTTCTAAGGGTAATAAGATGCAAGATTATGGGGTCCTAAGACTTTCTGCTAAGTGAGCCCTGGTTGCTAGATTAACCTTACATGCTTGATTAGTCTCGACAGTGTGGCGGGAGTGCTTTCACGATGTGGATTGCAGTGGCTCAAGGACAAGGCTCAACATTTTCCAGAAGCTAGTCACCGACAAAATATTCTGATCTTGTGCATCCGAGAATTTATTTTCTTCAACTTCTGCTGACAAAGAAATCAGCTGATGTTACTCTGCTTGTTTACCTTCCGTGACCTCGTCATGGTGACTTTGGCCTCCACCTCTTCATTCCAAATCAAAGGTCACGTGTAGAAGTCCCCGAGAAGGACACAGCAGAAAAATAAAAAGCGTTACATTTTGGATTAGATTGTGGCTTTGGGTCCTCCAGTGAGCAACAAGGAGAGATAGTGGGAGACTCCGTGTCACAGTTAGCCCAAGGGTTGGCCATTTCTATAGGATTATCCATTTCTATAGGTGGTATTGCAGTGGGAACTCCTCTACCTTGTAGACTATTTTATTCCACAGATGTGTAATTTGATACATTTAAGTGGCAAATCTTGAGGATCATCAAAGTAGATCTTCTTATCAAGGACTTGTTTCATGATAATCTGAACTCCTGTGCTGAATACACGATAATGTCAACTAGGATGAGGGACTTGGGATGTTAGAATTTCTCATAGTGGTTCAACTGATTGGTATTTTAGTGAAGAGTTTTATCCTGTAAATAGATTTCTGTGGATACAAAAGAATTCTCTGCAAAATAAACTCGTTTACGTTTATGCTTTTTAAATAAAGGCGTGAAATTGTTTTTTTGTGTGATACTTGTAACTATATGATAGCAATAAAGCTGCTTTGCATAATGTATTCCTTTCACTACCATTGCTGAATTGTAAGGTTGAAGCAAGGTCTGAATCAGTGTTCAGCAAGAGCGATGGCTGAGAATATTTCCATTGAAACTATACTGCCTCATTTGAGTTTCATTCCTTCAGTATTGCCTGCTCAAACTCGTGGTTCTCCCTCCTTAAAAGCAACGGGGAAGAACATTCACCACACAGACCGCTAAGGTTCAAAAGGTTGACTCACCATTATCTTCTCACACAAGACCAGGACAGGGCAATAAATTCTGGAGATTAACTCCCGCAGAAGGCCAATTAAGGCAAAGGGTCTGTTGGCCAACAGGAGGGAATTGGGACACAAATGTCAATTTTGTGCTCGCAGTTGGAAATGTTGCCATTTGAAGAAATCCTGGGCATTCTGCCTCCTCTCTCCCTGTACGTGCCCTGGATGTGGAAGAGCGCAGGAGTGCACAGTGGTCAGTTAAAGTTCAAAAATGAATTTGGGGAGCCCTGTAAAATGAGGTGGACAATGGAGCTGTTTTAAATGCCAGGGCTTATGACATGTCAATGAATTAAGTCTTGCTCACAGCAGCCTTCTCTATTGTAACCTTCAGCTGATGCCAGCCTAGGAAAGTGTATGTTAGAGTCAGAGTCATGGAGCAATGCACCACGGATACAGGCCCTTTGGCCCAAAGAATTCATGCTGACCACGTTACCCACCTAGCAAGTCCCAATTTCCTGCGTTCAACCCATATCCATCCAGGTCCCGCCCCTCCATGTACCTATCCAAGTGCTTCTTAAATGATACTATTGTACCTGCCTCAACCACTTCCTCTGGCAGCACGTTCCATATACTCACCAGCCTCTGCATGAAAAAGTTGCCCCTCAGTTCCCTTTCAAATCTTTCCCCTCTCATCCTAAATCTATGCCTCCTAGTTTTGGACTCCCCTACCCTGGGGAAAACACTGTTACCATTCAACTTATCTATGCCTCTCAATTTTAAACGCTTCTCTAAATGTCGCCCTCTCATTCTCCTGCATTCCAAGGAATAAAGACCTAGCCCGGCCAACCTCTCCCTGTAACTCAGGCCCTCTAGTCCTAGCAACATCCTTGTAAATCTTTTCTGCACTCTTTCCAGTTTAACCACATCTTTCCTATAACAGGGTGACCAAAACTGTGCCCAGTACTCCAAGTGCGGCCTCACCAATGACTTACACAACTGCAATATAATGTTCCATCTCCTATTCTTTCATATTGGAAGATTGTAGATTCTAGCTCTATTCCAGATACTGGAGCACAAAGCCCAATGCTCCATTGAAGTGATGTGTTTTGCCAAAGGCATCACATCGAGGCCCCACTTAACCCTCTCAAGTGGATATGAATCACTTGACATTGTCGCAAAGGTCAGCAGGGGACTTCGCCATATCCTCAGTATTTCTAACTCAACAAGGGACACAGATTATCTGCAAGTGGGAGCTTGCTTTGCACAAGTTGTCTGCCGTCTTTACAACTGCAACCAAATCTCACAAACTATTTCATTAACTGCAAAGCCCTTTGGGACATCCTGAGCTCGATCTCATTATGAAGTTTTTTTTTGTTGCAATACAAAGATTTCAGCCAACCATGATTTGAGTTAGCTGTTGCAGGTTTAGACTACAAGTATTTTGTTTTATTCAGAACCCTGGATGTTGAGAGGCACTGCACGAATATACCTTTCAAAACCAAACCTGTCAAAATCTAGGGGCAAATTATGCCAAACTCATTTCCATTAAAAGGCTTGAATCAGAATAAGGCTGCATTGCCTTTATTTCCGCTCATGTGTCACGGGAGTTTGAGTGTTCAGGGACATTTCTCATTATGCACTAATATGAAGTAGGAGGCAACGTATTTTGAGAGGCAGCTTCCCAGCAATGCTGAAAATTGCAAAAACATTCCTGTATAAAAGCTAACAAAATCTAACAAGTTAAGAAGATTAATAACTGTTATCAATGTTGTGTATGCATAGAATAATAATATTGTAAAAGAATTACTATTTATATGTGCTTTATTGTACTTTGGAAAAAGATCAAAGTACCTTATACAGTGATCACCCTTTGCACTAACACTTGTAACAATTGTGACAGTCAGTTCATGCTCAGCAAGATCTACAAGCAGTAAATCGTCAGTTTTCTTTTTCTCTCTGTAATTGGTCCTGTTGGTTGAGGGAGAATTGTAAGCCAGGACACCAGGAGGATTCCCTGCCCTTCTGTTCAATCTTCAAGGTTCCCCTTACCTTAGAAAGTAAAGTACTTGCAGTGGGCCAACACTCACTCAGCATGCAGGACTGCCAATATGGAAGAAGATCTCAACCTTGGGCATAAACCAAATGTTGACACAACTGACTGAGCAGAACCAAAAAAGAAGCAAAATCTCAATACAAAAATGACAGCAGTCACCGTTTCTACAGTGACTTTATTAAATTATGATCACTATTACCCAGATGCTCTTTGTCAGAAATACATGATTTGATCTAAAATTTGATCTAGATTTGCTACATCCATTGAGCAGCTAAATACTGATTAAGGTAATTTCTGGGGTCATATTGGAGATTTTTTATCCTTTTTCTTCAGACTGTTCATCTCACTATCTATACAGGTTGCAGTCTCCTATTGTTTTTCCTGCTTTGTTTTCTACAGTTTGAGATTTTGCCAATAAATTTGCTCCTTCTTTCCAGCTTTATTTCAGCATTGTGAGGAGAACAATGATGGGCGGACCCTGTAACATCCAGAAATAGAGCAGAGCCCCAGCTAAACATCTAAAGAGACCATTGATAATGTAGTACTTTTCATGATCTCGTGACAATTTAAGTGCTTTACAAATAAGGACTTCTAAAGTTGTTTATATGAAATAAAGCAGCCAATAAATGTGCAGCAGGCTCTCAATCTCATAGCAATGAGAGTAATGGCAAGTGTAGTGCAGTGGTTAGCGTAACACTATTACAGCGCCAGCAACCCGGGTTCAATTCCGGCCACTGTCTGTAAGGACCTTGTACGTTCTCCCTGTGTCTGCATGGGTTTCCTCCGGGTGCTCCGGTTTCCTCCCACATCCCAAAGACGTACGGGTTAGGAAGTTGTGGGCATGCTATGTTGGCACCAGAAGCATGGTGACACTTGCAGGCTGCCCCCAGAACACTCTACACAAAAGATATATTCACTGCGTGTTTCGATGTACATGTGACTAATAAAGATAGCTATCTATCTAATGCTTATAGGAGACACAAGAGATGCTGGTATCTGGAGCAACACACAAGATGCTGGAGGAACTCAGCAGGTCAGGCAGCATCTGTGGAGGGAAATGGACGTTGATGCTTCGGGTTGAGACCCTTCATCTAGACTGAAAGATAGAGGGGAGAGGGCCAGTATAAAGAGAAGGAAAGGGGTGGAGAAAGAGCTGGCAGGTGATAGGTGGATCCAGGTGAGGAGGACGGGAGAGTGGAAGGTGATAGGTAGAGGTGACAAAGGGCTGAAGATGATGGAATCTGATAGGAGGAGTAGGTGGTGGGGCATGGAATCGTGAGGGAGGTGGGGAGGGCAGATGGGAACAGTGGGGGGCGGGGGGAGGAGCCAGTGGGAGGAGTGTATGGGTCATGGGTAGATGGAGTGGGTGGAGGAGGGGAAAGAATGTTTTTAGGAAATATTTATTGGAAAGGGCACTTGGGACAGCATCGCTGTTCAGCTTCAACATTGTGCCATAAGAAAATAGGAGTAGGCCATTCGGCCCCTCAAGCCTGCCCCACCATTCAATATAATCATAGTAGTTCTGCCCCAGGACTCTTCTCCTCTTCTGTACCCATTCCCCATAGCTCTCAGTTCCCTGATCTTTCAAAAATGTATCTACTTCCTCTGAAGTGCGACTTAAATCCATCGGCTTCTGATTCAGAAGTGGCTCATGATACCAATTATGCTAAGATCAACTGTTTAAATCTGTATCTCGCGCAGCAAAGTCACGCTCGATGAACATAAATGGAAGTAGGAGCAGTCCATTCATCCCCTTCTATCTGCTCCAGTGCTCACAATGAGATCTGGATCATCCAAAACATAAAATACTGCAGATGCCAGAAATCTGAAATAAAATCAGAAAATACCGAGAATACTCGGCAGGTCAGGCAGTATCTATCGAATGAGAAACAAAGTCAATGGTTCAGGTCTTCAGAACTTGGACCTGAAACATTAGTTTTACTTCTCTATCCACAGATGCTGCCTGACCTGCTGAGAGTTTGCAGCATTTTCTGCCTCAATAAGATCATAGCAGATCTTTTACTTCAGCACCTCCTCCACAGATGCTGCCTGACCTGCTGAGTGTTTCTGGCATTTTCTGTCTCAGTAAGATCATAGCAGATCTTTTACTTCAGCACCTCCTCCACAGATGCTGCCTGACCTGCTGAGTGTTTCTGGCATTTTCTGTCTCAGTAAGATCATAGCAGATCTTTTACTTCAGCACCTCCTCCACAGATGCTGCCTGACCTGCTGAGTGTTTCTGGCATTTTCTGTCTCAGTAAGATCATAGCAGATCTTTTACTTCAGCACCACTTTCCGTTGATTCATGTAATAGCTAGAAATCGACTGAATCTGTTACAGGAGAGCTCACAAGTAGGAGACGTTCCTTCAAATTGTCATCTTTGTTAGCGTGTAAGATAACCTTGAAATTTGTATTTTAAGGCAGCTGTTAATCAGTCCACCTTGTGATCAGCAGCGCGATGCAAGGGAAAATTATGGCTCTGTTTAAGCAAAGTTAGATCCAGACTTGGGAAAGTAACAGGGAATTGTGCTTTTAAAAAGCACTCCTTCAGTTATCATCGGCATGTTTTCCTTGTCGCTCCTGGGACTTGTCAAGCTGAAAATCCCATTAGTGGAAATGAAGAAAGAGATTTAATAAAGTGTCTCAGTCCAGAAAATGTTGCATTCCGCTGCTTGGTTACAGAGCTAGGACAAGGGTTCAGCTCCGCGATATATAACAAAAGATAAAACGCTGTGGAAGACTAGAGTTTGTTTGCTGCACAGAATTCCCTGAATCTTATAACGACGTAAATCAACAGTGTTGTGCAGCATCTCAAATAGTTTTCTTGCTTGGTTGAATCACCAGGTTGAAATCTCCATTACACACCTGTGACGACTCTTCGAGAAGTGGGAGTGGTGCAGTTGTCCTCCTAGCTGTGTTCTGCCATTGAATCAGATCGTGCTGAATGGTTCTCCATCTGCTCCATGTCCTTCCATGGTTGTGGTAACCCAAGTGTCCCTGTGATGGTTATGTAGCATGCTGAAATGGGGTGCTTTTGGTACATCAATTCCAGTAATAGAGCCATAGAGCTGAATAGCACCTAAACAGGACCTTCGGCCCTACTTGTCCATGCTGACCATGATACTATTTGCCTGTATTATACCCATTTCCCTCTGTTCCTTTCCTACCCAAGTGTCTGTCCAAATGGCTTTTAAACATTGTAATTGTATCTACCGCTATCATCTCCTCTGGAGCCCCTTCCATGTAATCACCACCCTGTGTGGAAAAACTTGCCCCTCAGATCTCCTTTAAGTTTCTCCCCTCTCACCTTCAACCTATGCCATCTAGTTTTAAACCCACCCTACCTTAAGGAAAAGGCTGACTATCTACTCCATCAATGCCCCTCAATCTTAGAAACCTCTATAAAGTCACCCCTCAGCCTCCTACACTCCAATGAGAACATAGGCAGCCTTTCCAATCTCCTTTTGTAACTAACCCCTCCATTCCAGGCAATGTCATGATGAATCTCTTCCACAATCTTTCTAATGCTATAATACCACATCCTTCCTGTCGTGCTGTGACCAGAACTGTACACAATACTCCAAGTGTGACACCTGACCAATGTTTTGCACAGCTGCAGCATGACACAAGGCTACTGCAAGAGAGCCCACACACCAGAACCACCAGTGCAACCTGACGCTAGTCTGCTTTGTACCACTTCTTGTTTGCAGATGCAGGGATTGCAAACAAGATTCCTGAGTCATGTCATGAAATGGTCTTTGTAACCTCGCTTTGGTTTAATGCAGAGACGAAAATACAGCTGGCACTGTGGACTGCAACAGAAAGAAGGCTTTGATATAGCATCACGATGGACTGAATGGCCTCCTTCAACACTGTGATGACTCCAAGGTCATTTCTAGGATCTTAACATTAGAATGAATGTCCGTAATCTGATCACACATGAGGAATTTCTCTAGGTCCCAGATCTGAGGGGCAAGTTTTTCCACACAGAGGCCAGTTACATGAAACGAGCTGGCAGGGGAGGTGAAAGGGTGAGCAGCTTCATGTTCCTGGGTGTCAATATCTCAAAGGATCTATCTTGGGCCCAACACATTGATGCAATCATGAAGAAGGCACGCCAGTGGCTCTACTTCATTCGGAGTTTGAGGAGGTTCGATATGTCACTAAAGACTCTTACAAATTTCTAAGATGTACAGTGGAGAGCATTCTGACTGGTTGCATCACCGCCTGGTACGGAGGCTCCAATGCACAGGATCGCAAGAGGCTGCAGAGGGTTGTAGACTCAGCCAGCTCCATCACGGGCACAACACTCCCCGCCATCGAGGCGGTGCCTCAAGGTGGCATCCATCACTAAGGACCCTCACCATCCGGGACATGCCCTCTTCTCATTACTACCATTGGGGAGGAGGTACAAGAGCCTGAGGACCCAAACGCAATGATTTAGAAACTGTTTCTTCCCCTCCGCCATCAGATTTCTGAAAGGTCCATGATCCCATGAACACTATCTCATTATTCCTTTTTTTGGCACTATTTATTTATTTTTGTATTTATAGTAATGTTATGTCTTTGCTCTGTACTGCTGCCACAACACAACAAATTTGGACGTCATCTCAGTCAGTGATAATAAATCTCCCGCACCTGCCGATCACTATCTCTTACCTGCATCTGCTTATCACCACCTTGTGCCCACCCCGCCTCCCCTCTTTTTGTCCACCTATCACTGCTCTGCTTTTCCCTCCCGTATATTAGGCTTCCCCTTTTCCTATCTTCAGTCCTGAAGAAGGATCCTGACCCAAAACGTTGACCGCCTGCTTTTCTCCATGGACGCTGCCTGGTCTGCTGAGTTCCTCCAGCATCATTGTGTTTTTCATCTGGATTCCAGCATCTGCAGTCCTTTGTTTCTCTCTGATAATAAACCTGATTCTGACTCTGCAGAGTTGACCAGCAGCCCCTACAGTGCAGGCAGGCAGTGACCCGAGAGAAGGCCATTCTGCCCGTCAGGCTTGAACCTATTTTTTGATAAAAGATACCCAATTTCTCTGCCAGTTCCTCAGAGCCCTGTCAATTTATTTTTCTCTTCCAAATACTTATCTAGTTCTCTTTCAACTGTTACCATCGAATCTGATTCCAGCAATGAATTCAGAATCAGTGTAACAAAACGTTTTATTGCATAGATTCTGTTTCTTACCATTCCAACAAAGCTGTGTTCTGTGGTTTTTGAAGTAGGAGAACAGCTTCAGCTTGAGTTCCTTCATCTCAGTTGTTCCCTTGGGGTTGACGATGGCTTGTTTCCACTCCAGTTCTCTGGGTCGGAAGGCGATTGACGAGCCCAGTGTGGGACCTGGAGACTATTCCACAGATGGGACAGGCACAGAAGGTGGAGGAAGCGTGGGCGAAATTTGTAACATGATGCACTCCTTCCACCGTTTATACTGGGCTTCTTTCTCCTGATGCATGGACTCAGTACCAACCCAAATGGTCCATCTCCACTTTGTCATCGTCAGAGAGTGTTTCAAGAGCTGATAGAAAACTGCAAAAGCTGGGAATCTGAAGTAAAAATAGAAGATGCTGGGAACAGTCAGAGGACAGGCAGATCTGATGAAGGGTCTTCAACTTGAAACATTAACTCATTTCTCTTTTCACAGACACGGCCTGAACTGCCGAGTGTCTCCAGCGTTTTCTGCATCAACTCCCAGGAATCAATGGGGATGGCTGCATCTTTTCAAGGAGGCCTTGAGCACATCCTTGAATCCTTTCCTCTTTTCACAATGACAGAGCCAGGAATAGAGTATCAGGCATGCAAACAACATGGCCTCCCCAATGGAGCCACCCCATTGTAATCAGGACCATAGCCAAGGAGAGGACGCTGGTATTGGCTTTCATCTTCCCAATGGATTTGAAGGGAGACAACAATAGTGGTACACCTTGCGGTATCTACTACAGGCAGTCCAAATATATAGGGGAAACAGACATCACTACTACAATTGACCACGAGCTTTGGGCCAGGTACAAAGTCTTCATCCTCCGGTGCCTCAGTCAACCAAAGACTATGCTGGCACGCAGAAGACATTGGTGAATTTCACCATGGACGTTCACCTTCATCGAGTTGTAGCTCTTGGTCCACAAGAGTCTTACCATGGACCATCATTGTGAAGTGGCAGTGTTGTGCAGGGGGAGCAGGTTGTGTCCTGCAGCTCAGTTACCAAGGTTGGGTAACTGTGGTTCTGGTAAAACCATCATAATTTGACACACACTGGTAAATTTAGGGGTCACCAGCCCCTTTTCTACAACCTCTCCACTTAAGTCTTTCACTCCTGTTACTCTCTCCAAGACAAAGTCAGAGTCATACAGTACGGAAACAGGCCCTTCGGCCCAACTAGTCCATGCCAACTGACATTCCCATCTGAGCTAGTCCCATTTGCCCGTGTTTGGCCCATATCCCTCTAAACCTTTCCTATCCATGTACCGATCCAATTACCTTTTAAATGTTGTTAATGCACCTGTCTCAACCACTTCCTCTGGCAGCTCGTTCCAAATACTGACCACTGTCTGGGTGAAAAAGTTGCCCTCAGGTTCCTGGTAAATCTCTCCCCTCTCACCTTAAACCTATGCCCTGTAGTTCTTGATTCCTCAACACTGGGAAACACTGATCATTCACCCTATGTTTCTAATAATTTTATACACCTTTCCTAAAAGCTCAAAGTAATATTCCAACTCAGTCCTAACCAGTGCTTTATAAAACTTTAGCAAAAGTTTCTTGCTTTCATAGTCTATTCTTTTATTAATGAACCCAAGGGGCCCATATAATTTTTCAGAAGTCTTTTCAACCTGTCCTGTCACATTCAAAGATTTGAATGCATATAGTTTCTGCGCCTTCTTTAAAGCTGTTTCATTTAATTTATATTGCCTCTTTATGTTTTCCCTTCCTGCCAAAATGTATTTCTGAACACTTTGCCTCATGTCACTTTGGCTATCACATGCCCTCCATTCTCTCTTCTCCTCTTCCCATCGGGAAGAAGATACAAAAGCCTGAAAGCACGTACCACCAGGCTCAAGGACAGCTTCAATCTCACTGCTATAAGACTATTGAATGGTTCCCTAGTACAATAAGATGGACTCTTGACCTCACAGTCTACTTCATTATGCCCTTGCACCTTATTGCCTACCAGCACTGTACTTTCTCTGTAGCTGCAACACTTTATTCTGTTATTGTTTTTCCCTTGTACTACTTCGATGTTTTGATGTGAAATGATCTGTATGGATGGCATGCAAAACAAAGTTTTTCACTGTACTTTGGTACATGTGACAATAATAAACCAATTACCAATTTAACATTCCAACAATCTTTCTCAACAATTCATCCGGGTTCCCATGAATTCCCATCGCCGTTCACCTTATTTCCAAGTTTTGTATCATCTGCAACCTTTGGAATTGTGCATTGTAAACACAAGTCCACGTTATAATCACATATCAAACAGAGTAGGATTTCCCTTGGGAAGACCACTGTATACCAGCCTGCATTCACCACCAATCTCTATTTTCAGCACCTCAGCCCATCTTACAGCCATGCTAACTACAGCCCCTTCAATCCCCTGGATTTGCTAACATATCCCTGGGATCTGAGTTCTTTGTTTGACTGTGAAGTGATAGTGCAAAGTTTTGAATAAAAATTGGTAAATTGGTTTATTATTGTCACATGTACCAAAGTATAGTAAAAGACTTTGTTTTGCATGCCATCCAAACAGATCACTTCATCACATCAGTACATTGAGGTAGTACAAGGGAAAAGCAATAACAGAATGCAGATTAAAGTGTTACAGTTCTAGACAAAGTGCAGTGCAGGCAGACAATAAGGTACAAGG
Source organism: Pristis pectinata (assembly GCF_009764475.1). NCBI lineage: Eukaryota > Metazoa > Chordata > Chondrichthyes > Rhinopristiformes > Pristidae > Pristis > Pristis pectinata. Next base: position 8,484,250 of record NC_067407.1, read on the forward strand.
ACATGCTGAGGTAGATTGTGAGGTCAAGAGTCCATCTTATCGTAGAAGAGGTCCATTCAATAGTCGTATAACAGCGGGATGGAAGCTGTCCTTGAGCCTTGTGGAACGTGCTTTCAGGCTTTTGTGTCTTCTGCTCGACAGGAGGGAGGATAAGGGAGAATGTCCGGGGTGGGAGGGGTCTTTGATTATGTTGGCTGCTTTACCAAGGCAGCGAGGTGTAGACAGAGTCCATGGAGGGGAGGCTGTGTCCACAACTTTCTGCAGTTGCTTGTAGTCTCAGTCAGGAGCATTTGCCATACCAAGCCGTGATGCATCCAGATAGGATGCTTTCTATGGTGCATCAATACAACAAGCTTGTCAAGACTCCACCTGCAAAGAACTTGACCCTATTCCAAAGGCTCCTCCTGACTGACTCTGCAAGCAATAAGACAATGCAGAGAGCAGTCAAGTTCCTGACACTGTACTTAAGGAGGTAACAACATTGACACAGCAAATTCACTTCTACATCCTAATACTACAATGCTCTTGTTCAGTATAAAAGAACAGTTACACATATTTACATTTCGGATGGAGTAATGGTTACATTACTGAAACTGGAAGCCAGAATTCTGGACCATTAATCTAAAGACACAAGTTCTAACCTCACTATGGCAGTCGGGGAATTTAAGTTCAAGTAGTTAAATCTAATCTGCAATTAAAAAAAAGGTCAGTCTCATTCACAGTAACTAAGGATTTTTGTAAAAACCAATTTGGCTTACTTTAGGAAAGGGAATCAGCCATCCTTGCCTGCTCTGACCTATGTGGTCAACTCTTTGCTGCTTCCTCAGGACAGAGGCAATTAGGGATGGAATTGGTATTGGTTTATTATTATCACATGTGCCGAGGTACAGTGAAAAACTTGTCTTCCATACCATTCATACAGATCAATTCATTACACAGTGCATTGAGGTAGTACAGGGTAAAACAATAAAAGAATGCAGAATAATGTGTAACAGCCACAGAGAAAGTGCAGTGCAGGTCAATCAGTCCTGGTCCATCCAGTGGACAATGGTCCATCTCATGGATGGCCAATAAATGCTGGCACTGTTGGTAATGTCCAAATCCAGAGAATGAATGAACAAAAGGATTTAGTGTCAAGCCACTCTGAACTTCCCCTCTCATGTCCATGCAGTTCATTTCTCCCTGTTGTCCTCCCCCGTGTTCATTCCTCAATCAATCTGGCTAACATGCAGAAAAAAAACTGCAGAAGCTGGCAATCTAAAATAAGAGATAATACTCAAGAGGTTGAGGCAGCATCTGCGGAAAAAGAAACAGAGTTGAAGTTTCAGGTCCAAGATCCTTTGTCTACGGTAGTGTAGCGGTTAGTGTAACGTTATTACAGCACCAGCAACCGGGTTCAATTCCCACCGCTGTCTGTAAGGAGTTTGTACGTTCTCCCCGTGTCTGCGTGGGTTTCCTCCAGGTGCTCCGGTTTCCTCCCACATTCCAAAGACGTACGGGTTAGGAAGTTGTGGGCATGCTATGTTGGCACCGGAAGCGTGGTGACACTTGCAGGCTGCCCCCAGAACACTCTACGCAAAAGATGCATTTCACTGTGTGTTTCGATGTACATGTGACTAATAAAGATATCTTATCTTATTGTGTGCAGTTCTGGTTGCCCCATTACAGGAAGGATGTGGAGGCTTTGGATAGGGTAGTGAAGAGGTTTACCAGGATGCTGCCTGGATTAGAGGGTATGAGCTATAAGGCTGGACCAAATTGAGTTGTTTTCTCTGGAGCGGTGGAGGCTGAGGGGCGACCTGATAGAAGTTTATAAAATTATGAGAGGCATAGATAGGGTAGATAGAATCTTTCCCCCCCCCCCCAAGGTTGAAATGTCAAATACTGGAGGGCGTAGTTTTAAGGTGAGAGGGGGAATGTTTAAAGGAGATTTGTGAGGGATGTTCTTTTCCACAGAGAGTGGTAGGTGCCAGGCTTAAAGGTGGAAGCAGGTACGATAGTGGTGTTTGAGGCTTTTAGACAGCCACATGAATATGCAGGGAGTGGAGGGATGTGGATCATGTGCAGGCAGAAGTGATTTAGTTTAATTTGGAATCATGTTCAGTGCAGACATGGTGGGCTGAAGGGTCTGTCCCTGTGCTGTACCGCTCTGTGTTCTATGTAGAACAGAGAAAGAGAGAAAACAAGTTACAGGGAGGAGGAGTGATGGGTAGACCAAAGAGAATATCTCTGACAGAGCGAGACCAACTGGGTTATTATGGCAGATTACTTAGACATTATTTCATTACAGCTTATAGGATCCTGCCAGACACAAACTGTTTCCTACATTTCCTACAGCGGAACAATGGTCATGCTTTACAAAGTACTTCATTGGTGGCAATACACTTTTGGGACATCAACAGGTCATGGAAGGCATTATTAAATGCATGTCTCTTTCTTTCATGAAGGCAGAGCTTCATTTGGGCAGCACACGATGGAAAGGCATTATCTGCTTGGCTCTCAAACTTGTCCCAGGGTAACGGGATCAACCGTCGAGCTGCTTTATCCTCAATTACACAAGTTTCAGCTGCTTCGTCCCAGTTCCCAGCCGACACTGAGATCCATGACAGAGAAATCCTTAAAATCTGGCATTAATTGGGCAAGCCTCATTCAAAGAAGTCAAGCACATGGCAAATGGAAATGTCTGACTTGTCCCAAAATGAAAGCGTTCTTTTGAGGCTGTAGCCAAGGCAAATTGTTTGACAGATCAGCAAGGGATGTGGGAAGACTCAATCCTGTCACTGGAAGGAAGAGAACAAGAAATTCTTCATTTGCTGTCAGTGTCACCCCCACTGAGTTAGCGGATGTCAGTCGAGAGACGAAAAAAAAATTGACAGATGGAATTTAAATTCCTCCCAGGACTCAAGAACCAAAGAAGGAAAGTAAAATAAATGGAGGTCTACCAGCAAAACAAAAGGTTGAGACTGCTGTTGAGTTTGTTTCTTATTTAAAAGAATTACCTGGTCAATTTATGCAGTGGTGTCTCTTCTTTTGCACACAGCTGTCATATCGCCCGTGGCTAGGATTTGAATATGTGCTTAAGTCGTATATGTGTTATTGGTAATAACCAGGCGTTTAGGTAATCTTTTTTGACAGCAACAGTGCAATTGATTGCTTTTTCTGCATCAGTGCAAGCTTATTTTACACATGTAGAAAAACTCTGAATTTTAACTCAGGTGTACCAAAGACCAGCTTGTACAAAATTAGGGCGCAGAGGGTGGAGGCTGCTGTGTTTGGAGCACATCCTAGGTACACATAGGGAGGGACAGAGTTCACCCTGCTACTTGCAATTGCCCATCCAATCTAGCCAAGTCTACCAGAGGTGATGTCAAGCTGCTCTCTCAGACGGAGGCAAGAGATTCTGTGAGATTAGTTCAAAGAAGAGAGGAATTCCTTCCGAAACAATATTTGACCAAACCCACCAATAAAAAAGATAACCTGCTCATATCACATCACTCTTTGTGGAATGTTATGCTGCTCAAATCACTGCTGTTTCCTCTCATGACAGCACAACTTCACTTCAAAAGCAGAGCTTAATTGAATATAAAGTGTTGGGACAGCACGTCATCATTAGAGCACCATATCAGTGCAAGCTCTTCTTTGGTACTGGAGATACACACAGTGGAGGCCAGGAGTGCACTGTCAGGGAGAGGGGCCCTGGATAGCAGAGGAACCCATTCTCATTCTCCAAACTCACATCATGAGCAGCTTTTTCAGGATTGTGGTGTTCTGTTACACTGAGGGTTAAGTGTAGCCGTTAGCGTAACGCTATTACGGCGCCAGCGACCTGGGTTTAATTCCGGCCGCTCTCTGTAAGGAGTTCGTATGTTCTCCGAGTGTTTGCATGGCTTTTCTCCGGTTTCCTCCCACATTCCAAAGACGTACAGGTTAGGAAGTTGTGGGCATGCTATGTTGGTGACGGAAGTGTGGCAACACTTGCGGGCTACCCTCCAGAACACTCTACACAAAAGATGCATTTCACTGTGTGTTTTGATGTACATGTGACCAACAAAGAAATCATCTTTTAACCACGTTGAATCACACCAAGTACGTTGGCATTACAGGGGCTCCTTGGGTTATGGATGACCTGACTTACAGAAATCTGACTTTATGCAAACTTTGTCAGATATTTTTAAAGTATTTTTCAAGATAATAAAAATGTTGTGGTATATGTTGATGACAGATATGGTATATATTCTATTAGTTTAATTATGGGTAGGTATGGTGAATGTTCAATCAAATGAAAGAATTATAGCAGGTACATGTAGAGCGATAGAATATGGGTAGCTATGGAAAATGGATGTCTCTGACTTACAGAGAAGTTGGTTTATGGATAGTTCTCTGAAACAGAACCCTTACATAACCCAGGGACTGCAAGTGGTTCCAATTTCAGCTCTGCTTCAGGAAACAATGATGCCATACTAGAGTGCAAATCCTCCAGTTCCAACACCGACCGACCTTTGTTACTGTCTGTGCTTTAATTAAATCTTGGGATCTGGGCGTCGTCAGCTAGGCCAGCATTTAGTGCCCGACCCCTTGGTGGTGGGCCTCTTCCTTGACCTGCCTCAGTCCGTGTGGTGAAGGTTCTCCCACAGCACTGCTAGGTAAGGAGATCCCAAGTTCTGCCCAGTAACGATAAGGTAGCAGCATTATGTGTGCAAATCACGGTTGTGTTCCATCTGCTGTGGACATTGGAGGTGGCAGTGTTCCTCTGAGTGCAATATTTGTCAGTCCATGTGGCAAAAGTCACAGGTCTGGGAGTCATAGGGTCACAGAGCCATGGAGAACTTCAACCCACCATGTCCGCATTGATCATCAGGCACCCATCTATACTAACCCTACACTAAACTCATTTTCAGCAACACACAAAATGCTGGAGGAATTCAGCGGGTCAGGCAGCCTCCATGGAGGGAAATGAACAGTCGACCTTTCAGGACTGATGAAGGGTCTCGGCCCAAAACGTTGACTGTCCATTTTCCTCCATAGGTGCTGCCTGACCCGCTGAGTTCCTCCAGCATTTTGTGTGTGTTGCTCCAGATTTCCAGCATCTGCAGTCTCTCTTGTGTCTCCAATAAAGTCATTTTATTCTCCTCACATTCCCAACAAAATCCACTTCCCTCCATCCCCCAATTCTACCACTCACCTTCATACTAGCGACAATTAACAGTGGGCAATTAAACTACCAACCTTGTCATCATTGGGAGGAAACTAGAGCATTCGAAGGAAACCCGGGTGGTCACAGGAAGAACTCTGCACTGATAGGACCTGTGGTCAGTACTGAACCTAGATCGCAGGGTCACTGTGCCACTCATGAAGGGGGCACTTCTGTTGAAAAAGCCTTGGCAAGTTGCAGCAGTGTTCTCTGCACTTGGTAGACATACTGCGACCATAGTGCATCAGTGATGGAGGGTGTGAATGATTCAAGTAGGAATGAGCTGCCAGTCAAGTTGGCCGTTTACTCCAGGATGGGCCAAGCTCGTTCAATGTGTCTGCAGCAAGCATCCCACCAGAGCCCAACAGGTAGCCTGAGAACCTTGGGCCATGTCACCAACCAAACACTAGCTCTATTCTTGCCCAAAATTGCCAACCCAGCATGGACAATCACCTCACCAAATCTCCATCCCCTTGCCTGGGCAAACTCAATTCAACGTTGATAAACCTGCTGACCTGACAGACGTATATAAATAAATGGCATAGGAAGGGTAGATGGAGACTTTTCCCCATGGTAGGGGAATCAAAGACAAGAGGGCAAAGGTTGAAAGTAAGAGGAAGGAGTTTTAAAGGGGATCCGAGGGCAAGTGTTTTACATAGAGGGAAAGAAAGAGGGGAGATAGCCAGTATAAAATGGTGGGGGGTGGGGAAGGGTAGATGTTGCCTGACCCAGAAAGTTCCTCCAGCTTTTTGTGTGTTGTTCCAGATTTCCAGCATCTTCAGTCTCTTGTGTCTCCAGTTTGCTGCTTCACTGTGAAGTCCCTTCGAGGCATGCCAACCCTGAAGAGGTTCTCCTCCCCTCTTCAACTGGAGTTCTGAGAGACCCTCTCTCACTGCTCCCCCCTCTGTGATCTCTGCTGCTCCCCCCTTACCAGGATCCACCTATCATCTGCCAAGCCTATACTCCACCCCCTTCCCCCCCACCTTTTTATATAGGCTATCTCCCCTCTTTCTTTCCAGTCCCAATGAAAGTCTCGACACGAAACGTCAACTGTCCATTTCCCTCTGTGGATACTGCCTGACCCATTGAGTTCCTCCAGCTTTTTATGCATTGCTCCTGATATCTGGAATGCGTTGACAGAGGGTGGTGGTGGTATTGGTTTGGTATTGGTTTATTATTGTCAGTTGTACCAAGGTACAGTGAAAAACTTGTCTTGCATACCGATCATACAGTTCAATTCATTACACAGTGCAGTTACATTGAGTTAGTACAGAGGGCATTGAAGAAGTACAGGTAAAAACAATAACAGTACAGAGTAAAGTGTCACAGCTACAGAGAAAGTGCAGTGCAATAAGTTGCAAGGTCACAAGAAGGTAGATCGTGAGGTTAGAGATCACCTCATCATATAAGGGAACCGTTCAATAGTCTTATCACAGTGGGGTAGAGGCTGTCCTTAAGTCTGGTGAAATGTGCCCTCAGGCTCCTGTATCTTCTACCTGATGGAAGAGGAGAGAAGAGAGAATGACCTGGGTGGGTGGGGTCTTTGATTATGCTGGCTGCTTCACCAAGACAGCAAGAGGTAAAGACAGAGTCCAAGGAGAGGAGGCTGGTGTCCATGATACACTGGGCTGTGTCCACAACTCTCTGCAGTTTCTTGCTGTCCTAGGCAGAGCAGTTGCTGTACCAAGCCATGATGCATCCAGATAGGATGCTTTTTATGGTGCATCGATAAAAGTTGGTGAGGGTCAAAGGGGACAAACCGAATTTCTTTAGCCTCCTGAGGAAGGCTACAATTATTATGTTTAAGAGGCATTTAGACAGGCACTTAAATAGGCAAAGATTAAAGTGATATGATACCATTGCAGGCAAATGGGAAAGCATAGACAGGCAAAAAGGTTGGTGTGGATGCGGTGGGCTGAAGTGTCCATTTCTATGCTGTACAACTCTATGACTCCATGAAACTTAACCCCGTCCCAGAACAGGTACATCACCACCAATGGAACAATCAGACCTCACGCTGATTGGGTCACAGACTCTCCAGGTAAACCCATCACCAGCCTGACAATATAGTATTTTATTATAATAATCAAATAATGTGCCAAAATTTGTAAAATCTTTAATAAAGTCAGAGATTATTAAAATGGGACACATTTTACAGCACAGGGCATGTTATATTCCAACTAAAAGTGTTTGAATAGGCAATTTTAACAGTCACTTGAGATTAGGTAGTTATTAGTTCCAACTATAATGATTCATTTATCTGATCTCCACTTCTAACAGATTCAGATAATTATGCCTACAGTTTTCATCTATCATTACCACAGGAAGAGAGTGCATGCAGTCTAATATTTTACATTGTAAATAGTTCTAAAAGCTTTTTAATGGATCACTTGGCAAGTTTATATATTTTTTTTACACAATTCATTTCTTCAGACAAAAATTAATGTCAGTGCAATTATGCAGAGAATACAGAAGTAACAAGTATATCCAAGTATTCTTGTAATGCATATCTCTTCACTTCTGGCGAGTTATTTTATTGCTATCTGTGGTAGCTGGCTGTGAACAAAGTGTGTATCCTACAATGAAGCAGTGACTCCACTTTATAAGGTATTTGTACAAAATGAAGGCCAGAAATTACAAATTAGAAACAGAAAATGCTGGAAATACTTGGCAGCTCAGGTCGTATCTGTGGAGAGAGGAGTGGGTTAATGCGGCAGGACAATGGGCTGAGTCCTGAAAGAGATGTCAGAGGGTTTAGAAACAAGGAAATAGGGAGGAGAGAAACACAAGGAAAGGTCTCTGACTGTGTGGGAGACGGGAATGGTTAAAAAGGCAAAAGTAACAATGGGACAAGGCAAAAGATTGGCAAAAGTACTGGTATAGAAACAAAGACCAAGTTCAGCAGAGGTGTTAATAAGATACCTTTATTAGTCACATATACATCGAAGCACACAGTGAAATGTATCTTTTGCGTAGAGTGTTCTGGGGGCAGCCCACAAGTGTCGCCACGCTTCCAGCGCCAACATAGCATGCCCACAACTTCCTGACCCGTACATCTTTGGAATGTGGGAGAAAACCCACGCAGACGCGGGGAGAACGTACAAACTCCTTACAGACAGTGGCCGGAATTGAACCCGGGAGGATCATTACTGGCGATCATTAAATTCAGCTCTGAGTCTGTAAGATGCCTACTTGAATGATAAAATGTTGTTCCTCGATCTCCCAGCTTTGAGTTTCAGATTTTGAATCTGGAGCCAAAGCTAACATTACCGCAGAGACACAAGAGACTGCTGGAATCTGGAGCAACAAACAAATCAGTCCTGATACAGGGATTCGACCCCAAACATCATCAAATCCTTTCCCCACCCCACCCCAACAAACGTTGTTCAACCTGCTGAATTCTTCTAGCAGCTTGTTTCTTGCTGACATTACTGTTGTCCATCGAGAGAGAGAGAGAGAGTGTGTGTGTGTGAGAGAGAGTGAGAGAGAGTGAGTGAGTGAGAGAGTGAGAGTGTGAGAGAGAGAGAGAGAGAGAGAGAGAGTCACAGATAACATAATTCAGGAGATGATCGCCCCAAACATCCAGAGAGGGAGTGGGTGACCTCCAGACAGACAAAATGCAGCAGGCAGATAGTTGAGGAGAACGGTGCACTGGGAAGTGCAGCCCAAGTCAAGACCAGAGCACAATGCGTGTCCCAGCTGCACAACAGGGGGGGGAGAAAGGTCAAGAGAGCCATAGGTAGAAGAGGTTCTTTGGTTAGGGGATCAATCACGACCACAGTATTCTCAGCTTGTAAAGCCGACAGAAGGGGATGATCATAGAATTAGTCATCACAGAAACAGGCCCTTCGGCCCAACTCGTCCATGCCGACCCAGGATGCCCATCTAATCTCATCCCATTTGCCCGTGTTTGGCCCATACCCCTCTCAACCTTTCCTATCCATGTACCTGTCCAAATGTCTTTTAAATGTTATTTGTACCTGTCTCTACCACTTCCTCTGGCAGCTCGTTCCATATACACACCACCCTCTGCACAAAGAAGTTACCCCGCAGGTCCCTTTTAAATCTTTCCCCTCTCATCTTAAACCCATGCCCTTTTGTTTCTGGTTCCCTTTCCCTAGGAGAAAGACAGATAGGTGTTCACCCTATCTCTGTCCCTCATGATTTTATACACCTCTATAAGGTCACCCCTCAGTCTCCAATGCTCCAGGGAATAAAGTCCTAGCCTGCCCAACCTCTCCCTATAACTCAGGCCCTCAAGTCCTGGCAACATTTTCAAATCATCTTTCCACTCTTTCCAGCTTCTGCTCTCTCCAAACAGTCGGAGGGAGGTAAAAGAGCAAAGCTGTAACCAGTAGGACAATAATACTGGGTGATTCCAACTGGGACACAGTCAGTGTAAAAGGCGTGGATAAAGAATTTCTAAATTGCATTCAGGAGAACTTTGGCCAATATATAGCAAGCCCAACAAGAGGGGGAGAAATTTTGGATTTAGTTTATCTGAATGAAGCTGGGTAGTCTGAAGATCAGTGGGGGAGCATGTAGTAGTGATGATAATTTGTTTAGCACACCTATGGAAAAGGATAAAGATACAATGCAAACAAATGTTCTACATCAGGATAAGGCCTCTTTTACTAAATTGGGAAGTGATTTAGCAAAAGCGATCTGGAAGGAGCTACTTGAAGGTGAGTTAGTCTCAAGAGCAATAGAGACATCTGAGAATCAGATTCAGGGCGGGTTATAAGGTCAACAAGATGAGAAAGCCAAATACTGAACCCCATGAAAAACAAGTTGTATAGAGGGTAGGGTAAGCCATTAAGGGTAGATCATGTCAGGCAACTCAAAGCTCAGTTTATGGCGTGATAGTTTCACCTCCCAGGAGAGTCAGACCACTTCCCTCTGGATGATTTATTTTCTATCTCCAGTGACTCTGGGTTCAGAAGCCTTCCCCTCTACAACTAAGATAAGATAAGATAAAAGATATTTACTTATTGGTCACATGTACATCAAAACACACAATGAAATGCATCTTTTTGCGCTACTGGGAATGTGCTGGGGGCAGCCCACAGGTGTTGCCACTCTTCTGGCACCAACATAGCCTGCCCACAGCTCCTAACCCGTACGCCTTTGGAATGTGAGAGAAAACCGGAGCACTCGGAGGAAACCCACACAGACACAGGGTGAACGTACAAACTCCTTACAGGCAGCAGCAGGAATTGAACCCAGGTCACTGGCGCTGTAATAGTGTCACACTAGCCACTACACTATTGTGCCATTGGAGCACCAGCCTCCCCTGACGTGACACAAGTAGAAACTCCTTCTCTTCTTATCTTAGCCCCAATTTAGTCCCACGATTCAAACCTCAATTGATCAAACTCTACGCCATTCATCACCAGAATATGTATTACTATATTCACAGAATGTGGCTGTCACTGACAAGGTCAGTGTTTATTGTCAGTGCTTCAATGGCCCCTGAATTGAGTGGCTGGTTTACAATTCCTTTTATGCATCAACTTGATTGGTGGGTATAGAGTCACATTGAAGCTGTAGATTTCCTCTTCTCAAAGATATCAGTGAACCAGATGGGTTTTTACAACAAGAATCCAGCAGGTTTATGATCACCATTACTGATAGTAGTACTTTATGCTGGATTAATTTAATTATTTGAATTTAAGTGCCTCAGCAGCTGTAGTGGGAATCAATAGCTTGCCTCTCTGTATGTTAGTCCTGTTACTTAAGCACGAAACCCTCTAATAATGTGACAGCTATTCAGAGCTGTGAAAATGATCGTTCTCCTTTGCTTGACTCCACTTTTGTACCTGGTAGATTATTCTGAATGGTTATTACACTTTAAGCTGAGAATATTTTTCTAAGATCCCATTTTGGATTTACTTCTCATCATTTTGAATTTATGGCCCGAGGTAATATTCCAGGTTCACTTTATCTCCACTGTTTAATACTTTTTAATGCCTTCCTTAACCTTGCTGTATTCACACTAAAAATATTTTATTCATGTCTAACCTAGCAGTTACCCATTAGTTTCAACTGATAACATTACAGGACATGATTTTGGATTGTAATATGTATTGCAGCATGATGCAGATTGATGTGCATCATTTGCAGTGCCTTTTGCTGATTATCTATCATTCAATGAAGGAACAATGCACCAATTCTGCATTTGCAACAGCTTAAGGAGTGTGGGTTGCAGCACTGGAACTGCAGCACTTTAACTGCTATGGGTGCAATGCATGCATAGATCCCTAATGGGAATGGGCAAAGGGGGAACGTACCCCTGTAAATTCTATAGGGGTCTTTAGTTCACACATAGCACATAGAACAGTACGGCACAGGAGTAGGCTCTTCTGCCCATGATGTCTGTGCCAAATTAAATTAACTCCTTCTGCCTACACATGGCCCATTTCCCTTCATCCCTGATATTCATGTGCCTACCTAGAAGCCACTATCATATCTGCTTCCACTACCATCCCTAGCAGCATGTTCCAGGCACCGATAGGAAGGATGTCGAGGCTTTAGAGAGGGTGCAAAGGTGGTTTACTAGGATGCTGCCTGGACTAGAGGGCACCCAGGACATTCTCTCTTCTCTCCTCTTCCATCGGGTAGAGGATACAGGAGCTTGAGGGCACGCACCACCAGACTTAAGGACAGCTTCTACCCCACTGTGATAAGACTATTGAACGGTTCCTTTATACAATGAGATGGACTATGACCTCACGATCTACCTTGTTGTGACCTTGCACCTTATTGGACTGCACTTTCAGTGTAGCTGAGACACTTTACTCTGTACTGTTATTGTTTTTTACCTGTACTACATCAATGCACTCTGTACTGACTCAATGTAACTGCACTGTGTAATGAATTGACCTGTATGATCGGTATGCAAGACAAGTTTTTCACTGTACCTTGGTACAAGTGACAATAATAAACCAATACCAATGTGCTATCAGGAGAGGCTGGACAAACTTGGGCTCTTTTCTCTGGAGCGATGGAGACTGAGGGGTGATCTGTTGAAAGTGTATAAAATTATGAGGGGCATAGACAGGGTGGACAAGCAATATCTTTTTCCTATTATTGAGCAATCCAATACCAGAGGGCATGCATTTAAGGTGAGAGGGGGTAGTTTTAGAAGGGACGTGAGGGGTACGTTTTTTTACTGAGCGGTGGATGCCTGAAATGCATTGCCCAATACGGTGGTGGTGACAAATTCATTGGGGGCTTTTAAGAGGGGCTTGGATGGGCACATGAATGAGAGGAAAATGGAGGGATATGGGTATTCTGTAGCTATAAGGGAATAGCTATGTCGGCACAACATTGTGGGCCGGAGGGCCTGTTCTGTGCTGTACTGTTCTATGTTCTATGTTCTATGTACCACTCTTGTGTTCAAGAAAAAACTTTTCCCTCATATCCCCTTGAAACTTTTCCCCCTCTCACCCTAAAGCTATGCCCTCTAGTATTCGACATTTCTGCCCTGGGAGAAAGATTCTGACCATTTACCCTATATATCCAACTCATAATTTTTATAAATCTCTATCAATTTAAAGGGGACCTGAGGGGCAAGTTTTGCTACACAGAGGGTGGTGGGGATATGGAAGGAGTTGCCAGAGGAAGTGGCAGAGGCGGGTACAATTACAATGTTTAAAATACTTTTGGACAGGTACATGGATAGGAAAGGTTTAGAAGAATACGGGCCAAACGCAGGCAAATGGGACTAGCTCAGATAGACATCTTGGTCAGCATGGATGAGTTGGGCTGAACGGCCTGTTTCCCTGCTGTATAATTCTAATGACTCTGTGACTCCAAATTGGAAAATACACAAAGAGGAAAAAAAATCACTCGATTTGGAACCGTATCTCCACAGTATTGTAATGAATGACATCAAAGGCACACAAGATAAGATCTGATTTGATTTGATTTGATGTCTTTATTAGTCACATGTAGACCGAAACACACAGTGAAATGCATCCTTTGTGTCGAGTGTTCTGGGGGCAGCCCGCAGAATGATAAAGAACAATTACTTAAAGATAGAGGAAACACGTTCTGCCATTTGTAGGGATGAACATATGTACGTGCATTGGACTTTTGAATTTAATAATATAATGGGAGCTTGCTCATTTGTAGAAGTGTCCATAACGCGACTGTTTGTAACCCAGGGATGCCTGTATGTAAATAAAAATGTGTATTTTTTTTAAATACATTTCCTCAAGTGTGTTTAAATTTACTTCTGGATTTCAGAGATGAAATTGATATCCTTCTTTCTGTGACCTCCTTCAGCCCTGTGACACATCACAATTATCTTTGAATGGCTCCACCTTTGGTGACCCTGCCAATGGTCCTAAACTCCAGAATGCCTTCACAGTATCTCCCTACCTCTCCTTCCCTCTCCTTAAAGCGTATCTCTTTGAACCAACCAGTTCTGATACTTCCTTATGTGTTTTGGTGTTAAATTTTGTTTGATAATGCGGGAAATTTTACCCTACCTCTCAAATGCGAAGATTTGTTGTTCTTACCCACTGATGCAAACCTTGTTACTGATCACAATGACTGTCCCGCTAAATAACATATGAGCCTCTGGAGTGTGTATTGCTCCAGGCTCGCCTCTGAAGAACAAGACTCAATCAACATATTTATAGTCACACATTAAAAGTTTTATTGTGTACAACATTCAAGTAGTAATAAGATTAATTCCTTGTAGCACTTTGTTCCAAACATGGGTGACTTTAGATATCTCTAAATTTTACTCTTCACCTTCCTAAATAAAAACTAGAAAGTACTGGAAAAATTCAGCAGGTCAGACAGCACCAGTCGAAAGAGAAACAGTTAACATTTCAGGTCTGGGCTCCTTTGTCAGAACAAAGAGAATGAGAGAGAGAACGAGAGAAACAAGAGAGAGAGTGAGAGAACGAGAGAGAAAGAGAGCGAATGAGAGAGAACGAGACAGAATGAGAGAGAGAGCATGCAAATGAGAGAGAGGGAGAGGGAGAGAGAGAGAGGGAGAGAGAGGGAAAGAGAGAGGGAGAGAGAAAGAGAGGGAGAGAGGGAGAGAGAGAGAGGGAGAGAGAGAAAGAGAGAGAGAGGTAGAGAGAGAGGGAAAGAGAGAGAAAGAGGGAGAGAGAGAGGGAGGGAGAGAGAGCGAAGAGTCAGTCTGGGCAGCAGAGAAGGCGATTGAGGGCAGTGGATAGAACAAAGGGGAATTTTCTGACAGGGTGAAATACTATAGCAGTTAAAATAAGACTAAGCTTTTCCATCTACCTAATGAGTTGTTAATATTTTATGATCTCTGAATTGTTGTATAGTCCCACTTTACAAAGGTACAAAAGGACAGCAGGCAGAAATGACCAGTTCTCATCCATCCAAAAAGAGCAAGTTGTATAAAATTGGAGAATTCAATATTGAATCCCGCACTTGTCAGCTTATATTTCTCCCCTCCTGGTGTAATATTTTTTAATGTCCTTTACCTAGATTATCAAAAATTGTGTTTAACATTGGAAGATGGAACAGTCTCTGATTTCAGACATCAACGGCTGGTGTTGGCAGCTGGGTAAAAACTAGCCAAGATCATTTCACATCAGACCTTCTCCATCTCAAGTGAATCTAGGGTTGTCAGTCAAATCTAGGGCCCAGCCCGTGGCCACTATTTTCCCCTTTAAATCTTTTGCTCTGTGTGACTCAGTGAATTGAGGGCCCACCTCTGAGTCTGGCGGTTTCCCCCCCTCCAGAGATTAGCGCACAACTATCTTGGCAGGGCCTGCAGTGGAGTACTGGGGGGAGAGTTACCTTGTTGTGTTTTGGATGAGACCTTAAACCAAGGCTGGTCTCATCCATCTACAAGATCCACAGAGTCACACAGAAACCAACCTTTTGGACCACTGAGTCAGCACCAACCATCAAGCACCCAGCCACAATAATCCAACACAACCCTAATCCATAGAACATGCAAACTCCATACAGACAGCACCGGGGGTCAGGACTGAATGGGGTCGCTGAAGCTGTACAGCAGCAGTCCTACCAGCTGCACTTCTGTGCTGCCCCCGTGACACTATTTTGAGGAAGAGCGGAAAGTTGTCCCTGGTGCCCTGGCCAATAACTAAACTTCTATCAACATCACCAAAAAACAATAGATTGGTATTGGTTTATTTTGTCACTTGTACTGAAGTGCAGTGAAAAAGTTGTCTTGCATACCGTTCACACAGATCAATTCATTACACAGTGCAGTTACATTAAATTAGTACAGAGTGCATTGAGGTAGTACAGGTAAAAACAATAACAATACAGAGTAAAGTGTTACAGCTACAGAGAAAGTGCAGTGTAGGTAGACAATAAGGTGCAAGGTCACAACAAGGTCGATCGTGAGGTCAGAGTCCATCTCATCGTATAAGGGAATCCATTCAATAGTCTTATCACCATGCGATAGAAACTGTCTTTGAGCCTGGTGATATGTGCCCTCAGGTTCCTGTATCTTCTACCTGACGGAAGAGGAGAGAAGAGAGGGGACATACCGAAGTGTCAAAGGGGACAAACCAAATTTCTTTAGCCTCCTGAGGAAATAGAGGCGCTGGTGAGCTTTCTCGGCCGTGGCATCGCCGTGATTTGACCAGGACAGGCTGTTGGTGATGTTCACTCCCAGGAACTTGAAGCTCTCAACCCTCTTGACTTCAGCACTGTTGATGTAAACAGGTGCAAGGACTTGCAGTGATTATCACATTGCTGTTTCTGGAAGCTCGCTTTCAGCCACTTGGCTGTTGGATTGGTGTTTTATAGTAATTTTTATGTCTTGCACTGTACTGCTGCCGCAAAACAACAAATTTATAACATATGGAGGAATCTATTGGGTCCACGTCCACAGATCCCTCAAGGTTGCCATGCAGGTCGATAGGGTTGTTAAGAAGGTGTGTGGTGTGTTGGCCTTCATTAGCTGGGCGATTGAGTTCAAGAGTCACGAGGTAATGTTGCAGCTCTACAGAACTCTGGTCAGACCACACTTGGAGTATTATGTTCAGTTCTGGTCGCCTCATTATAGGAAGGATGTGGAAGCTTTAGAGAGGATGCAGAGGAGATTTAAACAGGATGCTGCCTGGATTGGAGAGCACGTCTTATGAGGATAGGTTGAGTGAGCGAGAGCTTTTCTCTTTGAAGAGAAGGAGGATGAGAGGTGGCTTGATAGAGGTGCACAAGATGATAAGAGGCATAGATCGAGTGGACAGTCAGAAACTTTTCACAGGGCAAAAATGGCTAACATGAGGGGGCATCATTTTAAGGTGATTGGAGGAAGGTATAAAGTGGATGTCAGAGGTACTTTTTTTTACACACAGAGAGTGGTGGGTGCGTGGAACGCACTGCCTGCAGAGATTGTGGGGAAAGGTACATTAGGGACATTTAAGAGACTCTTAGATAGACACATGAATGATAGAAAAATGGAGGGCTATGTGGGAGGGAAGGGTTAGATAGATCTTAGAGCAGGATAAAATGTCGGCACAACATCGTGGGCTGAAGGGCCCGTACTGTGCTGTAATGTTCTGTATGTCAATGACAATAAACCTGATTCCGATTATAATCGGTTTCCTGATTTGGCTGTATACTCAACCTCAAACTCCAGCAATAGCATTAAAAGTCACAAGATGTCTTCACTGGTGGATTTTATGCCGAGTATAATAAAACTCCAATAATCCATTATCCAGCTGTCTGGAAACCCTGATGGTTCAGCATCTAGGTTGTTGGTTTTGGTTTCCCACATTTCCTTTACACTCAGTTTGTTTCCTGCACTCGCTTCAAGCTCAGCGCTGTTGAGTTTCCACTCCTTTTAAGCTCACTGAGTTCACTGGAAAATTTATTAGCTTACTGTGTAACGTAGAACATTACAGCACAGTACAGGCCCTTCGGCCCACGATGTTGTGCTGACATTTTACCCTGCTCTAAGATCCATCTAACCCTTCCCTCCCACATAGCCCTCCATTTCTCTGTCATTCGTGTGCCTATCTAAGAGTCTCTTAAATGTCCCTAATGTATCTGCATGTTAAAAAATAAGCAAAAAAGTGTGATGAGTGTATTGGGATGATAACATCCAATTGTCCAGAATATCAGAATCAGGTTTATTATCACTAACATATGGTGTAAAATTTATCATTTTGCAGTACAGTGCAAAGACAGCAAATTACAAAAATATATAAATAGTGCCAGAAAACAAAGGAATAACAAGGTAGTGTTCATGGACTGTTCAGAAAACCAACGGTGGAGCTATTTCTGAATTGTTGAGTGTGGGTCTTCAGGCTCCTGTACCTCCTTCTTGATTGTAGTAATGAGAAGATGGCATGTCCTGGGTGGTGAGGGTCCTTAGTGATGGATGCCACCTTCCTGAGGCACCGCCTCTTGAAGATGTCCTCAATGGTGGGGAGGGTTGTGTCCGTGATGGAGCTGGCTGAGTCTACAACCGTCTGCAGCCTCTTTCGATCCTGTGCTTTGGAGCGTCCAATACCAAGGGTATCAGATCATTGGAGTTTTATTGTAAGCTATTTTTTTTTTCACAGAAGATTCCTCGGCACATTGCACTATCTTTCCTGCAAACACATTCGTCCAGTTTCCCCATGTTCTTACGTTAATAATCAGGACCCAAGTCCCCCTTTCTTGCCCTTTTACAAAACCTTCGAACACCTTCCTTCCCACCTCCCACAGCGTTGCACCTTTTGAAGCCGATACATCGCTTTTGCTTTGTAATTCACTCAAAATGTGGGTAGTTGTGGCAAGTCCAGCACTTAACACCCTTGAACATTTCTACAGCCATTGCAGGGGACAGATGATCATTTCAGAGGGACCATGTGCAGGCAGAAGGGATTAGTTTCATTAGATCTCATTAGCTTAATTAGTTCAGCACAGAATGGGCCGAAGAGTCTGTTCCTGTGCTGAACTGTTGTATGTTCTCGGACAGTTGCATGTCAACCACATTGCTCAGTTTGGAATCACAAATAGGCCAAACTGGCTAAAAAAAAAAGTAGATTTCTTTTCCTCAAGGACATCAATACACCAGATGGGTTTTTACGATGGGCTTTAATGGCCATTATTAGCTGTAAAAGATTTTTATTCTAGATTTATTTAATTAACTGAATTAAATTGCTCAGCTCCCATGGTGGAGCTCCAAATCTCTGCTCTAGGATCTTGGATTGCCAGCCAGTAATATAACCTCCAGACTGCTATAGCTCCTCTTGTACTTTGTTGCCGCATAATTTTGTTACCTAGTTTGTTATTTAAGGGAACACGAGCTGAGGGGATTAGATCCATAGTTTCAGCTTCTCAAATCGGCTAAAATCCAAGACATCAATGTGTGAAATGTTTAAGAACATCTCATTCCAGTCACTGAGGCATATTGATCAAGTTTTATCACACAGAGAACAGGCTCCCACAGTACAAAGAATAGGAGGATGTAGCTGGAGATGACTGGGGAGTTTTTCTACTGTTCTGGTCAACCAATATCCTTCAACCAATACAAACAACTAATGACCTTATCATTGACTTCGTTTGCTAGTACAATGGAGACACAAGAGACTGCAGATGCTGGAATCCAGAGCAATCTGCTGGAGGAACTTAGCAGGTTGAGCATCATCTGTGGGAGGAAAGGAATTGTCGACGTTTCAGGTTGAAACCCTGCATCAGGCCTGTTTGCTAGTTGTGGCATATGCATTGTTCAAATTGGTTAACAGAAGGATATCTGGTTCACTGTGTTCTGTTTCCTGTACTCCCTTTAAACACACCAGACTCCTGGTTTCTGTACAAACTGTGTACACAATTGTGAGGGACATGGAACGGTGATGGTAAGAAACTTTTCCCTCAGATGAGATATCTAAAATCAGAAGGCATGGGTTTAAGCTGAGCAGTGAGAGGGTTGGAAGGGAACTGAGGAATTCATTTCCCCCACCCAGGTGGTGGTTGCATTCTGGAACACACTGCCTGAGAAGACCATAAAGACATAGGAACAGAATTAGGCCATTTGGCCCATCAAGTCTGCTCTGCCATTCAATCATGGTTGATTTTCTTGTCAACCTTACTCTCCCACCTTCTCCCCATAACCCTTAACCCCCTTACCAATCAAGATCTTATCAATCTCTGCCTTAAATACACCCAATGACTTGACCTCCACTGCCCTCTGTGGCAACGAATTCCACAGATTCACCACCCTCTGGCTGAAGAAATTCCTCCTAATCTCAGATTTA
The DNA here is from genome assembly GCF_009764475.1 of Pristis pectinata. Classification (NCBI taxonomy): domain Eukaryota; kingdom Metazoa; phylum Chordata; class Chondrichthyes; order Rhinopristiformes; family Pristidae; genus Pristis; species Pristis pectinata. The sequence continues at coordinate 8,503,657 of NC_067407.1, forward strand.
AAGGGAGGTCCCTTTATTCCGAGGCTGTGCCCTCGGATCCTAGACTCTCCTACTAATGGAATCATCCTCTCCACGTCCACTCTATCCAGGCCTTTCAGTATCCGGTAGGTTTCAATGAGATCCCCCCTCATCTTTATGAACTCCATCGAGTACAGGCCCAGAGATATCAAACACTCCTCATTGGTTAAGCCTTTCATTCCTGGGATCATTCTTGTGAACGTCCTCTGGACCCTCTCCAGGGCCAGCACATCTTTCCTTAGATACGGGGCCCCAAAGTTGCTCACAGAAGTGGGTAGAAACTGGCATTCTCAACAATTAATATGTGGGATGAGCACTTGAATTGTCAAGGAACAGGGGGCCACAGTCCAAGTGTTGGTAAATGGGATTAAAATAGATGAGTACCTGAGGTCAGCATGGAGATGGTGGTTCGAAGGGCCTGTTTCTGTGCTGTATGACTCCATGACTATGAGTCTATGACAAAATAAGAAATAAAAAGGCCATATCTACCCTGAAGCTTTCTCCAACATTCAATAAGGTTATGGCCGATCAGATGGATACACTTTCCTGACCTCTCTCTCTCTTTTTCCCTCAGATATCTAAAAATCCATCCAAGTTAGTCCTGAATAAGCTGAATGAACAGCTCCCCCGGGTAAAAAATTCTACCCCGCTACGCAAGGAAATTTCTCTTCACGGTGATGCAGCTACTAGAACTACTTCCTCACAGTTCCAACTGCCCAGGTTCAATCCCGACCTCTGATGCAGTCTACGTGGAGTTTTCACGCTCCCTCTGTGAAAGTTTCCTCCGGGTGCTCCAGTTTCCTCCCACGTCCCAAAGACGTGTGGGTCGGGAGGATAATTGATCACTGCAAGTTGCCTCCAGTGTGTGGGTGAGTGATAGAATCAAGAGGGACATGAGGGGAATATGAGTTAAAAAAAAACAGGATTAGTGATGGATTAGTGCAAATTGGTGCTGGCTGGCTGGCACAGACTTGATGGGCTGAAGGGCCTCTTTCTGTGCAGTATGACACTATTGATTCATCTCACTTCTAAATGATTGACTCTTGAAACTATGCCTCCTAATTCGTGACTCTCCAGCTTTTCAACAACTTCCCTCTCAGTCCCTCTCATAATATTTGCCTCCACAAAGGCAAATTACTTCCATTTTAAATCATTGCATGCAAGTTTATAACATTATGAGAGGCACAGATAGGGCAGACAGCCCGATTCTTTTTCCCAGGGTAGAAATGTCAAATACTGAAGGACATTTAAAGATTTATGGTGAGAGGGGAAAAGATTAAGAGAGATTAAGAGAAACTTGCCTCCCTTAATCTTATATGTGTGTGTGTGTGTGTGTGTGTGTGTGTGTGTGTGTGTGTGTGTGTGTGTGTGTGTGTGTGTGTGTGTGTGTGTGTGTGTGTGTGTATATATAAAAAACAGAGTGGTGCATTCCTGGAATGAACTGCAAGAGATAGTGGTGGAAGCAGATACAATAGTGGTGCTTAAGAGGCTTTTAGATAGTGACACAGATATGCAGGGAATGGAGGGATATCGATCATGTGCAGGTAGAGAGATTTGGCATCGAGTTCTGCACAGACGTGGGCCGATGGGCCTGTTCACGTTCTATGTTCAAAGCACTTTGGAAGATCCTCAAGCCTTGATATGAAGCTGCATAGATCCAATTCTACTATTTCTATTGACGTTCTAAGCATTCAGGCTCCAAAAAACGTCAATTTGAAATGTCCCCCTTGCTTCTGCAAGGAGCATGCTGTCCAAAGCAGTGTGTAAGTATTTCTGTTTAACTGCTCACATTCTGTAGAAAGTGGAAGATGATTTTCCACAACAATCAATGCTGTGACCAGTGCTGTTCACCATTTACGTAGGAAATCTGAGCTCAGGAATCTTAGTATTGTTACCACACAGAAGGATTCCATCAAGCCCATCCAGTCCATGCCAACTCTGAGCGTAGTAACCCCATCGGTCCCGTTTGTTCACTCTTTCCCCACAGGCCTGCTCTTTGTTCTTTCTCAAGTGCGTGTTCAGTTCGCCTTGATTCCGTTTCCATCGTCCCTACCTATCCAATCCATTCTTTGAGTAGAGCTGTCTTCCCTCCCATTGCCCAGCACCCCTGCTGTTCTCCAAAGTAGGATTATCTGCCTGAGAAAACAGGCAAAGCCATGAATAGTGTCTCAACTGAACAATGGCTCTCAGACAGTCCAGTACTACTTCAGTATTGCACTGCAGTACTCAAGGGAATTAAACTGCTCTCATTAACAGATGGTTCAAGAGCCAGGGGACAAAGTGACAGGCAAAAGATGTGGGAGAATGTGTCAAAAGTTGCTTTTTTAAAAAAAAAGACACAGCATTGCTGAACTGGAACTCACTGCCTCTGTCGGATGGAAATTTGGCCTTTAAAATGGAAATTGGAAAAGTATGAAAGAAAATAATTTACAGGGCTGTGGGGGAAAGAGTGGGGGGAAACGGGACAGAATAGAGTACTAGTTCCACGTCTCTGCAATGAGACTTAGTCCATGACCCATGAGAGAAAGGAAGAACATAAGAAATAGATCTGAAGGACACTGTTCAGCTCCTTGTACCTTATCTGCCACTCAATAAGATTTGGCAGGTAGTTTACATTAACAACACTTTCCTGAACCAACCCATTACCCCTTGTTTTCCTCTATCTACAAAATGAGGAGGCACAGTAGTGTAGCGGTTAGCGTAACACTATTACAGCGCCAGCGACCCGGGTTCAATTCCTGCCGCTGTCTGTAAGAAGTTTGTACGTTCTCGCCATGTCTGCATGGGTTTCCTCCGGGTGCTCCAGTTTCCAAAGACATACAGGTTAGGAAGCTGTGGGCATATTATGTTGGCGCCAGAAGTGTGGCGACACCGTGGGCTGCCCCCAGAACACTCTACGCAAAAGATGCATTTCACTGTGTGTTTCGATGTACATGCGACTAATAAAGATATCTTACCTTATCTATTGATCTGTGCCTTCAATGTATTCTTTGACTGAGCTTCCTTTGTGTGACAATTTAAAAGGTTCATGACCCTCTGGGTTAAGACATCTCTATCCTGAAAGGCCATCCCTCGGTTCTAGACACCCCAGCCAGGGGAATCCTCAACATCCACCCTGTCAAGCCTTGTAAAAAATTCGGTACATTTTAATGAGATTGCCTTTCGATCTTCTAAACTCTAGAAAGTACAGACCCTGTTGGCTTAATCTCTCTTCGTACAACTAATCCGTCAACGCAGGAAACGATCCGGTGAACAGAGATGAGAGTGCAAGCAAGTCTGCTTCAGCTGACTTCGTGTTGGGTTCCCCTCCACTGCCTATCCACATGCCCTGACCCAGCTGTCAACAGAACAGAACGCAGGTTAACAAAGTGGAACGAGCCACTTAAACAATAAGACAGTTACAGCAAGTTCCTCACAGAAGTACAGCAACTCTCCCCAGTCCTGAGCACATAAGAAATAGGAGCAGGAACAGACCACTTGAAGCAACAAACGATCTGCTGGAGGAACTCAGTGGGTCGAGCAGCATCTGTAGGGGCGGGGTGGGGGGGGAGGAATTGCTGACGTTTCGGGTCAAAACCCTGCAACAGGACTGAGAGGGGAGATGGCGAGCATGAAGAGGAGAGGTGGAGTGGCGAGACAGGCAATTGGCGGACTGAGGAGGGGTGTAAGATGACAGGCAGGTTGTGCCAGGGAGGGGAGGGGAGGGGAAGGGGTCAGGGGTGGAGTTGGGAGACAGTGGCAGGTAGATCATAGATCAAGGCAGACAAAGAAAACAAATGAGAAGCAGTTGGAACGAGGTGGGGAGAGGGGAGGGTGAAGGTTGGAGACAGCTGCTGGAGAGAGATAAGCAGGAACACAAAGGGCTCCTGGTGCTGATCTCCGGTAAGTAAAGGAGTTGAGGATGGGAACCATTAGGGGAGAGGCGTGTGGCAAATGTAACCAGAACCAGATCGGGGAAGCCTGTGGGTGAACTGAGTGTCTAGTGAGTGAATGGAAAGTCGACCCCCTGATCCTTAGAGCGAAAAAAATCTCAAGGTAGAATTGGGCAATTGAATTAAGGTTAATGGAACAAAGCTGGCCATATACAATGCAAATCAACCATGGACTAGATGAATGGTGGAACAAGTTTAAGCCATTGATAGTCCTCCTACTGTACCCCAGTGCCTATGTTCCTTATTAGATAAGATATTTATTTATTTGTCACATGTACATCAAAACACACAGTGAAATGTGTCTTTTTGCATTGCTGGGAGTGTGCTGGGGGCAGCCCGCAAGTATCGCCACTCTTCCAGCGCCAAAATAGCATGCCCACAGCTCCTAACCCGGACGTCTTTGGAATGTGGGAGGAAACCCACTCAGACACGGGTAGAGCGTACAAACTCCTTACAGTATCATTACATCTGAAGCACCTTGGGAACATCTACCACAAAAGCTCAGATTCAGACGAGTTTATCGGGCAATTTTTTCCACCCAGGAGGTGGGCCATACCAGAGGAAATGGTTGAGGCAGGTACATTAACAACATTTAAAAAGGTATTCAACAGGTACATGGATAGGAAAGGCAACCAGCATAGATGGGAATCGTGGTTGGCATGGACCAGTTAGGTCAGAGGGGCTGTTTCTGTGCTGTATGTGTCTATTGTCATATACACCAGGGTGCAATGAAATTTCTTGCTCACATGAAGCTCACAGAGAAAACAGTGTATATGGTAATAATAAATACAATAAATACAGCGATGAGTGCAAAATAACGGAATGGGACAAAGGTTGTACAGCAAACTGAAATAGTTCAAAAAGAAATGCTAAAATGATAATAGCAGAATAACCAAGAGAGGTAGAGTTAAGGGTTCGAGAACACGGCAGCACCACTGAGAAGGGGATGTGAAAGAGGTGATTGGCTCAGCAGTGGGGAAGAAGCTGTTCCTGAGTCTGGACGTTCGGGCTTTCAAGCTCCTGGATCTTCTCCCAGAAGGTAGGAGAGAGAAGACAAAATGGCCAGGGTGACAGGCCTCCTTGACGATACCACTAGCCTTCCTGAAGTGTTTCCTGAGTTCTTAAATGGCCTCGTTTTAATTGGATAGTCACAATTTAATGCCAGGTAGCTGGATAGCTTGCACTGTATTCGCCTGTACGTCTCTCCAAGTTAAGATTGCTCTAAAGCTGCCAATGTTTGTGCAGGCAAATTACACGTTTTGTTATTCCTCCTATTTATGAAATATTTCAAATTGTCACTTACATTGTTAATGTCCTATTAGCCTGTTCTCAAACAAAGCTGGGTTTGTGAAACGTGTCATTAATGTTCCTGGGAGCATTTATTTATTCTTTGATGTAGCTCTTTTCTCTATTATCAGTGGCATTGTCACCATCTAGTGGGCTGGTTCTCCATTACAGCTGAGGTTCAACTTTCAATGCAGCAAGGTTTACATTTGGGTTCAGAAACATTTTATGGATTGCAAGATCTGTGTGCTGGTAAATGACACTCACCCAATCTGCCTATGATTGGCAGAAGTTCAGAGCGATAACCGTCTTCATTGCGTTAGCAGATGTAATGATCCTGCCTTCTGGAGTTGTTCTCCTTGATCAATTATCCTTGAGACTAAACCAAGGTCCCCCTCATTTGAATCCGAGAGGTCTCGGGGGCTATCTCAAGAAACATAGGAAATAGAAGATCATTCAGCCCTTCATGTCTGTTCCAACTTTCCATACAATCATGGTTGATCCTCTCAACTCAACCTAGCCTTTAATGTCGGCAAGATGAAAGAGTTGCTTGTTGACCTAAGGAAGCTGGGGTGGAGGGGTGGAGGGGTGGAGGGGCGGGGGTTGGTGGTTGGTGAATACAACCCTGCCCTCATCAACGGAGCTGCTGTAGAGATATTTGACAGCTTCAAGTTCCTTGACATCCATATCACCAGCAATCTCACCTCGCCCCTTCACGCTGATGCGGTGATCAAGAAAATACATCAGCGTATGTACTTTCTTAGGCGTCTGAGAAAATTTGGCATGCCCACGAGGTTTCTCTTGAACTTCTATGGCTGCACTATAGAGAGCATCCTGACTGGTTGCATCTCAGCCCTGGTATGGCAACTGCTCTGCTCTGGACCATCAGAACCTGCAGAGGTTGGTAAACACAGCCCAGTCCATCACAGGCTCGTCACCTCCTTCCACCCAGTCCATCTTCACGGTGCGTTGCTTCAGGAAAGCTAACAATATCGTCAAGGATGCCTGCCACCCTGGCCATTCCCTTTTCTCTCTTCTACCTTCTGGGAGAAGATACAGGAGCTTGAAAGCCCGGACGTCCAGACTCAAGAGCAGCTTCTTCCCCACTGCTGTCAGACTCCTGAACCAATCATCTCTTTCACACCTCCTTCCCTGTGGTGCTGCCAAGATCTCAGACTCTTAATTCTCCCTCTCTTGTTTATTGCTTAATTGTCACTTTAGCATTTCTTTTTGCACTACTTCAGTTTGCACTACAATCTTTGCACCGTCCTGTTCTGCACTCGCTGTATTTATTATTAACATGTATTCTGTTTACCCTGTGAGCTTCATGCAAACAAGGAATTTCATTGCAGCCTGGTGTATATGACAATAAACTAATCTAATCTATTCCCATTCTTTCCCTATATCCCTTCATACATTGTGTCTAGAGATCCAGTTAACTGCTTCTTAAATATAGTCAGAAACTTGGCCTCCATGGCCTTCTGTAGTAGAGAGTTCCACAGGTTCCTCACCCTCTGAGCGAAGACCCCTCACCTCACTTCTGTCATCCATGTCTTACCCTACATCTTGAGACCATGGATCTTGGTTCTAGATCACCCCCTGTTCACAGGCAGAGGAAACATCCTCCTTGCATCAAGTCTGCCAAGCCCTCGAGAATTTTATACATTACAAAGGAGATTTCTCATTCTTCCAAACTCTGGTTGACCCATTCTCTCCTGTATGACAATACTGCCATCCCAGGACTCCAGTCTCGTGAACCTTCATTCCATTCCCTCAATGGTATATATTATCCTTTCTTTGGTAAGATGATCAAAACAGCACACAGTCCTCTAGGTGTGGTCTCACCAAGGCTCTGTACTATTGTAGTGAGACTTTCTTGCTCCAGTACTCTCCAAGGGAGTGCAGGGGAGTTCTGCTCGTCTATCTTTGTAATATTGCCTGGTTATCAGCCAATATTACAAAGATAGATGAGCAGAATTAAGCTGACTGATAGTCAGAGTCATACAGCATGGAAACAGGCCCTTTGGCCCAACTGGTCTATGCTGACCTAGATTCCTACCTAAACTAATCCCATTTGCCTGCATTTGGCCCATATCCCTCTAAACCCTTCTTATCCATGTGTCTAAGTACCTTTTAAATGTTGTTAGTGTACCTGCCTTACCACTTCCTCTCGCAGCTCGTTCTATAAACTGACCACTCTCTGGGTGAAAAAGTTAGTCCTCAGGTTCCTATTAAATCTCTCCCCTCTCATCTTAAACCGATGCCCTCTAGTTCTTGATTCCCCAACCCTGGGAAAAAGATTGTGTGCATTCACCTGATCTATGCCCCTCATGATTTTATACACCTCCATAAGGTCACCCCTCATTCTCCTACACTCCAATGAAAAAAGTCCCAACCTGCTCAACCTCTCCTTAACTCAGTCCCTCGAGTCCAGGCAACATCCTCGTAAATCATCTCGGCACTCTTTGCAACTTAATGGCATTTTTCCTATAACAGGGTGACCAAAACCAAACACAATAATCCAAGTGCGGCCTCACCGGTCTTGTACAACTTGTACCAACGTCTTTGCCCAAAAATCAATGACCAAAGCACGGCAGCGTAGCGGTTAGTGTAACACTTTACAGCACCGGAGTCCGGGGTTCAATTCCAGCCACTGTCTGTAAGAAGTTTGTACGTTCTCCCCGTGTCTGTGTGGGTTTCCTCCGGGTGCTCCGGTTTCCTCCCACATTCCAAAACGTACGGGTTAGGAAGTTGTGGGCATGCTATGTTGGCGCCGGAAGCGTGGCGACACTTGCGGGCTGCCCCCAGAACACTCTATGCAAAAGGTGCATTTCATTGTGTGTTTCGATGCACATGTGACTAATAAAGATCTTATCTTTACAAAAAAGAGGAATCCATTGACTGTGAAGATCTTTGGGACCAGAATCCATGATTGCTGACGTGAGACTATCTTCATTCTTTTTGCATCGCACGCTCAACCACCTGAGCCTGACCTGCGGATTAATGTACTGAGCTTTTGCTTCACAATTCTGCTTTGAATGCATTCCAAGCAAGATAAAGTTCCAGCAAAGACTCTCCATCAGGAATCTGGCCTCAAATTGGTGTTAAGCTGATAACTGCATTAGCAAGCTGTTTATTGACGCAGGGAAAGATAAATTGAAATTAAGATGTAAAATGCAAGTGGGTTGATAAGTGGTTTGACAGTCATACCACAGCAGTGCCAGGCAATGGCCGTTTCCACAAGAGAGAGTCTAACCACCTATTCTTGATATTAGGTAGCATTGCTGTAACCGATTCTCCCAATATTAACCTCCTGGGAGTCACCAGTTATTCTTAATTGGAGCAGCCACATAAGTGCTTCGGCTAAGTGATCAGATCAAAGATTGGGTATCTTGCAGCGAGTGACTCACTTCCTTAGACCCCTAAAGCCTTTAATCCATCCACAAATCAAGACCGTGATGGAATACTTCCCACTTTCCTGGGTAAATGCAGCTCCAACAACACTCATGGTGCTCAGTACCATCCAGGACAATCTCTTGTACCACCTAGACATTCTGTTATTGCTTTTCCCCTGTACTAGCTCAATGTACTGATGTGGTAAAATGATCTGTACAGATGGCATGCAAAACAAAGTTTTTCCACTGTACCTTGGTACACGTGACAATAATAAACCAATTACCAATGCAATTCAATCTAAGCATAATTCCTGCACAATGGCACGCCATAGCTGCAGAATATACCCATCAGGCAGAAGATACAAAAGCCTGAAAGCACGTACTACCAGGCTCAAGGGCAGCTTCTATCCCGCTGTTATAAGACTATTGAATGGTCCCCTAGTACGATAAGATGGACTCTTGACCTCACAATCTACCTCGGCATGTCCTTGTACCTTATTGTCTGCCTGCACTGCACTTTCTCTGTTGCTGTTACACTTTATTCTGCATTCTGTTATTGCTTTTACCCTGTACTACCTCAACACACTGTGCAATGAATTGATCTGTATGAACGGTATGCAAGATAAGTTCTTCACTGTACCTCGGTACACATGACACTAATAAACCAATACCAATTCCAAACCTGAGGGATTGCCAAAGAAGGGATAAGTGCTGGAAATATTCAGCAGGTCAGGCAGCATTTCTGGAGAGAGAAGCAACCATGACATGACCTGAAACATTGACTCAGTTCCTCTGTCTCCATAGATGTTGCCTGACCTGCTGAATATTTCTAATGAGCAGAATAGATTAGCACAGGAACAGGCCTTTCAGCCCACCATGTCTGTGCTGACCATGATGGCAACCGAAACTAATCCCATCTGCCTGCACATTTTCCATATCCCTCCATTCAGTGCATGTTCATGTGCCCATCTAAATGCCTCTTAAGTGTTGCTGTTGCATCTGCTTCGACCACCTCCCCTGGCAGCGTGTTCTAGGTACCTGCCACTCTCCGTGTAAAAAAAAATGCCACCCTAATCTCCTTTAAACTTTCCCCCTCTCACCTTAACTATGTCCTCCAGTATTTGACATTTCCACCCTGGGAAAGAGACTCTATCTACCCTATCTTCTCCTCAAAGATCTGTACTGCGATCAGGTCACCCTCAAACTCCGACGCGCCAGAGAAGACGATCCAAATTTGTCCAATAGCTAATTGTTCCCTTATTTCAGATTTCCAAGTTTCCTTCTGGTTGGACTGGATCAAAGAAAGACTTGGACTGCTGTCATGTTGTGCCTTTATTGGGTCCACCTTCTGTGCCATACTATTTCCAAGGACTTCTTTGTGCCGTATTGCGATGAAATCCACTTGATCATTTGGGTTCACCACCTTCAAAGAGCATCTTGCAGCAGACTTCAGTGTAGTCTTGTACATTGACAGCACGTGGCTCATTGGTTTCAATGGATCACCAGAGATTAATGACTTGCTGCTGGAGAACGTTACACAAATCTGATGTTGAAACATCGTTAATTGTCCATGCACCAACAGCTTGGAGCAGATACATTCATGGTGTTCCACTGAATTGCTCCGCCAGGCACATTGTGTTCAAGTGGTGCTTTGAGCCAGATCCTGCCTCTGTCCATGTGTGGCTTATCTCATCCACTCAGTTCTTATCGCCCCATTACAGGGAGGACGTGGAGGCTTTGGAGAGGGTGAAGAAAAGTTTTAACAGAATGCTGCCTGGATTAGAGGGCATGTGCTACAAGGAGAGGTTCCACAAATGTATTTTCTCTGGAGCAGCAGTGGATGAGGCATAGATAGAGTAGACAGCCAGTATCTTTTTTCCCCAGGGTCAAAATGTCTAATACTACAGAGAATGCATTTAAGGTGAGAGGGGGTAACTTCAAAGGAGATGCACGGGGCAAGTATTATTTTTAAAAACACAGTGTGGTGGTAACCCCCTCATCTCTGGAATCAACCTGGTGAACGTCCTCTGCACCACCTCCAAAGCCAGTATATCTTTCCTCAAGTAAGGAGACCAGAACTGCACCCGGTACTCCAGGTGCGGCCTCACCAGTACCCTGTACAGTTGCAACATAACCTCCCTGCTCTTAAGTTCAATCCCTCTCGCAATGAAGGCCAACATTCCATTCGCCTTGTTGATAACATTGTGCAGGCAAAAGGGAATAGTCCAGATAGGCATTTAATTACTTGTTTAATTAGTTCGGCACAACATTGTGGGCCACAGGGCCTGTTCCTGTGCTGTTATGTTATGTTCTATGTTCACTCCATAGATTTTCAATGTTGCATTATTATGCACTGCTCCTACAGATGATTTTACGATCGACGTCAAACACATTTTTTTCCTGCATGCACCCATACATTATCAGCCACTCAAGTTGCCATCCACAATACAACATGTATTGGTATTGGTTTATTATTGTCGCTTGTACCGAGATACAGTGAAAAACTTGTCTTGCGTACTGATTGTACATGTCAATTCATTACACAGTGCAGTTACATTGAGTTAGTACAGTGTACATTGAGGTAGTACAGGTAAAAACAATAACAGTACAGAGTAAAGTTGTCCACCTTGGTTACGCTTTCCCCTGTCCTGCCTTTTGTCTTGCATCTCACCACATGTACTTCCTTTTTTTGGCCATCCAACATTATTCTTAAACCTGGCTTTGGAAGCTCTGCAGCTTTGCAAGTCTGTCTGAACTGTCTGTCCAAACCCCTTCCCGCAACCATTCCCTACGGCTACACTCCCAGCTTTCTCAAATAACCCAAATTTCTCATCAGTCACTGCTTCAGCTCTGCAAAAATCCAATTATCTGCCAACAATCCTCACTCCATTAAGGAACAATGAAAGGTTTATCCCTGTTCTTGGGTGCCGGGAAAGAAAAGTCAAAGTCGAGTTTATCATCTGCACAAGTATACATATGCACGGGCGCAATAAAAATCTTACTTGCAGCAGCGTCACAGGCACATAGCATCAGATACACAAGAAAAGCAAATTAACAAAATAAAATACACAAAAGTTATACAAGAAAGACCACAATTAGAACAAAAAACGAAGTCCATTGCAGTGCAAAGTGGTCATCATGTTACTATAGTGAGGTAGCGATTAGGGTTGTGCAGGTCGGTTCAAGAACCAAATGGTTGAAGGGAAGTAGCTGTTCTTGAACCTGGTGGTGAAGGACTTCAGGTTTCTGTACCTCCTGCCCGACAGTAGCTGCGAGAAGACAGTGTGGCCTGGATGGCGGGGATCTTGGATGATGGATGTTGCCCGAGGCAGCACTTCCTATAGATACTACTAGTGCTGGTCAACTGGTTGGTTATTGGGAAGGTTGCAATGTGCTTGTAATACACCTAATGCATTCTCCAAGGTCTCATTTGAGGGCTTTATGGTCTGGTGCAATTCTCTCCCCTGTGACCAATGAGATACAGTGACATCCATACATTGATCTGCTCCTATCAATCTGCCGGAGGCAGTTCAATCTACAATGTGAACTCCTCCTTCAACTCCCACCAGTCCTTACAGAGGTTATTGGCCTGGAAATCCAGTAAATCGAACAGTTTTATTTGTTCCAACACTGACAGAACTCAGTAGCTCTCAGCACAATTGGAGCAGATGATGCCTGATATTTTCAGGATTCCAATTCAGGCACAGAGTCTCAATTTCACGGGGGAAAAACGCAAATAAAATTGGAGGAGGTGCTGGAATCAATTTCATTGTCTCATCAACCAGCATTTCTGGCACCAGGAGCTTTCTGAAACCCACTTCGCAAGAGACAGTTAGAAAGCCAGTAAATCAATTGAACAAAGTGCTTTATCTAATGGAACCAGATGGAAGCCAAGCATGAGCCACAGGAGGAACAAACAACATTCGGAACAAGTGATGCACCCACCTCGTCAGTCTTCACCCGTGGATCCCTTGAAGGACTCAGTCATCTCAGGAGACACTGAATGGGAATGGAAGTAGAGTTGTCCTCTTCCCCAAAGTACTGCCCAAGAGACACCAAAGGACTCTGGCAAAAAAAGCAAATGCCCTGCTGATCATCTGACATCATGGACCACTATCTCGATGGTTACTTAGTGATGTCACGCATCTCAGATCAAAAGGCAGTGTCTTTGACAATGTAGCAATCCCTCAGTGCCCCAAACAGATATTTTGTGCCCAAGTTACTAGAGCAGTACTTGAACTCAGCACTTGGAATTGGTTTATTATTGTCACTTGTACCAAGGTACAGTGAAAAACTTGCCTTGCAAACCATTCATACAGATCAATTCATTTACACAGTGCATTTCTGACACTACATCAAGAGTTTTTATTATGCTTATTTTTGTCAGGGTCTGGCATAACAGGCAAGGGCTGCATTTATTGCTCATCCATAGACTACCTTGAGCAGGCAGTCATGAACCAGCTCACTGAACCTATGGAGTCCTTCAGGTGAAGGTGGTCCCAGTGTTGTAGGGAAGGAGAGTTCCAGGATTGGGACCCAGTGACAACAAAGGTCTGGTGATATACTTCCAAGTCAGGATTGTGCATGATTTGGAGGGAAACTGCAGTCGGTGGTAGAGGTTGTGTGTTTGGGAGATGCTGTTGCAGTAACCTGGGCAAGTGACTACAGTGCATTCTGTAGATGGCGCACACTGCAGCCACTGTAATGCAGTGGAGGAGGGAATGGATGTTTAGGAAGGTGGGTGTGATGTCAGTCAGGTGAGCTACACTCATCCAGGCAAGTGGAGAGTATTCCATCACACTCCCAATTTGTCTCTTTCTCTGTAACTGTTACATTTTATTCTGCACTCTGTTATCTTTCTCTCTTGTATGTACTACCTCAGTGCACCGATGTGATGAAATGATCTGTATGGCTGGCATGCAAAACAGTTTTTCACTGTACCTCAGTACGTGTGACAATAATAAACCAATTTACCAATAGTGTTAACTTAATTTTTTTAAACCATAGCGCCATTACCACTTTATTTTTAATTTCAAAAATAAACTTTATTTATAGTGAAAAAATATACATAAAAGGAAGAAACAGTGCACAAAATATTTACATTCATGGTCGTTACATTCAATAGTGTAAACTTTTAAAGAAAAAAAAACAAATAAATATATCACCATGTCACTCATGTGGCTTCGAGGTGATACCCCTCTCATTGTTTGAGGGATTTCCCCACCCAACTCTGCCCCTCCATGTGCGGTAGCGGAAGGAACCCAGATTGTGGCCCTTTCCCACAGAGAATTAGCACTGGCTGCACCGAGCTTCAGTGCGCCCCTCAGCAAGTACTCCTGCAGCCTGGACTGTGTCAGTCTGCACTGTGTCAGTCGGCAGCATTCCCTCATGGACATCTCGCTGTGCTGGAGGGCCAATAAGTTTCCGGCAGACCAAAGGGAATCTTTCACCGAGTTGATAATCTTCCATCAGCACTTGATGTCTGTCTCAGTGTGTGTCCCTAGGATCAGCCCACAGATCAGAGAGTCCTCTGTTACGCAGCTGCTGGGGATGAACCAGGGACCCTTGCATCCGTCTCCACACCCTCTCTGCAGATCCACACTCTGCAAAGAAGTGGGTGACTGTCTCCTCCTCACCACAGCCGTCCCAAGGGCAGTGTGCGTTGGGGATGATATGTCATCCATGCAGGAAGGATCTGACTGCGTGGGTCTCTTTCACCGCCAGCCAAGAGAGGTCTTGGTGCTTGTTGGTGAGATCTGGCGATGAAGTGTTCTGCCAGATGGTCTGGACAGTCTGCACAGGGAACCACCCCATCATATCCATAGCATCCCTGCCCTGCAGTATCTGCAGGACATTCCCCACTGACCAAGGACACTGCCCTGAGGAACTCCCGCAACAGTGTCCTGGGACTGAGACGATTGATCCTGGACAACCAGATATTAAGATCTTTAGTATTCATCACATGTACATCAAAACACACAGTGAAATGCATCTTTTTTGCATAGAGAGTTCTGGGGGGCAGCCCGCAAGTGTCGCCACTCTTCTGGCGCCAACATAGCACGCCCACAACTTCCTAACCCGTACGTCTTTGCAATGTGGGAGGAAACCGGAGCACCCGGAGGAAACCCACACAGACACGGGGAGAACGTACAAACTCCTCACAGACAGTGGCCGGAATTGAACCCAGGTCGCTGGCGCTGTAACTGCGGATTGCTAACTGCTACACTACCGGGCCTGCCCATAATTCTCATTTTATCACAGACAACAGAACAGGGGCAGCAGAAAGAAAGCTACTTGTATTTATAATCTTCAACACCGGTCTTGTCTCCAGCTCAAAAAAAACATGCTCATAAACTTCTGATTTATAACAAATTTTGCTATGTAATATACTGCTCATTGACATATGCAAATTGTGCGGACAAATTAATCTGTAATATTGTGGACCAAGAGCTGGAAAGTTGGATGATCCTAGAGTCTATTTTTGGCTGGTTTGGTTTGGAGTCTCTTAGGAGTTGGGAGTCATTTGCATGCTCACTTTGGGCTCACAGTCATCTGAGAGGTCACGGACACACACACTCCCAATTGAGCTTAGACACTGCAGTATATAACAGAAAAGACAAATAGATACTTGAGCAGAAAACCTATGGAGAGTTGCTCTAATAACCTACATAATGGGTTTAATTAAAGAGTGTTATTGAACTGAATTAGCTTGGTTTGTTCCTGCAACAGCAGTAAAACAAGACCAATGCAATGATTAGTATCTCTTGTAAAACCCAGTAAAGTAAGTGGGTCAACATTGGTTCACAAATCTGTTGGTAGTTGAAAGAAGCAGCAAGTACACAGAAAATCAAAAATCAAAACACATTGATATTTTGTCAATATGAAATTGATTTACAATCTTTCATCAAAATCTATCTTGCATATCTGTAACAGCTTTCATGATCTCATTATGTCCCAAAGTACATTTATGCCAGCAAAGTGTAGTTAGTGCTGTAATATACAGAGTGTAGTAGCCTATCAGTGCACATTGAGCTCCCACAATGCCATAATCAGCAGGCACAAAAACTGCTCTCCTGATGTCCAGATCTGATGCAGGGTTTCGACCCAAAACGTCAATTCCTTTCCTCTGCACAGATGCTGCTCGACCCACTGAGTTCCTCCAGCACATTGTGTATTGCTCCAGACTCCAGCATCTGCCTGCTCTGGTCTCTGCCCAAAATACTGCCGATGCTGCTTTTCAAGGACTTTCCTGTTTTTTTCATTTATGTTGTTTTAAAATGAGAACTTTGGCCAGTTTTACTGTGGATAAGTCACCTACTTGAGGGGTGAACACATGGAGGTATACAAAACCATGAGGGGCATAGATAGGGTGAGCGGTCTTTTTTCCAGGGTTGGGGAAATCAAAAACTAGAAGCCATAGTTTTAAAGTTAGAGGTGGAAGGTTTTACTAAGAACCTGAGGTGCAACTTTTTTGTTAAAAAAACAGCGGGTGTTGGATATATGGAACCAGCTGCCAGAGGAAGTGGGTGAGGCAGGTACAGTGGATACATTTAAGAAGTATATGGACAGGTATATGGATGACAAGAGTTTAGAGGGATATGGGCCAAGTGCTGGGAAATGGGATTGGCTTTTAATATGTATATTTATATTTATTTATTAGTCACATGTACATTGAAATACACAGTGAACATTCTTTTTGCTGGGGACAGCCCACAAGGGTCATCACGCTTCCGAAGCCAACACAGCATGCCCACAACTTCCTAACCCGTACGTCTTTGGAATGTGGGAGGAAACCGGAGCACCCGGAGGAAACCCACGCAGACACACAGGGAGAACATACAAACTCCTTATAGACAGCGGCTGGAATTGAACCCAGGTCGCTGGCGCTGTAATAGCTAACCGTGCCACTGGTAATCAAGCCAATCAGGTGTTTGTGACCCCAACATGATTCGAACACGCAGCCTTCTGACCTGGAGTCAGACGCGCTACCGTTGCACCACAAGGTCTTGCGTATACAGCTTGGATATACATCTTGGTCGGCATGGACATGTACGGGACAAAGGGCCTTTTTCCAGTGTTGTACAACTCAGAATCAGATTCAGGTTTATTATCACCGACTTATACATCATGAAATTTTTAGTCCTACTGCAGCAGTACAGTCAAAGATGTACAATTTACTACAAATTAGAAAATAAATAAGTAGTGCAAAAAAAAACGAGCTAATATTCATGGACCGTTCAGAAATCTGATGGTGGAGGGGAAGAAGCTGCTGCTGAATCATTGAGTCTGGGTCTTCAGGCTCCTGTACCTCCTCCCCAAAACTTTTTTTCAAAATAGCACAATAGGATCATACCTGCAAGGACAGACAACAGCACCACCCTCAGCTCATCTACCTCAAATTTATGCTTGAGTTAGGGAGAGTGGGATCCAGTCCACAGACCCTCCTGACTTCAAGGCAATATGCTGTCTTTGACAGATAGCTTAAATGGGCTTAAATGGTGTGTACAGTTGCAGCTATGATACAACTTGCTTTCAAAAAATTCCTGGGATGGTAATCCAAACTATATTGAAAACAGAATTCCAAGTATTTATTACGTCAATTGCAGAAAGTGCTCTGAGACAATGTATGTGATATAAATGGCAGGCTGTCTGTACTTTCTTTGCTGAGCGCACTGAGCAGGAGCATAGAACAGTACAGCACAGAACAGGTCCTTCGGCCCACAATGTTGTGCCGACATAGCTAATCCCTCCTACCTACAGAATGCCCATATCCCTCTATTTTCCTCTCATTCATGTGCCCATCCAAGCCCCTCTTAAAAGCCCCCAATGAATTTGCCTCCACCACCCGATCAGGCAACGCATTCCAGACCTCCACCACTCTCTCAGTAAAAAAAACTTACCCCTCACGTCTCTTCTGAACCTATCCCCTCTCATCTTAAATGCATGCCCTCTGGTATTGGATATCTCAATAATGAGAAAAAGATATTGCTTGTCCAACCTATCTCTGGCCTTCATAATTTTATACACTTCCAACAGATCACCCCTCAGCCTCCGCTGCTCCAGGGAAAAGAGCCCAAGTTTGTCCAGCCTCCCCTAGTAGCACATGCCCTCTAATCCAGGCAGCATCCTGGTAAACCTCCTCTGCACCCTCTCTAAAGCCTCGACATCCTTCCTATAGTAAGGTGACCAGAATTGCACGCAATACTCTAAACGCGGCCGAACCAGAGTTCTATAGAGATGCATCATAACTTCTTGACTCCTATACTCAATACCTCGATTAATGAAAGCAAGCATTCCACAAGCCTTCTTAACCACCCTATATACCTATGTAGCCACTTTCAATGAGCCATGGACTTGCACCTCAAGGTGTCTCTGCTCTTCAACACTGTTAAGGGTCTTGCCCTTTAGAGTGTACTGCCTCTTGACATCAGTCCTACCAAGGGACAACACCTCACATTTATCCAGGTTAAACTCCATCTGCCATTTCTCTGCCCACATCTGCAACAGAGTGACAAGTGATCAGTTCAATGGCTGCTCAATCCTTACCAAAGACTAACAGAATCGGATCCATTGCTAGGCACAGGCAGCTGATCCTAATCTGACAATAAGGTTTTCTACAGATGGTGGCAAAATATTTAGTACTCTTCCTCACCTTACAATCAATGCAATGTAAGACGGCACCAGAATGTGGTGACTCATTGCAAGTCCTCTCTGCAGACCTATTCTTACTTGCATTCTCATTCTACTCTTTTAAATCTAAATTCTAAGACTCTAAGAATTCTGTAACTGTAATACTATATTCTGCATTCTGTTATTGCTTTTCCCTTTGCACTACCTCAATGTACTAATGTGATGAAATTATCTGCATGGATGGCAGGCAAAACAAAGTTTTTCACAGTATCTCAGTACATGTAGCAATAATAAACCAATTTACCAATGCTATGATCAAGTGTTAATTTTAAATGTGAGCTTGATAAGTCTTTGTTCTGGTTCTTGAATGTGGTTGGAACAACATTTTTAAATTGAGTTTGGAGTTTGTTAAGGCACTGTGTGGCTTTTTCAGAGACAGAGTTTAGCTGAAAAATATCTCTAATGAACTTGTGCCAATGTGGTGGGGTGGTCCATTATGTGATCTGTGTTACCGAACTCCCAGATTTGGCAGTTATGCATAAAGTAACCACATTGCCCATGTCCCATTGGGTTCTTGATTAATCCTGTGTTTTTATTCTCCCCACATTCCCATCAACTCCCCCCAGATTCTACCTCTCACCTACACCATGAACTCTGGACTCTTGTCTATACCTCTCGCTGCCTTGGTGAAGCAGCCAGCATAATCAAAGCCCCCACCCACCCAGGTCATTCTCTCTTCTCCCCTCTCTCATCAGGCAGAAGATACAGGAACCTGAGGGCACATACCACCAGGCTCAAGGACAGCTTCTATCCCACTGTGATAAGACTATTGAATAGTTCCCTTGTACGATGAGATGGACTCTTGACCTCACAATCTACCTTGTTATGACCTTGCACCTTATTGTCTACCTGCAATGCACTTCCCTGTAGCTGTGACACTTTACTCTGTATTCTGTTATTGTTTTTACCCTGTACTACTAATGCACTGTGTAATGAATTGATCTGTATGAACGGTATGCAAGTTTTTCAATGTAGCTCAGTACAAGTGACAATAATAAACCAATACCAATACCCTAGGGGCAATTTACAGCAGCCAATTAACCTACTAGCTTGCACATTTTTGGCAAATGGGAGGAAACCAAAGCACCCAGAGGAAACCCACGGTCACAGGGAGAACGTATGAACTCCACACAGAGAGCACCCAAAGTCAGGATTGCACCCGGGTCACTGGCACTAGAAGGCAGCAATTCTACTCGCTGCACCACTGTTTTGAAATGCTCCAGACATTCCAAGTGGGGGGAAGCAAGTTTCTCTGCAGCTACTTAACCAACATGTACCAGTGACAGAGCTGAAACTCCTTCAAAAGGAAGGGAAAGTAAATAACATAATGCAAAGTACCTAAACACAGCAGGGGATTTTTGATCAAAGCAATGAAAAGGAGTGTTACTGGTCCGTTTTCTCTTTGAATGTTCTTTAAATCCTCAAGCCTATTTTGTTCCTCACTTATCAATTCACATTTTAATCCACATTTTGTTTCATCCTTCATGTCCCTATTTCCTGCTGATCTCCCTGCTACTTCTCTGTGAGGAAGGTCTCTCTTTGTCCCTGCTTCTTTGAGGCTTCTTTCAACCTCAAACACCAACTACAGGCACGTTGAGAATAAAGCAGAGGTGATTGGGCATGGTCCGAGCTTGGGATGGCAACTGCTCTGCCCAGGACCACAAGAAACTGCAGAGGGTTGTGGACACGGCCCAGCGCATCACGGACACCAGCCTCCCCTCCTTGGACTCTGTCTTTACCTCTCACTGTCTTGGAGAAGCAGCCAGCGTAATCAAATACCCCACCCACCTGGGTCATTCTCTCTTCTCTCCTCTTCCATCAGGTAGAAGATACAGGAACCTGAGGGCACGTACCACCAGGCTCAAGGACAGCTTCTACCCCACTGTGATAGAACTATTGAACAGTTCCCTTATACGATGAGTTGGACTCTGACCTTACAATCTACCTTGTGACCTTGCACCTTATTGCACTGCACTTTCTCTGTAGCTGTGATGCTTTACTCTGTACTGTTATTGTTTTTACCTGTACTACATCAATGGACTCTGTACTACATCAATGTAACTGCACTGTGTAATGAATTGACCTGTGCGATCGGTATGCAAGACAAGTTTTTCACTGTACTTCGGTACAAGTGACAATAATAAACCAATACCTCCTTTTCTACAGTGTAAAAAATATCATGGAAATAACAGAACAATTCTGATGATAGGTCATCAACCTGAAGCACAAATTCTGTATCACTCCCCATGGATGCTGTCTGTCCTGGTGAGTATTTCCAACATTTCTGCTTTTATTTCAGATTTACAGTGTCTCTAGCTTTTTACTTCTCAATTCCATTTATACAATGTTGCTTCTCAAAGAGCATTGTCAAGCAGAGAAGACTCAATGGGACGAATGGCCTAATTCTGCTCCAATGTCTTACAGTCGAAAGTTGGTGCTGAGTACATAATGATAAGATTATGTTATTAGTCACATGTTCATCGAAACACAGTGAAATGCATCTTTTGCGTAGAGTGCTCTGGGGGCAGCCCGCAAGTGTCGTCAAGCTTCCAGTGCCAACATAGCATGCCCACAACTTCCTAACCTATACGTCTTTGGAATGTGGGAGGAAACCGGAGCACTCAGAGGAAACCCACACAGACACGGGGAGAATGTACAAACTCCTTACAGACAGCGGCCGAAATTGAACCTGAATCGTTGGTGCTGTAATAGCGTTATGCTAACCGCTACACAGATGGCCTCCTGATTAGTCAAACAAATTGATTTGAGAAGCAGCTCAAAAAGGAGGAAGGAGAGGTAGAGAGTTTTAGAGGGGTAATTGCTGAGCACTACTGTTGTGCCAAAGTTAAACAGGATTGTTGGTAGATCCGACAGAAATAAGCCTTGCACATGCAATGCTGCACACAACACACTTTATTGCCAAGTTACAACAAGTGGTACTTATCTTGGAAGCGCGACTGAGCCCGCTTAACTGCAGCGCCCCATTCCAATCGGTCCACAGTGTCAGTCGCAACCTAACCTGTGGTGAGCCCAAATCCAAGACACCTCACCACCGGTGTGCTCACTCCCTTATACCCTGGTCACTTCTCTCTACCCCTACCTCGGTCGATCCTTGGTCCAGGTCATCCCATCACGTGACCATTGCCTTGGGCTCATGTCTGCAGAGACAATACCTTGGTTACCCAGCACCCAGGTCACCCTCCCCCCGTGCATGTGCACGCGCGCGCGCACACACACACACACACACACACACACACACACACACACACACACACACACACACACACACACACACACACACACACACACACACACACACTTGATCCCAGCAATTGTTCTGTGCGCTTTCCAGCCCACATTTCAGGATTCTTACTACAACCACCCAGGCAGTCACAGGGAGACCATGCAAACTCCACACCGAGGTCAGGAATGAACCCGGACCACTGGAGCTGTGAGGCAGCAGCTCTACCAGCAGTACCACTGTGTTGGTAGTCAGGGAAAGGAGATGTTGGTGGGGTCTTGGCAGAATTTGATTTTCCCAGCAGTAAATTGGGAGGAAATTTCTGCACAGCTGTTACCAGATGTTGGGCAAGTAGGTTTGTAAAGGAGAATTAAGGAGAAGCAATATGGACTAAAAGAAGCCACAGCAAAAGGGATGTGGAATTGTCGGTGACCAATTCCATAATGTCTGTCACAATCTCAGTCAATTTACAGCCAATAAAGTCCTCCCACATACCACCAGGCTCAAGACCAGCTCTTATCCCACTGTTATAAGTCTCCTGAACAGACCTCTCATACAATGATGATATACAAAGGTTGGTGGTGTTGTGGATAGTGTAGAAGGTTGCTGGAGATTACAACAGGATATTGATAGGGTGCAGAGCTGGGCTGAGAAGAGGCAGATGGAGTTCAAACTGGATTAGTGTGAAGTGATGCACTTCGGGAGATTGAATTTGAAGGCAGAATACAAGGTTAATGGCAGGAATCTTAGCAGTGTGGAGGAACAGAGGGATCTTGGGGTCCACGTCCATAGATCCCTCAAGGATGCCGCACAGGTCTATACGGTTGTTAAGAAGCCATATGATGTGTTGGTCTTCTTTAGTTGGGGTATTGAGTTCAAGAGCCACAAGGTAATGTTGCAGCTCTATAGAACTCTGGTTAGACCACACTTGGAGTGTTGTGTTCATTTCTGGTCGCCTCATTATAGGAAGGATGTGGAAGCTTCAGAGAGGGTGCAGAGGAGATTTACCAGGATGCTGCCTGGATTGGAGAGCATGTTTTATGAGGATAGGTTGAGTGAGCTAGGGCTTTTCTCTTTGGAGAGGAGGAGGATGAGAGGTGACTTAATAGAGGTGTGCAAGATGATAAGAGGCATAGATCAAGTGGACAGTCAGAGACTTTTTCCCAGGGCGACAATGGCTAACATGAGGGGTGTCACGAACCAGCAACAAAAGAAACACATTGAGCATGATTTAGTGTTAAAAACTATTTTATTAATCACTACTTATGATAATACGTAAAATAAAAGTAAAAATGTTATTATGTTAGAATTCAAAAATGTTAAACCTCAAACGTTAACCCCAGAACTAAACTCGTTGTGTGTGTGTGTGACAAAGTCCAAAACTCCCAGTTCCGGAATGGTTCTTAAAGTTCAGTTCCACAAGCCATAAGGTGAAACATGAGCAAGGGCTTCTTCAACAACCACCATTGTCTGAAGATAAGACGTAGACGTAGAGAAATATAGAGAGAGTAAATACGAAATCCAAATGTTCCACGATGGAACCCAAACGACACTTCAGTGTTTACTCGGTAGTGACTTCCTCACCCCGAAAAGCATCCGAATCGTGGTCGTCCACACACAAATACCTGTTTCCTTCTACAGGTCAGCAACAAAGTGAACTCCACCGGATTACTTCCAACTTCCATACATGGATTTCAGTGGCAAACACAGTTATTGTTTCTCATCCATCGATAGAGAAAACAAGCAGGCTGGTGTCTCTCTCCCTTCTCTATCTCTTTCCTTCTTCTTCTGACTTCTTCAACAACGTCATTACATCCTTTATCTTCTATTGACATAAGCACGCCCCACACACACATACACACACACTCTCTATCTTAAAGGGACTTTCACTGAGTCCGTAACAGGGGGCATAATTTTAAGGTGATTGGAGGAAGGTATAGGGGGGATGTAAGAGGCAAGTTTTTTATTATTAGACAGTGAGTGGTGGGTGCATGGAACGCACTGCCTGCAGAGGTTGTGGGGGCAGATATATTAGGGACATTTAAGAGACTCTTAGATAGCCACATTAATGATAGAGAAATGGGGGGCTATGTGGGAGGAAAGGGTTAGATACGTCGGCACAACATTGTGGGCCGAAGTGCCTGTACTGTGCTGTAATGTTCTATGTTCTAATAATGATGAACTCTTGATCTCTCAATCTACCTCCTTGTGGCCCTTGCACGTTAGTTGTCTACCTGCACTGCACTCTCTCTGTTACTATATTTCGCACTTTGGTTTCTTTCAATCTCAATGTCATTATATTTGGAATGACCCATGTGGATGGTATGCAAACAGAAGCTTTTCACTGCATCTCAGTACATGTGACAATATTAAACCAATTACCCTTGTGGTGTGGTCACACTCTTGTAATGTGGTTAATCTGGCAACTAAATTTTTGGCAGCCAACAACTCCCCAAACATCAACATAACGTTTAGATCTGGGTTTGTGTGATGCTGTTTGGACAATACATTTTTAGGGAGAACTCCCTTGATCTTGAATCCTTGAAGTAATGCCATGGGTTCTGGTCTCCAGAGAGAGAACTTAGTTCAGTAAAAGAGCTCAAAAGTTGGGGTATTAAGATTTCTTGTGCTCCCTGGAGAGTAGGTTTTCAACCCACAGGCTGTTGTCAGAGGCAACAGAACTATAACTGACGCCATGAAGCAAGCTGTGAAGACAGAGGAATAGTGGCTTAAAGCACACAGTCACTTAAACCAGAGGTCCATTGAAATGTGAGCCTTAACATCACACTCAAAGCCAAACATCAGCCCATTTATATACGACTACCAGCTCATCAGTAGGTGTATCGATGAGCACTGTTAATAAGATAAGACAAGATATCTTTATTAGTCACATGTACATCGAAACACACAGTGAAATGCGTTACTTGCATAGAGTGTTCTGGGGGCAGCCTGCAAGTGTCGCCACTCTTCCAGCGCCAACATAGCATGCCCACAACTTCCTAACCCGTACGTCTTTGGAATGTGGGAGGAAACCAGAGCACCCAGAGGAAACCCACGCAGACACACGGGAAGAATGTACAAATTCCTTGCAGATAGCGGCTGGAATTGAACCCAGGTCACTAGTGCTGTGAAAGCGTTATGCTAACCGCTACACTATCGTGCCCGTACCTCCAATCCAGCAAAGAATTATCACCTCCACAGGTGTAGGAGACTGAGGGATGACCTTATAGAGGTGTACAAAACCGTGAGGGGCTCAGATAGGGTGAATGCACACAGTCTTTTCCCCCCAGAGAAAGGGAATGAAAAAATAGAGGGCATAAGTTTAAGGTGAGAGGGGGAAAAATTTCAAAGGGACCCGAGGGGCAACTTCTTCATGCAGAGGGTAGTGCGTATCCGGAGTGAGCTGCCAGAGGGAGTGGTTGAGGCAGGTACAATAACAACATTTAAAAGACATTTGGACAGGAAACATGAACAGCAAAGGTTTCAAGGGATATGGGCCAAACGCAGGCAGATGGGACTAGCTTAGATGGAAATCTTGGTCGGCATGGATGAGTTGAGCTGAAGGACCTGCTTCCGTGCTGTAGTACTCTGTGACACAGATGCCAATGTGTTTCAGAATAACCTCCATAGCAAGATTCGTTAATGGCAGTAGCGAAGAATAAGGCCTGAAGTGTATAATCACAAGATCTATAACCCTCAAGTTATAATAAGCTTATCTGGAAGCTCTCAGAAAATTAGCTGCCGATTTGAGCTAAGGGATTTAAAATGAAATTCTTAGTGGTTAACTGCCTCGGGCGTGGGAATTGTGAAAGTGTTTCATTCATGATCATGGAAGTTAGGCCCTAACTAAAATTCAGCACAGCTTGCCTGAGGAAAGCCTTTAAGTCCATCCAACTCAGCTAAGCCATAGAATCCTACAATTTACCATCAGAGCAATAAAGAGCTCCGTTAATGGTACAAGGACGTTTGACTCTTTCATCCTATCCACATGACATTGCGCTTAATAATCAAAAAGCAATAAACAATAGATGGTGGAACTTGGGAATCGTGAATCTTCGAAAGGTTACAGTACAGCAGACTGATCAGCCCATCACATCTGTACTATCACGCTGTCAGAGCAACTCACTAGCTCCAACTACAGGCCTGTTCTCCGTAGCTTTATAAACTTTTTCTTTACTATTTATCCAATTCCTTCTCGAAGGGAATTTGGTCCTGATGTAGGGTTTTGACCCAAAACATGGACAATTCCTTTGCTCCCACAGATGCTGCTCGACCCGCTGAGTTTGTCCAGCAGGTTGTTTGTTGCTCCAGATTCCAACATCTGCAGTCTCTTGTGTCTCTCTCTTGAAGGCCTCTGTGGGGTCTAACCACACCTTAACTACATCCCCTGCTCCTTCCACCACATCTGCAGGCAGATTCCAACCGAGCACTGCATTAACAAAGTTTTACCTCATGTCATTCTTGGTTCTCTTCTCCGTGACCTTCCACCCATGACCTCTGGTCCTTGACCCTACCACCGATGGGGAACAGCTTCCCTCTGGCCACTGCCTTCATTATTTGATCTACTTCTATCAAACCTCCTCTTGGCTTTCCCTTCTCTGAAGAAGACTGCCCTAGACTCTTTAAATGAGAATGAGAAAGAAAGGCAACTGCTTTGCCCAAGACCGCAAGAAACTGAAGAGAGTTGTGAATACAGCCCAGTCCATCGTGAGAACCAGCCTCCCCTCCATGGACTCTGTCTACACTCCTTGCTGCCTTTGCAAGGCAGCCAGCATAATCAAAGACCTCACCCACCCCAGACATTCTCTTTTCTCCCCCCTCCCACCAGGCAGAAGATACAAAAGCCTGAAAGCACGTACCACCGGGCTCAAGGACAGCTTCTATCCTGCTGTTAGAAGACACTTGAACAGACCTCTTACAATGATACAGATGAACTCGTGATGTCTCAGTCTATCTCGTCATGGTCCTTACACCTTATTGTCTGCCTGCACTGCACTCTGTAACTATAACACTATATTCTGCATTCTCTTGTTGCTTTTCCCTTGTACTACCTCAATGCACTGATGTTTGGAATGATCTGTCTGAATAGCATGGAAAACAAAAGCTTTTTGATTGAAAGTTGTTTTTGATTGGCTTGTGTGTGTGGAAACCAGCAGCAATGGATATTGATGCATTTTTGGAGTCACCAACCCTAGAGGGACTGGAGGTGGTGAAAAAGGATGATTTGGTAAAAATTGCTACAAAGCTGAACCTTAAAGCAGTAAAGCAGTCTATGAAAAAGCAGTTATTCATAGAATGATAGCTGACTATTATTTGGAGAAGGAAGTGTTTGAGGTGAGTGAGGTAACCGAGTTTCCTGAGATTAAACCAGTGGTTTCTGATGTGACTTCTCAATCAGTGGAGTTGGAGGAGGAAGAGTTAGAACAGGTTCCTTGGAGGGTACCAGAGCTTACAGAGGCCCAGGTGCAGTTAGCACCTGTGGGCCAGGTACAGTTAGTCACCATTCCTGGACTTGGAGTTTGGGAGTTTGCCACACACACTTTGAGTTTAGTTTTGGGCTTAATGTTTAAGATTTAACATTTTTACTTCTAACATTCTAACATTTTTACTTTTATTTTTCTTATTATCTTAAGTAGCTATTAATAAAGTAGTTTTTAACACTGAATCATGACTCGGTGTGTTTCTTTTGTTGCTGGTTCATAACAAAATTGGGGGCTCGTCTGGGATTTGAACCCGGGACCTCTCGGTACCGGTAATATCTCGGTACATGTGACAATAATAAACCAATTAAAAACAGAAAATGCTGGAAAAAACTCAGTAAGTCAGATAGTATCTGTGTAAAAGAAAACAGTCAACAATATTCATTACACAGACATGAGTGTAATTCATTACACAGTGCGTTGAGGTAGTACAAGGTAAAACAATAACAGAACGCAGAAAAAAGTGTAACAGTTACAGAGAAAGTGCAGTGCAGGTAGACAATAAGGGGCAAGGTCATAGCAAGGTAGATTGTGAGGTCAAGAGTCCAACTTATCATACTAGAGGAATGTTCAATAGTCTTATATCAACAGGGTAGAAGCTGTCCTTGAGCCTGGTGGTACGTGCTTTCAGGCTTTTGTATCTTCTGCCTGATGATAGGAGGACGGAGAAGAGAGAACGTCCGGGGTGAGTGGGGTCTTTGATTATGCTGTCTGCTTTAGCGAGGCAGGGACAAGTATAGACAGAATCCATGGAGGGGAGGCTGGTTTCCTTGATGTGCTGAGCTGTGTCCACAACTCACTGCAGTTTTCTGCGGTCACAACTGACTTGCGGAACTGACTGAGTTTGACGATCCATAATAGATTGCAACAAACATCCTCCGTTTAATCTACTAAGTAATTCAGTCAAATTAGTCAGACACAAACTGCTCTTAAAGTCAATCATACATCACAGAAACAGGCCCTTCGGCCCATCACATCCAATGCTGACATTTTTACCCATCTATACAGGGTAAAATGTTGGCACAACATCGTGGGCCGAAGGACCTGTACTATGCTATAATGTTCTATGTTCTATGGTTAAGAGACACTGAGGCAAGCACTTAAATATGAAAAACAGAGAGATATGGACCTACTGAAGGCACATTGGATTAGTATAGAACATAGGTCCATATCTCTCTATGTTTTTCATATTTAAGTGCTTGCCTCAGTGTCTCTTAACCATAGTGATTGTATCTGACTCCACCACCTCCTCTGGCAGTGAGTTCCAGATATCAACCACTGTGTAAAAAACTTTCCCCTCAAATCCCCTTTAAAACTCCTTCCTCTCACCTTAAACCTATGCCCTTTTGTTTTTGATACCCCCATAATGAGAAAAAAGATTCCAACTTTCCAACCCATATCTCGTATAATTTCATATACCTCTGTCAGGTCACCCCTCAATCTCTTTTTCATGCCAGGCTATTCCTTAGATGGCAAATTTATATTTTAAGTTGTTTTAAAAAGCATGATAAAATATCTGCAAGATTTTCAACTTTAAACTCTAGACTCTCGATCTCTAGCTTCTCTACTTCATCAGGAATTTGAGGAGATTTGGTATGTCACCAAAGACTCTTACAAATTTCTACAGATGTAAAGCGGAGGGCATTCTGACTGGTTGCATCACCGCCTGGTATGGAAGCTCCAATGCACAGGATCGCAAGAGGTTGCAGAGGGTTGACGACTCAGCCAGCTCCATCACAGTCACAACCCTCCACACCATCGAGGACATCTACAAGAGGTGGTGCCTCAAGCAGGTAGCATCTATCACTAAGGACGCTCACCATCCAGGACACACCCTCTTCTCGTTACTACCACTGGGGAGAAGGTACAGGAACCTGAAGACCCACACTCAACAATTCAGAAACAGTTTCTTCCCCTCCGCCATCAGATTTCTGAACGGTCCACGAACACTACCTCATTGTTCCTTTTTTTGAACTATTTATTTCTGTAATTTATAGATTTTATGTCTTTTCACTGTACTGCTGCTGAAAAGCAACAAATTTCACATCATATGTGAGCGAGAATAAATCTGACTGATTCTGAAAACTGGGAAACATCGATTGTGTTTCCTGCTATTACTTCTGCCACCAGGAGATGGTGCCACAACCTCCCCGGCCAGGATTACAGGGCACCTGCAACTTTCATCGATCTGCACTTGTTCGGTCTGTTCTCCTGGGATCCTCCTCATTTTTAGATCTGGTCTTGGTTGTATTTAGCAGACGATTAGAGGATCACCTAATTTGGTTGCCAATCCCTGCAGTATTGCCATAGAAATTAAAAATAATTTTCAGATCTGTGCCACAAGCAAAACTGGGAGAAAATCCTGAAGAGTGCATTAAAATCTGTTTTTTTTGGGAGGTGGCAGGGTAAAATATCAGACTGGGTAATAGGATGTCAGAAGTCATCCAAACAAGTAAAGAAGAGATTCTGACTGTCTCTGAGCTGAGACCTTAATCTTGTTTCTCTCTCCAGTTGCGATTAGCGTAGCACTATTACAGCGCCAGTGACTGGGGTTCAAATCCCGCCTCTGTCTGTAAGGAGTTCATATGTTCTCCCCGTGTCTGCGTGGGTTTCCTCCGGGTGCTCCGGTTTCCTCCCACATTCCAAAGACGTACGGGCTAGGAAGTTGTGGGCATGCTATGTTGGCACCGGAAGTCTGGCGACACTTGGGGGCTGCCCCCCAGAACTCTCTATGCAAAAGATGCATTTCACTGTGTGTTTCGATGTACATGTGACTAATAAAGAAATCTCATCTTATCTCAGACGCTGACTGGCCTGTTAAGTGATTCCAGCATTTTCTGTTTTTATTTCAGATAATCAGCATCTGCAGCATTTTGCTTTTGAAAAACTTAAAGGCGCTGCCGACTTCTAAATGTCTTAAAATTACTGCTTAACGATCTCCCCGTCCCCAAATAATTAGTTTTATGTATAGAATCTAATTTTTCCAATATGATTATTTCAAAATTCCATTGATTTTAAAGCAATATTTTGATTGTTAATCCCTTAAACTTGTCCAATTTTTGTTCTTCATCTTATGGTTAAGTTACAAATATCAGAATCCCTGACTTGAGTGATGTGAAATTTTTTTGCTTTGCATCAGCAGTACAATACAAAGATATAAAATCACCATAAATTACAAAAAAAAATCTTGCAAAAGGAATAGAGTTTTACAAAGAGTGCCAGAGCAGCAAAAAAAAACAGAAAAAGGTCCTACAACCTCAGGTTTAGTCTACCATTCAGTAAGATCAAGGTTGATCCCCAACTTCCACTTTTCTGCTCAATCCCAAGATCCACATTTCCTTAGTGTCCCTCTTGGCCTTATGTGCACTCAATGCCTGAGTGTCCACAGCCATCTTGGTTTGGTGGCTTCACTCTTGCTGAACACTCAGAGCCTGCAGGGGTATTAGCAATTACGGTTGGGAACAGGAAAAGTAATCCCACAAAATCAATGAAAGCTTTGCTGGTAGCTTCATTTGGAGGTTAGTGGTGGTGGGCACTGTTTCCTGTTGAAGAGAATTTGCTCATGAAAATTGGCTGCACTATTTCCTGCATTTATATAGAGACTGCATCTCAAAAGTACTTAGAACATAGAACAGTGTAGCACAGAACAGGCCCTTCAGCCCACAATGTTGTGCCGACATAGCTAATCCCTCTTACCTACAGAATGTCCATATCCCTCCATTTTCCTCTCATTCATGTGCCCACCTCTTAAAAGCCCCCAATGAACTTGCCTCCACCACCCTATCAGGCAACACATTCCAGGAATGCGCCACTTACCCCTCACGTCTGTTCTGAAACTACCCCCTCTCACTTTAAATGCATGCCCTCTGGTATTGGATCGCTCAATAATGGGAAAAAGATATTGCTTGTCCAACCTATCTCTGGCCTTCATAATTTTATACACTTCCAACAGATCACCCCTCAGCCTCCGCTGCTCCAGGGAAAAGAGCCCAAGTTTGTCCAGCCTCTCCTGATAGCACGTGCCCTCTAATCCAGGCAACATCTTGGTAAACCTCCTCTGCACCCTCACTAAAGCCTCGACATCCTTCCTGTAGTGAGGTGACCAGAACTGCACGCAATACTCTAAATGCGGCCTAACCAGAGTTCTATAGAGATGCATCATAACCTCTTGACTCTGATACTCAGTACCTCGATTAATAAATGCAAGCATTCCACAAGCCTTCTTCACCACCCTGTCTACCTGTGTAGCCACTTTCATTGACTATTAAGTGCATTGGGAGATTTTGAAGGAGCTGTATTAATGGAAGGCTAATTCTTTAACACGATTGGACTAATTCCCATTGGTGCTGCCTCCCTTCAGCTATTGCTCCACCCTCCTGCCATTTGTCACTTGACAAGCCCATCTCCAGTGCCCCGCCCCCCCCCCTTCAGCCAATCAGAAAACTCTGAACCGAAACAGAAAATGGTGGAAGACTCAGCACTGGCACGAGCCAGCTGCAACATGGTGGTAAAGGCTGGTGAATAATAAAGATCTGACTGGGGTGTGAGATGCAAATGAAAATCCAAAATTAACAGCAAAAAAGGACTGTTTGTGACATACTAATGATCTGGAACTCACTCCTATAAAGGTAGTGAAAATAGTTAGGGCTTTCATTGCCTTCATTAGGCAGGGTACTGAGTTCAAGAGCCGCAAGGTAATGTTGCAGCTCTGTAGAACTCTGGTTAGACCACACTTGGAGTATTGTATTCAGTTCTGGTCGCCTCATTATAGGAAGGATGTGGAGGCTTTAGAGAGGGTGCAGAGGAGATTTACCAGGATGCTGCCTGGATTGGAGAGCATGTCTTATGAGGATAGGTTGAGTGAGCTAGGGCTTTTCTCTTTGGAGAGGAGGAGGATGAGAGGTGACTTGATAGAGGTGTACAAGATGATAAGAGGCACAGATCGAGTGGACAGTCAGAGACTTTTTCCCAGGGCGACAATGGCTAACACGAGGGGCATAATTTTAAGGTGATTGGAGGAAGGTATAGGGGGGATGTAAGAGGCAAGTTTTTTATTATTGCACAGTGAGTGGTGGGTGCATGGAATGCACTGCTGGCAGAGGTTGTGGGGGCAGATACATTAGGGACATTTAAGAGACTGTTAGATAGGCACATGAATGATAGAGAAATGGGGGGCTATGTGGGAGGGAAGGGTTAGATAGATCTTAGAGCAGGATAAAATGTCGGCACAACATTGTGGGCCAAAGGGCCTATATTGTGCTGTAATGTTCTATGCTCTATGCTCTAACTAGGGTATGGTGATGTCATGGCAGTTAAATTATTAGATTAGTTTAGAAGACAGTGGGACAGGTACATGGAAAGGAAAGTTTCAGAGGGATATGGGCAAATGGGACTGGCTTAAATCAGCATCTTAGCCCACATGGACAAGTTGGGCTGAAGGGCCCGTTTCCACATTCCATAACTATGAATCTATAATCCAGAGCCCTGAACTAGCAATCCAAAGACCAGAGTTCAAATTCCATCACAGGAGCTGTGAAATCCAAATTCAATTGATAATTTGGAGCAAGACCTAGCCATTAGTAACGGTAACTGGTCTGGTTCTGAAGGAGGGCCCCTGACCTGAAATAATAACTTTCTTTTTCCACAGTGTTGCCTGACCATAAGGTATAGGAGCAGAATTAGGCCATACAGCCCATTAAGTCTGGCTGATTTGTTTTTCAACCCCATTCTCCCAGTAACCCTTAACCCCCTGACCAATCAAGAGCCTATCAATCTCTGCCTTAAATACACCCAATGACTTGGCCTCCACAGTCCTCCATGACAACGAATTCCACAGATTCACCACCTTCTGGCTGAAGAAATTCCTCCTCATCTCAGTTTTAAAGGGACCTCCCTTTATTCTGAGGCTGTGCCCTCAGATCCTAGACTCTCCTAGTAATGGAAACATCCTCTCCACATCCACTCTATCCAGGTATGTTTCAATGAGATTCCCCCCCCCCCCCCCCCATCCTTCTGAACTCCATTGAGTACATCAAGTGCTCCTCATAAGTTAAGCCTTTCTTCTGAACCTTCTCTGAACCCTCTCCAGGGCCAACACTTCCATCCTTAGATACGGGGCCCAAAATTGTTCCAACCTGCTGACCTCTTCCAGCATTTTTGTTTTTATTTAAGAAAACCTTTCTAATGTACTTCAGGAACGAGCCTACCACTCTCACTCAATTTAGCCTATATATGACTCCACCCCTTGCAGTGGACTCCTAAAATGCCCTCTGAAATGGCCTTGCAAACCACTTAGTCATCATCATCTTCTTAACTGGCAACGAGGGACGAATCTTACCAACCACACCCAGCTGAGATAGACATCAGAGAAAGGGGAGAGAGATCCAGACAGAAAGTGATGGCATGAGACAGAGTGTGAAAGATTAAAAAAAAAGTATGCTTTGCAGGTAATTGGATTGCTTCAGCCCATCATTGACTCAATGAAGCAAATAGTCTCCTTCTGTGCAATAGGAAACCCATGAAACCAGACTCCTTGTTGTCCAGTGATTTTTTGTACCAATAAGCTTGGATCTCCCCAAGAAAGGGAAATATAAGGCTGGGGGTGGGGTGCGTGAAGGAGGAGAGTGTATTTGACAAAAATATATGAGGAGAACAAAGGGCACAAACTATCACTGGCAGTCAAAATGAAGGAAAATCCCGAAACATATTATGACAAGAGAAAGAGCGACCAAAAGGGCAATCTATACGTGCAGCCAGAGGATGTGAGTGAGATTTTAAATTCATATTTCTCATCCAGACACATAAATATGTTGTCGTTGGAGAGTTCAGGGAGGGGGACAGTGAAGTTCAAGAACGTCATTAAATGGAGGAAGTATTAGATATTTTAACAGGCCTAAAAGGTGGACGAAGGCCTGACGAGATGTGTCCCAGGCTGCTACAGGAGGAGATTGCTGGGAACTTGATAGAGATTTTTAGATCTTCACTGGCCACAAGTGATAGAACATAGAACACTAGAGCACAATATAGGCCCTTCGGCCCACAGTGTAGTGCCAATATTTTATCCTGCTCTAAGATATATCTAACCCTTCCCTCCCACATAGCCCCCTATTTTTCTATCATTCACGTGTCTATCTAAATGTCCCTAATGTATCTGCCCCCACAACCTCTGCCGGCAGTGCGTTCCACACACCCACCACTCTGTGTAATAAACTTACCCCTGACATCCCCCTTATACCTTCCTCCAATCACCTTAAAATTATGTCCCCTCATGTTAGACACTGTCACACTGGGAAAAAGTCTCTGACTGTGCCAGATAATTAGAGGACAGCAAATGTGATACTTTTATTTAAGGGCAGCAAGGATAAGGCAGATTATGGGACTGAGAGTTTAATATCAATGGAATGAAAAAACTCTGAAGGACAGGATTAACCTACCCTTGGAAAACCAGGGGTTTATCAAAAACAGTCAACATGACTTTAAAATGGGAAAGATTCTGTCAGACCAATTTGACTGAATTTTTCAGAAGAGATAATAAAATGCGTTGGTGAGGACAGTGACGTCTACATGGACTTCAGCAGAGCCTTTGACAAAGTCCCACATGAGAGATTGGTCCAAATGATTAGATAAGGTAAGATAAGGTAAGATATCTTTGTCAGTCACATGTGCATCGAAACACACAGTGAAACGCATCTTTTGCATCGAGTGTTCTGGGGGCAGCC
Organism: Pristis pectinata; assembly: GCF_009764475.1. Taxonomy (NCBI): domain Eukaryota; kingdom Metazoa; phylum Chordata; class Chondrichthyes; order Rhinopristiformes; family Pristidae; genus Pristis; species Pristis pectinata. Next base: position 8,538,415 of record NC_067407.1, read on the forward strand.
CGCAAGTGTCGCCACACTTCTGGTGCCAACATAGCATGCCCACAACTTCCTAGCCCGTGCATTTTTGGAATGTGGGAGGAAACCGGAGCACCCAGAGGAAACCCACACAGACACGGGGAGAACGTACAAACTCCTTACAGACAGTGGCCGGAATTGAACCGGGGTCGCTGGCGCTGTAAAGCATTACACTAACTGCTACACTACCGTGCCTGCAATTAGAGCCAAGAACCAAGACAAGTTGGCAAATTGGATCAAAAATCGGCTTGGTAATGGGTGACAGAGAATAATGGTGGAGAGTTGTGTTGGAGACTGGAAGCCTGTAACCAGTGGTGTACCACAGGGATTAGTGCTGGGCCCCTTACTGTTTGTTATATCAATGAATGCGTTTTATACAAATGTAGGTGTGATTAGAAAGCTTGTTGATGATACAAAAATTGATGGTATTGTTGCCAGTGAGGAGGGTCGTCTTAGGTTACAGGATGATACTGATCAGTTGGTTCTTGGGCAGCGGATGGAATTTAAAGCTAAGTGCATTTTGAAAGGACTAATAAGGGTTGGACATACACAGTGATGGTAGGGTCCAAGGGAGAATTGAAGAATAGAGGGACCTTGGTGACAACCCAAGGATCCCCGATGGTGGCAGAACAGGTAGACAAGATGGTGAAAAATGTTTATAGGATATTTGTCTTTATTAGCTGGCGTATAGGATAAAAGAGCAGGGAGGTCATGGTAGAACTTTATTAAACTTTTGTAGGACACATCTAAGATAAGATCTTTATTAGCCACATGTACATTGAAACACACAGTGAAATACATCTTTTGCGTAGTGTTCTGGGGGCAGTGCGCAAGTGTCGCCACGCTTCCAGTGCCGAAATAGCATGCCCACAGCTTCCTAACCCGTACGTCTTCGGAATGCGGGAGGAAACCAGAGCACCTGGAGGAAACCCACGCAGACACGGGGAGAACGTACAAATTCCTTACAGGCAGCGGCCGGAATTGAACCCTGGTCTCTAGCGCTGTAATAGTGTTACGCTAACCGCTACACTACCACACTTGCCCATATTCATATCCATCGGTACACTGTTGAGCACTTGATTGCACTGGAGAGGGTGCAGAGGAAACTAAACTAGATGAATTGGTAAATTGATTTATTATCATCACATATACCAAGGTACAGTGAAAAATGTGTCTTGCCTACGATCCATACAGGTCAATTCTTTACAACAGTGCATTGAGGTAGTACAAGGTAAAATAATAACAGAATGAAGTGTCACAGCTACAGAGAAAGTGCAGAGCAGGTAGACAATAAGGTCATAACTACATAGTTTGTGAGGTCAAGAATCCATCTTATCATACTAGGGGACCGTTCAATAGTCTTATAACAGCAGGATAGAAGCTGTCCTTGAGTCTGGTGGTACGTGCTTTCAGGCCTTTGTATCTTCTGCCCGATTGGCCAGGTGGGAAGGGAAGAAGAAGAGAGAATGTCCAGGGTGGGTGGGGTCTTTTATTACGTTGGCTGCTTCACATGGAATGGATGCTTTAGTTACAAGGGGACTAGATAGGCTGCAGTTGTTTTCTTGGAGAGGAGATGGCTAAGGGGATACCTGATAGAGGTATACAACATTATGAGGGGCATAGGTAGGATAGGATAGTAGGTAACATTTTCCCCATATCAGAGATATTTAAAACTAGTGGGCATAGGTTTTGGCTCACAATGGGTTAAAAGGTTCAGAGGCGATCTAAGGAAGAACTTCTTCATCTAGAGGGTGGTTGGAATCTAGGGATATACTGTCTGAGGGAGTAGTGCAGGCAGGAATCTCACAACATTTAAAAAGTTGAATTTCTCTGGAACCTGAGCAGTCACAGTCTGGAGTGGGGACACACATCACCCCTCACACACATGGAAGGCAGAACCAAACAAAGGCCCAGTTCAGCACCAAAGATTTACCATTCTCCATGGAAATTCCCAGCTACTAAACTGCTGCCAAGTATCAGAACAGCAAACAGCTCCAGCCAAATCAGAGGGGCCAACCCCTTCACCAAACAACCCCATTATACAAACTACTGCAACTCAAGAGCTCAGGAGCACAATGGCTCCCTTTAATACACACAGACCAGTAACACCTGAAACTCACTGGACCAGGGAGGAGAAACTAAACCACCTGATGATGTCATGGCCATCCAATGATCTCAATGATTGGCTGATTGAGAGGAACCTTCCACTCACAGGCTGGGTTAGTCATCAGGAGCTGGTCCAATACGAATTGGATTAATTAAGATTTTGTGCCTTAATTTCAGAGAATTTGGAAACTTAAACCAAAATGTTGTCCTGCACCTTCTGCACCTGACTAAATAAGATATAACCCATAGGCTTGAGTATTTGGAGCAAAGATACCTTACTGCAATTCCATAGATGTGAGTGAGAACACAGCTGGAGTGTTGTGTGCAAATTTGGTTTCCTTACCTAATGAGGATATACTTTACGTGAAGGAAGTGAGGTGAAGATTCAGATGGTAAGTTTGTCACATGAGGGAAGATTAAGTGTGTAGGTGATCTCATTGCAAAATTCTTTCAGGTTTTAAGCACAGAGGATGTTTCCTCAGCTGAGGAGTCTAGAACCAGAAGTCACAGTCTCAGAAAAAGGGGTAGGCTAGTTAACACTGAGATGAGGAGAAATTTCTTCACACGGAAGATGGTGAATCTTTGGAACTCTCTACCCCTGAAGGCGTGGAGGTTCAGTCACTGAGTTCACTGGAATTTAGCTCAGGCAGGTGCGAGGTGATGCATTTTGGGAAGTTAAGCCAGGACAAGGTGTACACATAGAACAGTACAGCACAGAACAGGCCCTTCGGCCCACAATGTTGTGCCGACATAGCTAATCCCTCCAACTTACAGAATGCCCATATCCCTCTATTTTCCTCTCATTCATGTGCCCATCCAAGCCCCTCTTAAAAGCCCCCGATGAATTTGCCTCCACCACCCTATCAGGCAACACATTCCAGGCATCCACAACTCTCTCAGTTAAAAAAAACTTACCCCTCACATCTGTTCTGAACCTACCCCCTCTCATCTTAAATGCATGCCCTCTGGTATTGGATCGCTCAATAATGGGAAAAAGATATTGCTTGTCCACCCTATCTATGCCCCTCATAATTTTAACCACTTCCAACAGATCACCCCTCAGCCTCTGCTGCTCCAGAAAAAAGAGCCCAAGTTTGTCCAGCCTCTCCTGATAGCACATGCCCTCTAATCCAGGCAGCATCCTGGTAAACCTCCTCTGCACCCTCTCTAAAGTCTTGACATCCTTCCTATAATGAGGTGACCAGAACTGCACACAATACTCTAAATGCGGCCTAACCAGAGTTCTATAGAAATGCATCATAACCTCTTGACTCCTATACTCCATATCTCAATTAATGAAAGCAAGCATTCCATGAGCCATCTCAACCAGCCTATCTACCTGTTTAGCCACTTTCAATGAGCCATGGACTTGCACCCCAAGGTCTCTCTGCTCTTCAACATTGTTAAGGGTCTTGCCTTTTAGAGTGCACTACCTCTTGACATTAGTGAGTGCAGGACCCTGGGGAGTGTTATTGAACAGAGGGACCTTGGAGTAGAAGTATATGGTTCTCTGAAGGTGGCGACACAGGTGAAGTAGATGTATGGTACGCTTGCCTTCAGCGGCTGAGGCATTGAGTATAGGAGTTGAGATATCATGTTATAGTTGTACAGATTGTGTGCAGTTCTGGTCACCAGACTACAGGACGGATGTGATTAAACTGGAGAAGATGAAGAAAATATTGACAGGAATGGAGTGGAGGGCTTGGATTATCAGGAAAGATGAGGTAGGCTGCGACTGTTTGCCTTGCAGCAAAGAAGGACAAAGGGTGACCTTATAGGGGTTTATAAAATCACAAGGGGGCTAGATAGGGTAGATAGCTACAGTTTTTTTTCCCCAGGGTAGGGGTGTCCAAAACTAAAGGGTGCAGGTGTAAGATGAGAGGGAAAGATTTAAAGGGGATTTGAGGGGCAAGTTTGTCACAGAGGGTGCTGGGTATATGGAACGAGCTGCCAGAGGAGGTGTTAAAGGCAGTTACCATTACAGTGTTTAAGAGACATTTGGAAAGATACATGGATAGGAAAGGTTTGAAGGGATATGGGCCAAATGCAAGTAAATGGGATTAGTGTTGATAGACATCTTGGTCAGCATGGATAAATTGGGCTGAAGGACCTTCCTGTGCTGTATAACTCTATGACTCTAAGAATACAGTCCTAATGCGGGCGAATAGAATAGATTAGAATAGATAGGCGGCATGGTAGCGTAGCGGTTAGCATAACATTATTACAGCGCCAGCGACCCGGGTTCAATTCCGGCTGCTGTCTGTAAGGAGTTTGTGTGTCTGCGTGGGTTTCCTCTGGGTGCTCCCGTTTCCTCCCACATTCCAAAGACGTACGGGTTAGGAAGTTGTGGGCATGCTATGTTGGTGCCGGAAGCGTGGCAACACTTGCGGACTGCCCCCAGAACACTCTACGCAAAAGACGCATTTCACTGTGTGTTTCGATGTACATGTGACTAATAAATAAATATCAAATATCAAAGAGGTCAGCATGGACATGGTGGACCGAAGGGTTTGTTTCTGTTCTGTGCATCACTCTGATTCTATGACTCTATAATTTAATCCTTTAACCTGATCCCCATTTGGGCTCTTGCGTCCAGCTTCCAAAAGGTCCTTTCACCTTTTGTTTGCCTGCAGTTACACAACAGTTGTAACAGCCAATCATTTCAGCTAATTTTGTCCTTTTAACCCCCACCCAACCAACATGAAGAACAAACACAGTACAAGGGTCTTACTGACCTGAATCTTTCATTGATAAGGTAAAACAATAAAACATACTGAGTTCACAAGTCAGGGACCAGAGCTGGCTGTTAATGTGTAGATGTTAACTTGGAACTGGTCACTTGGAGATGTGTAGATCCACACTATATTCTGCATTCTGTTTTCTAGTACTATTGATGTACTTATGTCTGGCATGATCTGCCCGGATTACACACAAACGAAGATTTGCACTATTCTTACATGTGATGATAAACCGATACCAATAAGGTTCACTTCGAAGCATTCTTGCAGTGGTGCTGAGTCAAAAGGAGCAAGTCGCATTCCAGAGATTTGAGCAGAGTCCTGGCCTTGACCTTTCAGTGTAAAACTGAGGGAACGCTGCACTCTTGGAAGTGCCATCTTTTAGAATATACATTATACTGCTCCCATACCCACTCTGTCATTATAACAAGAAGCCAAGCCACTATTTTGATAAGGAGCATCAAAGTTTGCCCTGGTGTGTTGGCTAATATTTACCCCTCGGTCAACAGGACTATTGGTCATTATCATATTCCTGTATAGTCGGAGCTTGCAATGCGCACATCCACTGCTGCGTACAAACCCGCTACTGTGTTTCTTACTGAATTCATTCCCAACGTTCTTCATTGACTTTAACAGAAACTGCAAATTCAGCCCGCTACCCTGTCGGTCAGAGGTGATGATGTTCACATTGTGTCAGGCTGGCACTAACTATGAGAACACAGCACAGGTCGTTATGATTAAATATGGAAATACTGCACTTGCTGAAAGTCTGAGAGAATTGCAAATGCCGCTTTGATTTAATCTGCAGACTAAACCTCTGAGGCTCTGCGAGGGAAGAAGATAATTGACAGAGCATTTCTTACTCACCCACTGCTACTGTGTCCAAGTGTCAAGAACACATGAGCAGGAGTAGGCCACTCAGCCCCTCAAGCCTGCTCTACCACTCAAGACAATCATGGCTGATCTATGCTGGCCTCAACTCCTCTTCTGTGCCAGTTCCCCATCACCCTCAATACCTCAATTTTTCAAAATAGTTATCTATCTCCACCTTAAATATATCTAATGATCTGGCTTCCACCACCCTCAGGGGGCAGAAAATTCCAGAGATTCACTCCCCCCTAAGAGAAGAAGTCTCTGCACATTGCAGTTGCAGGTTAAGATAATATGTTTATTAGTCACATGTACATCGAAACACACAGTGAAATGCGTCTTTTTGCGTTACTGAGAATGTGCTGGGGGCAGCCCGCAAGTGTCGCCACGCTTCCAGCACCAACATAGCATGCCCACAACTTCCTAACCCATACGTCTTTGGAATGTGGGAGGAAACCAGAGCACCCGGAGGAAACCCACGCAGACACGGGGAGAACGTACAAACTCCTTACAGACAGTGGCAGGAATTGAACCCAGGTCGCTGGCGCTGTAATAGAGTTACACTAACCACTACACTACCGTGGTAAAACAGCAATTTTCACGACATATGTCAGTGATAATAAACCTGGTTCTGATTCTGAAGTGATCAGCCAGTTATTTTGTGGCTATGTTTTCTTGTATGTGACTCTCCCACTAGTGCAAACATCCCATCATCTGCTCTGTGAAGCTCCCAGCTTGCCCCTCATTCTTCTAAACTCCAAGGAATACTTAGCCAAACTAGCCAGCCTCTCTTGATAGGACAAGGGGTGCCCAGTATCTTTATCACTTGCACATATATGCTCATCCACTTATATAAGTTAGTCATACGTGGAACATAGTGGGGTTGTGGATAGTGGGGAAGGTTGTCAAAGGATTCAGCAGGATATAGAGCAGTTGGAGATATGGACAGAGAAATGGCAGATGGAGTTTAATCCAGACAAGTGTGAGGTGTTGCACTTTGGGAGTTCAAAGATAATAGAAAAGTATATGTACGAGTTGGACATCCCCCAGCAGTCCTCTGGAAGCCGAACTTCCTATAGCTTCGTGACTTGCAACGTGAAGGCAGTGAGACAGATGTTGATTGCTTCCTTAAACAGAGGGCTTGGGAAGACATTGACAAGTCAGAACGAGCTAGGGTGTTGAATTTGTCCCAGATTAATACCACGGATTTGGAAAGGCAGGATAGTTGAAGGAAAGGATAATAATGGGATCTGACAATCCTTTGATTTACTTATGTTTTGGTTTGTGAGCATCACCAACAAAAGCAGCAATTATTGTTCATCTCCAACTGCCCTTGAGTAGGTGGTGGCGAGCCACTTTCTTGATACTTCAGTCCTTCTGGTGAAGGCACTCTGATAGTATTGTTGGGAATGGAGATCGGGATTTAGACCCCATGACGACAAAGGGCCGACAATTTAGAATGATGTATGACGTGGAGGAGAAGCTCTCAGTGTTCCCCTGCGCACACTGCCCTGGTCATGCTGAAGGAGCCTGGGTGAGTACATTTTGTAGACGGCACATGCTGAATCCACAATGTGATGTGCAGTGATGTGGGAAGAACAAGGATAAGTTTTAATGTGGATAACTGACACCAACACCGACTGGTACATCGCAACACTTTCAAAACCCACTCATCCGGAGCACTCATTGATGCATTTCCAATAACTCCACCTCCTATTAGTTGGCAAGAAGCTGTCTAGTTCCTTCCTGAAACACTTTGAAGTTTCTTGTCCAACCACCCATGCTAGTAACCTGTTTCACATGTTTACCACTCCTGAATCTTAGTGCAGCGGTTAGTGTAACGCTATTACAGTGCCAGCAACCCGGGTTCAATTCCGGCCGCTGTCTGTAAGGAGTTTGTATGTTCGCCCGGTGACTGCGTGGGTTTCCTCCGGGTGCTCCGGCTTCCTCCCACGTTCCGAAGACATACAGGTTAGGAAGTTGCGGGCATGCTATGTTGGTGTCGGAAACATGGCGACACTTGCGGGTTGTCCCCAGAACACTCTACGTAAAAGATGCATTTCACTGTGTGCTTCAATGTACATGTGACTAATAAAGATATCTTATCTTATAAAAGGCAGACCCATCACTGAAGGTCAATCCTTCATGCATTGGGAATTCTGGAATTCTGTCTCAATGATCTCAACTAATAATTTAATCTTTCTAGCTGTATGAGCAGTACAAATGTCCTGTCTGCTTTTTTGTATTTGTTTTATTGTCTTCATTCTTTAAATATGATCTCTTGCGCTTACACCTCACACCAGCCTTAGAGCTAGTGTGTTCAAGTTTTCCAAAATCTCCTTCAGCAGTGACCATGGTGATTTCTGTGATTCATGGCAATGTGTTTAGGGTTGGAAGGTTAGAGTGTGACTCTCACCAACTTTTATTGATGCACCATAGAAAGCATCCTACCTGGATGCATCACAGCTTGGGACGGCAACTGCTCTGCCCAGGACCGCAAGAAACTGCAGAGAGTTGTGGACACAGCCCAGCGCATCACGGAAACCAGCCACCCCTCCATGGACTCTGTCTGTAGCTCTCACTGTCTTAGTGAAGCAGCCGGCATAATCAAAGACCCCACCCACCCGGGTCATTGTTTCTTCTCTCCTCTTCCATCGGTGGAAGATACAGGAGCCTGAGTGCACGTAGCACCAGGCCTAAGGACAGCTTCTATCCCACTGTGATAAGACTATCGAATGGTTCCCTTATACAATGAGATGGACTCTTGACCTCACGATCTACCTTGTTGTGACCTCGCACCTTATTGCACTGTACTCTCTCTGTAGCTGTGACACGTTACTCTGTACTGTTATTGTTTTTACCTGTACTACCTCAATGCACTCTGTACTAACTCATTGTAACTGCACTGTGTAATGAATTGACCTGCACGATCGGTATGCAAGACAAGTTTTTCACTGTGCCTCAGTACAAGTGACAATAATAAACCAATACCAATGAGGGATGCATCTCCCCTTTCCCTCTACCCTAACCCCCTCCATCCTAAAAACCCCAGGTATCTGTATCCAGGACATCTTCAAACATACACAACCTGGCCTTGACGTACATTGTGGCAACCACACACTGAACAGCAATTCATTCCAAAGAATCTCAAACTCACTGCAAAATTATTGACTGTTTTACCATCCCTATCTGGGCTATCGTCCAGTGTAATTATTTACTTTATTGAGTAAACCTCTCCATGGTTTGCAATCTGAGTGAACCAGATATGACAGAAGGTTTCCATGACCTGAAACTGCAGGATTGCGTAACACAAACCCTAAGTTAGTCCAAGCAAATGTTCATTTGTCTCGATGGATGGCACTTTCACTGCAAGTCAATAGGACAAAGGTTTGAATCCCACACGTAATATGTAGAACAATTAAGACGGAGACCAGTTTCGGTGGGGAGCGAACTCTCAAGTCATGTGTCCTGTACTTCTGGTTGAGGAATCAATTGAAGCTCCTCAGGAGTCCCTGTGGACATTTCTCCCTCAGAGAAGGTAGCCAAACATAGCTTCATCGGTCATTCATCTGGTTTTAATCATTGTTGCTTGTGCTGGGGAGATGTGGAGGTTTTAGCTCAATGGGAAGCATTCACACCTTTAAGTTGGAAGGTTGTGGGTTCAAGCCCCACTCCAGACACCAGAGCACAAAACCCCTTCCGGCTGACCCTTTCTCAAGTCTCCAATGCTCCCCTTCATCTTGGACACCCCCTTCAGGCCTTTGACCCTCTCTTAACCCTTTCATCTCCTATTGCCACAGTGATGTTGACCACCTCGACTTCTCCACTCCCCTGATCCGCTCCAATCTCACACCCTCCAAACGTGCAGCATTCCATTCACTTTGCACCGAAATGTCAACAGTTCCTTCCCCCAACAGACACCACTTGACCTGCTGAGTTCCTCCAGCAGATTGTTTGTTGCTCCATAGCACAAAATCCAAAGCAGAAAGTGAGTCCAGATGAAGGGTCTCGACTCGAAACATTGACTGTTCGTTTCCCTCCATAGATGCTGCCTGACCAGCACCTTTGTGTTACCACAAAATCCACACTGACTTTCCAGAGCAGTGCCAAGGGAATGCTGCACTGCTGGAGATGTCGTCCTCTGAATGAGACAGTAAACTGAGGTCCCGTCTTGCCTCCCAGTGCTACAAGTTCTGAATTTCACGCCAGTGACCTGGCCAATAGCTATAGCCCGACTAACATGACTACAATGTTCCATCTGCTATCAGCTTAATAAGGATCTTACTGTGCACAAATTGCCTGCCAGGTTCCCAACAATGGCTCAGTGACCATGCTTCACTAATACTTCTTGGGCTATAAATGGGTTCAGGAAGTTTGAACTTTTAGTTAAGTGTAATCTAGTTCCTTCTTCCAATTTAGTAAGAACATCGACACTTTTAAAATGTTCTGTGACATTTCAGGATGACAATAACTAATAACTTTTATCGATGCACCATAGAAAGCATCCTATCTGGATGCATCACGGCTTGGTATGGCAACTGCTCTGCCCAGGACCGCAAAAAGCTGCAGAGAGTTGTGGACACAGCCCAGCGCGTCATGGAAACCAGCCTCCCCTCCATGGACTCTGTCTTTACCTCTCGCTGCCTTGGTGAAGCAGCCAGCATAATCAAAGACCCCACCCACTCGGATCATTCTCTCTTCTCTCCTCTTCCATAGAAACCATAGAAAACAACAGCACAGAAAACAGGCCATTTGGCCCTTCTAGTCTGTGCCGAAACATTATTCTGTTAGTCCCATTTACCTGCCCCCGGCCCATACCCCTCCAGACCTCTCTCGTCCATGTATCTTTTTTTGTAGTTTTAAGAATAAATTGGATAGATACATGGAATTGGATAGATACATGGATTCCATCAGGTAGAAGATGCAGAAGCCTGAGGGCACGTACCACCAGCCTTAAGGACAGCTTCTACCCCACTGTGATAAGACTATTGAATGGTTTCCTTATACGATGAGATAGACTCTGACCTCACAATCTACCTTGTTGTGACCTTGCACCTTACTGTCTGCCTGCACTGCACTTCCTCTGTAGCTGTGACACTTTACTCTGTACTGTTATTGTTTTTACCTGTACTACCTCAATGCACTCTGTACTAACTCAATGTAACTGCACTGTGTAATGAATTGATCTGTACGAGTGGTATGTAAGACAAGTTTTTCACTGTACCCCGGTACAAGTGACAATAATAAACTAATACCAATACAAGTACATTGCAGAAATTAAAAAAGTAATTGCAGAGCAAAGGAAGGACTTATTTCTTGCTGAATGGTTGAGAAATTCTGCCTGGAAAATTGGAAAAAACCTGTACCAACATACATATATCAGGGGATATATCAAGTTTCCGCTGTCCTACCTAGCAGTTCCTGGGAACATAGAGAGTTAAGGATTGTTTACTGGGATATGGGGGATGACATTTATTAGCCATCACTTGAGAGAAGGCAGTGAACTCTGTTTTTGGTCAGGTAGGGAACTTGGGTTGATCCAGTGATGATAACAGATGGAAATATGTGCCCAAGTCAAGATGTGGTCTAACATGGAAGGGGTTAGAGTTATCATGTGTCTGTTGTTGTAGAGTCATACAGCATGGAAACAGGCCCTACTTCCCAACCAATCCATGCTAACCAAGATGCCCATCTAAGCTAGTCCCATCTGCCCACATTTGGTCCATATCCCTCTACACCTTTCCTATCCATGTACTTATCCAAGTGCCTTTTAAATGTTGTTATTGTACCTGCTTCAACCACTTCCTCTGGCAGCTCATTCCATGTATGGACCACCCTCTGGGTGAAAATGTTACCCCTCAGGTTCCTACTAAATCTCTCCCCTCTCACCTTCAACCTGTGCGCTCTTGTTCTTGATTCCCCTACCCTTAGAAAAACACTGACTATGGGGACGTTCACCCTATCTCTGCCCCTCAAGAGTTTATACGCCTCTATAAGGCCACCCCTCATTCCTTACCTATCTTCCAAGTCCTCCAGAAAAATGAAACTCGTGATGAGAGTGTGAGGACACTGATTGCACCTCATCCTTCAAAGGTCAGCCTGGAGCTATGCAAGTGCTGGAGGTTCAGACTTTACTCAGTGAATCAACGTATGTAAAAGGTTGTTGTCTAAGTCCAAGTCTACTGATCAGCAGCCAAACAAACCTCAGTGGAGATCAAAAACAACTTTGTTTACCATAGCCCCTTTATTGGTATTGGTTTATTATTGTCACTTGTACTGAGGTACAGTGAAAAACTTGTCTTGCATACCGATCATACAGGTCAATTCATTACACGGTGCAGTTACGTTGAGTTAGTACAGAGTGCATTGAGGTAGTACAGGTAAAAACAATAACAGTGCAGAGTAAAGTGTCACAGCTACAGAGAAAGTGCAGTGCAATAAGGTGCAAGGTCACAACAAGGTAGATCGTGAGGTCAGAGTCCATCTCATTGTATAAGGGAACCGTTCAATAGTCTTATCACAGTGGAATAGAAGCTGTCCTTAAGTCTGGTGGTACGTGCCCTGAGGCTCCTGTATCTTCTACCTGATGGAAGAGGAGAGATGAAAGAATGACCAGGGTGGGTGGGGTCTTTGAATAAGCTGGCTGCTTCGCCAAGGCAGTGAGAGATAAAGGCAGAGTCCAAGGAGGGGAGGCTGGTGTCCGTGATGCGCTAGGCTGTGTCCACAACTTTAACTAGGTCGACAAACAGTCTGCTGAAGGAATTTAGCGGGTCAAGCAGCATCTATGGGGGGGGGGGGGGGGGGGGGGGGGGGGAGGGGGGGAAGGGAGTATTGATATTTTGGGTCGAAACCCTGCATTAGGACAATACCAGATGCTGCTCGACCCAACGAGTTCCTCCAGCAGATTGTAGCTCCAGATTCCAGCATCTGCAGTCTCTTGTGCTTCCTTTTAATGAGGTGCTTTGTTGGAATCTTATTAAATAAAGGTCAATACCAAGCCACATTACTGGGGATGCAGGCCAAAAGCTTGATCTAAGATATGGATCAGTACCATCTTAAAAGAAGGGGGAATTCTGGTCTCGGGCAGAATGAGAGAAAGAGAAGATGAGGCTCATGGATGGCAATAGGAGGGAGAATCGGAGAGGGGTAGTGATCCATTGGCAGACACTATGGAGCGGTACTGAGGGGGTTGAGTTGGGGGGAGGGGGATTGACACGATCACATCTAATAGGGCCTACTAGAGGTGACATCTTGGGAACGTAGTTGGCAACTGCAGTGCCCCATAATTGGAATAGTCCCCAGTTATATTGGGTCCTCAGTCTCCTCTGTCTCTCTTGTGGTGGTGGGTTTAGCAACTCTTCTGATTCATTGCTTAGTTGAATAAATAACTAATTTACCCTTAATTTGTTCAGCCTATTGCTCAGCAATCAAAACCTGCACTAACCTCCCCCATGGACTAGGTATTGAGCATTTCATTAGCTTAATTTTGGATTACGCAACCCTCTTTGAAACACACCACTGATTAATGGGTTAAATTGCAAGCAGCTGATTATATTTCACAGACATGAGAGACCACAGATGCTGGAACCTGGAGCAAAAAAAAACCAAGCAAACTGCTGGAGGAACTCAGCTGGTCGAGCAGCAGCTGTGGAGGGAGAGAACTTGTTGACTTTCAGGGTCATAACCCAAAACAATGGCGACAATGGCTAACACGAGGGGACATAATTTTAAGGTGATTGGAGGAAGGTATAAGGGGGATGTCAGGGGTAAGTGTTTTAGACAGAGAGTGGTGGGTGTGTGGAACACACTGCCGGCAGAGGTTGTGGGGGCAGATACATTAGGGACATTTAAGAGTCTCTTAGATAGACACATGACTGATAGAAAAATGGGGGGGGGGCTATGTGGGAGGGAAGGGTTAGATAGATCTTAGAGCAGAATAAAATGTTGGCACAACATTGTGGGCCGAAGGGCCTGTACTGTGCTGTAATGTTCTATGTTCTATGAAACATCAATTCACCTACCTCCATAGATGCTGCTCGACCCGCTGAGTTCCTCCAGCTGTTTATTTTTTGCTGATTATATTTCAGTAAGTAGAGCACAAAAGCACTTTAAAAAAAAGACACTCAGCAAATGCAGTGGGAAAAAGGATGGAATATTTTGAATATTAAAAGAAGATATAACAAGAGTATTCTGAGGTGGTGAGTTGTGCAAAATCGAGGTCACCCTAACCCACACAGGCCAATGTTGCCAAGTGTGGCAGAGAGAGACTGCAAATAAACTTTTAAAACAGACAGGCCAATCTCCCTTCACGATCACTACAATGACAGGCATCAAAGACCTTGATAACAGGCTGACTTCTGCCACTTTGAAAAAAGTTTAATACCTTGCTTTTCATCGGTGTACAATTATAGAGGAAAGGGATTGGTTACAGAGGAGGGTGAATGTGGTCACATGCACCTGAGAACTTGCTATAAAGGGGCACACAGAGAGAGCCATCAGGTGCCTTGCTGTTTATAACAATGGGGTGGATTATCTTAGCACTCACCTTTGGTCTTGTGGGTAAGTTTATTCTAGTACATCTTCCGGGTCTTGGAGAGAGTGCCGAGGAGATTTACTGGTATCAGGGATGAGGGACCTCAGTTAAGTGGGGAGACGGGGAAGATTTAATAAGTGTGCAGGATATTCTGAAGGGTTTTGTTGGAGGAGATCAGGAAAATGTGAATGATTGGTTGACAAAGGATTCTGGATAAATGGCAAGAAAGAGAAAGTAGATGAGGAGATTTTTATCTTACTCTTATGACTTTTTTGCAGTCGAAGTATACTACTAAAAGAATGGAAGCAAATTCCACAGTAAATTATAAAATGGAATTGGATAGATGCTTCTCCTAAAAGTCTTGTAGGATAGTGAGGAGAAAATAGGGGATTGAGATCAATTGGGCACAGCATAAACCTGCTGGGCCAAATGGCCTCTTTCTACACTGATAGATTGAAGTTTAATCATATACAGCGACAGCACAGTGGCACAGCTAGTAGGGCCGCTGCCTCACAGCACCAGCGACCCAGGTTCAATCCTGACCTCAGGTGCTGTCAAGGTGGAGTTTGCACGTTCTACCTGTGACCGTGTGGGTTTCCGCCGGGTGCTCCGGTTTCCTCCCACATCCCAACGACGTGCGCATTGGGGTCAGTTAATTCCCAACTCTAAGTTGCCTCTGGTGTGTAGGTGAGCAGGAAGAACTGACAGAATGCAGAGAGCGTAAATAAGTCGGATTAATGTAGGAATAGTGTAAATGGGTGGTTAATGGTCTGCGCAGATTTGACTCAAGTGAAATATTAAGTAAAAACTAACAGTAAGTTTGCAAATTGTTTTGTGAACTTCCCCTTCATTTTAAGATTTTTCTTATTCTTTTGACCCCACAGGAAGCCAGAAACTGCAGTATGGTAAGGATTTCTTCTCTTAAGAATGCCAATTTTTATTAACTTACAGGCCCTGTTGGTAGTTAATAGATCACTGACTGCTTTTCACTTGCAGAGCCTGTTTTCAATATAAAGAACACTTATCTTTACCAGTATAGCGGGGTCGTGTTGACGGGCCTTCCAGAAAATGGCTTGGCTAAGGGAGGACTTAAGATCACCAGCAAAGTGCAAATTACTTCGATAGACCACAAAAAACATCTTCTCAAGGTAAGGAGCTTTTACCTTCTGGGACTGCAGCTACCCAGCATAAGTTAAGTTATTCTGATGTCCTTCCATCCAGTCCATCTTCATGGTGCTTTACATCAGGAAGGCTAACAGTATTGTCAAGGATGCCTGCCACCCTGGCCATTGCCTTTTCTCTCTTGGTATTGGTATTGGTTTATTATTGTCACTTGTACCGAGCTACAGTGGAAAAACTTGTCCTGCATATTGATGGTACAGGTCAATTCATTACACAGTGCAGTTACATTGAGTTAGTACAGAGTGCATTGAGGTTGTACAGGTGAAAACAATAACAGAATACGGAGAAAAGTGTCACAGCTACAAAGTGCATTGCAGGTAGACAATAAGGTGCAAGGTAGATCGTGAGGTCAGAGTCCATCTCATCATATAAGGGAACCGTTCAATAGTCTTACCACAGTGGGATAGAAGCTGTCCTTAAGCTTGGTGGTACATGCCCTCAGGCTCCTGTATCTTCTGTCTGATGGGAGAGAAGAGAAGAGAGAATGACCCAGGTGGGTGGGGTCTTTGATTATGCTGGCTGCTTCACCAAGGCAGCGAGAGGTAAAGACAGAGTCCATGGAGGGGAGGCTGGTTTCCGTGATACGCTGGGCTGTGTCCACAACTCTCTGCAGTTTCTTGTGGTCCTGGGCAGAGCAGTTGCCGTACCAAGCCGCGATGCATCCAGATACCTTCTGGGAGAAGATACAGGAGCTTGAAAGCTCAGATGACCAGAATCAAGAGCAGCTTCTTCCCCACTGCTGTCAGACTCCTGAACCAGTCACCTCTTCCACATCCCCTTCCCGATGGTGCTGCCACGTTCTCAAACCCTTAACTCTACCTCTTCCTCTACGGTTATTTTAGCTTTTTCTTTTGCACTCCTCAGTTTGCACCACTATACTATCGGTTTTGCACTCATCGCTGTACTTATCGTTGTGTTTATCATGATCACGTACCCTGTTTACTCTGTGAGCTTCATGCGATCAAGGAATTTCATTGCATCATGGTGTGCATGATAATAAACTGAACTAAACTACATCAGAAGGTATGCTTTCTGTTTGTGGCCTTGCAAAATCTCGTTGGAAACCAGATCACAGATGCCTGATTTCGTGAGCTGTGCCCCTGAGCCAGAAATTAATGTTCAGTTTTCTGTTTACTTTTCAGCTAAATAAAAAAAACACTGAAAACCTGAAGCACTGTAGTAGAGGCAGAAAGATGGTTAATGTTTTGGTTGAGACACTACATCAGGTCCTAATGCAGAGTCTTGACCCGGAATGTCGACCATCCCACTGCCTCCACAGATGCTGCCGGACCCGTTGGGTCTCTCTAGCAGTTTGTTTCGTGCTCCAGATCCCAGCAACATTGTGTCTCCTCATGGACCCTTGTTGACCAATGGAAAACTCAGAGACAAAACACTGTCGGATCCAGTTATTTTCGAGTCCACAGGTTCTTTCAGGAGTCCAGGAATGAGTTGAAAACAACTTGGTGCTCCACAAAGTTTTATTGGAAAAGTTTAAGACAAAGAAACAGTCACAGAGCACATGGCACTAGCTTTACTACTGGGAGATGAGCCGAGACAAAAGGAAATAAAAATGAGCTCGGGCTGGGAGGGGGTGGGGAAGGGAGCAAGAAATAGAGAGAGAGAGAGAGAGAGAGAGAGAGAGAGAGAGAGAAAGAGAGAGGCGAGAGAGAGAGAGAGATAAGCAAGAGAGTGATTAACAAAAAGCAACACCTTTCATACTTGAGATAAAGGGTACTCCTTAGCTAACAATAGTCCAATCAGAAAACCTATTAGATACCTGTGGCCAAACCAAACAATGAGAACACACATATTCACCTGATGGACGAACCAATAAGCTAGGAAGTGGCCATTCCTTGTGCAGCCACTTGTGGTGTATTAACCACTAGACATGTTAAAAAAAACTATATAAACAGTAGAATCCAACACACGATTAAGATTTGGATTGAAAACAGAAAATGTAGGAAACACTCAGAAGGTCAAGCAGCGTGGAAAGAGAAGCAGTGTTAACAATTGCACGTTACCAAGGGGAATCTCCATCCACGGATGCTGTCTCACCTGTTGAGTGTTTCTAGCATCATATGTCCTTATTTCAGGTTTCCAGCATCTGTAGATTTTTAATATTCAGGTTAAGACTTAGGTTGGTGAAACCGTGCCAGAACTGAATGGGAACAAGAAAATGGGAGAGGGAGGATCAGGAGCTATTACAGATCAACGATTCTAGTCAGATTCTGTTGTTCTCCAGTCGTTAGTTAGATGTTGTGTGCTGTCCACAATGACAACATCTCCCTTTTAGGCAGTTCTTTCCTTTGCCATAGAGCTAGTCCCTGACTTATTAAAGCTCTGAACCTTCCCTAGGTAATGCTGTGAATCCTTTGCTTAGAATATAGAACAGTACAGCACATGAACAGGCCCTTCAGCCCAAAATGTCTGTGCTGACCATGATGCCAATTTAACCTAATCCCATCTGCCTGCATATGGTCTATATCCCTCCATTCCCTACCTGTTCATGTGTCTGTCTAAATGCCTCTTAAACGTTGCTACTGTATCTGATTCTATCACCACCACCCCTGGCAGCCCATTCCAGGCACCCACCACTCTCTGTGTAAAAAAACCTTGCCCCGCACATCTCCTTTGAACTTTCCCCCTCTCACCTTTAACCTATGCCCTCTAGTAATTGACATTTCCACGCTGAGAAAAGTACTAGCTACCCAATCTATGCCTCTCGTAATTTTATATACTTCCATCAGAATCAGATTTATTATCACTGATAATAAACTTTGTTGTTTTGTGGCAGCAGTACGGTGCAAAGACATAAAGTTACCATAAATTACAAATAAAAATAAATAGTGCAAAAAAAAAGGAATAACGAAGTAGTGTTTATGGGTTCATGGACTGTTCAGAGATCTGACGGCGAAGGGGAAGAAGCTGTTTCTGAATCGTTGAGTTTGGGTCTTCAGGCTCCTGCACCTCCTCCCCGATGGTAGTGACGAGAAGAGGGCATGTCTTGGATGGTGACGGTCCTTAGTGACGGATGCTGCCTTCTTGAGGCACCGCCTCTTGAAGATGTCCTCGATATTGCCCCTCAGACTCCAATGCTAGACTGTGATCTCCATTGTCTGATCTGCTTCAAATGTCTTCTATAGTCATAGAATCATACGGCAGACAAACAGGCCCTTCAGCCCACAGAGTCTATGCTGACAGTCAAGCACCCATTTACACTAATCCTGCTCTAATCGCATTTTATCCTCCCCACATTCCCATCAACTCCCCCCAGATTCTACCACTCACCTATACACTGGGGGCAATTTACAGCGGCCAATTATCCCACCAACCCACATGCCTTTGGGATGAGAGAGGAAACCAGAACACCCAGAGGAAAGCCACTGGATCACAGGGAGAATGTGCAGGCTCCACACAAGCAGTACCAGAGGTCAGGACTGAACATGCATCACTGGAGCTGTGAGGTAGTAGCTCTACCAGCTAGATAGTGTAAGGGCAGGCATGGTAGTGTTGCAGTTAGCGTAACGCTATTACAGCGCCAGCAACCAGGGTTCAATTCCCACCACCGTCTGTAAAGAGTTTGTACATTCTCCCTGTGTGTCTGCATGGGTTTCCTCCGGGTGCTCCAGTTTCCTCCCACATTCCAAAGGTGTACAGGTTAGGAAGTTGTGGGCATGCTACATTGGCACCAGAAGCATGGCAACACTTGCAGGCTGCCCCCAGAACACTCTACACAAAGATGCATTTCACTGTGTGTTTCGATGTACATGTGACTAATGAAGATATCTTATCTTATCTTAAATTGGTTTATTATTGTCACATATACCTAGGTACAATGAAGAACTTGTCTTGCATACTGTCCATACGGATCAATCCATTACACCGTTCATTGAGGTAGTACAAGGGAAAACAATAACAGAATGCAGAATAAAGTGTAACAGTTACAGAGAAAGTGCAGTGCAGACAGACAATAAGGTGCAAAGCCATAACGAAGTAGATTGTGAGGTCAAGAGTCCATCTTATCGTAGCTGCTGTGTACTGTGTTGCTCTCTAATTCGATTTCTTCTCACTGAGCAGCTTCCGTTGAGTACATACATCTTGGATACCATCATGTAATCTCGCAATATCTCCTCCAAACCTGAACCACAGTCCCACCAGACTGTTGGCCAGTGAGTTCCACAATTTATACCCATCAACGATGAAGGAACTGTGATATATTTCCAAGTCACGATGGTCTAGACTATATCCTTAAATGTAATCAATGAATGGTAGAAAAATGATAACTCAAAGATCAGTCTTGGTGATTGGTTTATTATTGTCACATGTACCGAGACACAGTGAAAAGCTTTTGTTTGTGTGCCATCCAGGCAGATCATTCCATACTTAAGTACATCAAGGTAGTAAAAAGGAAAACAGAATGCAGAATATAATGACAAAGAGAGACACAAAAGATTGCAGATGCTGGAATCTGGAGCAACGCACAAAGTGCTGGAGGAACTCAGCAGGTCAGGCAGCATCTATGGAGGGAAATCGACAGTCGACGTTTCGAGCTGAGACCCTTCATCAGGACTGGTGCAGAATATATTGTTGCAGTTACAGAGAAAGTGCAGTGCAGGTATACAAATGAAGTGCAAGGGCCACGATGATGTAGATTGGAAGATGAAGAGCTCATCTTTTAGCACGAGAGGTCCGTTCAAGAGTCTGATAACAGCAGGATTGAAGCTGTCCTTGAACCTGGTGGTACGTGCTTTCAAGCTTTTATATCTTCTGCCTGACAAGAGAGGGGAGAAGAGAGAATGTCTGGGGTGGGAGGGGACCTTGATTATGTTGGCTGCCTTCCCGTGGCAGCGGGAGGTGTAGCTGGTACTCACTGAAGGCACGTAATATATTTTTAAAGCACCTTATTCTTTTCTATCCTCAAGGTCAGCTCACCTCAAATCTATGAGTACATTGGAATTTGGCCGGATGAGGATTTTATTCCATCTCCGAAGTTGACTCGGAAACTGAGTCCCCAACTGAGCCAGCCTGTAATATTTGAGTACAACCGGGGGCGAGTTGGAAATATCATCGCCCATTCAAACATTCCCGAAAACATCCTCAATATCCTCCGGGGCATTCTCAACATCCTGCAGATCAGCATTAAGAGGAATCAAAACATCTATGATTTGCAAGAGGTATTTTGTTTTCGATTGCAATCATTTACAGGGTACAGCCTTGGTGGTGAGGGACATTAATTGCCCAAACCTAATTTTCTGTAAAAGAGTAATGGTGAGCAGCATACCACATGGTGAAGGGATTCCCACTGGCAGGGAATTCCAGGATATTCATGGAATCATCGAGCGATAGAGCTCGGAAAAAGGTCCATCAGTCTACCGAGTCTTCGCTGATAGGCGAGTACCCACCTTTACACTCTTGACCAGCTAGGAAAATCGGCTGAAAAATGGCTGATGGAGTTTAATGCAATCGCGTGTGAGGTGATGCACTTTGGGAGGACAAACCAGGGTAGAACTTGCACAGTGAATGGCAGGGCTCTGAGGTGTGCGGTACCTGGGAATACAGGTCCATAGTTCCTTGACAGTGGTGTCACAGGTAGAGAGGGTTGCAAAGAGAGCTTTTGGCACTTTGGCCTTCATAAATCAGGGCACTGAGTACTGGAGTTGGGAAGTTATGTTGAAATTGTGCAAGACGTTGGTGAGGCTGAATTTAGTGTGCAGTTCTGGTCACCTACTTACAGGAAAGATATCAATAAGCTTGAAAGAGTGCAGAGCAAATTTACAAGGATGTTGCTGGGACTTGAGGACCTGAGTTATAAGGAAAGGTTGAATAGGTTAGGACTTTGAACACAAGAGAATGAAGGGAGATCTTATAGAGGTATACAAAATTATGAAGGGTATAGATAGGGTGAATGCATGCAGGCTTTTTCCCCTCAGGTTGGGTGAGACTAGAACTAGAGGTCATGGGTTTAGAGTGAAAGGGTGAAATATTTAAGGGGAATCTGAGGGGAAACTTCTTCACTCAGAGGGAGGTGCGAGTGTGGAACGAGCTGCCAGTGGAAGTGGTAGATGTGAGTTCAATTGTAACATTTAAGAGATGTTTGGATAGGTACATGGATGGGAGGGGTTTGGAGGGATATGGTCCGGGTGCAGGTAGATGGGACTAGGCAGAAGACCAGGTCGGCATGGACTAGATGGGCCAAAGGGCCTGTTTCTGTGCTGTAGTGCTCTATGACGCTACACTGATCCTATCCTAGCCCTATTTATTCTCCCTACATTCCCATCAAACCCTCCCCAGATTCTACCAGTCACTCTACACACTAGGGGCAACATACAGCAATCAAACCTAACAACCTGCAGATGTGGGAGGAAACCGGAGTACCCGGGGGAACCCCACATGGTCACAAGAAGAAGTCCACACAGACAGGACCAGAGGTCAGGATTGAACCCGGGTCTCTGGAGCCGTGAGGCAGCGGCTCTACAAGTTGTGCCACTGAGCCGTCCACTGCTAATGAAGGAAAGGTGATCAATGTTCACATCAGAACATAGAACATAGAACATTACAGCACAGTACTGGCCCTTCGGCCCACAATGTTGTGCTGACATTTTATCTTGCTCTAATATCTTTTTTTTTCTTTTTATTTCTTTTTCTTTTTACCAGCCCCCCGACCCCCTCCCCTCCCCATCCCCCTCCCCTCCTCCCTTCCCCTTCCCCTCCTATCCTGCTCTAATATCTATCTAACCCTTTCCTCCCACATAGCACTCCATTGGCATTCTCATGTACCTCATGGCTTCTAGCTGCTAGAGATAGATGAAACCTTGGTGATTTGTTGCAGTGTATTATATAGCTGGTAAATTGGTTTATTATTGTCACGTGTACCGAGGTACACGTGACAAAAATTTGGTTTTGCATGTCATCCATACAGATCATTTCATCACATCAGTGCATAGCTGGTACTCACTACAGGTACAAGTTGGCAGTGGTGATGAGAGTCAATGTTCAAGATAGTGATTTGGTTAACAGATAAGCCAACTGATTTGACCTAAATTGTATTGAGTTTGCTGTGTGTTGTTACAACTACATTATCCCTGCTGATAAGGTTTGTGGCAGTCATGAGATGATCCACTGACCATAGAAGACCCAGCTTCTGACTTGTTCTGGTCACCACTGAGAAGGGGGCAGTGAGCAGCTGGCTTGAACTGCTATAGTCCTTGTAGTGAAGGTACTCCCACTGTGCTATTGGGAAAGATGTTCCAGGATTTTGGTCCAATGACAATGAAGGGAGGGCAATACAGTTCCAGGTCAAACTGCAAACGTTGGACAGTTATTTGTTGGTGATCATGTTTTCACACCACCTTCATTCCCTTATACTTTCAAGTGTTGGGGATTATAAGGAACATACAACAGCTGAGAGTTGATGTCTTTTCCTTGTTGAATTGTGCGTGCACTGACCAACTGTTGTTCTGCCTAGAATGGGTTGGAAGGCGTCTGTCATGCGAGCTACACGATCCAGGAAGACAAGAAAGCCAGGCACATCATCGTCACAAAGTCCAAGGATCTGAATGACTGTCAGGAAAAGATCTCAGAGACCAAGAGCAGTGCTTACTTCAAGCAGTGTAAAACCTGCCAAATGGTAAATGCACGGGGCTACTTAATCAAAAAGAAACACATAGCGCTTGCCAATGTCCAAGCTCATCTCAGTGAGCAGCTTCCTCTTCCCCTAAGTCTGATGCTCATCAGTCATAGAATTGTACAGCACAGAAACAGGCCCTTCGGCCCACCTTGTCTCTGCTGACCTTTTTGCCCATCGACACCAACCCCATTTGCTCACGTATTCCTCGATGTCTCTATTGCCAAACGCTGGCAAATGGGACTAGCTTGGATGGGCATCTTGGTCAGTATGGACCAGTTGGGCTGAAGGGCCTGTTTCCATGCTGTATGACTCTATAACCCTATGTCTTGCTGGTCTAAATGCCTCCTAAACATAGTAATTATATCTGATTCCACCTCCTCCTCTGGCAGCATGCTCCAGATATCAACCACTCTCTGTGTAAAAAAACTTACCCCTCAGATCCCCTTAAAATCTCCTCCTTTTCACCATAAACCTATGCCGTCTTGTCTTTGATACCCCAACCTTGGGGGAAAAGAATTTGACTATCTACCCTTTTAATCTTGTATGCTCCTTTCAGGTCACCCCTCAGCCTCCTTCACTCCGGGGAAAACAACCCCAGCCTATCGTGATTCAATCCCTACTCCAGAGGCTTGAGCACAAAATGCAAACTGACCACCCAATCCCATGCCTCTCCTTCCCCCACTCCTCACCTGCCCCCATACAATACAGAGGGAATAATTCCACTGTTCACTGAAGGCAAAAGTCACTACTCCGAGAAGAGTGCTGTCCTGGTCTCGTCATCAATATTAGTCTTCAACCAACACCACCAATTACTAGGTGATTTGGTCATCCATTTTAATGTTTTGTTTGTGGGAGCTTCCTGTGCACAAATTGGCCACTCTCTTTTTTGCAAAGTTACAACAGTGACTTTATTTCAAAAGCATTTTCATTAGGAGATTACTGGATGTCCCGAGATTGTGTAAAATGCATTATGGATGCAAATCAATTCCTGAAGCAGAATCTTCAACCAAGCTAACAACACAGGAGCAGGCCCTTTGGCCCACAAAGCCTGTGCCAACCGTGATGCTAGTCCAAACTAATCCCATCTGCCTGCACACGACCCACATCCCTCCATTCCCTGCCAGTTCACGTGTCTGTTTAAATGCCTCTTCAACATAACTATCGACCTTCTTACCCTGGAAGTGTGTTCCAGGCATCAACCCTTCTCTGTGTAAACATTTTGCCTTGTAAATCTCCTTTAAATTCTCCCCCCTCTAACCTTAAAGCTATACCCTAAAGAATGCGTTGAAGTTGCTCATTCTAAGAAGTCAAACCATGCAATAATATCCTCCCTTTACCATAGCTGACTGTAGAACTCTGCCAATTTTTACTTTCATTAACCTCAACTACCAGAAAATTATCTAGGATCCCATTTTGATTCATGACGTCAGACCACCATAAAACAGTCAGTAGCACAGGCAGAGAGAGAGTGATCTAAGTGAAGCTAAAGTTAAGCAACACTCATCTCTTTTTATGTAGAAAGGCAAGAATCTCCGAAGTGTTTCCACGTACACCTACATCTTGAAAAGTACAGATGAGGGAGCAGAGATTTCTGAAGTTGTCAGCCACGAATCCCACCAGTTCACACCGTCTAATGAACTCGATGGTGCTGCTAGCACTGAGTCAAGGTAAACATAAAAAAAGGAATTTCCTGCATCAGGATGTGAAGTTCCGAATCCTGTTGACACCTTCTTTGCAGGCTATTTATTTCTTGCCAGATCTTTTCTCGCTCTTTGCTTCCATATGACATTGGCTCCATCCTGCCGCATTTCGAACAAGGCACAACCTTTTCCAATCATCTCCGCCGATTCCATGCATTGGAAGCAGTCATATAAATGGTTACCAGACCCATACCTGGAATGGGTAGGTTGTGTTACAAGGAGATGGCAGAAAGTTTAGGTTTGTATCCATTGGAGTTAGAAAAGCGTTAGGAGATGTTTGAAACATATAAGATCCTGAGGGGCCCTGGCAGGGTGGGTATGGAGATGATTTTTCATCTTGTGGGAGAGCATAGAGATAAGGGTCCACCTATAAAAATAAGGTGTCATCCACTGAAGACAGAGATGAGGTGAAATGTTTTCTCTCAGAGAGTCTTTAGAAGTCTTTCCCTCGAAGGATAATGGAAGAAGAGAATATTTTTGAGAAAGAGGTAGATATATTCTTGATAGGCAAGGGAACAAAAGGTTACCAAGGATAAGCGGGATTGTGTATTTGAGGTCACAATCAGATCAGTTATGATCTCATTGAATGGTGAGTGGGCTTGTGTTCCTAAATCATATGTGTGAAGCCAGAAGGTTTAGTTCGTCTCTTTGTCCTCACAGTTAAACCTAGTTTTGAATCGGCCTGACCAGTGTTGTTTCTGTGCCATTGAGTTGTGTATCCTTCAGGGTAAATGAGTCGTTTGTTTTCTTATGCAAAGGTCCAGCAGTAAAAGCCCTTCACTTCTCTTCAAAGTGTGAGCACCAACCTCCAGTTCTAACACTTTCAGCTAGAAATTATCTTGCTGAGATGAACTGGGAAATTATGCTAACCCTTTATAAATCATGGATTAGGTGATGGTGGGATTGTTGCTTCCATTTCAAAGCAATGTCAAGCCCTTAGAGAGGATGCAGAGGAGGTTGACTAGACTGGACCAAAACCAAAACCCTGCAGATGCTGGAAATCTGAAATAAAAACAGAAGAGGCTGCAAATACTCACCAAGTCAGGACAGCATTTGTAGGGAAAGTTAACATTTCACGTTGACAGCTCAATACTGGAAAGGTTGCTAGTTATGACAAAGAATGGGAGTCCTTCGGTACATGTGTAAGAAAGACTGGAGATCTTCTTGAGGACAAATAATGTTACAAAAGTACAGGGTGAGGGGGAAAACATGTAGAATACAGTTCTATGTAAACTCAAGAAACCAACCTCAGTAGAACAAATGGAGTTAGACATACACACAGCTTTGACAGACACTCCACTGCACAAGACAATGTCTCATTTGATAAAGTATTAAAAGAATCACTAAACCACTCAACTAAGAACAACAGAATTGTGCTAAGTTAGACCCCAAAGTAGAAAACAGGGAATAATCAGCAATTATTAGAAAGATAAGATAAGATATCTTTATTAGTTACATTAACATCGAAACACACAGTGAAATGCATCTTTTGCATAGAGTGTTCTGGGGGCAGCCCGCAAGTGTCGCCACGCTTCCGGCGCCAACATAGCATGCCCACAACTTCCTAACCTGTACGTCTTTGGAATGTGAGAGGAAACCGGAGCACCTGGAGGAAACCCACGCAGACACAGGGAGAACGTACAAACTCCTTACAGACAGCGGCTGGAATTGAATCCGGGTCGCTGGCACCGTAATAGAATTACACTAACTGCTACACTACAGCGCCTGCCCAGATGCAGGGACCTGACCTGAAACATCAAGCATTCCTTTGTCACCACAGATGTTGCTTGACCCACTGAGTTCCTCCAGCAGTTTGTTTGTTGCTCCAGATCCCAGCATCTGCGGTCTCTTGTGTCTCCATTAGAAAGAATCCACTGTTGCATTGTAACTTTGGTGCATTCCTGGACTAAAATCCTTCAACTACATTCGTGTGTGGACTAACTAGTAAGCACACCCATTCCATTAAAGACAAAAGCTCTAACATTTGAACAGGCATGCAAGATAGCTACATCAATGGAAATAACTTCTGGAAATGTAAAAGAATGTTGACTAGCATTAGAGTTAACAGAGAATTTGGGCAAACAGGTTGGCAATTGGCAAGAGCTCAGACATTGAACCCAAGCCAAGTAAGCAATTTTAACAGGGAAGGCCAGAGAAAAAGCTGATGTAATAGGAATCATTTGGCAAAAGTATGTTAGTTCAGAGCACCCGGATTCTTTGGTTGCAGAAAGCAAACGACACAAGTTTCAATATCTAAGGTTAAAACGAAGATTGTAAGTCATAATGCTGCAGTCAAGAGGAAAAATAACTCCAGCAGAAAGGGAGACTTACATAATATCAAAGTCGATGAGTGTTTGAGGAAGACACTTTAAACATCTTTGTCACTGGATGTGAGAATAAAAATTGCAGCAATTTCAAAATTAAGGCAAAGATCAATAGTAGACACATCAACGTAAATGTTGATATAGCCGCCAACTGTTCAATCATGTCATAATGAAGTGCCATTGGCAAAAACCACACTGAGGTTGAGAAGATATTGCAGCAAAACCCTGAAAACATGACATCAAATGGAATTTGTAGTCTTCTCTAATGAGCAAAAATCTAAGTTACTGACCGTTGTGGCTGACTACACAAAAAGATCATCTCTACTGGGAAAAGCTTTGGCTGAAGAAATTGCAATAGATTAGAAAAATGTATTTGGAGAGGCGAGAGATTGCATATGTTGGAATCTGGAGCAAAAAATGTACTTAATGTGAATGCATCATGAACCTGTTTAATGAGGCAGCTGGAGCAATGTAAAGACATGCTTGAGGATTCATAGATGGGCATTAAGAGACACAATGTTCACAGATGCATTAAGCTGCATGCCAAGCAATATATGTCACTGAAACCTCACCTAGAGGAGGAGCTGAACAAACCTGAATGGCATTGTGCAACACAAACTAACAGTTAACAAACACACATGGTTGTATTCCTAAGCCAAGCCACTCTATGATGTAAAGTCGTCGCAAGACGTTTCAGGCAACCACGGCTAAGGTACTGTGCGGAGTCCAACACTGTTTATGCAATGTTCATTGTTCATTGTTTATGCCTGGAATGGGCTGCCGGAGATGGTGATGGTGGAAGCAGACACAACAGTGGCTTTTAAGAGGCTTTTAGACAGACACATGAGCGTGCTGGTAATGGAGGGATATGGAGCATGTGCAGGCAGACAGATCTACTTTAATTTGGCATCAGGGTTGGCACAGACATGATGGGCTGAAGGGCTTGTTCCTGTGCTGCACTGTTCGATGTTTAACCAGGATGGCAGACTAATTGCAGTGGCCACAGAAGAGGAAAGTTTCGGATACTTGAGGAATTATTCAGAAGGTTACATTGGCATAACATCAAGCTTAAAAAGTGTAAATGTGGGATTGATGAATTTGAACCTTCAAGTGGATCCAGAAAATATGTAGCCAAAAGGTTGCAGCTATCACCAAACCCAGGGAAAATATTACTAAACATCAGCTGTTTCCAGGTCTATCCAATATTATGTCAGGTTCTACCAGATTTTGCCTGGATATTGTCACCACATTGCCGGTTGTTATGAAGCATCGACCATGACAAGACCAGCAGAAGGACTACCACCTTCATAAGCAACACACAAAAGGCTGGTGGAACTCAACGGGTCAGGCAGCATCCATGGATGGAAATGGAGAGTTGATGTTTCGGCTCGAGACCCTTCATCAGATCTGCAAGGAAATATAGCCAGTACAAAGAGGTGAGGGGAAGGGGTGGAGCAAGAGCTGGCAGGTGATAGGTGGATCCCAGTGAGGGGGCGGGTGATAGGCAAGTGAGGGAGGGAGGTCTTTCCTCACCTGGATCCACCTATCACCTGCCAGCTCTTTCTCTGCCCCTTCGCCCCTACCCTTCTTGTACTGGCTGTCTGCCCTCTTTCTTTCCAGTCCCGAGGGAAATGGATAGTCGATGTTTTGGGATGAGACCCTTCAACATCGACTATCCATTTCCCTCCATGGATAGGGCCTGACCCGCTGAGTTCCTCCAGTGGTTTTGTGTGGTGCTCCCAGGTTTCTAGCATCTTCAGTCTCTTGTGTCTACCACCTTCATGTTGGGCCTTGACAGGGAATCCTGTTTGATGTATTATGACACTCATCATATGCTAAACCTACTTGGAGTGTATCCAACTATGGAGCTGGGTACTAATAAGCCATGTCATGAACAGTAGCCAATGCAAACCCATTGCTTTATGTGTCCTGCACACTAGCCTGCAGTGAAAAGAATTACTTTGTCCAGTTCGAGAAGGAGGCATTTCCAACTGTACTTGGTCACAAATTTTCAGCAGTTCTTGCTGGACACACCATTCGTGTTGGCTACTAACCACAAACCACATTAGCCACTCTTCGATCTTTCTGATATCCCCACAATGGAGATCTCAAGGATTTGAGGTGAGCCAGCCTCGTGACTCCATGTGACAATAGACGTCCACACAAAATGCCACAGCAGATGCCTTATTGAGATTCGAAACACATGAGACTGCAGATGCTGGAATCTAGAGCAACAAACAATTTACTGGAGGAACTCAGTGGGTCAAATAGCAACTGTGAGGGTCCTGATGCAGTGTTTCATCCTGAAACGTTGACAATTCCTTTCAAAGTTAAAGTCGTTTATTGTCATCTGCACAAGTACCTGTGTGCACATGTACAATGAAAAACTTACTTGCAGCAGTATCACAGGCACATAGCATCAGAGAAGCAGCATTCACAGGAAAAAAACATGAATTAAACATAAATCACGCACAATTTTTACATGAAACTACAATTAGAACAAAACACAAACAAAGTCCATTTTAGTGCAAAGTGGTCATATTGTGTGATCTCCCCACAGATGCTGTTTGACCTGCTGAGTTCCTTCAGCAGATTGTTTTTTGCACCTTATTGAGATTGCTTCATGACAAAGATGCCACTGGCATAGAAAACCTGATTTATCTCCTGAGCCAGTAGGACAATTTCCCTGTCATAACAGTGGAAGTAGCAAGGGCAACACAAAAAGATGTCGTTTTGAAGCAATTGATGGCTGGTTTTATTCAGAGGCATGTTTGGGCAATAATATAAAGCCTTTCCATTACAGATGCTAAAATCAGAGTCACATTAAATGGGGATCACAGAGTATGTATACCCAAAGAACCACAAAGCAAGATAATGGAA
The DNA here is from genome assembly GCF_009764475.1 of Pristis pectinata. NCBI lineage: Eukaryota > Metazoa > Chordata > Chondrichthyes > Rhinopristiformes > Pristidae > Pristis > Pristis pectinata. The sequence goes on from NC_067407.1 coordinate 8,568,390, forward strand.
GTTCTTATGATGGACATGTAAGCATTTTGAATAATGAGGTAGTAGCTCTTGGTTTTGTCTATGGGTCTGTTTAGCTCTGGAAGCTGGTAAGTGTGAGGTCTGTTCAGGACCACAGAGCACGGCAGGGCAGTCCATTAGATTACTGGGAAAAAGGCAGTGATGACTTTCTAGAGTTAGATGATAGCCTTCCAAATGGTCTGAGGTAAAGCATGCAGATTCATGCATCTCCAAAGAGTTCACAATAGGCCCAATGAGTCTGCTCTGCCATTCAATCACGGCTGATTTTTTTTCCAACCCCATTCTCCTGCCATCTCTCAGTAACCTTTAACCTCCTTACCAATCAAGAACCTATCAATCTCTGCCTTAAATACACCCAATGACTTGGCCTCCACAGCCTTCCATGGCAACGAATTCCAGAGATTCACCACCATCTGGCTGAAGAAATTCCTCCTCATCTCAGTTCTAAAGAGACGTCCCTTTATTCTGAGGCTGTGCCCTAGGATCCTAGACTCTCCTACTGATGGAAACATCCTCTTTTTGTCCACTCTATCCAGTCCTTTCAGTATTTGGTAGGTTTCAATGTGACCCCCCAACTCCCCACCCCCCCCCCCATCCTTCTGAACTCCATCGAGTACAGGCCCAAAGACATCAAACACTCCTCATACGTTAAGCCTTTCATTCTCAGAATCATTCTTGTGAACCTCCTCTGGACCCTCTCCAGGACCAGCATGTCCTTCCTTAGATACGGGGACCAAAATTGCTCACAGTATTATCAGGGATATGGAGAAAATCCAAATACTGGCAATTCAACGTAAAAGGGTATATGCGAGAAAAATCTTACAGTGACACAACAAGTGGTGTTATAACATACGTGAAAATGCCCTTCAATCTATTGCAAGCTGTGCTAGAGTCAAACTCAATACCAACAATGGGGAAAGGATACCCTCAACACCATGGTCCGGAGAATATGAGGTAAAGTATGAGGTTTGCTCAATTATGATGGAAGAATCAGGAACCTCTGTGTTTAATTAAACGTCTGAGCTGATTGTGTTTTGTGTTTTCATGGAAAGTTCAAGAGATTGTTAGATAAGCATATGGAGGAATTTAAGATAGAGGGATGTGTGGGAGGAAGAGGTTAGATAGTCTTAGGTATGGTTTGAAGGGCGGCACAACATGGTGGGCCGAAGGGCCTGTATTGTGCTGTATTGTTCTATGGTTCTGTGGTAGTGGATTTATTATTCAGAGTTATATTGACTTTGGCTCTCTTGCATCAGTCACCACTGTATCAGTTCCCACTCTCATTCAACTGCTGGTTGAGTCACTCAGTGAGTCACTCAGTAACCCACACCCCACCCCTACCTGGTGCCCCGCTCATGCCGCCAGTCCACACCACAACAGTTAGCAGTGCTCTGTCTGAGCTTCTCAACACTTGCTCCACATGCGTTGCTGCACCCTATGGCGTGTCCACGCGACAACCTCCTCCCCCTTACACTCTCAGCTCTGGCTGGAGGTCTCACAGTGGGCTGATTTCCAGCATTAACATCAAGAGAGCCCCTGACCCCACATTTTCAGGTGGTTCGACATTCTCTGGCTACCCAGGAAGTTGCCACTCACAGAAGGTGCTCTCAGTAAGTCAATAATTATATTTTTTCTTTGTACGTCAATGTTTCTTGAAATATGTTACAATTGTACAAGATGTTGGTGAGACTGCAACTGGAGTATTATGTACAGCTTTGGTCACCCTGTTATAGGAAAGATATCATTAAACTGGAAAGAGTGCAGAGAAGATTTCTGAGGATGTTGCCAGGACTCGAGGGCCTGAGTTATAGGGAGAGGTTAGGCAGAATCAGAATCAGGTTTATTATCACTGACGTGTGTCATGAAATTTCTTGTTTTGCGACAGCAGTACAGTGCAAGATATAAAGACATAAAAATCTACTATAAGTTACAAAAATAAATAAATAATGTGGAAGGGGAATAATGAGATTGTGTTCATGGACTGTTCAGAAATCTGATGGCGGAGGGAAAGAAACTGTTCCTGAAACGCTGAGTGTGGGTCTTCAGGCTGAACAAGATAGTGTTCATGGGTTCATGGACCATACAGCAATCTGATGGCGGAGGGGAAGAAGCTGTTCCTGAATCATTGAGTGTGGCTCCTGTGTCTCCTCCCCAATAGTAGTAACATGAAGAGGGCATGTACCGGTTGGTGAGGGTTCTTAATGATAGATGCCGCCTTCTTGATGCACCACCTCTCAAAGATGTCCTCGATGCGGGGAGGGTTGTACCCGTGATGGAGCTGGCTGAGTCTACAACCCTCTGCAGCCTCTTTCAATCTTGCACATTGGAGCCTCCATACCAGGCGGTGATGCAACCAGTCAGAATGCTCTCCACTGCACATCTGTAGAAATTTGCAAGAATCTTTGGAATGCAGGAGATTGAGGGGTGACCTAACAGAGGTGTATAAAATCATGAGGGACAGATATAGGGTGAACACACATAGTCTTTTTCCTAGGGAAAGGGAACCAAACACTAGAGGGGAACACAAGAGATTCTGCAGATACTGGAATCTGGAACAGCACACACAAAATGCTGGAGGAACTCAGCAGGTCAGGCAGCATCTGTGCAGGGAAATAAACATAGAACATAGAACAATTACAGCACAGTTCAGGCCCTTCGGCCCACAAAGCTGTGCCAAACGTGTCCCTACCCTAGAAATTACTAGGCTTACCCATAGCCCTCTATTTTACTCAGCTCCATATACCTATCTAACAGTCTCTTGAAAGACCCTATCGTATCAGCCTCCACCACCGTTTCCGGCAGCCCATTCCACGCACTCACCACTCTCTGAGTAAAAAACTTACCCCTGACATCTCCTCTATATCTACTCCCCAGCACCTTAAACCTATGTCCTCTTGTGGCCACCAATTCAGCCCTGGGGAAAAGCCTCTGACTATCTACCCTATCAATACCTCTCATCATCTTATACACCTCTATCAGGTCCCCCCTCATCCTCCGTCTCTCCAAGGAGAAAAGGCCGAGTTCTGTCAACCTGCTTTCATAAGGCATGCTCCGCATTCCAGGCAGAATCCTTGTAGATCTCCTCTGCACCCTCTCTATGGCTTCCACATCTTTCCTGTAGTGAGGCGACCAGAACTGAGCACAATACTCCAAGTGGGGTCTGACCAGGGACCTATATAGCTGTGACAATACCTCACGGCTCCTAAATTCAATTCCCCGACTGATGAAGGACAATACACCATATGCCTTCTTAACCACAGAGCCAACCTGCGCAGAGTCAAATAGTCAATGTTTGAAGAGCCTTCAGGCGTGTGTAAAAACTAGAGGCCATCGGTTTAAAGTGAGAGGTGAAAGATTTAAAAGGGACATGAGGGGCAACTTCTTCACACAGAGGGTGGAATGTATCTGGAATGAGCTGCCAGAGAAAGTGTTGAAGCAGGTACAATAACAACATCGAAAAAACCTTTGGACAGGTACATAGTTAGGGAAGGTTTAGAGGGATATGGGCCAAATGCAGGCAAATGAGACTAGCTTGGTTGGCGCCATGGTCAGCATGGATGTGTTGGGCCAAAGGGCCTGTTTCCAGGCTGTATTACTCTATGACATTATGACTTTATTTCCAGTTTTCGCTAAGAAACTTCTCTTTTGTTTTGGAAACAGGCAGCATCTATACTTGTTGAATATCAATGATAAGCCAATGCCCATACAAAGAATGCCCACGGAGAAGAGGGGAAGTCTGAGATATCAGTTTTCCAATGAGCTAATGCAAATGCCAATGCAGTTGGTCAAACCCTCACATAACGAAACCGAGGTACGTGAGACCGTGGCATAGTTATAACGTTGGAAATTTCTACTTTCATCACCTTTAAGATTTTGCCTCACTCAATATCAGGAAGCTCCTCCAGCCCAAGACCTCTGCAATTCTGACCTCTTGGAGGTTTTGGTCTCCACCAGTAGCAGCCATGCCCTCAGCAGCCTGACCCCTCAGCTCCCAACACATCACGGACTCTCTCCCTCTCTCACCCTTAAGAACTACTTGCTTCCCAAACTATTTGTCACCTATCTCAAAGTCCTCAAAAGTTTATTTTTTCTGGAAAGGTTCCTTCAAAGTGCCTTGGGACAGTTTACCATTTTAGAGGTGCTGTATAAATGCAAGTTGTTATTGCTATTGCGTTCATGGAAATGTGGAAAAGAGTAGAAAGAGTTCGCTATGCAATTAAACTTGAAAGTGCTGTGCACACCTCCAGGGAGCATAGGTATAGTGTTAATGGTTGTTTCCAAGATAAAATGTTTAAATATTCACATACTAGGGGCAGGCACGGTAGTGCAGCGGTTAGCATAACGTTTTACAGCGCCAGTGACCCGGGTTCAAATTCGGCCACTGTCTGTAAGGGAGTTTGTACGTTCTCCCCATGTCTGCATGGGTTTCCTCCTGGTGCTCCGGTTTCCTCCCACATTCCAAAGACGTACGGGTTAGGAAGTTGTAGGCATGCTATATTGCGCTGGAAGCATGGCGACACTTGTGGGCTGCCCCCTATTTTATGCAAAGGATGCAGTTCACTGTGTGTTTCGATGTACATGTGACTAAGAAAGATATCTTAGTGACATGAAGAAGATAGTACTAAAAAGCCTGGATAAGTGACTTAGTTATTATATGAGAAGGCTCCAATGAAACATCTCTGCCGCAGTCAAAATACAGTAGCGTTTATAGAGTTATAGACTCATGGAGCGATACAGCACAGAAACAAGTCCTTCGCCCCACTAAGTCTATGCCAATCATCAACCACCCATTTACACTATTCCTGCATGACTCCCATTATTTTCTTCTCCCTACATTCCCATCAACTCCTCCCAGATTCTCCCGCTCACCTGACATTAAGGGCAATGAATCTACCAACCCACACGTCTTTGGAATAGAACACATAGAACAGTACAACACAGAACAGGCCCTTCGGGCCACAATGTTGTGCCGACATAGCTATTCCCTCCTCCCTACAGAATGCCCATATCCCTCTATTTTCCTCTCATTCATGTGCCCATCCAAGCCCCTCTTAAAAGCCCCCAATGAATTTGCCTCCACCACCCTATCAGGCAATGCATTCCAGGCATCCACCGCTCTCTCAGTAAAAAACTTACCCCTCACTTCTGTTCTGAACCTACCCCCTCTCATCTTAAGTGCATGCCCTCTGGTATTGGATCACTCAATAATGGGAAAAAATATTGCTTGTCCACCCTATCTATGCCCCTCATAATTTTATACACTTCCAACAGATCACCCCTCGGCCTTCGCCGCTCCAGAGAAAAGAGCCCAAGTTTGTCGAGCCTCTCCTGATAGCACAATGCCCTCAAATCCAGGCAGCATTCTAATAAACCTCCTCTGCACCCTCTCTAAAGCCTCAATATCCTTCCCATAGTGAGGAATGTGGGAGGAAACTGGAGCACCCAAGAAAAACACATGCAGTCACAGGGAGGACGTGTAAACTCCATACAGACTGCACCGGAGGTCAGGATTGAACCATGCTGTATCTCTCCATGGCTTTATGAGATCCTGAGTGGCCTTGATAGAGTGGATGCAATGCTTCCTCCTGTGGGGGTATCAATGGTCAGGGAACACTGTTTAAAAATCAGGTGTTTTCAATTTAAAACAAGATGGGGAGCATTTTTACCCCCAATGTTCATGAACGTTTGTAATTCCCTTCCTTATGTTAACAGAGTGATCTATTGTTTCCTTATCCTGAATATTTTTAGGGCAGAGATTGATAGATTCTTGAGAAGCAAAAGGGTAGGAAGGACTGTGGATTTGAGGTTGCAATCAGATCAACCATGACATTATTAAAGGACGGAACAGGTTCAGGGAGGCAAATAGCCAAATCCTGCTCCTCATAAGCATGATCGTGTGTTGATATGTTCCATTGTTTTTGCTTTTGTGGGTGGGACCTCAGCTTTTGATCAAGGTTATAATTCCTGGGTGTCTCTTACTCTGATACTAGTTCTAGTTCCAGTGCATTCTGTGGTACCTACAGTGTACAAGAAAAGTCTGGGGATTTTCCATCAATTCCAAATCTGTCGGAATCAGAATCATATTTATTATCACTGACGTATAACGTGAAATGTGTTGTTTTGCAGCAGCAGTACAGTGCAAGGCATAAAATGTATAAATTATGAAAATAAGTAAACAGTGTAAAAAAAAGGAATAATGAGGATGGGTTCATGGATCGTTCAGAAATCTGATGGTGGAGGGAAAGAACCTGTTCCTGAATTGTTGAGTTTGGGTCTTCAGGCACCTGTACCTCCTCCCCGATGGTAGTAATGAGAAGAGGGCATGTCCCGGATGGTGAGGGTCCTTAATGATAGATGCTGTCTTCTTGAGGCACCGCCTCTCGAAGATGTCCTCGATGGTGGGGAAGGATGTGCCCGTGATGAAGCTAGCTGAGTCTACAACCCTCTGTAGCCCCTTTCGATTCTGCGCATTAGAGCCTCCATATCAGGCGGTGATGCAACCAGCCAGAATGCTCTCCACTATGTATCTATAGAAATTTGTAAGAGCCTTTGGTAACATACCAAATCTCCTCAAACTCCTAATGAAGTAGAGATGCTGGTGTGACTTCTTCGTGATTGCATCAATGTGTTGGGCCCAGGATAGATCCTCTGAGATGTTGATGCCCAGGAACTTGAAGCTGCTCACCCTTTCCACCACTGACCCCTCAATGAGGACTGACATGTGTTCTCCCAACTTCCCCTTCAGTTCCTTCGTCTTCTTGTTTGCTTGGTCCCATTGGTTCCAAACATTATTGTGGGAATGGAGATGCTAGCCTCACATTCACAGTATGGAACTCATGCTCTCTCCAATTGTTTAACAGATTGCCAACGTGCTGGAAGAGTTGGTGAAAAACAGCCAGAGCAAGGCTCATCCTGATGCTCCCCAGATGTTCCTGCAGCTGATTCAGCTCCTGCAATCAGCAGACTTGGCCGGCCTTCAAAGTGTTTGGGGAAAAAACGCAAACAAACAGAACCACAGGTGAAAATGGAGGATGGAAAGGGGTAAGATTGGTGCAACGGTAGTGGAGACAACAGGCAATCTGCTGGAGGAACTCAGGAGGCAGGGTTTCAACCTGAAACATCGACAATTCCTTCCCCTCCCCCACCCCCACTGATACTGTTCAACCCGCTGAGTTCCTCCAATAGGTTGTGTGTTGCTCCAGATTCCAGCATCTGCAGTCTCTTGTGTGACTGAAGACCATGAATGTCCTTCTTCAAGCATTCTGATGATGCTGGAGTTGTGCAGCCAGTGTTGTAAAGTGATGGTGAATCACACATCATGGCTCATTCATGCTTGGAAGCCAGGTGACCGTACTCTGTGCAGAGTTTGCATGTTCTCTCCGTGACCCTATGAGTTTCCTCCGGGTACTCTCACATCCCAAAGGCGTGAAGGTTGGTAGGTTAATTGTCTTCTGTAAATTGTCCCTCTTGTGTGGGTGAGTCATAGAGTCTTGGGGGAGTTGAGAGGAATATGGGGGGAATAAAATGGGATTCATGTAAATGGGTGCTTGGTGTTTGGCACGGACTCTGTGTAGACATGCCAGTTTCCATGCTGTGACTCAGTGGTTTATTAAAAAATAATTTCATCATGACCTCCCTGTTCTGTACTCTATACCTTTATTTATGAAGCCCAAGATTCTCTATGCTTTATTAACCACTTTCTCAACATGCCCTGCCACCTTCAACAAACTATGCACATGTACCTCCAGATCTCGCTGTTCTGTACCCTTTTTAGAATTGTGTCCTCTCGTTCATATTGCCTCTTCTCATTCCTTCTATCAAATCATAATATCACACTTTCCACTCGTTAAGTTTCATCTGCCACTTATCTGCTTTATCTCCTATCTACTATCCCCTTCACACTTCACTGCACCTTTAAGTTTCATGTCATCTTCAAATTTGGAAATGGTGCTCTGTACACCAAGTCGTTAACATATATTAAGGAAAGCAGTGTCCTAGTGTACACTTTCCTCTAGTCCAAAGAACAACTTCTCTGTGTTCCGTCACTTAACAAATTTTCTATCCGTGCCACCACAGAACCTGTCATTCCATGCCCATCAATCTCGAAGACAAGTCTATTATGTAACATCTTATCAAATCTCTTTTGGAAGTCCAGATATACCATTTCAACCACTCTTCCCTCGCTGACACTCTTTGTTCCTTCAACAAAAAACTCTGTGCAGTTGCTATGACCTGATTTGCCTTTAACAAGTGCATACTAGCTTTCCTTGATTTACATTTGTCCAAGCGACCACTAATTCGGTCCCTAATGATTGCTTCTCAAAAACTCCCCACCACTGAGGTTAATCCAACTGGCCTGTATTTACTGAGATTATCCAAACATCCTTTTTACTTGAACAAGGATGTAATATTTGCAATTTTGCAACCCTCAGGCACCACAGCTGAATCTATGAAAGGACTTTCGATTAATTGCATTTTCCAATTCTTGGGACCCAGTTACAGCTCTTTGCGTTCATCCAAGTATGTTCTAAATGCAGTGAGGGTTTCTACAGCATCACCCCTTCAAGCATCAAGGTCCTGACCTTCATTACCTGTTGAGAGAAAAAAATGTTTCACCAAATCGCCTCTAATCCTTCAACCAACCAAACGTGCCTCCTAATTATTGTCATCTCTCTGCAGAGAAGCAGATCTTGTGTAGCCTCTCATACTTTTATGCACCTCATTCAAATCTCCCCTTACGCCAGGCCTGATCTAACTGTCTGCTGCAGCATCAGCAGTCTCTTGTGTCTCCTCTGGTCTAATTGAACGGGTTCGAGGGTCAGAATGTTCCCCAAAAATGTGCAGGTCAGTCGGTTAATTGACTGCTGTAAATTGCCCCAAACATGTAGGTGAATTGTATAATCTGGGGGGAGTCGATGGGAATGTGGGGAGAATGAAATGGGTAGGTTAAATGTAAAGATGCGTGGTCAATGGTTGGCATGGACTCGATGGGCCGAAGGGCCTGTTTCCATGCTGCACCTCTCTATGACTCCATGTTCTCAGTTTTGAACCTTTCTCGCCGTGAATATAGGCAGTGGATTCTGGATACCATCCCAGTGGCAGCAACACACGAAGCTATTCAATTCATCCAAACCAGAATCGAACAGGAAGAACTCTCGCAGCTCGAAGCAGCCCAGGCTCTGGTTTTTGTGCTACACTCCATCAAACCCGACTGCCATGGTGTCGACAATGCTACGGTACGCCTTCACTTCTCTGTTCTTAGAAGACCGAGTGCCCAGAGAGACCCAAGTCTGAGTTTACTACCCACTGTTCACACTGAATTTCCCCTCTGCTGTTCCATCCGCACCTCTTTCCAGTTGTGATACCTCATCGCCACCTTCTCAAGGGCTATTAGGGATGGGCAATAAATGTTGATTGGTCCCAAAAAATGAATATGGAAAGAAAGTTCCTTTCAAAGCCATCGTACAGATTCAGAAAGGCGTTTGCCACTGTCATACAGGAAACTGCTGTGTCCAATTCACACACACAGCAAGAGCCCAGAAGCAGCAACACCATCTTGCACAAAACTCTGGAATTTCCTGTCTGAACTTGTCTCTCAGTCCTCGTTTCAAGGTCAAAATCAAAATCGAGTTTATTGTCCTATGCACAAGTACCTGTGTGCACAGGTGCAGTGAAAAACTTATTTGCAGCAGCATCACAGGCACATAACATCAGATAAGCAGCATTCACAAGATAAGCATAATTTAAACATAAATTATACACAAATTTTATTGGTATTGGTTTATTATTGTCACTTGTACTGAGGTACAGTGAAAAATTTGTCTTGCATACTGATCGTACAGGTCAATTCATTACCCAGTGCAGTTACATTGAGTTAGTACAAAGTGCACTGAGGTAGTACAGCTAAAACAATAACAGTGCAGGGTAAAGTGTCACAGCTACAGAGGAAGTGCAGTGCAGGTAGACAATAAGGTGCAAGGCCTCAACAAGGTAGATTGTGAGGTCAGAGTCCATCTCATCGTATAAGGGAACCGTTCAATAGTCTTATCACAGTGGGGTAGAAGCTGTCCTTGAGCCTGGTGGTAATTTTACAAGAAAACACAATTAGAACAAACAAAAAACAAAGTCCATTTTAGTGCAAAGTGGTCAGATTGGTCATAACATTGCTAAACTGCAGTGTTTAGGGTTTTGTCTGTTGGTTCAAGAACTGAATGATTGAAGGGAAGTAGCTGTTGCTGAACCTGGTGATGTGGGACTTCAGGCTTCTGTACCTCCTGCCCAATGGTAGCTGCGAGAAGATGACATGGCCCGGATGGTGGGGATCTTTGATGATAGATGTTGCTTTCTCCATTAAACTGAGGAACCAAGAGTTTTCAAGGCAAAGAGATCCACTTACTCTGTGATACTCTCGTCAGAAGCGTGAAACTTGCCTCCTGGTTGTTTAGTACTAAAGTGACAGAGAATATTTCTGCTTTTCCCAAGGTGCTTCTGTCCAGCCCTTACATGTCCAAGAACCCCTTCCTTCGCAAAATCACCTTGCTCTCTTATGGATCATTGATTCACAAATACTGTGCGACAGTCCAAACCTGTCCTGATAAGGGTATCCAGGTACGTAAGTATTGGAAGCCTGGCCTGGGTGATTGCATGAGAGTTTGGATCAGTAGGGATGGTTTCCATAACGGGCCTTGTAGAAGTCCTGGTCCTGATCTCTTAGATATCAGTGAATTTTCTGCTTCATCTAGAATGTGCAGTTACCTACACTGTTCAGAACGTGTCAAGCATTTTACATGTGTGTCAAAATGAAAAACACGATGATGCTGGAGGAACTCAGCAGGCCAGGCAGCATCCGTGGAGAAAAGCAGGCGGTCAACGTTTCGGGTCAGGACCCTTCTTCAGGACTGAAGATAGGAAAAGGGGAAGCCTCATATATAGGAGGGAAAAGCAGAGCAGCGATAGGTGGACAAAAGAGGGGAGGCAGGGCAGGCACAAGGTGGTGATAGGTAGATGCAGGTAAGAGATAGTGATAGGCAGGTGTGGGGGAGGAGGGGAGAGCAGATCCGCTGGGGGATGGGTCACAGGTATGGAGAGAGAGGAACAAAAAGGCTGGGAAAAGGAAGAAGAGGAGAAGCGTGGTGGGGCGGGGGTGTAGTGGGAAAGGGGGGTGGGGATTTCCTAAAGTGGGAGAGTTCAATTTTCACGTCATTAGGCTGCAAGGAAAATGAGGTGCTGTTCCTCCAGTTTGCGCTTGGAATTCTCCTGGCAGTGGAGGAGGCCGAGGACTGACATATCAGTGATAGTGTGGGAGGGGGAGTTGAAGTGACCGGCAACGGGGAAATGCAGGTCGCGATTACGGACGGAGCGCAGCTGTTCTGCAAAATGGCCACCCAGTCTGCGTTTGGTCTCGCCGATGTAGAGGAGGCCACACGTGGAGCACCGAATACAGTAAGTGATATTAAGGGAGGTGCAGGTGAATCTTTGTCTCACCTGAAAGGACTGTTTGGGTCCCTGGATGGAGGTGATGGAGGTGGTGTAGGGGCAGGCATTGCACCTATGGTGGGGGCAGTGGAAAGTACCCAGGGTTGGAGCGAGGTGGGTAGGGGGGAGGAGTGAACAAGTGAGTCACGGAGAGAGCGGTCCCTGCGAAAGGGAAGGGAAGATATGTTTGGTAGTGGGGTCCCATTGGAGATGACAGAAGTGGCAGAGAATGATGTGTTGGATAGGTAGGCTGGTGGGATCAAATGTGAGAACAAGGGGGACTCTCTCCCTTTCGGGTCTGGGAGGGGTGGGGGTGAGAGCAGAGGTGCGGGAAATGGCAGAGATATGGGTGCAAGCTCTCTTGACCACAGCTGGGGGGAAACCCTGGTTAGAAAATAAGTTGGACATCTCGGATGTCCTGAAGTGGAAAGCTTCATCGTGGGAGCCGATGTGGCGGAGCAGATGCTGTCCTTGAGCCTGGTGGTATGAATCACATTTCAGAAACAAGACCACATTGCTCTGCATGAGTTCCAAATTTTCACTCCCCTCTCCATGAATAAGTCCTTCGTCACATCAACCAGGAGTGATGTGGCTCTAACTGCAATAGTTCTGGAGCAGGAGAAAATAGTTCCTCTTGGTATTGGTATTAGTTTATTATTGTCACTAGTACCGAGGTACAGTGAAAAGCTTGTCTTACAAACTGATTGTATAGGTCAATTCATTACACAACGCAGTTACATTGAGTTAGTACAGAGTGCATTGATGTAGTACAGAGTGCATTGATGTAGTACAGGTAAAAACAATAACAGTACAGAGTAAAGTGTCACAGCTACAGAGAAAGTGCAGTGCAATAAGGTGCAAGGTCACAACAAGGTAGATCGTGAGGTCAGAGTCCATCTCATTGTATAAAGGAACCGTGGGGTAGAAGCTGTCCTTAAGTCTGGTGGTACATTGATACTTGTAGCAATATGGTTGATATCTTTAATCATCATAGTCATCTATTAGATCACCTCTTAATCTTCTGTAGTCAGGGAACTGAACAGATCGTGCACCTTGGTCCGAAACAGCACTGGTCCCAGTTTCCCAGCTGCTGACATTGAAGCTTACAAAATTCTTACAGGCTCAACAGTGAGGATGCTTCCCCTGGCAAAAAGTCTGGAGCCAGAGGTCACAGTCTCATAATAAAGGATGGGCCGTTTCGGATTAAGAATAAGAGAAACTCCTTCACACAGAGAGTGGTGAATCTTTGGAATTCCTGGAGGGGTGTGGAAGCTCAGTCACTGAGTTCATTGAAAATAGGGATTGATAGAGTCCCGGATATAAAGGGAATCAAGGTATTTGGAGATGGTGCAGGTAGATCAGCCACGATCTTGATGAATGGTAGGGCAGCTGGCCAACTCCTGCTATTGATTCTCACGTTATTGAGCTCTTATTTTCTCTGTAGCCGATCCATGACCTTGTGGTCGAAGCTGGCAGCAAGGGTCACGAAGAAGAAACAATCCTTGGCCTCAAAACGATTGGCAACGCAGGGCAGCCCACCAGCCTGAAGCGCATCCAGAAGCTCCTACCGGGATTCAGCAACTCCGCCCAGAGCATCTCGAACAGAATCCAATTGGAGGCCGTGATGGCCTTGCGCAATATTGGCAAGAAGGAGCCACGCAAGGTGAGATGGCCTGGAAGACTGGGTCTTGAGGATGGCACCGTTGGTTGGGGGGGTAGTGATTTCCAGCTGCCTTCGATAAGTGTGAGGTGATACATTTTGGGCTGTCAAACCAGGGTAGGGCTCATACAGTGAATGGCAGGGTACCAACGAGTGTTGTAGAACAGAGGGATCTGGGAGTACAAGTGCACAGTTCACTAAAAGTGGCCGCGCAAGTAGACAGGGTGGTGAAGAAGGCGTTTAGCATGCTGGCCTTCATCAGTCAGGACATTGAGTTTAGGAGTAGGGACATTATGTTGCAGTTATGTAAGTCACTGGTGAGGCTGCACTTGGAGTATTGAGTACAGTTTTGGTCACCCTGTTATAGGAAACACATTGTCAAGCTGGAGGGGGTGCAGAAGAGATCTACCAGGAAGCTGCCTGGACTAGAGGGCCTGAGTTACAGAGCGAGGTTGGCCATGCTGGATCTTTATTCCTTGGAGCATAGAAGAATGAGGGGCGAACTCAGAGAAGTTTATAAAATCATGAGGGGTATGGATAAGGTAGACAGTCATCATCTTTTCCCCAGGGTTGGGGAGTCCATAACTAGAGGGCACAGGTACAAGATAAGAGAGGAGAAATTTAAAAGAGACCTGACAGGTAACTTCTTTACACAGAGGGTGGTGAGTATCTGGAATGAGCCGCCAGAGAAAGTGGTTGCAACATTTAAGAGGCATTTGGAGGGGATTGAACCAAGAGGATGCTGTGGTCATCATGGAACAGTTGGGCAGAAGGGCCTGTTTCGCTGCTGTATTATTCTATGACACTATGATGCTTCCAATGTTAACATTCAGGGTGAGGTTGAATCGTGAATTACACAGGAGTGACATCACAGAATGAAGCCATTTGAGCCAACTAGAATGTGCTGGTGTGTACACTCCATATGACCCCACCTCTTCAATGTATCTTCATTTCCCATTAAATACATCCATACCTCAATCTACCCCATCTCCCATTCGATGCAGAGCAGTAAAAAGGTTCTCGTTTTTTGATTTATGGTTGAGCTTTTCTGATGAAAAATCAAGGACGGGAAAAGTTAACTGCTTCTCTTTCTACAGATGCTGCCTGATTTGCTGAGTGTGTCCAACATTTTCTCCAGATTTCCTGCACTTTTTGTTACTTCCTGTGTTTAAGCCCCCTGCTTTTGTTCTCCCCACCTGTAAAAGAAGAGGATGATGGTATTTAGCAATAGGGCCAGTAAATGCCATTCAGTTTATTCATTCATGAGCAGGGCAACCATCACTGTGAACTTGCTGGGCTGAATGGTCTGTGTTGCATCCTCCATTACCAAGAGGCAGGAACTGGCCTTTCACTATTGAGCACAATACGCCCAGTCTGATCACAAGATCATACAATATCTCCACTTGAGGAAGGTCATTCGATCCCTTACAATTCAACCATACCTAGGAATACCCATCTCCCCACCACAGGGGCACCCAGCCACTCTCAACTGATTCTAAGTTATCAATTACTAGCGGCTTGGTAATCTACTGACTGGTATTCGGAGGACCAGAGATCCAGAGACACAAGTTTGAATCCTACAGTAGCACCTTGGAAATTTAAATTCAGGTATTTAAGTAAATATGGAATTAAAAGATAGTCTCACCAATGATGACCATGAAACTGGATTGTCACAAAACCCCATCTGGTTCACTAATGTTCTTCAGGAATAGAAATCTGCCATATTTACCCAGTCTGGTTTAGATTCATAGACCAATATAGCACGGATACAAGCCCTTCGGCCCAACCAGTCCATGCCGACCCCAGTGCCCACCCAGCTAGTCCCAATTTCCTGCGTTCAGCTCATATCACCCAAGCCCCTCCCCTCCATGTACCTCTCCAAGTACTTCTTAAATGATACTATTTACCTGCCTCAACCACTTCCTCTGGCAGCTCGTTCCGTATACTCACCACCTTCTGCATGAAAAAGTTGCCCCTCAGGTCCCTTTTAAATCTTTCCTCTCTCACCCTAAACCTATGCCCCCCTAGTTTTGGATTCCCCTACACTGGGGAAAAGACCATCCACTTTATCTATGCCTCTCACAATTTTAAACATTTCTACAAGATCGCCCCTCATTCTCCTACATTCCAAAGTAGAGCGACCTAGACTGCCCAACCTCTCCCTATTGCTCAGGCCATCTGGTCCTGGCAACATCCTCGTAAATCTTCTCTTCACTCTTTCCAATTTAACCACATCATTCCTATAACAGGGTGACCAAAACTGTACACAGTACTCCAAGTGCAGCCTCACCAACGACCTATACAATTACAACATAATGTGACTCCAGTGCAGTTGATTATGAAATGGTCTCAGGAGCTATAAATGCCAGCAACATCACATGCCACAAATTAATAAATTTATAGAAATTCACCCAAGTGCCTGTTTCCCAGATAGGTCACTATGAACTCCCCAGTTTAAACAGGTTAACACAGTAAATAAAAGGCTGACATTGAAATGCATGGTGGGGGAGATCAAGAGAATCATTGTTTCACACCTCATTGTTCTAACCTGGATTCAGTGATAACTTTTATTGTTATTGAACAGTAGATACTTGAAAAAGAAAGGTAGTAAAGAAAACCATGCGGGATTCTGGAGCAAGAGGATAGGACTGGAACTAATTTAATTGCTCTTTTCAAAGGTTGCAACCAAGCACGATGGACTGACTCTCCTCTGTGCAGAATCAGAATCAGAATCAGGTTTATTATCACTGACATATGCCATGAAATTTGTTGTTTTGCAGTAGCAGTGCAGTGCAAGACATAAAGACATAAAGATTGCAATAAGTTACAAAAATAAATAAATAGCGCAAAAGAGGAATAGCGAGGAAGTGTTCATGGGTTCATGGACCGTTCAGAAATCTGATGGTGGAGGGGAAGAAGCTGTTCCTAAATGACTGAGTGTGGGTCTTCGGGCTCCTGTACCTCCTCCCCGATGGTAGTAACGAGAAGAGGGCATGTCCCGGGTGGTGAAGGTCCATAGTGATGGATGTTGCCTTCTTGAGGCACCGCCTCTTGAAGATGTCCTCAATGGTGGGGAGGGTTGTGCCCGTGATGGAGCTGGCTGAGTCTACAACCCTCTGCAGCCTCTTTCGATCCTGCACATTGGAGCCTCCATACCAGGCTGTGACACAACCAGTCAGAATGATCTCCACCATACAATTGTAAGCTGGCAGTCTATCTCACTCAGAGAGACTATCAGATTGACAGGTGACAATGCTCAGCAGGTGATGTCTGGTTTGATGCTTTAAGCTCTATCGACCAAGCTGTGCTTGGTGTGGGAGCCCCAGTACTCAAACAAATGTTTAAGTTCTGCAAGTAGCTGCGCGAGGAGGAGCGCGGAACAGTGGTGCAGCTGGTAGGAGCCGCTGCCTCACAGCTCACGTGACCCAGGTTCAATCCTGGCTTCCGGTGTTGTCCATGTGGGGAACAAGTTCTTGATGTGACCTTCTGAGTGCTCAGTTCCCTCCACATTCAAAAGGCATGCAATAGTAAACTTTCACTGTAAATTACGTATAGTGAGTGGGCAGCTGAGTTGTAACATTGGGGAAAAGTTGGTGTGAATCTTAGGAGAATAAAATACATGAAGAGTGTAAATGGGTGCTTGATAGTTGGCATGGACTCGATGGGTCGAAAGGCCTGTTTCCATGCTGTTTAACACCAAGGACCTTCTAAGTCAATGAAGACCAAAAATTCCCAGCTCTATATTACAAAACTGCACCAACTGGAAGTTGGAAGTAAGAAGAACTTCATTCTCCATGATGTTGAAATCAAGATCAGACCTTTGACTATGTAAATTGGGTTGTGCTGGCAATGGGCCTGTTCATTTTAGGATTCCTCTGTAGCTGCTGACAAAATTTGAGCCTTCTGAACTTTTCTTCCCAAAGGAGGACTTTACATGGAGCTAGAAGTCTCAACTTCAAGATAATCACAATTCTAGAACCTTTCCCCAAACTGCAGCCTCATCATCCCCACCCCACCAGCACCTACACTAACCTACCTCCATTCCCTCTACTCACCTTGGGACTTGGCTGAGAAGGCAGCCAGCCCAGGCCTCTCCTTTTGGTTGAGCTACCATGGCAAGCAGCTGCCTCTGAGTACAGAGACTGGGCCTGAGACCTTATTTCTATCAATCCTCTTGCCTCAAGAACACTTGGTGTCTCCGTAGAGACCAGTCAGTCCCAAAGACTGCAAGGTCCATAGTTTGTAATCAATAAACCATGTCCTCTGTTGCTGGGGCACATCTTTTAGACTTTTCTCTGTACGGAGAGAGTGCTGAGCTGTCTGAAGTGCCATCTTTCTGATGAGATATTATGCTCTCTCTCATGAGACCTTTTCAAAGAAGTATGGGGGCATTCTTATCAAGCTTCCTGGCCAATATTTATTACTCAACAAGCGCTATTACAAGGTAATTATCATCTAATTGAGTATAAAAGTTTGTTCTACACATAACATTGAGCATAGAAGTTGAGATGTTATGCACAAGGCATTGGTGAGGCCACATTTGGAATATTGTGTTTAGTTTTGGTCACCCTGCTATAGGAAAAATGCCATTAAGCTGGAAAGAGTGCAGAGGAGACTTATGAGATGTTGCCAGGACTTGAGGGGCTGAGTTAAGGAGAGAGATTGAGCATATTGGGACTTTTTCATTAGAGCTGAGGAGAATGTGGGGTTTATAAAAACATGAAGGGCATAGATAGGGTCAATGTACACAGACTTTTTCCTAGCACTGGGGAATCTAGAACTAGAGGACATCAGTTTAAGGTGAGAGGGGAGAGATTTACTAGGAACCTGAGGAGCAACTTTTTCACCCAGAGGGTGGCCAATATATGGGACGAGCTGCCAGAGGAAGTGGTTGAGGCAGGTACATTAACAACATTTAAAAGGCACTTGGATAGGTACATGGAGGGGCGGAGCTTGAGGGGATATGGACAAACACGGGCAAATGGGACGAGCTTATATGGGAATCTTGGTCGGCATGGGCCAGTTGGGCTGAAGGGCCTATTTCTAAGCTGTATGACTCTATGACTCTACTTGGTTGAGCGATCTTGCTCTGCAAGAAGCAGTTGTCATATTTCCTACAGTACACCAATAACCACATTTTAATGGTGACTTATTGGCCTTAAAGCCCTCTGATGTGTCCAGTGATTGTGAAAGCCACGATAGAGAAGTAGGTTTTACCACATGTGACCAAAATCTTGCCCCTGCATCTCAGAGCTGCTGTGATCTCTTGTACAGGTGCAAAACATCGTCATGCAGTTATTTATGAACAAAAAGAACCGTAATGAAATGCGAATAAGGGCCTTTATTGTGCTGCTAGAAACCAAACCATCCCTGGCCTTAGTTGCAACAGTGACTGACTTAGTGGTCAGAGAGACCAATTTACAACTGACCAGCTTTATATATTCCTACATGAGATCGCTGACGGGAACATTAGTGCCAGAGCTCCAGTCACTGTGAGTATAAAACAATCTTGCATCTGTGAGCAGTTATGCTTCTAAACTACAGCTTATAATATAGGTGTATTTGCATAACCACATCTATTCAATGAGTGGTTCATGTAGCTGATGATTCCACACTCAAGATATCCTACACAAGCATGATTGTATAAGAATATTAGAGGATAATGGTCGTGGTTCGTTTGCTTTTAAAACCTACCTCCTCATTAGCCTACAGTATACCTCTGTAACCTCTCCAAACTAGGTTAGGGCTTTCAAAGTGTAGAAAGACTGTGAGGTGTAGGCAGTTGAAAGGGCAAAATTGCAATCAGTTGGATGGGCTGAAGTGTGTGTACTTTAATGCAAGCAGTTTCAGGAACAAGGCTGATGAACTTAGAGCGCGGGTAAGTACGTGGAACGATGACGTGGTGGCCATTACAGAGACTTGGCTGTCGCAAGGGCAGGAATGGTTGCTGGATATTCCGGGGTTCAGATGTTTCAAAGGGGACAGGGACGGAGGTGAAAGAGGTGAGGGAGTGGCTTTGCTGATCAGGGACGGTGTCACAGCTGTAGAAAGGGAGGACGTCCTGGAGGGATCGTCCACTGAGTCAGTGTGGGTGGAAGTCAGAAACAGGAAGGGAGCGATCACTCTATTGGGAGTATTCTACAGACCCCGCCCCCCCCCCCCCCCCCCCCCAGTATCAGCAGAGATGCTGAGGAGCAGATCAGGAGGCAGATCTTGGAGAGGTGCAAAAATAACAGGGTTGTAGTCATGGGTGATTTCAGCTTCCCTAATATTGATTGGCACCTCCTTAGTGTAAAGGGGATCGATGGAGCGGAGTTTGTTACGTGTGTACAGGAAGGATTCCTGACACAGTATATGGACAGGCCGACTAGAGGAGAGGCCATACTGGACCTGGTACTAGGCAATGAACCTGATCAGGTTTCAGATCTCTCAGTGGGAGAGCTTTTTGGAGACAGTGACCATAACTCCTTGACCTTTACCATAGCCTTGGAGAGGGATAGGAGCAGACGATATGGGAAAGTATTTAATTGGGGGAGGGGGAATCATGATGCTATTAGGCAGGAACTTGGGAGCGTACATTGGGAACAGATGTTCTTGGCGAAGTGCACAGTGGAAATGTGGAGGTTGTTTAAGGAATACTCGCATGGGGTTCTGGACAGGTTTGTCCCATTGAGGCAAGGTAAGGATGGTAGAGTGAAGGAACCGTGGTTGACGTGAGATGTAGAATATCTTGTCCGGAGGTAGAAGAAGCTTACCTGAGGTTTAGAAAGCATGGATCAGACAGGGCTCTGTAGAGTTACAAGGTAGCCAGGAGGGAGCTAAAGAATGGACTTAGGAGAGCTAGAAAGGTGCATGAGAGGTCCTTGGTGAGTAGGATCAAGGAAAACTCCAATGCGTTCCACACATATATGAAGAATAAGAGGATGACTAGAGTGAGGGTAGGACCGATCAGGGATAAAAGAGGAAACGTGTCGGGAGTCGGAAGAGGTAGGGGAGGTCCTCAATGAATACTTTGTTTCAGTATTCACCACAGAGAGAGAGACCTTGACATTTGTGAGGATGGCTTATGACAGGCTGATACACTAGGGCATGTCGACGTGAGGAAAGAGGATGTGCTGGAACTTTTGAAAAACATTAGGATAGATAAATCGCCGGGGCCAGACGGAATATACCCAAGATTATAACAGGAAGCAAGGGAAGAGATTGCTGTGCCTTTGGCGATGATCTTTGCGCCCTCAATGGTCACAGGAGTAATGCCAGATGATTGGAGGGTGGCAAATGGTGTTCCTTTGTTTAAGAAAGGGAGCAGGGGTAACCCTGGGAATTACAGACCAGTGAGTCTTACGTCAGTGGTGGGAAAATTACTGGAGAAGATTCTTAGAGACAGGATTTATGGGCATTTGGAGAAGCATAGGCTGATTAGGGACAGTCAGCATGGCTTTGCGTTGGGCAGGTTGTGCCTCACGAGCCTGATTGAATTCTATGAGGATGTGACAAAGCACATTGATGAAGGTAGAGCAGTGGATGTGGTGTACATGGATTTTAGTAAGGCATTCGATAAGGTTCCTCATTGAAGGCTCATTCAGAAAGTCAGGAGTCATGGGATCCAGAAAAACTTGGCTGTGTGGATTCAGAATTGGCTCGCCCATAGAAGACAGAAGGTGGTGGTAGATGGAGCGTATTCTGCCAGGAGGTCGGTAACCAGTGGTGTTCCACAGGGATCTGTCCTGGGACCCCTGCTCTTTGTGATTTTTAAAAATGACTTGGATGAGGAGGTGGAAGGGTGGGTTAGTAAGTTTGCAGATGACATGAAGGTTGGTGATGTTGTGGATAATTTAGAAGGTTGTTGTAGGTTACAACAGGATATTGATAGAATGCACAGCTGGGCTGATAAATGGCAGATGGAGTTCAACCCAGAAAAGTGTGAAGTGATACACTTCGGGAGGTCAAACTTGAAGACAGAATACAAGGTTAATGGCAGGACTCTTAGAAGTGTGGAGGAACAGAGGGATCTTGGGGTCCACACCCATAGATCCCTCAAGGTTGCCACGCAGGTCGATAGGGTTGTTAAGAAGGCCTAAGGTGTGTTGGCCTTCATTAGTTGGGGTATTGAATTCAAGAGCCGCAAGGTGACGTTGCAGCTCTATAGAACTTTGGTCAGACCACACTTGGAGTATTGTGTTCAGTTCTGGTCGCCTCATTATAGGAAGGATGTGGAAGCTTTAGAGAGGGTGCAGAGGAGATTTACCAGGATGTTGCCTGGATTGGAGAGCATGTCTTATGAGGATAGGTTGAGTGAGCTAAGGCTTTTCTCTTTGGAGAGAAGGAGGGTGAGAGGTGATTTGATAGAGGTGTACAAGATGATAAGAGGCATAGATCGAGTGGACAGTCAGAGACTTTTTCCCAGGGCGACAATGGCTAACACCAGGGGACGTAATTTTAAAGTAATTGGAGGAAGGTATAAGGGGGATGTCAAGGGTAAGTTTTTTACACAGAGAGTGGTGGGTGCGTGGAACGCACTGCCTGCAGAGGTTGTGGGGCAGATACATTAGGGACATTTAAGAGGATCTTAGATAGACACATGAATGATAGAAAAATAGGGGGCTATGTGGGAAAGAAGGGTTAGATAGATCTTAGAGCAGGATAAAATGTCGGCACAACATTGTGGGCTTAAGGGCCTGTACTGTGCTGTAGTATTCTATGTTGTATGTTCTATGCTAAAGTGGATGGCAGGGTCCTGGAGATTGTTGTAGGACAGAGAGACCTAGGAGTACAAGTACATAGTTCCCTGTAAGTGGTGTCACAAGTAAACAGGGTGGCAAAGAAGGCATTTGGCACGCTGGCCTTCCTCAGTCAGGGCATAGAGTATAGAAGATGGGATATTATGTTCTAGTTGTACAAGACATTGATGAGGCTGCAACTGGAGTATTGTGCACGGTTTTGGTCCCCTGTTATAGGAAGGATGTCATTAAACTGGAAAGAGCACAAAGAAGATTTATGAGAAGGTTGCCAGGACTTGAGGGCCTGAGTTATAGGGAGAGGTTGGGCAGGCTCAGACTTTATTCCTTGGAGTGTAGGAGACTGAGGGGTGACCTTATCAAGGTGTATAACATCATGAGGGGAATTGATAGGGTGAATACGCACGGTCTTTGTATCCCATGGTTGGGGAATCAAAAACTAGAGGGCATAGGTTTAAAGTGAGAGGGGAGAGATTTAAAAGGGTCCTGAAGGGCAATTTCTTCACACAGAGGGTGGTACATATATGGAATGAGCTGCTAGAGGAAGTGGTTGAGGCAAGTACAATAACCACATTTGAAAGACATTTGGACAGGTACATGGATGGGAAAGGTTCAGAGGGATATGGGTCAAACACAGGCAAATGAGACGAGCTTAGATGAGCATCTTGATCAGCATGGACAGGTTGGGCCAAATGGCCTATTTCTGTACTGTATTGCTCTACGACTCCGAGCTGTAGCTAACACTAATAGAAAAGTTGCTGAATGTACTTAAGAAGGTGATAGATAGATATCTCGACACAGGAAACAACCAGCAGTAAGGGAAGAGAGCAAGCATTTGAGACAGAGGATCAGTCATGATATTGAATGGTGGAACAGTCTGCTCCTTCTATCTTCTGTATTTCTATTTTAACTGCAATGACTGGACTCGACAGCGTAGATGGCAAGACCTTCCCCTCTCAGTGAAGACTGAAAAGTCAGTCGAAGCGTCAGAGGAAATCTGAGATCTTTTTCAGCCAGTGAATGACGGGTGTGGAACTCACAGGAGAGAGTGTTGGAGACTCAAACCATCAGAATCAAAATCAGTTTATTATCACTGACTTGTTTGATGTGAAATTTGTTGTTTTGCAGCAGCAGTACAGTGCAAAGACATAAAATTACTACAAATTGCAGAAATAAATAAATAGTGCAAAGAAAAAGGAATAATGAGGTAGTATTCATGGGTTCATGGACCATTTGGGAATCTGATGGCAGAGGGGAAGAAGCTGTTCCTGAAACGTTGAGTGTGGGTCTTCAGGCTCCTGTACCTCCTCCCCAATGGTAGTAATAAGAAGATGGCATGTCCTGGGTGGTGAGGGTCCTCAGTGATGGATCATATTGATGAGCTGACAATTAGATAAGAAAAACTTGAGACAGAGAAATGGGAAGTGGGATTATGGTACACAATTCTTTTCCAACCAACACTGTCACAATAGACTGTAACTCTCCTGTGCTGTAAATTTTTATGATTCTGCCAATACCCTTTTTCCGTGATATATGACTCCATGACTCTGTGACCCTATAACCTGCAGCTGAATTAAATACTTCTCACCACATCGGCTTTCACAGGGCTGCTATTTGCAACATCGCAATGAAACGATTGAACCGGAAGTGCGACACACTCAGTTACCGATACAGCAAAGGCATTCATTTTGGGCTGTTTAGAGGTAAGTGTGAGTGAGAATCTGTTCTTTCTGTTGTTTTTTTGCTTTATCAATGTTCCTTTCTTGCACCTTTTCACGAATGAACAATGGGAATAATTTTCCACAGTGAACATGGTTGAGATTTATTCACCAACTTTTATCAATGCACCATAGAAAGCATCCTACCTGGATGCATCACGGCTTGGTATGGCAACTGCTCTGCCCAAGACCACAAGAAACTGCAGAGAGTTGTGGACACAGCCCAGCGCATCACAGAAACCAACCTCTGCTCCATGGACTCTCACTGCCTTGGTGAAGCAGCCAGCATAATCAAAGACCCCACCCACCTGGGTCATTCTCTCTTCTCTCCTCTCCCATCAGGCAGAAGATACAGGAACCTGAGGGCACATACCACCAGGCTCAAGGACAGCTTATACCCCACTGTGATAAGACTATTGAATGGTTCCTTTATACAGTGAGATGGACTCTTGACCTCACAATCTACCTTGTTAGGACCTTGCACCTTATTGTCTAACTGTACTGCACTTCCTCTGTAATTGTGACACTTTACTCTGTATTCTGTTATTGTTTTTACCCTGTACAACCTCAATACACTGTGTAATGAATTGATCTGTACAGATGGTATGCAAGACAAGTTTTTCACTGTACCTCAGTACCTGTGACAATAATAAACCAATACCAATACCCCCCAATCAATGTCACAATAAACAAATTACCACTTTGCTCTCTGTGGGAGTGTGTTGTGCCCACACGTTGCCTATACTAAACAAAGGACAACTCTTCAAAAAATCTGCTTCACTGCCCATAAGACCCTCCAGGATGTTCTATAGTCATCAAAGGTGATTTATTAAAGCACATCTTTCTAACCATTTAACGTTCTTCCTCCTCATAGATTGACATAGTGTGGAAACAGGCACTTTGGCCCAATTCATTCATGCCAACCAAGATGCCTACCCAAGCTAGCGCCATTTGCCCTCGTTTGGCCCATATCCCTCTAAATCTTACCTATCCATGTACCTGTCCAAATGTCTTTTAAATGTTGTTAATGTACCTGCTTCAACCACTTCCTCTGGCAGCTCATTCCGTATACCCACCACCCTCTGTAAAATCTGCCCCTCAGGTCCCTTTTAAATCTTTCCCATCTCACTGTAAACCCATTCCCTTTAGTTTTAGACCCCCCTACCCTGGGAAATAACTGTGATCATTCACCCTATCTATGTCCCTCATGATTTTATAAACCTCTATAAAGTCCCTCTCAGCCTCCTATGCCCCAGGGAAAAAAAAGCCCCAGTCTCTCCAGTCTCTCCTTATAACTCAAGCCCTCCAGTCCTGGCAACATCTTGGTGAATCTTTTCTGCACCCTCTCCAGCTTAATGACATCCTTCCTGTAGTTCAAGTGACCAGAAATGCACCCAGTACTCCAAGTGTGGTCTCACCGATGTCCTGTCCCATGGTAAGATAAGGTCCCAACTCCTGAAGCAGGGTTTTGACCCGAAACGTCAACAATTCCTTCTTCCCCCACAGATGCTGCTCAACCCACTAGGCTCCTCCAGCAGATTGTTTGCTGCTCCAGATTCCAGCATCTGCAGTCTCTTGGGTGTACCATTACAATGTTGTCGTCCTAGGCCAGCAGGCTTCAAGTTATTAGTTTGAATCTGGATACTGACAATCCTGAAACTGTGTTCAGTAAATCTGAGACCTGAAGAGCAAGGAACCAGGAAATAAACATAAAATCTACCGGATTGTCCTCACCACCCACAGCACATCTAACCTGGTCCTCCCACAGGCTGGGAGACCTTCCTCTCACTGACTCCATACGACCCCAAAACAACCTCTATATGATTGACATTTAATTGTCCCAAGAAGAAACAACAGATGAGAAACAAAAATTGCCCAAATCCCAACAACTTCATCATCCATTGCACTGTGAGCTGCTTTGAGAATTCTCTCTGCAGACAAGTAGCCCCACAGAATAGGTCTATTATTAAGACAGAGAGGGCTGCTTATTTAATGAGAGTTTTAATTGTGATATTAATAACAGAACCATTTTAATGTTGAGAACTATTCTTGCAGATAGGTTTTTGGCTGGAATCGATACCAACCTTTATTTAATAAAGAAATCGGAGGGTATTCTTCCAAGTACCGCCATAGCCAACATCAAGCTTTATGGCCTTGGAGTCTCCACGGACCTTCTGGAGGTAATTATACCACAAAGTGTCTGTCAACATAAGTGTCACCTGCTTCTGACTCTCCATCTGTCAAGGATACTGATAACCATGTGATTGTATTTATAAAGGTTGGTATCCAGGCCGAAGGAATACAACAAGCCTTGTCGAAGAGCAATGAAGGTTACTGGAGGGGACCGAGGAAAAATAGCACTGAACACATTGTGGAAAAGGTAAGGAGGGTGCTTCTTCATTCCATAGGCTTCCCTCCTGGTCTGAAGATATTGGTAACCTGCCTTCTTCAAGTACTGGCCACTCTGACACCTGAGCCAGGTGTCCTATATTTGAGAGGAATGTACAACATACGGGTTCCAAAGAGTTTTCAACTGAGAAAGGACAGATGTACAGTTATTGATAAAAGAAACTTGTCGATGGTCAATAACTCTTCTGTTGCTCACACAGCCCTTGCACACCAAGGGATGAGAGAATTGCAGTACAGGTATTCAATGTGCTTCATAATTAGGCAAGGGTACTCTAATGTACTGATTATCTTGTTGGACATTTAATTCAGAGGCCTGGATAAATAAGAAAACATGAGTTAAAATCTCACCATCCCCATTTGTGAATTTGAATTCAGTTCTTCAAAACTCTTGAAATAAGAAACTAAAATAAATTCATTGAAAAATCCACAAGTTTTCTCTAATCTGTATTAGGTTCTTCTCCTGTGTGATCTCATTGAAGTCACATATACACATGCTTGACTCTTAACTGTCCTCTGCTATGACCCAGCCAAGTCCTCAGTTGCATTAAAACTGCAATGAAAAACATATTCTTCTGTGGAGACACGAGAGTCTGCAGATGCTGGAACCTGGAGCAACACACAATCTGCTGGAGGAACTCAGCAGGTCAAGCAGCATCAGTGAGAGGAAAGGAGTTATCGATGCTTCAATGCAGGGTTTCGATCTGAAACGTTGACAGTTCCTTTCCTCCCACAGATGCTGCTCAACCCGTTGAGTTCCTCCAGCAGATAGTTTGTTGTATGCTTCTGTGGGTTCAGAAAAACTCTTGAGAAACACTCTCAAGCCTGCTTGATTTAAAAGCAATTCGATTTTTAAAGGGTTGTGCAAGGTCCCCTTTGTTAGAAGACTGAGCCTAAGCACTGCCAACTTACCAAGTGTTCCTGTTCCTTATAAACCTTCTGGTTTGTATAAATCCAGCAAAATAATGACAGGATTGTCCCAGGTCTATACATGTGGATGAAGAGAAAATCAGAGATAGTCACCAAATCAAAGCAATAAACAAACTGCTGGAGGAACTCAGTGGGTCAGGCAGCATCTGTGGAGAGAAATGGAGAGTAAACATTTCAGGTAAAAATCCTTCATATGGATTGAAAGAGAGGGGAGAAAGCCAATATAAAGAAGTGAGGTGAGAATATATACTGGCCATCTCCCCCTATCTCTCAGTCCAAATGAAGGGTTTTAACCCAAAACATCAACTCTCCATTTCCTTCCACAGATCCTGCCTGACCCGCTGAGTTCCTGCAGCAGATATTATTTTGCACCAGATTCCAACATCTGCAGTCTCTTATGTCTCCAAATCAAAGCTGTTGGTCCTTGATAGCTTTGGTTTTACCTAAGAACACAAGAAATGAGTGTGTTATACAGCCCTTTGAACCTGCTCTGCCACCCAGTAAGATCGCAGCTAAACTGATCTTGGTCTCAGTTCCACTTTGCTGCCTGTTTTCTGTAATTCTTGATCCTAAAATCTCACTCAGCAGTGAAATTATTCAATGACTCATCCTCCACTGCTCTTTGAGAAGAGAATTCCAAAAATTCACAACTCTCTGAGAGAAGAAATTCCTGTTTATCTTCATTTTAGGTAACTCCTTATGCTTTTGTCTCAGCACCTAATTTATCAAGCCCCTCACAATCTTATTTGTTCAATAAGATCATCTCTCATTGTTCTGAACTCCAATGTATACAGATCCACTCTACATTGGCAGGTAAATTCACCAAGTCTCAGTGTGGAGTCATGTACAGCAGCAGATTGGTAGTTGGTTTACTATTGTCACATATACCAAGATACAGTGAAAAGCTTTTTTCTTGCATGCCATCCAGACAGATTATTCCATACATCAGTACATTGAAGAAGTACAAAAGGAAAGCACTAACAGAATGCGGAGTGCAGTGTTACAGTTACATGGAAAGTGCAGGTAGACAAGAAGGAGCAAGGGCCACTACGAGGTAGATTGAGAGATCTAGAGTTTACCTTTAACATATAACAGAATATAATCAGAATCAGGTTTATTATCACTGACTTATATGTCATGAAATTTGTGGTTTTGCAGCAGCAGTACAGTGCAAAGACATAAAATTACTATAAATTACAAAAACAAATGAACAGTGTAAAAAAAGGAATAATGGGGTAGTGTTGATGGGTTCATGGACCATTCAGAAATCTAATGGCGGAGGGGAAGAAGCTGTTCCTGAAACATTGAGTGTGGGTCTTCAGACTCCTGCACCTCCTCCCCGAGGGTAGTAATGAGAAGAGGGCGCGTTCTGGATGGTGAGGGTCCTTAGTGAAGGATGCCGCCTTCACCAAGGACCCTCACCAAATGCCACCATCACCAAAGACGAAAGAAAAATGGTGCCAGAGAGGGGCAAAATTTTGCATGCAGCTCCCGAGGGAATCATCAAATACTCCTGTTTGGAACTATTACAGCTGAATATAGCATGTAAGCGTATTAGATGTCAAAATTACAGCCACAGTATGGTAATGTGATTCTCCAATCCATGCTTTCTTTGATGTTATAACATACAATGATGGAAATAAATGGTTAATACATTTGTACCTTCTCATATTTCTCACCACCATTCAGCCCACCGTCTATGCCAGTTCAGAGCAGTCCCAACCGTTCTCAGTCACCTTCGTATTCCCCCATAACCTATCTTCTCTTACATGCCCATCAACTCTCCCCAGTTCTCCTGCCACCCACCTACTTGAGGGGTAATTAACAGTCGCCAATTAAGCTACCAAACCACGTATCTATGGACGAGTTTGGAGCGCCAGGGGAAACACACGCAGTCCCATTAAAAACATGCAAACTCCACAAAGGCAGCACCCTGAAAGTCAGGATTGGACCCAGGCTGTTGAACCTATGAAGCAGTAGCACTAACTAGTACGCTGTGTGGCTCTGTTGATCCCTGCGATTAGGACATCCCAAGGACAGGATATGACTTGGAATAAAAACAGAAAATGCTGGAAACACTCAGCAGGTCAAGCAGCATCACTGGAGAGAGAAACAGATATAAAATTTCAGGTCAATGACCTTCCCCCATCTGCCTATCACCCCTCCCCCTCAGCTGGATCCACCTATCACCCACCAGCTCTTGCTCCGACCCCTCCCTTCAGCTTTTTATAAGGGCTTTCTCCCCTCCCCCTTTCAGTCTAATGAAGGGTCTCGACCCAAAATGTCGGCTGTCTATTTCCCTCCACAGATGCTGCCTGACCCACTGAGTTCCTCCAGCTTTTTCTGTGTTGCTCCAGATTCCAGCATCTGCAGTCTCTTGTGTCTCCACCTTATTCTTTAGTGTTTTGAGGAGATTAGGAAGGCAAACACAGTTCATTAAACCCCAGATGAACTTGTGACAATTTTCCTCATCTCTCCTCTGGTTTTGACAATTATCCCAAAAGCCTATGTTCTGGTGATGTATCTTCCTGACCCTGGACTCAGCTTCTTCTCATTCCCTTTGTTGGAGTCTTAGAACATAGAACATAGAACTCTACAGCACGGTACAGGCCCTTCGGCCCACAATGTTGTGCCGACATTTTATCCTGCTCCAAGACCTAGCTAACCTTTCCCTCCCACATAGACCCCTATTTTTCTATCATTCATGTGTCTATCTAAGAGTCTCTTAAATGTCCCTAATGTATCTGCCCCCATAACCTCTGCAGGCAGTGCGTTCCACGCACCCACCACTCTCTGTGTAAAAAACGTACCCCTGACATCCCCCTTATGCTTTCCTCCAATCACCTGAAAATTATGTTCCCTCATGTTAGCCATTGTCACACTGGGAAAAAGTCTCTGACTGTCCACTCAATCTATGCCTCTTATCATCTTGTACACCTCTATCAATTCACCTCTCATCCTCCTTCTCTCCAAAGAGAAAAGCCCCAGCTCACTCAACCTATCCTCATAAGACTTGCTCTCCAATCCAGGCAACATCCTTGTAAATCTCCTCTGCACCCTCCCTCAAGCTTCCTCTCTAAAGGAAGTTGAGCTGAAAAAGTCTTTGTGAGTTGGAGACACAAGAGACTGCGGAGGCTGGAATCTGGAGCAACATACAAGATGCTGGAGGAACTCAATGGGTCAGGCAGCATCAATGGAGGAAATGGACAGCCAAGATCCTTCATCTGGACTTCAATTTTTAACCTCAGCCCTCCAGCCCACTGCCCTCCTCTGATTCCATGCCTGACCCCAGCTCTAATCCCTGCCATGTCTTCACTATCCCCTCAAGCCTTTGTGAATTGTTCAATTGCATCTTGTAAATGGTACACACTGCAGCTCTGGTGTTGAGAAAGATCAGATCGATGGCTCAGATGTAGTCCTTCCTCAAAGCTCCACCTGACACGTGAACACTTCATTCCCCTTCATAGTGTGTATAACGTCTCCATTCTCAGTTTTTGTTATAGACTTCCAACTGTTCAACATTGATTCTTCCTCTGATCTTTGTTCCTCTTTAGGTGTCTGACTGGAAACCGATGCCCACGATTAAACCATTGCTAAACGTTTACATCAAAGCGCTTGGTCAAGAGCTTGTTTATGTCGAGTTCAACCAGAATGATATTCCAGAGGTCCTGAAGGTATGAATTGAGGAAATGGGATTTTTTTTTGGATCTAAGAAGGTTAAGAGCCGATTTATTTGATGTTTCTAACATGGAATACATTACAGAATTTGAAAACCTGATAGAAGTTTATAAAATGATGAAAGGCATAGATAGGAGAGACAGCCAGATTCTTTTTCCCGGGGTAGAAATGTTGAATACTAAAGTGTAACACACAGAAAGCTGGAGGAACTCAATGGGTCAGGCAGCATCTATGGAGGGAAGTGGACAGCTGAGGTTTCAGGTCAAGACCCTTCATCGGGACTGGAAGGAAAAGGGGAGATAGCCAGTATAAAAAGTTAGGGGAAGGGGTATAGCAAGAGCTGGTGTGTGATAGGTGGATCCAGGTGAGGAGGGGTGATAAGCAGGGAAGTGTATAGCTTTAAGGTGAGGGGGGGAAGTTTAAAGGAGATGTGCGGGGCAAGTTTTTTTAAACAGAGTGTGGAGGGTGCCAGGGTGGTAGTATAAGCAGATACAATAGTGGCGTTAAAGAGGCTTTTAAACAGGCATATAGATATGCAGGGAATGGAGGGATGTGGATCATGTGCAGGCAGAAGGGATTAATTTAATTTGGAATTATGCTCAGGACAGACATGGTGGGCTGAAGGGCCTGCTCCTGTGCTGTACCGTACTATGGTGAGAAAGATCACTTCCTTTGAAGACAGCTTTGAGGGTCATCATCTTAAAATTGTCACTTGAGAGAGAGGAAAGGCATTATGAGAAATTTCATCAGATCTAGATAATGATCAAAGCATCATGTAAAGTAAATTTAAATATATATGTAATGTCAAATAGGCAATGTTTATAAGGATACAATAAGAGGAAGTTAGTTTTTAATTGCCCAAGAAAGAGCTGTCACAATCACAATGGGCTGAATGGCCTTCTTTGCATTGTATATCTCAATGTAGGTTTTGGATAATGACATTAGAGTGTGCTTCATTTATTTAAGGCCGCTGGACAGCTGATTGTTATTTCCTGGACATAAGTTTCCCAAGTGGTTACAAAATCTGACAACTCCCACCTTGAGAGTTGCTCAGGCAATAACCCACCAAATCCCCTAGGTAAGGATCCTGATCTAAAATTCCTTAGCACTCCTGGAGTCTGGATTCTCAGTGTAGAACCTCTTGTATCTACCTGGACCTTTATTCACTCAATCCATTTGTTTCTAGTTACAACTGAGGCAAGAAGCAAGGATTCCCCAACTAGGGAGCCCTACCCTCACATCATTGACTGTACAAGGATTGACAGAGGTCACTTGTTATTTTTTTCTTTCCTTCATTGCACAGATAATGAGTAACCAAGCAAAAATGGATGGACTTATAAGGAAATTCATGAATCATCTCCAGCGTGGAACTTCGATAAAATGGACCAAATCGCTGTTGGCATCTGAGGTTCGACAAATGGTGCCAACATCACTTGGTCTGCCCTTGGAGCTGGCATTCTATTACACCATTGTGTCCGCAGTCAAAGGACAGGGTAATTATTCCTTGGGCAGTTATGGCAAAGTCTCTGAGATAAATGTTGGAGATACATGCTGCAGAATATTGGAGATACAAAAGACCACATGTGCTGGAATCTAGAGCAACAAACAATCTGCTGGAGGAACTCAACAGGTTGAGCGGTGTCAGTGGGAGAAAAGGAATTGTCGATGTTTCCCGTAGGGTTTCGACCCGAAACGTCGACAGTTCCTTTCCCCCTCCACGGATGTTGCTCGACCTGTTTAGCTCCTCCAGCAGATTGTACCTCCAGACAATATTGGAATTACTCAGCAGGTCAGGCAGCATCACCGGAGAAAGGAACAATCGACACTTCAAGTCAATGATGTTGAGTTATTCATGATTAACCTGAAACATTAACTTTTCCTCTCTCCCCACAGATGCTGCCTGACCTGCTGTGCAAGGCCAGCATTTTCTGCCTTTATTTCATACTTCCAGCATCTGCAGTATTTTGCTTTTTAAAGAAAGAGACAGACTTGCATTCACCTTGTGATAAAGGCACACTGAAACAGGCGTTTGTTCCCGTTCTACCGGTTACTCTTACTGTCCTCATCCAATAAGAATCTATCCATTTCAGCCAGAAATTCCAACTGTAGCTCCAGTATCCATAACCTTTTTACTGGGGAGAATCTCACCGAATCTTCCACCCTGGTCTGAAAAAAAATTCTAATGCACAACGCAAAGATAACTTGGCGTACATGACTGAATTTGTTAAATAGTTTAAGATAAGATTAAGATATCTTTATTAGTCACATGTACATCGAAACACACAGTGAAATGCATCTTTTGCGTAGAATGTTCTGGGGACAGCCCGCAAGTGTCGCCACGCTTCCTAACCCGTACGTCTTTTGGAATGTGGGAGGAAACCGGAGCACCCGGAGGAAACCCACGCAGACACGGGGAGAACGTACAAGCACCTTACAGACAGTGGCCAGAACTGAACCCGGGCCACTGGCGCTGTAAAGCGTTGCGCTAACCGCTACACTACTGTGTTTACCGCATGGATAGGAAAAGCCAAGATTTTCCTTTGGGATCCCCATGCATTTGATACACCAACACACGGAGATACCTGGTTAAGCCTAACGATAAGTGACTCACATTTGGGCTCCTTTCCGTGACCTTTATTTACGCACGCTTGGTGTGCTGGTGGGTGTGGGGCAGAGGCAGGTCTCCATAGCACGAGTGGAACCTGCCTTGTGATTGGTTAAATGACAACCAGTTGAGTAGGTCCCAGGTTGCAGAGTTGGAAGGTGCTTCAAGTAGTTCTTTCCCAACTTAAAAACGTGCTTCTCCCTCGGGCTGACCCACTCCCAGCACAGTTATAATGACAACATCCCCAACAACCACCACCACCCTGCCCCCCCACCCCCCACTGCGCGGAAACCAAGCGTGAACACCCTCCATAACCCACCCGCACCCCCCCACCACAACTGCTGCTTCAACCCCACCCTTCAGGTCCCAAGCACCACCCATGCATCATCATCCCCAAATTGAGACCATAACTACAACCCCCTTAACACCCAAACGCTCTCCCTCACAACCACTCTTCCCACAGCCCACATACTGGACCTATCTGTCCTGATGAAGGGTCTCGACCTGAAATGTCGACTGTTTATTTCCCTCCATAGATGCTGCCTGACCTGCTGAGTTCCTCCAGCATTTTGTGTGTGTCGTTCCAGATTCCAGCATCAGCAGAATCTCTTGTGCCTCTGAGACCTATCTGTTTGCCCTTCCATGTTCTGTCCATTGGATGCATAAGACCTAATCTTTAGCATGGTACCGCCTTGGCCTCCTGAACTTTGGTTTCTTCCATTGGTGTTCCCAAAACAATTCACTCATTGGACAGCCCTGCTCCCCCTTTTTAAGATGCTTTTCCTGGAGCCGAAGAATATTTAAGTCAATGCCCCCTCTTTCCTGATCCGCTCACTAGAGTAACTCTCAATAACCCTATTTACTACAACAGAGAAGGAGATCATTCAGCCCATCGGGTCCATGCTACCTTCCAGGAGAGGCATCCCATCAGTCCCATTTCCTCCTTCCTTATTTCCCTGCAGTCCTGTGAATTATTCCCACTCACAATCCATCCTCGTGATTCGTCTCGCACTTAACTACACTAAGGGGGAATTTACAGTCACTAATTCATCTGCCAGATGTGGGAGGAGACCAGAGCATCTGGGGGAAGCCCACGCAGTCACAGGGAGAACTCCACACGGACAATACCTGAAGTCAGCATTGAACCTGGTCACTGGCAGCTGTGATATCACTGCTCTGACTACTGTCCCAGCCCAACATATACTTCCAACATTTTTAACACATCTCTGAAGGCTCCAGAAAATGAAATTAAATTGAGCAACACACAAAATGCTGGAGGAACTCAGCGGTCAGGCAGCATCTATGGAGGGAAATGGACAGTCGATGCTTCAGGTCGAGACCCTTCTTCAGGAGTCCTATTTCATGATATTGAAATGAAATTATATTACACTGTTCAACGCCTCAGTCACAATGAAGGATCACCATCGCAATGTAAGAAAACAACACCCGGTTGCCCACAGCAAGTTCCCATTAATGTCCAAATAATAGTAGCCAGTTGCTCTGTTTTTGTGTTGTTGATTCAGGAATAAATATTTATTATAGCAGCAGGTACCGCTCCCACCACATGTTCAAATAGAGCCATGGGATCTTTGCAGCAATGTAAATGAACAGGAGGACCTCAGTGAACCAGTTAACTGGAAGACAGTGTACAGCACTACAGTGAACCTTGATTTTACATAGAGCATAGAACATAGAACATTACAGCACAGTACAGGCCTTTCGGCCCACAATGTTGTGCCGACATTTTATCCTGCTCCAAGATCTATTTCACCCTTCCCTCCCACATAGCCCTCCCTTTCTCTATCATTGATGTATCTAAGAGTTTCTTAAATGTCCCTAATGTATCTGCCCCCACAACCTCTGCCGGCAGTGCGTTCCACGCACCCACCACTCTCTGTGTGAAAAACTTACCTCTGACATCCCCCTTATACCTTCCTCCAATCACCTTAAAATTATGCCCCCTTGTGTTAGCCATTTTCACCCTGGGAAAAGGTCTCTGACTGTCCACTCGATCTATGCCTCTTATCATCTTGTACACCTCTATCAAGTCACCTCTCATCCTCCTTCTCTCCAAAGAGAAAAGCCCTAGCTCGCTCAACCTATCCTCATAAGACATGCTCTCCAATGCAGACAACATCCTGGTAAATCTCCTCTGCACCCTCTCTAAAGCTTCCACATCCTTCCTATATTGAGACGACCAGAAATGAACACAATACTTCAAGTGTGGTCTAACCAGAGTTCCATAGAGCTGCAACATCACCTCGCAGCTCTTGAACTCAATACCCCGACTAATGAAGGCCAACACACCATACATCTGGTTTTGATGCATAAATCCTGGACAGGGATTTGAACCCACACTTTGACTTGGACTGATTTTTCATATTTATTCGCCTCCTGCGATTTGGGCATCAATGGCAAGGGCAATATTTCTTGCCCCTCCCTAGTTGCCCTTGAGAAAGTGGTGGTGAGCCACATCTTTGAGCCACCATGGGATTTTCAACCACTGAAACTGTTACCAATCATGTTGCTAGCTCACGTTTACTGAATTACCGTTAGGTGCAGTTGCGATTACTATGTAGACTAATGGGGGCAGCCATTTCAAACACGGCAAGATCTCATTGTAATAAACTGACAGACCAGTGACTCAACATTTTCCCTGGTCATTCTCTCCTCTCCCCCACCTCCCCTCCCCCATCAGGCAGAAGATACAAAAGCTTGAGAACACATACCACCAGGCTCAAGGACAGCTTCTATCCCAGAGTTATAAGACTCACAAATGGACCTCTTAAACGATATAGATGAACTCTTGATCTTTCAATCTACCTTATCATGGCCCTTAACACTTTATTTATCTACTGCTCTATACTTTCTCTGTAATAGTAACACTATATTCTGCATTCTGTTTTTTTTCCTTTTGTACTACCTCGATGTACTTACATATGGAATGAAGCAAAAGATTTTCACTGTATCTTGGTATATGTGACATAAATTGACCAATTACCCATTAGCCACAATATTGACAGAAATTATTTCTCTTTTTTAAATAATGCTAAGAGCTCCTTTTTCATTCAAAAACCTTCTTTGACCAATCAAATGAGGAATATTTGATCTGTGTCCCCTGCCAAAGGCCTTTCATGCAAAACATTTGCAAATCTTTCCTGTTTCTGATATTGCCTGGACAACATTCCCTTTGTTTGCTTCAGAATTCAAAAATTTAACATTTATTTGATCAAGTGGGAAAAAAAAGCTTATGAACTGAATGTCTTATTCTTCCAACAGCCAAGGTGAAGACGAATCCAGCCCTTTCCAACTTAACATTGCCTCACATCCTCAACAGCACCATTCAGATTGAATCTCAGCTCGCTGCCAGGTAATTATTTCACACAATAGATGGTAAATACAATTAAACGATCCAGGCCATGCGAAGCACTTTTAGGTGGGTGATATCAATCTGCTTTCGTGTGACTGCTGTTTTTCGTCTCCCCAGTTCTGTGAAAGATGTCATTGGTATCATGGGAATAAACAGCCCTATGATCCAGGCTGGAGTGGAAGTTCAGCTGAAGACGAGCACCCTCATCCCTCTGAACTTCACTGTAAGATTAAACTACAAGAAGAGAAACGTTAAACTTGAAACACCCCCTTGGCAACGGGAAAGTCAGCTGTTCTTTGCCAGGTAACTGCAATGTAGAGTCTTTAGAATCAGATTTTTATCACTGACTTTCTGACGTGAAATTTGTTGTTTTGTGGCAGCAGTACAGTGCAAAGACATAAAATTACAATAAATTACAAAAGTAAATAAATAGTGAAAAATAAAGGAATAACGAGGTAGTGTTCATGGGTTCATGGACTCTTCAGAAATCTGATGCTGGAGGGGAAGAAGCTGTTCCTGAATCATTGAGTGTGGGTCTTCAGGCTCCTGTACCTCCTCCCCAATGGTAGTAACAAGAAGAGGGCATGTCCTGGATAGTGAGGGTCCTTAATGATGGATGCCGCCTTCTTGAAGATGTCCTCGATGGTGGGGAGAGTTGTGTCCATGATGGAGTTGGCTGAGTCTAGAACCCTCTGCAGCCTCTTGCGATCCTGTGCATTGGAGCCGCTCATACTCAAGGGGGCGGTGCATATATGGAACAAACTTTCAGAGAAAGTGGTAGAGGCAGGTATAATTATAATGTTTAAAAGGCATTTGGACAGGTAAGGTTGAGAGGGATATGGGACAAACACAGGCAATTGGGACTAGCTTACTTTGGTGACTTGGTTGGCACAGACCAGTGGGGCCGAAGGGCCTGTTTCCATGCAAGATAGTTTGATGGCTCTATAACTATGACTTTAGCCTAGAGAAGTAGCCACAATACATTGTGTAGCCAGCACACACTGTAGCCATAGCTCAACAGCAGGACCAACAAAGGTACTACTGAGTCACAGCTTACACAAGGTGAATGACACAGGGATGTAGATGGAGAGAACTCATTGACAGCAATGGCCTTTAATTGTGTTGTCATGCAGCACACAGGGTTTTGCATTCTCAAGAAACATCGAAGAACTAGCTGCGGAAAAAGTCACCCCACTGCTTCCAGGTGAGGAGTCTGGAGTGAGGATGAAAGCATTGAGATTGGCAAAGAATTCAACCACAGATCACAAAGAAGTGATGGTAAATAAAAGCTCTTGTTACTTGCTCTTTGGGCTATGTTCAGAGCCCGTCAACTGGTTTCAACTGTGACTGTGTTGCAGGACAGAGTGTTGCCTCTTTCCATTCCCGGGGGATCTGTGTGCTCTGCTGAAGAGCCCCCGGATGACTCCAGTTGGACAATCCAGCAGAGATGCATGTCGGCCGACACCTTTGGATTTGAAGTTTGTTTCAAGACCAGTGTGGAAAAAACTGACTTCACCACCAACTCTCCCTTGTACAAAATGGTTGGGGAGAAATCAGTGGAAATCGCAATCAAACCAGGTAAAGACAATGATGAGATAAATGATCCTTTACCAACCACAGCAGTGTTTGTAACCCCTGGATTTTGCACATTGGTTTTCAAACGTAATTGTGGTTTTGAAGTGCAGTGTCCACTGTTAACTTTCATCTTTCTCTAGTTTACAAAACAGCGTTTCAACTAAGTATATGCAGAATATAAGGAACATACTCTCTTGACACCTAAGGTGAAGGATTATCCAACCTAGATCAAAACGTGGCTTTTCAACTCAGATCTTTGTTGTGTATTATTATCCAATATTTATATATTATACATACACAATATGTATATATTACACAACAGAAGGTGCATGTGATACCAAGACATGATGATACTGATAATCTCAAATCCATTGCAGATATGTAAACAGTTGTGGTTTCATCTCTGGAAGGATAAAAAGGGTCAATGTTTCTGGTCAAAGGGCCAACAACTCAAAAAACAAAACTCCAAAATAAAAACCTGGCCCCCATCACCCTGTCTCTTTCTCCTCTCCCACCCCCTCCATCTGCCCATCACCTGCACGCTCCTCCCACTGGTTCCCCTCCCTTTACTCCACGCTCCACCTTCCCCTCCTGTCAGATTCCATCTTCAGCCTCTTATCACTTCCACCTATCACCTCCCAGCTTCTGACATCATTCCCACTCTCCCCCACTCCCTCATCTGCCTATCACCCTCCACACGTGGATCCACCTGTCACTTGCCAGCTCTTGCTCCACACCCTTCCCTCCACCTCTTAATACCAGCTATCTCTCCTCCATCTCTCAGTACAGATGAAGGGTCTCGACCCAAAATGTCAACCATCCACTTCTCTCTGTAGATGCTGCCTGACCCACTGAGTACCTCCAGCATTTTGTGGGTTGTGTCTAAAAGCAGATCATTTGGTCACTTATCTGATTGCTATTTCTGCGAGGCTTGCTGTGCGCAACATGGTTACTGCATTTGCTACCCTACGTTGTACAGTAACACAGTGGTGCAGCCAGTAGAACAGTTGTGTCACAGTTCCTGCAACACAGGTTCAATGTGCGGACTTCCTGCATTCTCCCTGCGTCCGTGTGGGTTTCCTCTGGCTGCTCCGGTTTCCCCCCCATCCAAAAGACGTGCAGGTTAGTAGGTTAATTGCCCGCTGTAAATTACTCCTCTGGTGACAAAAAAGAAACAAAGGGCAGTTGATTGGGATGTGATGAAAGTATGTGTTGAAGGTAGAAGGAGAATGGGGCTGATGGGATTACACCACTGGGAGCAGGCATGGTCCACGAGGACTGAATGGTCTTCATCCATGTTCTAATAAGTAAGTAACTGCTAAAAATTGATGAGAACAATCTCAGCTTCTCCAGACTCTCCATAGAACTGATGTTCCACAGCAGAAGTTGCACTTGTCACACGTTAAAGAATAAAAATTGTTGTCTGATCCAGGGAAATTCTAGGTTGCAAGGGTTGGCAGTATCATTAAAGCACTCGTGGTATTCCCAGTACTGCTAGACTACTTGGAGCTTTCAAGGCTGTGACCTGTAACCTTGAGTTAGTTCAGGATATCAAGGGGATGTGGGACAGAGACAGAAAATCGGAGTTAAGGTATAGATTGTCCGTGATCTGATTGAATGGTAGGATAAGTTATAAGATATTTATTTATCAGTCACCTGTACATCAAAACACACAGTGAAATGCATCCTTTTGTGTTACTGAGAATGTGCTGGGGGCAGCCCGCAAGTGTCGCCACTCTTCCAGCGCCAACATAGCATGCCCACAACTTCCTAACCCGTACGTCTTCGGAATGTGGGAGGAAACCAGAGCACCCGGAGGAAATCCATGCAGATACGGGGAGAACGTACAAACTCCTTACAGACAGTGGCCGGAATTGAACCCGGGTCGCTGGTGCTGTAATGGCATTATGCTAACCAGGTTGGGCCTCAATTCCAAAACTGTACCACACTTGAAGCAGGAAATCTTTGGCAGTGACACACGAGTGAGGTTATAGGAGCACAAGAACTGTAGGCTTAACACCAGGACTGCTTCTCAAAACTACTCCACCGGTCAAAGAGATTTATGATTAATACTTTATCTTCTCATCTTCCTAATCTGATCCCTATTTCCCTTGATCTCTGTCAATCTCATCCTTGAATATACTCCAGGACTAAGCATCCACGGCCGTCTGGAATGGAAAATTCCAAAGATTCATCAAACTCTGAGCGAGAAATCCTCAGTCCACAATGAACATCTCCTATCCCCAACACAATCTGCCTTCTCCTAAACTGTCCAGCCAGATGAAACTTCAAGAATAAGATTTGCATGTTTTAATGAGGTTACCTCTTAAATTTCTGAACTCTGGGGATTGTAGCCCACCCTGTTCAGTTCCTCCTCATTGGACCCCCTTCATCCTAAAAATTCATAGTGAATCTACAACGTGTAGATTCAAGGCAATTATGCCCTTCCTTA
This sequence comes from Pristis pectinata, assembly GCF_009764475.1. Lineage (NCBI taxonomy): Eukaryota > Metazoa > Chordata > Chondrichthyes > Rhinopristiformes > Pristidae > Pristis > Pristis pectinata. Next base: position 8,609,015 of record NC_067407.1, read on the forward strand.
ATCCTTAATAATCAGGGAGAAGGTGAATGGGGCTGATGGGATTACATCACTGGCAGCAGGCATGGTCCAGAAGGACTGAATGATCTTCCTCCTTTTTCTAGCCGCTGAAAATTTGCAGCCCCATTCACCTTCTCCCTTCCTTAATCCTTAATAATCAAGGCAATTATGCCCTTCCTCAGATGCAGAGACCAAAATTGGTCATGGAGGAGAGCTCCAGAGTGTCTAGACTTGAGAGACAGAGACATACAACACAGAGACAGTGGATTCAGCCCACTGAGTCCACACTAGCGAACAAACATCCATTTACACCAGACAGTTAATCCCATTTTATCCTTCCCACATTGCAATCAGCTCCTCTCAGATTCTACCATTCACCTGCACACTGAGGGCAATTCACAGTGGCCAGTTAACCTGCCAACCTGCACACCATTACAATGTGGCAGGCAACCGGAGCATCCAGAGGAAACCCACGTGGTCACAGGGAGAACATGCAAACTCCACATAGACAGCACCCGAGGTCAGGATTGAACCCGGTTCTCTGGAGCTGTGAGGCAGTGACTCCACTTGCTGTGCCACTGTGCCCCACAGGTTTAATAGAACATAGAACAGTCCAGCACAATACAGGCCCTTTGGCCCACAATGTTGTGCCGACCTTTAAACCTCACCTAAGACTATCTAACCCCTTCCTCCCACATATCCCTCTATTTTAAATTCCTCCATATGCTTATCTAGTGATCTCTTAAATTTGACCAATGTACCTGCCTCCACCACCACCCAAGGCAGTGCATTCCATGCCCCAACCACTCTCCGGGTAAAAAAAATCTTCCTCTGATATCTCCCTTAAGTTCAAGTCCCACCCATTACTTTAAAGCCATGCCCCCCTTTTGCTTTTAAATCATCTGATTGTTGCACAATTTAACAGAGATTTGTTTTTGATTTGCTTTCAGTTGTTACCCCAATTCCAGTCAAAAAGTTGCAAATCGAGTTACAGATGCAGACAGATGACCAATCCTTTACAAGAGGAAATCTCCTGATAAAGACAAGCAACTGGACTGATACAGATTCCTCCGAAACAGTGCAAGAGGAGGGCAAACCAGTCCTTCTCACACTGAAGAAAATCCTCCATGCTAAAAAGCAGAATCAGGTAAATATTCTTTTCCAACTGGAAGAAAGAGGTGTTGGATCCGGTTATTTTCGAATCTGCAGGTCCAAGAGTGAGTTGAAAACAACTTGGTGCTTCACAAGGTATTATTGGAAAAGTTTAAAACAAAGAAACAGTCACAGAGCACATGGCACTAGCTTTACTACTAGGAGATGAGCCGAGAAAAAAGGAACTAAAATGAGCTAGAGCCAGAGGGGAAGCGAGCAAGAGAGAGATTAACAAAAAATGATACCTTTTATACCTGAGATAAGAGGTACTCCTTAGCTAACAATAGTCCATTCAGGAAACCTATTAGATACCTGTGGCAGACCAACCAATGAAAAAACATGTATTCACCTGATGGATGAACCAATAAGCCAGGAAGTGGCCATTCCTTGTGCAGCCACTTGAGGTGTAGTAAACACTATACATGTTAAAAAACTACTTAAAACAGTCGAATCCAACAGAGGCTTCTGCTCTTTTCCATCTCCATTGCCCTTCTTTCCAATGAATGTCAGGATTTAATTCAAACGGCGTGGATTAAATCATAATTATCAAGAAAGGCATTTAAAACACCACTATTCCAATATCACACTTAAGATCCTCAGTGTTCTTATCAGGGTAGATGTGGAGAGAATGTTTCCTTTTCTGGATGAGGAAGAGATGTTTTATTTCTGTCGGGAGGTCATGAGTCTTTGGAGCTCAATTCCTCAAAGGACAATCTTTTCCCAGGGTTGAGGATTCAAGAACCAGAGGGCATAAGTTCAAGGTGAGGGGGGAGAGATTTATTAGGAACCTGAGGGGTAGCTCGTTCACTCAGAGGGTGATCAGTATGTGGCTGAGGAAGTGGTTGAGGCAGGTACGCTAACAACATTTAAAAGGTCTTTGGACAGGTACATGGATAGGAAAGGTTTACAGGGATATGGGCCAAATGCAGGCAAATGGGACTGGCTTAGAAGGGAATCTTGGTCGGCGTGGACCAGTTGGGCCCATTTCCATGCTGTATTACTCCCTGACTCCATTTGACTCATTCTACTACTTAATAACACACTAGGGCCCACACAGCAGCCAATTAACCTACCAACCCTCCTGTGGACATGGTGATTTTGAATGTATTTAAGGCAGAGGTGGACATATACTTGATAAGCAAGGGGGTGAAAGATTACTGCAAGTAGACAGGAATGTGGAGTTGAGATTGACTCTGGGCAGTAAAGCTGCTGCCTCACGGTATCAGAAGCCCCTAGTTCAATTCTGGCCTCTGGTGCTATCAGTATGGAGTTTGCACATTCTCCCTGTGACCACATGAGTTTCCCCTGAGTGCTCCAGTTTCCTCCCATATCCCAAAGACAGAAAGCCAGAGAAAGTAGTTGAGGCAGGTACAATGACAACACTTAGAAGTACACAGATAGGAAAGGTTTAGTGGGATATGGCCCCAGTGTGGGCAAATGGGACTAGCTTAGGTGGGCACCTTGGATGAGTTGGGCTGAAGGGCCTGATTCCATGCCGTATTACTCTATGACTTAATGACAGGCAGGTTGGTAGGTTAATTGGCTGCTGTGTTGGCCCTAGTGTGTCATTAAGTAGTAGAATCAGGGAGGAGTTGATGGGAATGTGGACTGAATAAACAATGGGTTTAGTGTAGGTTCAGTGTAAATAGGTAGTTGATGGTCAGCATGGACTCAGAGGGCCGAAGGGCCTGTTTCTATGCTGTATGACTATGACAGAGGGGTGGAGAGACAAAGCAAATGGACTCAAATGGAAGAAGGACTATCCACAGAGAGAGATGAGAAGCCACAACTGGTTTATTGGTTTATTATTATTATTATTGTCACTTGTACCGAGGTGCAGTGAAAAACTTGTCTTGCATGCCATTCATACAGGTCCATTCATTACACAATGCACTGAGGTAGTACAAGGCAAAACAATACAGAATGCAGAATAAATTGTAACTGTTAAAGAGAAAGTGCAATGCAGGTAGACAATAAGGTGCAAGGTCATAACGAGGTAGATTGTGAAGTCAAGAGTCCTTCTCATCTTAACAGGAAACTTTTCAGTAGTCTTATAACAGCAGGATAGAAGCTGTCCTTGAACCTGGTGGTTTATGCTTTCAGGCTTCTGTATCTTCTGTCCAGTGGGAGGTAGGGAGGAGAGAGGATGTCCGGGATGAGTGGGGTCTTTGATTATGCTGGCTGCTTTACTGAGGCACCGAGAAGTGTAGACAGAGTCCGCAGAGGGGAGGCTGGTTTCCGTGATGTGCTGAGCTGCGTCCACAACTCTCTTCAGACAACTCGACAATAGGGTGTAGTAATGCAAAAGGAGGCAGAGTTAAGAAAAGCCCTTGAAACTGGGGGATTTGAATACTAGGACAAGAATTTTAAAATGCAAGTGGATCAGGACTAATGGGAAATGGGTGAGCAGGACTTGGTGTGAATAAGGATACCGGTAACAGTGTCTAGTGGTTCTCAGATTTGATGGAGCCATGTGGACAGTTTTGTTTTTAACATTGGGAACGTTTTTTACGAGCCGCCAAAATAATTGTCACAAACATGTCACATCAGGGAAGACGAGAGCACAAATATACCATGAGCAGTTCGACATCGAGCTCCCAGATGTCAAGCAGAGAGTCAATGAGAAGATCAGAGGAGAAGGGAGAGCAGTCAGGAACTCGTGGTATGCACTCACTAACATCAGAGAGCAATGAGTACAAACATGGTGATCATGGTAAGCATGGTAAACACCAGCTGGAGGAACGCATTTGGCACGATAGCCATTCAACATCAAGCAGAAGGTCAATGAGAAGATCAGAGGAAAGTGATAAAGAACGCTCAAGAACTCATAGTATGCACTCATCAGTGGACAGAGAACCCAAACATAGCAAAGATGGAAAACACCAAGTACTCCATCAACAAGGTGGACGTAACAAGGCTGGTCGACGTGTGGCATCAGAAGGTGAGCGCAGTGCATCTGCTCAGCCTGAATTACCAGGGTCAATGACTCATCAATCGCTCTCCTCCAGCTCATCGCGCAGCCTATCAAAGCCTCATCGCAGCTCTTTGAGGGACTTCAGGAGCAGGCGGGTCTTCAGCAGTTCATCCTCATCTCAGTCAAAGCGCAGGAGAACGAGCACCCATTCACACCGAGCTGACACTAAAAAGTGCCACAGCACCAGATGCAAGGAGAAGCTGCTCAACCGATCTGCCCAGAGGTCCTCGGTTAGAAATAGATCATTGTCTTCCACTGCCTCCCTCAGTCTTTCAAGTTCTGTTTCATCTTCAGCGCAGACAGAGGAGGAGTACAGTGACCAGCCCAAGGGCTCGGCATCCAGCTTGTCAGCTTCAAGTGAGTCCAGCTCCAGTGTCACATCATCCGCTGAGTCAAGGCGACGGGAGAGCAAGGACGCCTCACGCAGGCAACCCAGTTCTTCAGTGCAGGGAGATACCTCCACTGACACATCTTCTTCGCACCACGAGATGGTGGACATGCGGCCAGCCACAACGAGTCAAACTGGCACCGACAGAATGTGTAAAAATGGTGTATGCATCCATACCCAAACCAAAAAATATTCAGCCACAATTCACCAATCCAAGAAGCAGAAACATACCTGGATTTCAGGTTCAAACACACCAATACAGGTAAAGTATTTCAGTCACTGGTTATCTTCATCTAATCTCAGTGTTTTGTTTATTGCAGTGCAAGGTGAATTTAACAGTGTTTTGTTTTGTTCACTATTATAGAGAACAGATAGAAATGTCTTCCAACTTCAGTTCAAACCAACTTCTATTAACATGGTATGTATATGCGAGGAGAGACAGATATCCAAAAATGGGTATCTGGTGCGGTGTAATACGAACCATTGAAATAAGGGAAATCCCTTATAATAAGGGATTGTTGGTAACTTTATTGGCCTTCCTCTTTTATCCTATCTCTAAAATTCAGACTGCCTTCAGAGGCATGAGGGTTTGGGTTCTGTATGTGGGCTAATGCCTCGAAGCAACACTTACCTCAGTCCCTTCACAACCACAGACAATCCTGTCTGTGTGATCTGCAACCAGTCAAACACTAGGAGAGAAAGTTACACTGTCAACATCTTCTGAAACTCTTTTTTTAAAATTTATTCATCTTTGGGGATCTGGACTTTGCCAGCAAGTCCACCATTTATTACCAATCTCTAATTGACCTTGAGAAGGGGTGTTGATGAGCTACCTCCTTGAATGACTGCGGTCCTTCTGGTGAAGGTGCTCTCACAGTGTTTTGGATTGGAGTTCCAGGATGTAGACCCAGCGACAATGATGGACTGGCGATAAATTTCCAACTCAGGACGGTGTGTGATTTGGAGGAGAGGCTGCGGTTCAGTGTGGTGCCTAATGAGTTGGGGCTTCAGGTTTTGGGAGGTAGTTAAACCTCAGGGAAATGTTTGTTCAGGTGGATATAAAATACTTCATGGCAACATTTAAAGCAGGAGGTTCTAGCAGCAAGCTGAGCAACCTTTCCTCCTCGACAAGCCCCACCAAGACAGATCACCTTGTTGTCCATCTCATTTCCCATCTGTCAGACCAAACTGTATCCAAGCAGAGCGCCGAATGATGAGGTTGAAGATGATGTGGGTCTTGTGCCTGGGCTCAAGACATACAACTGATTGTGCGGCGAACAAAGTTCGTTTGTTTGAATGGCAGTGCAGCTTGAACAACCCTCAAGAAGCTCGACACTATTCAGGACATAGCAGCCCACATGATAGGCACCCCACCCACAACCATTCACTCACTCCACCACCGATGCACAGCAGTAGCAGTTTGCACCATCTACAGGATGCACTGCAGCAACTCACCAAGGCTCCTTAGACAGCACCTTCCAAACCCACCACCTCTACCAGCTGAAAGGACAAGGGCAGCAGAAGCACGGGGAACACTACCCCCTGGAAGTTGCCCTCCAAGCCACGCACCATCCCGACTTGGAAATATATCGCCGTTCCTCCACCGTCGCTGGGTCAGAATCCTGGGACTCACTCCCTCACACCCACACCTCAAGGACAGCAGTGGTTCAAGAAGGCAGCTCACCACCTCAAGGGCAACTAGGGATGGGCAATTCACTGTTAACTCAGCCTGCGAAGTGCTCATCCCTGAAATGAATATTTTTAACAAACACAGAATTCTTGGCTAAAGCTGCAGTAACTTCTCCCAGAATTGTACCAGAGCAGTCAGCACAGTAACACTGCGGGTACATAGAACATAGAACATTACAGCACAGTACAGGCCCTTCGGCCCACGATGTTGTGCCGACATTTTACCCTGCTCTAAGATCTATCTAACCCTTCCCTCCCACATAGCTCTTGATTTCTCTATCATTCATGTGGCTATCTAAGAGTCTCTTAAATGTCCCTAATGTATCTGTCCCCACAACCTCTGCCGGCAGTGCGTTCCACGCACCCACCACTCTCTGTGTAAAAAAAACTTACCCCTGACATCCCCCCTATACCTTCCTCCAATCACCTTAAAATTATGTCCCCTCATGTTAGCCATTTTCATCCTGGGAAAAATTCTCTGACTGTCCACTCGATCTATGCCTCTTATCATCTTGTACACCTCTATCAAGTCACCTCTCATCCTCCTTCTCTCTAAGGAGAAAAGGCCTAGCTCGCTCAACCTATCCTCATAAGACCTGCTCTCCAATCCAGGCAGCATCCTGGTAAGTCTCCTCTGCAGCCTCTCTAAAGCTTCCACATCCTTCCTATAATGAGGCGACCAGAACCAAACACAATACACCAAGTGTGGTCTAACCAGAGTTCTATAGAGCTGCAACATCACCTCGTGGCTCTTGAACTCAGTACCCCGACTAATGAAGGCCAACACACCATACGCCTTCTTAACAACCCTATCGACCTGCACAGCAACCTTGAGGGATCTATGGACATGGACCCCAAGATCCCTCTGTTCCTCCACACTTCTAAGAATCCTGCCATTAACCTGCCTTCTGCCTTCAAATTCGATCTCCCAAAGTGTATCACTTAGTGTAGTGCAGATGTCCCACATCTCCAGCAGCCTGGGCTCAACTCTGACCTCCAATGTAGGTTGTCGGAGCTTGTAAGTCCTCCCTGTGATCACGCAGATCGCTCCCAGGTGCTCTGGTTTCCTCCCACATCCCAAAAACAAGTAGGTTGGTAGCTTAATTGTTTACTGTAAATTCTCCCAAGTGCCGGGGGGGGGGGGGGTGGGGGGGGTGGTGCGGTGGCAGGAGAATCAGGGCAGTGTTAACGTCCATGTGGGAGATGATATTACAGAGGAATAAATTGGGGAATTGTATTGATTGATTGGTTTGTAAACTGGCATAGATTCAATGGACTAAATGGGCTCCTTCGACATCCTAAGGAAATATGAAATAATGTGAAAATATAAATATGAAATAAAAGCAAGGAACTCTCTGCAGAAAAATTCAAAATGTGAAGGTTGGGAGCAGATACAATAGTTCTGTTTAAGAGGCTTTTAGATGGACACATTAATATACGGGGGATGGAGGGACATGGATCACGTGCAGGCAAAAGGGATTAGTGTAATTTGGCATCATGGTCAGCACAGACGTTGTGGGCTGAAGGGCCTGTTCCTGTGCTGTACTGTTCTATGTTCTATATAAATGTGGTACATAAAATCAGCCTGACATTTACAACAGGGTGATTAACGCAGAAATTCCACCGTCACCTCCTCAACCGGGGAACAGCATTGACAGGACAAGTCGCCTTGACAAATTGCTTGTGCAATAGCCAACATGATAGAAATGGCTATGCTTCTGAAATAGCAATTCATTGGTTATTTCTGCTCATCCTCAGAACATATGAGTTTCCAGGCCGTAAGTAAGAACAGAAAATGCAGCAGGCCAACAGAGTCTACAGAGAGAGAAATTTTAATGCTCTGTCTGATGAACCTCCATTTTATGACATAATCAAGGCTGACAGTTCAGTACTAAATGAGTCAGGGCATCTGGAAGTTTTAATTTATTAATGCAGGTGATCTCTTATTCCAGTCACAATACAAAGAGCGATTAAGTTCCTGGTCATCGTTTGAAACCAGTTTGGACACCAAGAGTGGTTCAACCTCTTCATCTTCATCTTCATCTTCATCTTCATCAGAGCAGGTAATCATCCAAGCTAGATGATCAAGGAGATCAACCTTAGACCTTGAATGAGTTGCAAAGAATCGGAGCTTGGAAATATCTCACAGTTCCCCTCCCCTCACACTGAAGGATACTGCTCGTAGACATTGATCTATACAAGGTATTGGTGAAGCTACTGGTCCAGCAGCTGGAGGTATGAGTTAGAATTTCACCGCAGCAGCTGGGGAACTTAAGTTCAAGTAACTAAATGAATCTGAAATTAAAAGTTAGACTTAGTAATGGTGAGCATGGAATTACTGGATTGTCATAAAAGTCTACCTGGGTACACTAATGCCCCTTGGGGAAGGAACTCTGCTCACCTTACCACTCTGGTCTCTTTGTGACTCCAGATCCACCAAAGCCTTAAATATCCTCATCCTCTGAACAAATAAATAAAAATGGGACTTGGGCATTGAACTCACCAGCTCCCAGAAGGATGAAGCTGATCATGAACTGGTGTTCAGGACATCAGGATTAACTTTGGGCTCAACACAAGGGTTGGCCTAACACTATTAAGGAAGTCATTTGGTGAAATCACATTGCCGATTGATGATTGTTGTTGTACTTGTTGTAAGTGTCAATGAGCCACAGTGGTGTAAGCTGAATGCTCTGACCCATCTTCAACACCAGCAAGACTTCAGGGACCCCAGGCATCACCTAGAGTATCACTCTGCTGGTGGCTATGAAGTCTGAATAGAAATTGTTCACAAGGTCTTGATAGAAATTCCTGATAGACGTCCTGATACAGGGTTTCGACCTGAAACATTGACAATAGACAATAGACAATAGACAATAGGAGCAGAAGTAGACCATTCAGCCCTTCGAGTCTGCACCGCCATTTTGAGATCATGGCTGATCCTCAACAATCAATATCCTGTTCCTGCCTTGTCCCCATATCCCTTGATTCCCCTATCTATAATTCCTTCCCCCCCACAGATGCTGCTCAACCCACTGAGTTCCTTCAGCAGGTTGTTTGTATCTTCCCAGCTGGTCAGTATTGTAGTGACTCATATTTCAATGGGCCATCCTATCATCCATCCAGTGTAGAGGTTAAGTTGAATTCATGTGAATACTGAAAATTACGTCAAGTTTGAAGTGAGGGGTTTCTTTCATACATCAAATCTGACAATATTCCCCACCACCACCCCATGAGTCAAGTGCCTGTTTCCACATCCAAATCCCAGATGGAGAACCAAGTAGTGCTGGGAATGGGCTCATGTCAGTCACGTGTCCCAGGCTGGGAAAATCCTAGCACTCCATTGCTTTCATACTTGCAACATATCTACAGCGTATGAAGGGAGACCCAACGGGAAAATCTGCCCAGTGACTTTTAGAGATACGTGCATACATCATTGCCTCAGAAAAAAACATTATTTTGTAGAGTCTTCTGGTAGTCTCCAACCTCACCCTTCATAAACCTGAACTCACCCAAAACTGCATCCTTCACCAGCTGCACCAAGCCCTTAAGCACCCATTCCTGATTTGCTCATTGGTAATTGGTGATTGGTTTGCTGTTGTCACATGTACCAAGATACAGTGAAAAGCTTTTGTTTGCATTCCATTAGACAGATCGTTGCATCCAGGTAGGGTAAAAGGAAAAAAATATAATAATAAAAGATATTTATGTGTTAGTTACATGTACATTGAAACACACAGTGAAATGCCTTTTTTTATGTTAACAACCCACACAGTCTGAGAATGTGCTGGGGGCAGCCCGCAAGCGTCGCCACGCTTCCGGCGCCAACATAGCACGCCCACAACTTCCCAACCTGTACGTCTTTGGAATGTGCAACAGAATGCAGAACACAGCATTACGGTTGCAGAGAAAGTGCAGTGCAGGGCAGACAAACAATGTGCAAGGGATGCGATAAGATAGATTGGGAGATCTAACTGGTTCCTGCTCAATTTTCAAATCTCACGTCTGCATCCGGATGTCTCCATCTGTGATTTCCAACATTCCCACCACTGGCAGCCGTGTCTTGAGCTGCCAAGTACCCAAGCTTTGGAATTCCTTCCCTAAGCTTCCCTTCCTCTCTCCGCTTACCACTAAGATGCTTCTTAAAATTTACCTTGTTGAAAAAAACTTGTTCGTGGAGTGTGGCGTCATTGTCAATGCCCATCTTTGTTATTGCTTCTCAGTTGAGACTATTAAGGGTCACAACATCAGTGGGTCTGGAGTCACATACAGTCCAGACTGGGGAAGGATAGCAGATTTCCTCCTGGAGAATGGGTTTTTGCCAGTACTAGCTTTTAATTTCAGATTTATTTAATTAATTGAGTTTCGATTCTCCAGCTACCATGATGAGATGTCAGCCAATGTCTTTGGATCCAAGCTTCTTGTTAATAGTCTAACAGCTGAACCACGATGCCACCATATTGCACTTTGAGCAAATTTTTGGTGACTTGTCCTAATAATTCCTTTTATATGTCCTGCAAAGGGCCTTACAATAATTTTACTATGTTAGAGGCACAAATTGTTATTGTAAAATAAGTCTGAAATTATAAACTGTTGACCATTTGCAATTCTGAATAAAAATGCAAATGTCCTTGGGTATCTTCTTCTTTCTCCAGTCCTTGTTCCTTGGAGATTTAATGGTGCCCATATTCTCTATATTCACTCGAGCCATTACCACTGATAATAAAGAGAAAGGCTACAAGACAGAGACTTACGGGGCCAATTTAATCGACAGGCGACTTATCCAAGTTCTTGTGGATGAACTTCAAGAAGTCGGCAGCTGGAAAGCTTGTCTCAATGCTGAGATGCCCATTGATCACAAAGTAACGGTAAAGTACAGTTAAATACTTCTCAGCTTGTTAAAGGCTCTATTTCATTCAATGTTTTAGTCAGATAGAGTCATGGAGTCATACAACATGGAAGCAGGCCCTTCGGCCCAACTGGTCCATGCTGACCAAGATTACCATCTAAGCTAGTCCCATTTGCCTGTGTTTGGCCCATATTCCTCTAAACCTTTCCTATCCATGGACCTGTCCAGTACCTTCTAAATATTGTTAACACACCTACGTCAACCACTTCCTCTGGCAGTTCATTACATATACTGACCACCCTCTGTATAGTACAGTTCTGGTAGAACTCAATATAACACCCTTGAAAACCAGCCAGCATTCAACACAACCTTCTTGGCTTTGTGCGCAATGCCTTCATTTATTATCCTGAGGATCCTATATGCGTTTTTATCACGTTCTCAACATGCTTAGTTATCTTTAAAGATTTGGGAAATGCCATTTCTAAACCTCTGTTTCTGCACCTTCCTTAGAATTGTCCTTTCTGTGGAATATCATCATAACTTTATTATACAACATTCCAGCATCTTTAATGTAATCTTTAAAGCCTATGGAATGTCAATTGGATAGGAACTATTTCTTCTGTAGGGTGAATCAATAACCGTGGGTCATAATCCTAAAATCAAAGCTGGTTATTCAGGAGTGAAATCATGAGGAACTTCTCGAAAACCTGGGAGTTCCTTCCCTAAAAGGCTATAGATGTCGTGAACCATTTGCTGTTTCCAAGCCAGATATTGATCGACTTCTGCTGCATTGGGCTATCAAGGAATTTGGAGCAAATCCCTGCACATGACTGAACAGTAGAGTGGGCCAATGGGCCGAATGGACTTCTCCAGTTCTTTTCCAAGTAGCTTCAGCAGAAATTAGCTGCTTTTCGTAATGACAAGGTCCAAATAGGGGTAATTTTACAAGGCCACATTGCAACGGCCACGATTTGGAACAATGGGCAGCAATAACATTCTTCTTCTAAGGTAGTCCCTCAGGATCGAGAATGACTTAATGCCACTCCAGTTTGTGGGTTCCAAGGTAACTGGTGTGGGAGCAACAGTCCTTCCCTCAACTGCGGCAGGAGGTGCATGATGGGGTGGGTCGAAGGGTTGTATGTGCATCCCTTCTGTCTGCTCCTGATGCACGGGCTTGAGGCTCTCAATGCTGCCCTGCATTATCCTGCTCTGCTCTGAGCAGCCATAGGCCAGGGATTCCCAGGAGTCGGTGGGGATATCTCATTTCTTCAGGGACTTTAGTCACATCCTTGAATCTTCTCCTCCATCTGCCTGGATGGTGTAATCGTTCTCCAATTCACACCCCCATGTCGCCGGGTTCCATAGCACGAGCAGAGCCCCACAGCAGGATGAAGGGCAGTACAGAGGCACAGCAGTCACAGCCTCGCAGCACCAAAGACCCAGGTTCAATCCTGACCTCGGGTGCTGTCCGTATGGAGTTTGCATTTCCTCCAGTTTCCTCCCACATCCCAAAGACGCACAGGTTTTTCATAGAATCATAGAATCATAGAACAGTACAGCACAATACAGGCCCTTTGGCCCACAATGTCGTGCCAACCTCTCAACCTCACCTAAGACTATCTAACCTCTACCTCCCCCATATCCCTCTATTTTAAATTCCTCCATATGCTTATCTAGCAATCTCTTGAATTTGACCAATGTACCTGCCTCCACCACCACCCCAGGCAGCACATTCCATGCCCCAAACACTCTCTAGGTAAAAAATCCTCCTCTGATATCTCCCTTGAACTCCCCACCCATCACTTTAAAGCCATGCCCTCTTGTACTGAACATTGGTGCACTGGGAAAGAGGCGCTGGCTGTCCACTCTATCTATTCCTCTTAATATTTTGTACACCTCTATCATGTCTCCTCTCATCCTCCTTCTCTCCAAAGAGTAAAGCCCTAGCTCCCTTAGTCTCTCCTCATATTGCATACTCTCTAAATCAGGCAGCATCCTGGTAAATCTCCTCTGCACCCTTTCCAACGCCTCCACATCCTTCTTATAATGAGGTGACCAGAACTGGACACAGTACTCTAAGTGTTGTCTAACCAGAGTTTTGTAGAGTTGCATCATTACTTCGCAGCTCCTAAACTCGATCCCACAACTTATGAAAGCTAACATCCCATAAGCTTTCCTAACTACCCTATCCATCTGTGAGGCAACTTTCAGGGATCTGTGGATATGAACCCGCAGATCCCTCTGTTCCTCCACACTACCCAGAATCCTGCCATTAACTTTGTACTCTGCCTTGGAGTTTATCTTTCCAAAGTGTACCACCTCACACTTCTCCGGATTGAAATCCACCTGCCACTTCTCAGCCCACCTCTGCATCCTATCAATGTCCCTCTGCAATCTTCGACAGTCCTCCACACTATCCACAAAACCACCAACCTTTGTGTCGTCTGCAAACTTGCCAACCCACCCTTCCACCCCCTCATCCAAGTCATTAATAAAATAAAAGTTATTAATACTTGGCCATTGGAAACTGACTTGAGTGGGTAGAAAACATTGGGGTAATATAGGATTCATGTACGTGGGTGGTTGGTGCAGACTCAGTGGGCTGGATGGCCTGGTTCTGTGCTGTACCTCTCCATAACTCTTCCAAGTTTTCTTCCTGTCCCCCCTGAGCCAGTCCCTTGAGAAGACTAATTACACATCTATCTACTCAATGTTTGTTGGAGCTTGGGTTTGATGCAGTCATTTCAGCATACAGCTGTCCCCAGGTTACAAACACCCAACTTGTGGACACCCTAATGGACACCCTTATATATAAGACCATAAGACATAGGAGCAGAAGTCGGCCATTTGGCCCATTGAGTCTGCTCTGCCATTCTATCATGAGCTGATCCATTCTCCCATTCAGCCCCACTCCCTCACCTTCTCACCATAACCTTTGATGCCCTGGCTACTCAGATACCTATCAATCTCTGCCTTAAAGACACCCAATGACTTTGCCTCCACAGCTGCCCGTTGCAACATTTTCCACAGATTCACCACTCTCTGGCTAAAGAAATTTCTCCACCTCTCTGTTCTGAATGGGCGCCCTTCAATCCTGAAGCCGAGCCCTCTCGAACTCGACTCCCCTACGTATGAACAACCTCCCACAATATTATTAGATTCAGAAGTCCGACGTTCCTGTGAACGGCAGAACTAGTTTCCTCTCTCTTTCTCCACTTTTATGTGTCTTTGATGTCATTCGTTACAACACCACAGAGGTCTGGTTACCACATCGAGTAAATTTTGTGTATTTTCCGACTTACAAAGTTGACTTACGGAACCTGTTCATTCCCCAGGGACGGCCTGTAGTTTACAGAACAAACGTAGAACAGTCAGCACAGAAAAAGGCCCTTCGGCCCACGATGTCTGTGCCGAACACAATGCCAAATTAAACTAAATCTCTTCTGCCCGCACATGATCCACATCCCTCCACTCCCTGCATATTCATGTGTCTGTCTACAAGCCTCTTAAATCCCACTATCGTACCTGCTTCCACCACTTCCCCCTCTCACTTTAAATGCATGTCCTCTAGTATTCTACCCTGAGGAAGATGATTCTGACTCTCCACCCTATCCATGCCTCTCATAATTTTATAAACTTCTATCAGGTCTCCCCTCGGCCTCTGACGCTCCAGAGAAAGCAATCCAAGTTTGTCCAACCTCTCATAGCTCATACCCTCTAATCCAGGCAGCGTCCTGGTAAACCTTTTCTGCATCTTTTCCAAAGCCTCCACGTCCTTCCTGTAATGGGATGACCAGAATTGTATACAATTGCACAAAGCAGATATTTCTGGAGAAGGTAATGGAATATTCTATAAAGGAAAGTCCTTTTCAATGAATCCTAAGAATAAAAATAATATTTTTTATTTTCCTGTGTAAAATTTCAGGGAGTGCTGAGGTGGGGCAATGATTGCCTGGACTACAAGATTGCAGCAAAAGCAGCCACTGGTTACTTTCAACATCACCCAGCTGCATTGCTCAAAGCAAAGTGGGACAGGATTCCTCAATCCATGAAAGAGGCTGCGCAAGTGTAGGCGTCATTCTACATCACTCGCATCTTTCGCTAGATTGCAGTGGATTCGGTGTGTGAAGGGGAAATTTAATTCCTGTCAAATGTATTTCAGGATTGCCGACCATCTGGCCAACTTTGCCTTCTTGCTGGGATTCTCCGAAAGGCACATGAAGAGCATACCTCATCAACTATCTTTCATTGTGGCTGCAACATCTCAACGAACCTTTGACATCGTAGTTAGAACTTATAAGGTATTTCTCTTTTTACCCTCCTCAGACCTCCAAACCTCATCTCTGACTGGGCAGTCCTGACTGGGGAATGGTGCCATAGCAACAGCGCACTAACAGGAGCCTCCTGGGTAGCTGCTTCCGGCCGTGTTTTTGGCAGGCACTAGGACCATGAGGGGGTGTGTAAAAGAAGCACAATCTTTCCCTCGGCTGAAGTGGTGAATGCAGTTCTGCTAGGGCAGCACAGTGGCACAGCTGGTAGATCAGCTGCCTCACGGTACCAGAGACCTGGGTTCGATCCTGACCTCTGGCGCTGTCTGTGTGGAGTTTGCACATTCTCCCTGTGACTGTGTGGGTTGCCTCCGGGTGCTCTGGTTTTCCTACCACAGGTTAATTGGCCACTATAAATTGCCCCTAGCATGTTGGTGGAATCTAGTGGGAGTTGAAGGGAGTGTAGGGAGAATAAAATAGGATTAGTGTAAGTGGGTCCTTGATGGTCAGTGTGAACTTGGTGGGTCTGTCTCCCTATGCTCTGGCTCTATGACTCCATAACTGAGCATCAGGAAGTCTTGGGTAGAATTGAGTAATTGCAGTCACATCTACTGTGTTCAACATAAAGATACAAGCCTGCAACAAAAGCATGCACTGGTCACTATAGGCAGCATCCTGCCATTATTGTTCTTGCATTCCTTTCTTGAAGCTGCAGTTCTGATCTTAATCCTCGTATTTTGTAGATTAGGATTAACACCAACCTAGCAGCACACCTTAGACCTGGGACTCTGCAAGGATCAGGCACCTGTGGTGTTTCAATCAATAGTGATAGAGTCATAGAACACAGAAACAGACCCTTCGGCCCAACTTGTCCATGCCAACCAAGATGCCCACCTAAGCTAGTGCCAATTGGCCCCTATCCCTCTAAACCTTTCCTATCCATGGACCCGTCCAGATAGTCTTTGCATCAAGACCCCATTGGTTCAAGTCCCACTCCAAAGATCTGAATGCAAGTTGCATGCACTTGGTCCAGTCCCAAAAGACTGCTCTACTGTTTTCTCAATGAGAAATGAAACAGGGATCCCTCTGCTCTCAAGCGAGCAGGAAAGGTCCTGTGGAATTTTTGAAAGATCTCCCCAATAAATTGGCCGATATTTAGTTTCAACAAACAAAACTCACAACACAGAGTAGCTGCTCATTAATGCATTGGTGTTTGTGGGAGCTCGCTGCGTGGAAATGGTCGCCGCATCCTTGCGTTCCAACAGCGACTGCATCTTAAAAGTTGTTCAATGGAGACACTAGATGCTGGAATCCGGAGCAACAAACAATGTGCGGGAGGAACTCAGCGGGCCAGGCAGCATCTGTGGGGGATGGGGGAAGGAATTGTTGATGCTTCAGGTCGAAACCCTCCTGATGCAGGGTTTCACAATTCATTCTCCCCCCCTCCCCCCGCCCCCCCCCCCCCCCACAGGTGTTGCTCAACCCTCTGAGTTCCTCCAGCAGATTGTTTGTTGCCTAAAAGTTGCATTAGAATATAGAACAGTACAGCACAGAACAGGCCCTTCAGCCCACAATGTTGTGCCGACCTAGCTACTCCCTCCTACCTACAGAATGCCCATATCCCTCTATTTTCCTCTCATTCATGTGCCCATCCAAGCCTCTCTCAAAACCCCCCAATGAGTTTGCCTCCACCACCCTATCAGGCAACGCATTCCAGGCACCCACCACTCTCTCAGTAAAAAAAAAGTACCCCTCATGTCTGTTCTGAACCTACCCCCTCTCACTTAAATTCATGCCCTCTGGATCACTCAATAATAGGAAAAAGATATTGCTTGTCCACCCTATCTATGCCCCACATAATTTTATACACTTCCAACAGATCACCCCTCAGCCTCCACCGCTCCAGGGAAAAGAGCCCAAGTTTGTCCAGCCCCTCCTGATAGCACATGCCCTCTAATCCAGGCAACATCCTAGTAAACCTCCTCTGCACCCTCTTGAAAGCCTCAACACCCTTCCTATAGTGAGGTAACCAGAACTGCACACAATACTCTAAATGCAGCCTAACCAGAGTTCTATAGAGATGCATCAGAACTTCTTGACTCCTATACTCAATACCTCAATTAATAACTGCAAGCATTCCACGTGCTAGTGAGGCTAGAAATAGGAGGATCATGCAGCTAAATACGTGGCTAAGGAATTGGTGCAGGAGGGAGGGCTTCAGGTTTCTGGATAATTGGGCTTTGTTCCAGGGAAGGTGGGATCTGTTCCAAAGGGACGGTTTACACCTGAACTGGAAGGGGACTAACATACTTGTGGGTAGGTTTGCTAGTGCTGCTCCGGTGGGTTTAAACTAGATTTGCAAGGGGAGGGGAACCAGAGTGTTAGGAAGAAAGTGAGGAGGAAAATGATCGTGCGAGGTCTGCAGGTATGGACAGAAATCAAAGGTTTGTACATGATGGTAATGCTCTCAGGTGCATCTATTTCAATGCAAGGAGTATTGTAGGTAAAGCGGATGAGCTTAGGGTGTGGATTGGTACGTGGGATTACGACATTATTGCTATTAGTGAGACCTGGTTGCAGGAGGGGCAGGACTGGCAGCTTAATGTTCCGGGGTTCTGTTGTTTCAGACGTGATGGAGGGGGAGGGATGAAAGGGGGAGGAGTGGCATTACTGGTCAGGGAACAGATCATGGCTGTGCGTAGACAGGACAGTCCAGGGGGCTCGTCTACAGAGGACATATTGGTGGAGCTGAGGAACAGGAAAGGTGTGGCCACACTAATAGGGTTGTATTATGGACCGCCCAATAGTCAGAGAGAATTGGAGGAACAAATCTGTCGTGAGATAGCAGACCGATGTAAGAAACAGAAAGTTGTAATAGTTGGGGATTTTAACTTTCCACATATTGACTGGGACTCCCACACTGTGAAAGGGCTGGATGGCTTAGAATTTGTCAAATGTGTTCAGGAAAGTTTTCTAAATCAATATATAGAGGTAGCAACGAGAGAGAATGCAATACTTGATCTCCTATTAGGGAACCAGGCAGGTCAGGTGACAGAAGTATGTGTAGGTGAACATTTTGGGTCCAGTGACCATAATGCAATTAGTTTCAAGATAATTATGGATAAGGATAGGTCTGGTCCTCGAGTGGAGGTTCTGAATTGGAGAAAGGCCAATTTTGTGGAAATGAGAAAGGATCTAGGTAGGGTGGATTGGGATAAGTTACTTTCTGGCAAGGACGTGCTCAGTAAATGGAAAGCCTTCAAAGACGAAATTTTGAGAGTGCAGAGTTTGTATGTTCCTGTCAGGATTAAAGGCAAGGGTAACAAGCATAGGGAACCTTGGTTTTCAAGGGATATTGGTGAGCTGGTTAAGAAAAAGAGAGAGGTGTATAGCAGGTATAGGCAACTAGGAACAGATGAGGTACTTGAAGAGTATAGGAAATGTAAGAAAATACTAAAAAAGGAAATCAGGAAGGCAAAAAGAAGACATGAAGCTGCCAAAGGGTTTCTACAGGTATATTAAGAGCAAAAGGATAGTAAGAGACAGAATTGATCCCCTAGAAGATCAGAGTGGTCGTATATGTGTGGAACGTCAGGAGATGGGGGAGATCTTAAACAGTTTTTTTGCATCAGTATTTACTCAGGAAACTGGCATCGTGGATATGGAAGGAAGGGAAACAAGCACTAGTGTCATGGAACATATAGAGATTAAAAAGGAGGAGGTACTTGATGCTTTACAGCGAATGAAGGTAGATAAATCCCCAGGGCCTGACAAGATATTTTCTCGGACCTTGAGAGAGACTAGTGTAGAAATTGCAGGGGCCCTGGCAGATATATTTAAAATGTCCTTAGCCACGGGTGCAGTGCCAGAGGACTGGAGGATAGCTTATGTTATTCCATTGTTTAAGAAAGGCTCAAAGAGTAAACCAGGTAATTACAGGCCAGTGAGCCTGACATCAGTAGTGGGTAAATTATTGGAAGGTGTTCTGAGAGATAGGACATATAAGTATTTGGACAGCCAAGGGTTGATTAAGGATAGTCAGCATGGCTTTGTGCGTGGTAGATCGTGTTTAACGAATCTTGTGGAGTTTTTTGAGGAGGTCACTATGAAAGTAGATGAAGGTAAGGCTGTGGATGTTGTCTACATGGACTTTAGTAAGGCCTTTGACAAGGTCCCACATGGGAGATTAGTTCAGAAGGTTCAGTCAATGGGTATCCATGGTAAGGTTGTAAACTGGATTTGAAATTGGCTGAGTGGGAGAAGATGGTTGAGGATGGTTGTTTCTCAGATTGGAGGCCTGTGACTAGTGGTGTGCCTCAGGGATCTGTGTTGGGGCCATTGTTGTTTGTTGTCTATATCAATGATCTAGAAGATAATGTGGTAAATTTACAAGAATGCTGCCAGGTCTTCAGGAGTTGAGTTACAGGGAAAGATTGAGCATGTTAGGACTTTATTCCTTGGAGCGTAGAAAAATGAGGGGAGACATGATAGAGGTTTACAAAATGATGAGGGGCATAGACAGGGTTAATGCAAGTAGGCTCCTTCCACCTGGATTAGGAGAGATAAGTACGAGAGGACATGGCTTTAGGGTGAAAGGGCAAAGGTTTAGGGGGAACATTAGAGGGAACTTCTTCACTCAAAGAGTGGTGGGAGTGTGGAATGGGCTGCCATCTGATGTGGTAAATGCGGGCTCACTCTTAACTTTTAAGCGTAAATTGGATAGATACATGGACGAGAGAGGTCTGGAGGGGTATGGACTGAGAGCAGGTAAATGGGACTAGCAGAATAATGTTTCGGTACAGACTAGAAGAGCCAAATGGCTTGTTTTCTGTGCTGTAGTTTTCTATGGTTCTATGGTTCTATAAGCCTTCTTAACCACCCTGTCTACCTGTGTAGCCACTTTCATTGACTATTAAATACATTGGGAGATTTTGAAGGAGCTATATTCATGGAAGTCTAATTCTTTAACACAATTGGACTAAGTGGCACTTAAATGCATTGATTTATTCTGAGACCATGAAAACTAAGATTTATTTTATCACTGACCACACTGATACAATTCCACTGGTGATTAGATTTCGAAGACAAAAGAGATTCTGCAGATCCTGGAATCTGGAGCAACACACAAAATGCTGGAGGAACTCAGCAGGTCAGGCAGCATCTATGGAGGGAAATGGACAGTCGACATTTTGGGTCATCTCTGATGAAGGGTCTCGACTTGAAAGGTCGACTGTTTATTTCCCTCCATAGATACTGCCTGACCTGCTGAGTACGTCCAGCATTTTGTGGGTGATTAGATCATGCTGGGCAGGAAATCAATAGCATTGCCACAATTCTTTGAAGGTGCCCCACCTCATGGACAGACGCAATAAACAAGGCAGAGATCCAATAGATCACTTGAGGTGCAAGACTCCCGCCAGGGAATTGCCTTTGAGGAATGGTAAATCCTTTTCAAGAGACCAGGCTTGAGATTCATGTACCATTTGACATAGCTGGTAGGAATGAGGGACTGCCGCACTGTCCAAGGTGCCTCCTTTCAGATGAGATGTTGTATCAACATCCAAGCTGCTCTCTCGGATAGATGTGAAAAAAACAAGGCAATACTATTTCAAAGACGAGCAAGGGAGTTATCTCCATGTCCCGACCAATATTTACCCCTCATTCAAGATCTGCCTCAGTCAGAGATCTTACCACTGATGGATACAATGTGAAGCTCATATTGACCTCGGCAATATCCCAAAGAGTACGTGAACTGCCTCTTCCCACCATCACAGGTCCCAGATACTGTAGTGAAGCCCTATTTCACCACATTGGGTTTTGACCAGCTCACTTGGGTACAGAGTGGCCCACTTCTCTCCTGTCCCTACACAAGGCTGCTCAGTCACTCTAATGCCCACTCTGAACCCATTGTCACAGCAGAAATATCCAAGTCATGGCCCTGGGAGCCTTCCAGGTCGCCAATGCTGCCATCGCCATTCACAGAGCGAGCCAGCACTTATAAAAGCAGACTATCTGGTCACCTTGCAGCTTGTGGGATCCTGAGCCACACAAAATGCCTGCCTTGTTTCCTACATAACAGCAGCAGTAATACTTCACAGGTACGTTATGGTGCAGCAGTGCTGCTGCACAGCTCCAGTGAGCCAGGTTCAATCCTGACCTCGGGGATTGACTGTATGGCGTTTGCACATTCTCCCTGTGATCACATTTCCCCTAGGTGCTCCAGTTTCCTCCGCGCTGATAGGTTAATTGCCTCCCATAAATTACCCCTAGCGTAGACAGGGTAGTTGGAGAATTGGGAGAATTGATGGACGTGAGAGAATAGATTACAGAGAAATGTAGCAGAATGTGATCAATGGGATTGCTCTAAGTGCCAGCATAGATTCACTGGGTCCAATGGCCTCCTTCTGTGTTGTGTGAAAACCTATAGAAAGTTGTGACAGGATATACCCAGGCTCCAGTCTATCACTGTGCTCTTTCTTTATCATCCAGCATGTATACAGCCGACAAGCCCTCCTCATCCCAGCAGCTCTCCCATTTGATGTCAGCTCTCCTTCAATCCAACCAAGAGGTCTGCACATCCTTACTTACTTATCTGCCATGTTCTCAGCAGCTTCCACAGGTATGTCCTTCTGTTTGCACTGCTTTTGAGCCCAACTTCTTTGAGTACAGCAGAGAGCACTGCATTCAGTTTTGATCCCTGCACCTAGGAAGGTCTTGGGAAGGATGCCGAGGATAAGGAACGTCAGCTCTGTGAAGAGACTATTGGAGTTGGAATTGGTTTATTATTGTCACATGAACTGAGATATAGTGAAAGGCTTTTGTTTGTGTGCCATGCAGGCAGATCATTCCATACATCAAAGTAGTGAAAAGGAAAACAGAATGCAGAATATAGTGCTACAGTTACAGAGACTGTGCAGTGCAGGTAGACAAATAAAGTGTATGGGCCATAATGAGGTAGCTTAGGAGATCAAGAGTTCATCAGTTAGTGCACGAGAGTTCTGTTCAAGAGTCTGATAACAGCAGGGTAGAAGCTGTCTTTGAGTCTGGTGGTACCTGTTCTCAGGCTTTTGTATCTTCTGCCCAATGGGAGAGGGGTGAAGAGAGAATGACCGGGGTGCGAGGGGTTTTTGATTATGTTGGCTGCTTTCCTGAGGCAGTGGGAAGTGCAGACAGAGTCAGTGGAGGGGAGGCTGGTTTGTGTGATGAACTGGGCTGCAATTTCTTGCAGTCTTGGGCAGAGCAATTGCCATACCAAGCATCCAGATAGCAATACACAAAAAGTGCTGGAGGAACTCAGCAGGTCAGGCAGCATCCATGGAGGGAAATAAACAGTCGATGTTTCGGGCCGAGACCCTTCATCAGGACTGGAAAGGAAGAGGGCAGAAGCCAGAATAAGAAGGTGGGGGGAAGGCCTCTTCTACCTCTCACCTCTCAGCTTATTACATCTTCTCCCCTTCACCCACCCACCTACCTTCCCCCTCTCACCTGGACTCACCTATCACCTGAACTCACCTGATCCCCTGCCTACGTGTGCTCCTCCCACTCCCCCCGATGACAATCTTTGCATCCTCACTGGCCACAGGAGTAGTGCCAGATAATTGGAGGGTGGCAAATGGTGTTCCTTTGTTAAGGAAAGGGAGTAGGGGTAACCCTGGGAATTATAGACCAGTGAGTCTTACTTCAGTGGTGGGCAAATTACTGGAGAAGGTTCTTAGAGACAGGATTTATGGGCATTTGAAGAAGCATAGGCTGATGAGGGACAGTCAGCATGGCTTTGTGAGGGGCAGATCGTGGCTCACGAGCCTGATTGAATTCTTTGAGGATGTGACAAAGCACATTGATGAAGGTAGAGCAGTGGATGTGGTGTACATGGATTTTAGTAAGGTGTTTGATAAGGTTCCTCATGGAAGACTTATTCAGAAAGTCAGGAGGCATGGGATCCAGGGTAACTTGGCTGTGTGGATTCAGAATTGGCTCGCCCATAGAAGACAGAGGGTGGTGGTAAATGGAGCGTATTCTGCCTGGAGGTCAGTGACCATTGGTGTTCTGCAGGGATCTGTCCTGGGACCCCTGCCCTTTGTGATTTTTATAAATGACTTGGATGAGGAAGTGGAAGGGTGGGTTAGTAAGTTTGCTGATGATACAAGGGTTGGTGGTGTTGTGGAAGGTGTAGAAGGTTGCTGTAGAATACAACAGGATATTGATGGAATGCAGACCTGGACTGAGAAGTGGCAGGTGGAGTTCAACCCGGATAAATGTCAACCCGGATACACTTCGGGAGATCGAATTTGAAGGCAGAATACAAGGTTAATGGCAGTACTCTTAGCAGTGTGGAGGAACAGAGGGATCTTGGGATCCACATCCACAGATCCCTCAAGGTTGTCATGCAGGTTGATAGGGTTGTTAAGAAGGCGTATGGAGTGTTGGCCTTCATTAGTCGGGGTACTGAGTTCAAGAACCACGAGGTGATGTTGCAGCTCTATAGAACTCCAGTCAGACCACACTTGGAGTAATGTGTTCAGTTCTGGTTGCCTCATTATAGGGAGGATGTGGAAGCTTTAGAGAGGGTGCAGAGGAGATTTACCAGGATGCTGACTGGATTGGAGAGCATGTCTCATGAGGATAGGTTGAGTGAGCTAGGGCTTTTCTCTTTGGAGAGGAGGATGAGAGGTGACTCGATAGAGGTGTACAAGATGATAAGAGGCATAGATCGAGTGGACAGTCAGAGACTTTTTCCCAGGGCGACTATAGCTAATACGAGGGGACATAATTTTAAGGTGATTGGAGGAAGGTACCAGGGGTCAGGGATACGTTTTTTTACACAGAGAATGGTGGGTGCATGGAACACACTGCCTGCAGAGGTTGTGGGGGCAGATACATTAGGGACATTTGAGAGACTCTTAGATAGACACATGAATGATAGAGAAATGGGGGGCTATGTGGGAGGGAAGGGTTAGATAGATCTTAGAGCAGGATAAAATGTCAGCACAACATTGTGGGCCGAAGGGCCTGTACAGTGCTGTAGAGTTCTATGTTCTATGTTCTAAGACTCCAGCAAAGGAAATGAGAAGAAGCTGAGTCCAGGGTCAGGAAGATACATCACCAGAACATAGGCTTTTGGAATAATTGTCAAAACCAGAGGAGAGATGAGGAAAATTGTCACAAATTTATTTGGGGTTTAATGAACTGTGTTTGCCTTCCTAATCTCCTCAAAACACTAAAGAATAAGGTGGAGACACAAGAGACTGCAGATGCTGGAATCTGGAGCAACACACAAAGTGCTGGAGGAACTCAGCGGGTCAGGCAGCATCTGTGGAGGGAAATAGACAGCCGACATTTTGGGTCAAGATCCTTCATTTGGACTGAAAGATAGATAAGATATATTTATTAGTCTCATGTACATGGAAACACACAGTGAAATGCATCTTTTGCGTAGAGTGTTCTGGGGGCAGCCCGCAAGTGTTGCCATGCTTCTGGCGCTGACACAGCATGCCCTCAACTTCCTAACCCGTACGTCTTTGGAATGTGGGAGGAAACCGGAGCACCCGGAGGAAACCCACGCAGACACGGGGAGAACGTACAAACTCCTTACAACAGTGGCCGGAATTGAACCTGGACTGCTGGCGCTGTAATAGCGTTATGCTAACTGCTACCAAGATAGCCAGTCTAAGAAGGTGGAGGGAGGGGTGGAACAAGACCTGGCTCCACGTCGGCGTGGGGGGGGGGGGGGTGGGTGGTGACAGACAGATGAGGGAGGGTGAGGGTGGGAATTATGTCAAAAGCTGGGAGGTGAGAGGTGGAATTAATGAGGTTTAAATAGTAAGGTGACCTTAATGTACAATGTCCACCAAAATTCAGCAAAGATGAGTACTCGAATGGAGTTTCAGACACAAATAGCTTTTATTTCAAGATTCCAAAATGGGCCCCTGTACCAGGGACAGTGCATTATTAAGTCAGAAAGACCAAGATTCTTCATTCTGCACTGTTGGTGGATCTAAGTTAGGCTGTTACTGGGGTTTGGGTAATACTGACTTATTCAGCCCCCTCTTGTCCCAGAACCTTGCTCCTCACTGCACTCCTGTAACCCCTGCCTGCAGCCCAGTGCATGTATGGGTGACACATGGAAACAAATCTGGCCTTGGCCACCACACTCTCCCCATCCCCCTTCCTGTCCCCTAAATCACCAGCAATACAAGACATCAAAGGTTCACAGTGGAACTGCTACTGGGTGGGCAATATGCGACAGGAATCTTCCCCTCGCCTGTTTTACAAGGTGTCAGTAATGTCCAGAAGTCTTGTGTAGGGACTGTTCTGTCCAGGTGTCCTGTCTAGGGACCTCTCTGTAAATGACACAAACTAGAATTCCATATTCTGTAGTGAAATGCCCTTATCCGATGTTGAGATACTTCAGGAATCTTCATGCAACTGCAGGAACAAGGCTCCCATTGCTGAATGTCTACCCCTTCCTTGCTACAAGCTAAACCCTGTGTCCCACTCACAACCTTTTCAGTAGCCAATCGAGCAACAAGCCCTTGAGATATGACTTCCTGTGAATCGCCAGTCCTAACTGCAGCATTTGTCAACAGCAAACATCTTTTTGTTTTGATTCCTTTATTCACAGAAACTATACACAGGAAATGCAATATGAACAGTACATGTCACTCTTTACATTCATTGTGCTTTCAAATCAATTGGAATCCCAGGGAATTCGGACTAGCTGGGCAGGCACTGTGGTCGGCATGGACTGATTGGGCCGAAGGACCTGTGTCCGTGCTGTATTGCTCTCTGACTCCTCTATGACTATTTTATTTACAATGCATCATTGCCACTCTTTAAACAATACACATGAAGTGTTAGGTCACAGAGCGCAATGGGACAAGACCCAAAGTGAAAGGAATTAATTTCACTATGAAATGTACAATGATACAGTTAGAATGGTAACTACACATTCCAGCTAAGAGCAGATCATATCTGTTTTTTTTAAATAGACATCTGCCAATATCTTTCTTAAAGTGATTAGTTCCCATCTCCCTGGTTGCTGTAAATCTTCAACGGAGAAATCTCTCTGTTATATTAAAATTTTATTGTAGCGGTTAACGCAACACTATTACAGCGCCAGCGACCCAGGTTCAATTCCGGCCACTGTCTGCAAGGAGTTTGTATGTTCTCCCGGTGATTGTGTGGGTTTCCTCCGGGTGCTCCGGTTTCCTCCCACATTCCAAAGACGTACAGGTTAGGAAGTTGTGGACGTGCCATGTTGGTGCTGGAAGTGTGGAGACACTTGTGGGCTGTCCCCAGAACACACTATGTAAAAGATGCATTTCACTGTGTGTTTCGATGTACATGTGACTAATAAAGATACCTTATCTTAATATTTTATCTCAAATCTGCTCTGACCGAGAACTTAGAACATAGAACAGCACTGCGCAGGAAAAGGCCCTTCGGCCCACCACGTCTGTGCCGACCGTGACACCAAACTCAACTAATCCCATCTGCCTGCACATGGTCCATATCTCTCCATTCCCTGCCTGTTCATGTGTCTGAAACATGTATGGTTTCAGTGCCCCTGCCCTTGGGTTGTTTACTCTGGAACGTTGGAGGCTGAAGGGAGACCTGATAGAAAATTATGAGAGACATAGATAGGGTAGACAGAATCTTTCTCCCAGGGTAGAAGTGTCAAATACCAGAGGACATACATTTAAGGTGAGAGGGGGAAAGTTTAAAGGTGATGTGCGGGGCAAGTTTTCTACACAGAGAGCGGTGGGTGCCTGGAACAGACTGCCAGGGATGGTGGTGGAGGCAGGTACGACAGTGCTGTTAAGAGACTTTTAGAAAGACACATCAATATGCAGGGAATGGAGGGATGCGGATCATGTGCAGGCAGATTAGTTTGGTTTGGCAGCATGTCTGGTGCAAACATCATGGGTCAAAGGGCCTGTTCCTGTGCTGTACTATTCTATGACGTTCTATTCACTGGACCACAAAGTCCACGTGCTGGGACGGACAGATGGACTAGTTTCCAGATGCAGGAGAAAATAACGAAAGGACAAACTGGGATAAAGGACAGGAGTGATTAAGTGACAAAAGGTGGAAGAGAAAGGTAATTGGACAAGTCAAACAAACAGAAGGTGGGTCTTTTGAGGCACCTTTGGGGGAAGGAGGATCTTCATCTGAACCCGTTGAACTTCAGCTGTTGACACTCAAAGACTGCAACATGGCTGGCCATAAAATGAGATTGTATTCATTGCCCAGCACGCAGTACTTTAGGAAGGACACACTTACAACCCATTGGTGGTTCTCCTGAGAAGATGACAGAGGTCTTTGTGCTGAAGTGATGTTAGGGGGGATTACCCCTTGGACAGTGGAGACAGGATAGTGTATACCCACATCAGGATGGGTGACGGTATGGAGGAGAACTTGTTACCGAGGGTTTTTCCAGGGCAATATTCCACTTGACCTGTTGTTCAGTAAAGCTCAAAGGGAAGAAAGATGTTGTCAAAGTGCAATGAAATTATGCATTATACCTTGTAAATTATGGACACTGAAACGAGTATATACCATTGGCAAAGATGAGGAGGTATTGAGTCTGGTGACGGCTCTGCAACCCTTCAAGCCTCG
Source organism: Pristis pectinata (assembly GCF_009764475.1). Lineage (NCBI taxonomy): Eukaryota > Metazoa > Chordata > Chondrichthyes > Rhinopristiformes > Pristidae > Pristis > Pristis pectinata. The sequence continues at coordinate 8,636,947 of NC_067407.1, forward strand.
TCTTCGATCTGAGGCCACTGTCCAATCAGTACTTGGTTTTCCACATGCTAACGGTGAAGTCCTTTCTTTCTACAGCTGAATGCACTGTTACGCAAGACATGTTCAGTCCATTTAGTGAGAACAGTTTTAAGTATCAAATGCCTGAAGGTTGTACTCACGTGTTGGCCCAGGACTGTACCACTGAGCTGAAATTCATAGTACTGATAACGCGTCATGCAGAATTGCTGACCTTACAGCTGAATTTGCCTTTTAGGTAAGGAACGCCCAAATATTCAGCGCGCGAGAGGCATTCAACCAGCTGATACTTTTGATAATACATTGTTTTTCCTTTTGATGAAGTGAAATAATAGTAGAGTCCAAGATGACAGGAAACCTCCAACTGACAATCAACGGAACCAAGATGTCAATGGCAAGCCTTCCTTTCACAAGTTCAAGTGAGTAACTTCATTTCTTCAATGTAAGGAATGCATATATGGGAGTTTTACTTTAACACAATCACTGGAAGTGGTGCAAGGAAGAAATGTAAGGTTGATCCCAGATGTGAAAGGACTAAAATCCAAGGAAAAGATGGAAGTAGAATAATAGAGTCATACAGCACAGAAACAGGCCCTTCGGCCCAACTGGTCCATGCTGACCAAGATGCCCATTAAGCTACTATGACTCTATCTACCAAATAGCTTTACACATAAATTTCCAAAATACCTTCATTGAAGAATTTGGACTGACATCTCAGGATTTGTTTTACAATTTTATTATACAAAACCTTTCCTCTTTATAAAAACACTATGACACTGGAGGAACTCAGCAGGCCAGGCAGCATCCATGGAGAAAAGCAGGCGGTCAACGTTTCGGGTCAGGACGGTCCTGACCGGAAATGTTGACCACCTGCTTTTCTCTGCGGATGCTGCCTGGCCTGCTGATTTCCTCCAGCATCATAGTGTTTTTCATCTGGATTCCAGCATCTGCAGTCTTTTTTTTCTCTTTCCTCTTTATATAGTTCCTCCCCTCTTCCCAGCACTGTGGTCTTGGTCACATTCACTACAACGTGACACCATGCTGTTGGTTACCTACACACCATATAGCACTATTGTGCAGGTCACTTTCACAACATATGTTACTGTGGTGTTTGTTACTCCTGGATTATCTCTTTTTCTCTCTCCACAGATACTGAATATTTCCAGCATTTTCTGCCTTTATTAATGGGTCCATAAAAACGTTTCAAAACAAATTTAAATTTCCATTTTGAAATGTGCCTGCTATGAATTCCTATAACTGTCACACGTCAACAGCAATGATTCGTTTCAAAATCAAATTTGCTTCCACAAATTCAGAGCTCCTGCTCTCTGGACGCAACCTGGAAAATCCGACACTGTTTGTCTAATATTGATCTTGTTATTTGCAGAGACCTTGTCCATTGAGCGGAGTGAGAAAGGGCTGAAGATAGAAGCCCCCAGACTTGGCCTTGAAAGTCTCTTCTTCGATGGCAAAGTGATTAAGGTGCAAAATATTTCATGGGGTTAACTTAATAATAGATAAACACAAAATCCATCTGTTTCTGCATGGGAAATAGTAACATGCTGGTTACACCAATAGTGTGTTGGTTATGGTACTGCACAAGTGGGCAAACGTTGTAATGAGCTGACTTCATGAGGTAGTTTTATTTAATTACTTAAACAATGGTAACCCCCTTTTTATTCATTTTCTTTCTTGTTTTCTTTCATTGCACCTCTCTTTTATTTTCCTTTCCTCCCCCAGAAGACTCTGAAAGAACGTAGAACATAGTACAGTACAGCACAGGAACAGGCCCTTCGGCCCACGATGTCTGTGTTGACCATAATGCCAAATGAAACTAATCTCATCTGCCTGCACATGATCCATATCCCTCCACTCCCTTCATGTTCATGTGTCTGTCTAAATGCCTCTTAGACACCACTATCATCTCTGCTTCCACCACCAATCTTAGCAGCCTGTTCCAGGGACCTACCACTCTCTGTAAAACAAACTTGACCGGCACCTCACCTTTAAATTTTCCCTCCCTCACCATAAAGATATGCCCTCTGGTATTTGACATTTCCACCCTGAGATAGACTCTGACTATCCAGATGTTGACGAGATTCCAATCCAAGTCGAATCTGCCCCCCTCTGTCTGCAACGGACAGACAAATGGCTGGACTTTGAGTCCTACTGTGACGAAGGGAGTCAAAATCACCTTCTCTTGTGCCTCAGGAGATTTAAGAAGCATTTAGTCAAGCACCGTAGAAGGTTATGGATCAAATGTGGGTAAATGGCACTAGTATAGATAGAACACTATGGACCACCTCTTGCACTACTGTGGACTTGTCTTGGATTGTGTCTTTGTTTTCTTTCTTTTGCACTAAGGTCTTGCCTTTGCACACTTTGTTTTCACTGTGTGGTATAATTTTATGTACAACCTATGTCTGATTTACATTCAGTGTGTTGTCCATACCTGTGATGATACCATAGCTGTGTCCATACAGTACCATACCTGAGATGCTGCTGCAAGCAAATTGTTCTTTTGCACATGACAATAAACTCCACTTGACTTGAAGCACAATGGCCAGCATGGGCATGTTGGGCCGAAGGGCCTGTTTCTGTGCTGTATGACAAAATGACTGGGAACACCATGACTGGACAAGAATGAAGGGAGATGAAACTGTTTGATTGAGCTTCTCTTTTCTTTGTACCTGCCTTAAACCAGGTTTCCACAGTGCCATGGACATTTGGGACCACATGTGGATTGTGTGGGCAAGGCATCTCCCAAGGGAGTAATGAATATCAGCAACCAAATAGGCGCAAAACCAAGGAGGTTCTCAAATTCGCACACTCATGGTTACTACCCGGAGAAAACTGCAAAGACAGTAAGAAGTTCACTTATGTAATTCAGTTCTGATGAAGGATCAACCCTGCTTCTCTCTCCACAGATCTGCTATCTCCCATATTTAAAAACAATTTAAATATCCTTTAAGTAGAAACAGCTTATGAGAATTCTGGCATGCTGGGATCTTTTTTTGGGATTCTGGGATCACAGTCTTCTTCCCAGGGCGAAAAGGGTAGGGCAGTCTAAAATGAGAGGGAATAGATTTAAGGTGAGAGGAGAACTGCGGAGCAAGTGTTTCACTCAGAGGATGGTGGGGATATGGAACGAGCCGCCAGAGGAAGTGACAGAGGTGGGTACAGTTACAATGTTTAAAAAAAATTAGACAGGTTCACGGACAGGAAAGGTTTAGAGGGATATAGGCCAAAAGCGGGCAAATGGGACTAGCTCAGGTGGTGACTTGGCATAGATGAGTTGGGCCGAAGGGCCTGTTTCTGTGCTGTATAACTCTGTGAACCCATGACTCTATCTACCAAATGGCCTCACATGTACATTTCCAAAATACCCTCATTGAAGAATTTGGACTGAGATTTCAGGATTTGTTTTACAATTTTATTTTACAAAACCTTTCCCCTTTATATACAGTATTTCCTCCCCTCTTTCCGCCACTGTTTGGCACGGTGGTCTTGGTCACTCACTGGAATATCACACCATGCTGTTGGTTACTTACACACCATAAAGCACTGTCACTTTCACAACATATGTTACTGTGGTGTTTGTTACTCCTGGATTATCTCTGTTTCTCTCTTCACAGATGCTGAATATTTCCAGCATGTTCTGCCTTTATTAACTTTTTTTAATGGGTCGGCAAAAATTATGGAGAAAGTTGTATAACATAGATAACATAGAACACTACAGCACAGTACAGGCCCTTCGGCCCACAATGTTGTGCCGACATTTTATCCTGCTCTAAGATCTATCTAACCCTTCCCTCCCACATAGCCCTCCATTTTTCTATCATTCATGTGTCTATCTAAGAGTCTCTTGAATGTCCCTAATGTACCTGCCCTCGTAGCCTCTGCCGGCAGTGCGTTCCATCTCAGGAATGCATCACCCTTTAACAGTTCCACCAAGCACGTTGAGGTTTGTGCCTGATTCGGCCCTCTCTGCCCAATGCCCTGTAGGAACTGAATTAATCCTGCCCAAATCCACACTGCACCACCATTCCTAGACCCACCCGAGATGGCCAGGTCACCAGAATTATAGCAGTGTAGGTCTTTGTCCACCCACTCGAGTGGTGACGGATTGACTTGAAACCCATTGGATGGAGACTCAAGGTCCAAAGTACCAATGGAAGGCAGGAAAGTGGCAGTGGGGATTATGGGATATCTACCACAGAATGACATCCAAGTTAGATGGCTTTGTGAGTACCTAACTTGTTCTCAAGGCACTGTAATAATGAATTGATCTGTATGATCTGTATGAATCACTGTGCCTTGGTACATGTGACAATAATAAACCAATTTACCACTGTAATCTTGACATGACTAGGTGGCTGTTAAATAGTTAACCTTCTCCAACCAGGTGTTACCCATTGTTCTGCCATATTGGTAAACAGAATGCACAAAGGTTCTCAAGACACACCAGACGTTGCCTGGGATGGAATGTTTTAGTTATGAGGAGAGACAGGGAGAGGCTGTTTTCCCTGGGCAGAAGAGTTTAAGAGGGGGCATGATTGAGGTGCATAAAATTATGAAGGGTGCAGATAAGGTGGACTACAGAAATCTTTTCCACATATCAGATAAAACTAGAGGACATGGATTTAGGGAAAGGGATAAGGGATTTTGAGGGTATCAGAGCGGGACCTTTCTCACCCAGAGAGTGGTGAGTACCTGGAATGTACTGCCAGAGAGAGTGGTGGAAGCAGAGTCTTTGACTCTCTACGTCTAGATGAGCACTTGAATCACATGGGCATAGAAGGATATGGGCCAAGTGCCGGAAGATGGAATTAATACGGATAGGAACCCACTGGTGGGCACAGAGTCATAAAGCATGGAAGCAGGCCCTTCAGCCCAACTGGTCCATGCTGACAAAGATTCCCATCTAAGCTAGTCCCATTTGCCCACGTTTGGCCCATATCCCTCTAAACCTTTCCTATCCATGTGCCTGTCCAAGAGTCTTTTAAATATCATTAATGTACCTGCCTCAACCACTTCCTCTGGCAGCTCATTCCATATACAGGCCACCCTCTGGTTGAAAAAGTTGCCCATCAGGTTCCAAGTAAATCTCTCACCTCTCACCTTAAACCTATGCCCTCTCGTTCTTGATTCCCCAACCCTGGGAAAAAGACTGTGAACCTTCATCTTATCAATGCCCCTCATGATTTTATACACCTCTATAAGATCACCCCTCATTCTCCTACACTCCAATGAAAACAGTCCCCACCTGCTCAACCCCTCTCCAGAACTCAGTGCCTCGAGTCCCGGCAACATTCTGGTGAATCTCCTCTGCACTCTTTCTAGTTAAGGACGTAATGGACTGAATGACCTGTTTCCATGGTCTATGATTCAATGACTCTCCGAAACACATTACTATCTGACATCTTCTGTCATGCCACACATCCCCTCGTTTGTATCTCCTTTCACCACACCTCAGCCAAGTTTGAGAAGTCCAAGGAAAAGTAACAAAATGGCTTCCTGCACAAACTCCCAAATTCACAGCCTACCGCACAACCATCAGAAGTAATCTTCCACCGCTGTGGTCATGATCTAACTCTCGCTTTACCGTTTTTGCAGCCTGCAAACTAACAAAAAGGACCGTGAAACTCAATAGATCAGTCAAACTACACGGGCAGGATTCCAAATGCTACTCAACTGAACCAGTGTTGCGCTGCCACATTGGATGTTCACCGGTTAAGACTGTCCCCGTGGTCTATGGTTTCCACTGCCTACCAACAGGTATGATTCCAAGACGTGCCTTGTGTTATTTTGTTGAGATTACTCCACCTCATTACTACCCCCAATGGGTCCACTCTCAATCATCGCCAAAGAGAAGGAGGGTGTCATTGACAGTACTGTCAAGCAGCACTTATTCGCCTAAAGCCTGTAACCTATGCCTAGTTTGATGTACCACCATGAATATCCCACTCCGCATCTTGTTCAAAACACCAACATAAGAGCTAAATTCCAGGGGCGAAGTGAAAGTGACTGGCTTCTCGCTGCTACAGTCAGGCAGGAGGTAGAGAAGCCTGAAGTCCCACACCACCAGGTTCAGGAACAGCTACTTTCCTACAGCTATCAGGTTCTTGTACCAACCTGCACAACCCTAACCCTACCTCAGCAACGGGACACTATAGACCACCTCTTGCACTAGCATGGACTTGTCTCCGATTGTGTCTTTTTTTTTGCACTGATGTCCTCTTTTTGCACCGTCCTTTCTCCTCTCACTCACCACTATCTTGTACAATTTATGTAAAATTTATATTCTGTGTGTTGTCTGTACCTACGTGCCTGTGATGCAGCTGCAAGCAAGTTTTTCATTGTACCTGTACCCCACCGTACTTCTGCAATGCAATAAACTTGACTTGATTTAATTTGACTGGCCCTGAAGTCAAGGCAGCATTTCACTGTGTGGCATCAAGAAGCCCCAGTAAAACTAAAGTACAGGTTCTCCCCACTTTACAAAAGCTCAACTGATGTACAACCCTTACACATGAACGAACGCTGACAAAGCCAGCGGGATGTCATTCTGAGGTCCCTTAGTTGGATGAGACTTAAACTTACAAAGGTGTCTCTGTATTCATTTTCCTAGATTACTAATTTGAGGCATAAATTTATGACCTGGAGATACAACTACATGAGGTCCTGAAGAGGGAACATAGGGAGCTAGGTAGGAAGCTGAAAAAAGCAGGACCTCAAGGGTAATAATAGAACATAGAACAATACAGCACAGAACAGGCCCTTCGGCCTACAATGTTGTGCTGACATAGCTATTTCCTCCTACCTACAGAATGCCCATATCCCTCCATTCTCCTCATTCATGTGCCCATCCAAGCCCCTCTTAAAAACCCCCAATGAATTTGCCTCCACCACCCTATCAGGCAACGCATTCCAGGCATCCACCACTCTCTCAGTAAAAAACGTACTCCTCACGTCTCTTCTGAACCTACCCCCTCTCACCTTAAATGCATGCCCTCTGGTATTGGATCATTCAAAAACGGGAAAAAGATATTGTTTGTCCACCCTATCTATGCCCCTCATAATTTCATACACTTCTAACAGATCACCCCTCAGCCTCCATCGCTCCAGAGAAAAGAGCCCAAGTTTGTCCAGCCTCTCCTGGTAGCACATGCCCTCTAATCCAGGCAGCATCCTGGTAAAACTCCTCTGCACCCTCTCTAAAGCCTCAATATCCTTCCTATAGTGAGGTGACCAGAATTGCACGCAATACTCTAAATGCAGCCTAACCAGAGTTCTATAGAGATGCATCATAACTTCGACTCATACTCAGTGCCTCGATTAATAACTGCAAGCATTCCATAAGCCTTCTTAACCACCCTATCTACCTGTGTAGCCACTTTCAATGACTTGCACCCCAAGGTCTCTCTGCTATTCAACATTGTCAAGGGCCTTGCCTTAACATGGGCTGAAGTAATCTCTGGATTGCTGCCTGTGCCACGTGCCAGTGAGGGTAAGAATAGCTTGATTTGGCAGATGAATGCATGGCTGAGGAGTTGGTGCAGAGGGCAAGGTTTAAGATTTGTGGATCATTGAGATCTCTTCTGGGGAAGGTACGACCTGTACAAAAGGGGTGTGTTATACCTGAACTTGAGGGGGATCAATATTCTTGAGGGCAGGTTTGCTTGAGCTGTTGCAGAGGGTTTAAACTCATTTGGCAGGGGGATGGGAACCCAAGTGATAGGTTACATTTAGTATACAAGTAGATGCAAAATGTAGAAAGATTGTGAGGAAGGATAGGCTGTTGAAAGGGCAAAATTGCAGTCAGTTGGATGGGCTGAAGTGTGTCTACTTTAATGCAATAAGTATCAGGAACAAAGGTGATGAACTTAGAGCATGGGTATGTACATGGAACTATAACGTTGTGGCCATTACAGAGACTTGGCTGTCACAAGGGCAGGAATGGCTGCTGGATATTCCGGGGTTTAGGTGTTTCAAAAGGGACAGGGACGGAGGTGAAAGAGGTGGGGGAGTGACTTTGCTGATCAGGGACAGTACCACAGCTGTAGAAGAGGAGGATGTCCTGGAGGAATTATCTACTGAGTTAGTGTGGGTAGAAATCAGAAACAGGAAGGGAGCGATCACTCTATTGGGAGTATTCTGCAGACCCTCCAATAGCAGCAGAGATGCTGAAGAGCAGATCAGGAGGCAGAATTTGGAGAGGTGCAAAAATAACAGGGTTGTTGTCATGGGTGATTTCAACTTGCCTAATATTGATTTGCATCTTCTTAGAGTAAAGGGGATAGATGGGGTAGAGTTTGTTAGGAGTGTCCAGGAAGGATTCCTGACACAGTATGTGGACAGGCTGACTAGAGGAGAGGCCATACTGAACCTGGTATGAGGCAATGAGCCTGATCAGGTTTCAGATCTCTCGGTGGGAGAGCATTTTGGAGACAGTGACCATAACTCCTTGACCTTTACCAGAGCCTTGGAGAGGGGTAGGAGCAGACGATATGGGAAAGTATTTAATTGGGTGAGGGGGAATTATGATGCTATTAGGCATGATAATAGAGTGAAGGAACCATGGTTAACAAGAGACGTAGAATATCTTGTCAAGAAGAAAGAAGAATACCTGAGGTTTAGAAAGCATGGATCAGAAAGGGCTCTGGAGATTTACAAGGTAGCCGGGAGGGAGCTTAAGAATGGACTTAGGGGAGGTAGAAAAGGGCATGAGAAGGCCTTGGCAAGTAGGATTAAGGAAAACCCCAAAGCATTCTACACATTTGTGAAGAATAGGAGGATGACTAGAGTGAGGGTAGGACCGATCAGGGATAAAAGAGGAAACATGAGCCTGGAGTTGGAAGAGGTAGGGGAGGTCCCCATGAATACTTTGCTTCAGTATTCACCAGTGAGAGAGACCTTGACGTTTGTGAGGATAGCATACGACAGGCTGATATGCCAAAGCATGGCGACGTGAAGAAAGAGGATGTGCTGGAACTTTTGAAAAACATTAGGATAGATAAGTCACCAGGGCCGGACGGGATATATCCAAGGTTTTTACGGGACGCGAGGAAAGAGATTACTGTGCCTTTGGCGATGATTGTTGAGTCTTCACTGGCCACAGGAGTGGTGCCAGATGATTGGAGGGTGGCAAATTGGTATTGGTATTGGTATTGGTTTATTATTGTGACTTGTACCGAGGTACGGTGAAGAACTTGTCTTACAAACCGATCATACAGGTCAATTCATTACACAGTGCAGTCACGTTGAGTTAGTACAGAGTGCATTGATGTAGTACAGGTAAAAACAATAACAGTACAGAGTAAAGTGTCACAGCTACAGAGAAAGTGCAGTGCAATAAGGTGCAAGGTCACAACAAGGTAGATCGTGAGGTCAGAGTCCATCTCATCGTATAAGGGAACCGTTCAATGGTCTTATCACAGTGGGGTAGAAGCTGTCCTTAAGTCTGGTGGTACATGCCCTCAGGCTCCTGTATCTTCTACCCGATGGAAGAGGAAATGTTGTTCCTTGGTTCAAGAAAGGAAGCAGGGATAACCCTGAGAATTACAGACCAGTGAGTCTTACCTGAGTGGTAGGCAAATTACCGGAGAAGATTCTTGGAGATAGTGTTTATGAGCATTTGGAGAAGCAATGGCTGATTAGGGACAGTCAGCATGGCTTTGTGAGGGGCAGATCGTGCCTCACGAGCCTGATTGAATTTTTTGAGATGTGACAAAGCACATTGATGAAGGTAGAGCAGTAGATGTGGTGTGCATAGATTTTAGTAAGGCATTTGATAAGGTTCTTCATGGAAGGCCCATTCAGAAAGTCAGAAGGCATGGGATAGTGGGAAACTTGGCTGTGTGGATTCAGAATTGGCTCACCCATAGAAGACAGAGGGTGGTTGCAGATGGAGAGTATTCTGTCTGGAGGTCGGTGACCAGTGGTGTTCCACAGGGATCTGTTCTGGGACCCCTGCTCTTTGTGATTTTTACAAATGACTTGGATGAGGAAGTGGAAGGGTGGGTTAATAAGTTTGCAGATGATACAAAGGGTGGTGGTATTGTGAGTAGTGTAGCAGGTTGCTGTAGGATGCGACAGGACATTGATAGGATGCAGAGCTGGCTGAGAAGTGGCAGATGGAGTTCAACCCTGAAAAGTGTGAAGTGATGCTCTTTGGAAGATTAAATTTGAAGGCAGAATGCAAGGTTAATGACAGGAGTCTTAGACTCTTTGGACTCTTAGTCCATATCCATAGATCCCTCAAGGTTGCCACGCGGGTTGATAGGGTTGTTAAGAAGGCGTATGGTGTGTTGGCCTTCATTAGTCAGGGTACTGAGTTCAAGAGCCGCAAGGTAACATAGCAGCTCTATAAAACTCTGGTTCGACAACACTTGGAGTATTGTGTTCAGTTCTGATCACCTCATTATAGGAAGGATGTGGAAGTTTTAGAGAGAGTGCAGAGGAGATTTACTAGGATGCTGCCTGGATTGGAGAGCATGTCTTATGAGGATAGGTTGAGTGAGCTAGGGCTTTTTTCTTTGGAGAGGAGGATGAGACGTGACTTGATAGAGGTGTACAAGATGATAAGAGGCATAGATCGAGTAGACAGTCAGAGACTTCTTCCCAGGGCAAAAATGGCTAACATGAGGGGACATAATTTTAAGGTGATTGGAGGAAGGTATAAGGGGGATGTCAGAAGTAAGTTTTTTACACAGAGTGGTGGGTGCATGGAACAAACTGCCGGCAGAGGTTGTGGGGGCAGATACGTTAGGGACATTTAAGAGACTCTTAGACAGACACATGAATGACAGAGAAATGGAGGGCTAAGTGAGAGGGAAGGGTTAGATAGATCTTAGAGCAGGATAAAATGTCGGCACAACACCATGAACCAAAGGGACTGTACAGTGCTGTAATGTTCTGAATTCTATGTTCAAATTCCCACTGTAGGCAATTATGTATGTGAATTCTATCATTTAAAAAGATTGCTTTCAGATGACCACCAACTTTTTGAAGGCATTAAGGATGAGCAATAAGTGTTAGATTTACTGTGATAGCCACATCATGCAAATGAATTTTAAATACTGCACTCTGTTTGACTCTTCACTGCCCTCTGAAGTGACCTACCAAGCTAGCTGGTTTAAGATCTCTTGCCAGTGAGGAAAACACCAATGAATTCTTAATAAGCTTCCTCAAAACCTGATAACATGCTACATTCATCTCTTGTTGGAAATGGTATTGGAATTGGTTTATTATTGTCACGTGTACCGAGATACACTGAAAAACTTAGTTTTGCAAACCATCCATATAGATCCTTTCAAAACATACATACATTGAGGTAGTACAAGGGAAAAGCAATGAAAGAATGCAGAATATAGTGTTACAGTTACAGAGAAAGTGCAGTGCAGGTCGACAATAAGGTGCAAGGGCCATAACTAGAGAGATTGTGAGGTCTAGAATCCATCTTATTGTACTAGGGAACCGTTCAATAGTCTTTTAACAGTGGAATAGAACCTGTCCTTGAGCCCGGTGGTACATGCTTTTAGGCTTTTGTATCTTGTGCCCGATGGGAGAGTGGGGAGAAGAGAGAATGTCTGGGGTGGGTGAGGTCTTCAATTATGTTGGCTGCTTTTCCGAGGCAGTGAGAAGTGTAAACAGAGTCCATGGAGGGGAGGCTGGTTTCTGTGATGTGCTGGGCTGTGTCCACAACTCTCTGCAATTTCTTGCAGTCTTGGGCAGAGCAGCTGCCATATCAAGCTCAATAACAGCGGTGTCACTTTGACACAATAGGAGACTGCCTAATTTCCTTCAAGGTGAATTAAACATGACTTAATATTTTGCAGATTCAAACACAAACCCTGCAGATGAACAGCTGAAATCCACCAACTTTGGTCAGAAGAGTGAAGACATGACAAGCCCCATTGATGCCCATGTTGCCTGTTCATGCTCTTCTGAATGTAAATGAGCAGAGAACTGGGAATTTCTGTCTAATTGTTACAAAGCCCATGACTAAACATGTGCCTTAGGTGCAATTATAGAGATGAAAATATGTAATGAAACAAAAACACACCTAATAATTTTTTTAATGAATTAGTTTTAGATATGTTGAACCGTCATTTGTTGAATTCAATAAATCAGCATTTAGCAAGCAAAATAATCATTATGAATACAATTTGAATGTTGTTCACAACCGGCCTTAAAGTAGCAGAGAACAAACTGCTGGAGAAACTGAATGCATCGAGCCGCAACAGTCGGGGAAAAGGAATTGCTGACGTTTCAGGTTGAGGTTCTGCATCAGACCCTACATCAAAAATTCCTTTCTTCCCACAGATGCTGCTCGACCCACTGAGTTCCTCCTGCAGTTTGTTTTTTGCTCTGAATTCCAGCATCTGCAGTTTTTTGTGTCTGTCTTAAAGTAGATCTTGATCTTTATTTATTTGTAGTGGACAGTAAAAGCAGGGGTGTACTTGCATCTCCAAGCCTCCTGACAGCTCTATTGAAAGGGACGTGCATGTCCCTGGACATGAAAGACACAATTGACACAGACCTACTGTGGGTAATGAGGAGAAAATCTGTTACTTGTGGCTATTCACCGACCCTGGGCTTGTTCCTTGCACAGATGGAGGAACGGTATAACTATGTCTCTGCCCAATATTATGATAACGTTTCAGTGGCAGAGAGCTGCAAGTCCCTTTGAGTGAAGAGATTTGTCCTCATTTTAATGCTTATTCTGAGACTGTGCCCCCAGTTCTACACTACTCATCGAGTAGTACAGCATGGAAGCAGGCCCTTCGGCCCAATTCATCCATGCTTAGCATGGTACCCACCACACTGGTTCCACGTGCATGTGTTTGGCCCATATCACTCTAAACCCCTCCAATCCATGTACTTATCCAAATACCCTTTGAATGTTGTTATTGTACCTGCCTCAACCACTTTCTCTGGCAGCTCGTTCCATATACCCACCACCCTCTGCATGAAGAAGTTTCCCCCTGGGGTCCCTTTTAAAACTTCCACCTCTCAGCTGTGCCTCCTAGTTTTTAATTCCCTTTCCCTAGGAAAAAGACCACATGCATTCACCCTATCTATTCCGCTCATGATTTTATACACCTCTATAAGGTGACCTCCTCAGTCTCCTGTGCTCCAAGGAATAAAGTCCTAGCCTACCCAACCTCTCCCAATAACTCAGGCCCTTGAGTCCTGGCAGCATTCTCGTAAATCTTCTCTGCACTCCTTCCAGTTTAATGGTGTCTTTCCTATAACAGGGCGATAAAAACTGTGCACAATGCTCCCAAGTGCCGTCTCACCAACATCTTGTCCAACAGCAACATAACGTCACAAGTCCTATACTCAATGCCCTGTATCTACCCTGTCAAGCCCGCTAAAAATGAGGGCTACAGAATACAAGTCCAGCCTTTTCAATCTCTTATGACAGATCTGCCTTGTCAGGAACCACACAAAAGGCACTGGAGGAACTCAGCGGGTCAGGCAGCATCTATGTAGGGAAATGGACAGTGGACGTTTCGTGTCAAGACCCTTCATCTGGACCGGAAAGAAAGGGGGAGACGGCCGGTATAAAAATGTGGAGGGAAGGGGTGGAGCAAGAGCTGGCAGGTGATAGGTGGATCCAGGTAAGGGGGGCGGTTTGGGATGATGGGCAGATGAGGGCAGGAATGATGTCAGAGGCTGGAAGGTGATAGGTGGAAGTGACAAAGAGCCGAGGATGATGGAACCTGATAGGGGAGGAAGGTGGAGCTTGGAGTAAAGAGGGGGGAACTGGTGGGACGAGTTCGTGGGTGACGAGCAGATGGAGTGTGGGGGAAGGGAAAGACAAAGGGTGATGGGGGCCGGTTGGATCAGGAGGAGAGAGAGAAAAGAAACAAAAGGAAAAAGAGGGGAAGAGGGACAGAGGAGGAGCAGTTACTGGAAGTTTGAGAACTCGATGTTCATTCCGCCAGGTTGGAGACTGCCCAGGTGGAACATGAGGCGTTGTTCCTTTAGTTTTCATTTGGCCATGACTTGGCCTTGGACAGATATGTCAGTGTGGGAATGGGAAGTGGAATTGAAATGGCCGGCCACCAGGAGATCCCAGCTGGCATGGCGGACGGAGTCAGGAACCATCCTTGCATTCCTCTATAGGGAGTCAATGCTTTTTGTTTAGGAAAGGAGACCAAAATTGTACACAGCACTCCAGGTATGGTTTCACCAAGGCCCCTTGTAATCGTGGTAAGATATCTTTACCCTTGTGATCAAATCCCCTGGCAATAAGATCAGCATAATAGTTGGAGCCACAAAAGACTGCAGATGCTGGAAACTGGGGCAAAAAACTGCTGGAGTAACTCAGTGGGTCAGGCAGCATCTGTGGAGGGAAATGGACAGTCGACGTTTCAGGTCGAGACCCTTCATCTGGAAGAGAGGAGGAAAACTCCTTCAAAGTGGGCATACCTTGAAGAGAATTTGCAGTGGAGCAGTAAAAGGGAGACGGAAGAGACTGCTGATGCTGGAATCTGGAGCAACACACAAACTGCTGGAGGAATAGATAAAGGGTCTCGACCCAAAACAGCGACTGTCCATTTCCCTCCACAGATGCTGCCTGACCCGCTGAGTCTTTCCAGCATTTTGTGTTTTGCTCAATATATTATTTGCCTTCCTGACTTGCATGTTAGCTTTCACTGCCTTGTGTACCAGGATACCTCCCTCCCTTTGAACGTCAACACTTCCCATTCCCTCAACACTTAAGGATCATATTATTATTTTCTAACCTTATCGATACCACATTCTTAGTTATAGATTCCAGCATTTTCCAACTAACAACATAAGACTGAGGTTGGTCGTTTCCTGTTTTGCACAGTGAGGCCATGTTTTCTTCCCTCCAACCATTCCGGAAGCAATAGAATTTTGGAAGATGATACCAAATCATCCATTATCTCTACAGCCATCTCATTCAAAACTCTGGGATATAGATCATTAGATCCTTGGAAATTTATTAGTTTTCTGACTCATTAATTACTCTTGTAATATTTATTTATAAATACCAATTTATTTTATTATTTGCAATGGACTCTTAAATCCACCCAAATTGATTATAATTCAATGTAATTCCATGATCTACCAAGTCAAGATCCTTCCTAACTTTTGAGGTCATGCCATCTTTAGAATATTGAACAATTGGCCCTTCAGCCCACAAAGTCTGAGCCTCAGAACAAAGGGACGTCCCTTAAAGCTGAGGTGTGGAGAAGTTTCTCCAGCCAGGGGGTGGTGAATCTGCAGGAAATGTTGCCACAGAGGGCTGTGGAGACCAAGTCATTGGGTGTATTTGAGGCAGAGGTTGATAGGTTCTTGATTGGTTTAGGGGTTACGGGGAGAAGGCAGGAGAATGGGGTTGACAAGAAAATCAGCCATGATTGAATGGCGGAGGAGACTCAATGGGCCGAATGGCCTAATTCTGCTCCTATATGATATCTTTATTAATCACATGTACATTGACACACACAGTGAAATGCATCTTTTGCATAGAGTGTTCTGGGGACAGCCCACAAGTGTCGCCACACTTCTGGCACCAACATGGGATGCCCACAACTCCTAACCAGTACGTCTTTGGAATGTGGAAGGAAACCAGAGCACCCGGAGGAAACCCATATAGACACGAGAAGAACATACAAACTCCTTACAGACAGCGGCCGGAATTGAACCCAGGTCGCTGGCGCTGTAATAGCATTATGCTAACCGCTACACTACCGTGCCTGCCCATATCTTATGGTCTTATGGAACACGATGTTGAATTGAACTAGTTCTCTTCTGCCTGCACATGATCCATATCCCTCCATTCCCTGCATATTCCTGTGTCTAACAGTCTCTTAAACACCACAGCAGGCAAGGTAGTGTAGCTGAAGAAGATGTAATCAGATGGTGATGATTCAAGATTACCAGCGGGAATGAGAAGAAATAAAAAGCAGGTAAGAAACGATGGATTTCAAAGATCTGTTTTACAAAAGGCTGATTACCTCCAAGTGTTGAATTCAAGTTCAGAAGACCGCAGTGTGCCTGGTCGGAAGATGAGTTGTTGTCCCTTGAGTTTACTTCAGGCTTTGTTGGAACGGTGTAAGAGACTGGACAGATTGGTCAGAGTGGGAGTGAGATGGGGAGCTGTTGCAACAGGCTACTGGAAATTCAGGGCCATGAGAGCAGTAGTTCATGACCTCGAGCTCTGCTGGAGATGTGAGCCTTTATAGAATCCTGTAAACTTTAACACCACCAGTTCTGTACTCCTTTTGTAATAGAGGGGCCAGAACGATGCACAGTATCCTGTGTCACATCTATCCAAGGTTTCATACCAGCTTAACATTACTTCTCTGCTTTTTAATTCTATTCCTCTGGAATTAACATTGATGCTTTATTGCATTTTATAGCACTGTTGCTATTTTGTTAACTTGTGGATGTATTCCCAGTATCAAACTTTCCATATCTTCGCAAACTTCAGTGTAAAAGAATTCTTCTGAAGTGTTAGCCTCATTGGTACCTTCTTAAATCGAAGGAGATATACATTCCTGATTCACATTATCAAATCTTGGCACAGCTTAGCCACTTAGACTCTTATTTACCAAGGAGCAGGTGATTCAGAACCAACGGTCAATGTTTAACAATAAGGGGCCACATATTTGAGAGGTGAGGTAAAATTTTTTGATCAGGGATTAATGAATGTTGAAACTCTTCTTCAAAAGGCAGTGGAAACAGAGATTTTAAGGCTGAGATTGATGGATATCTGATAAGCAAGGGATGGAAAGTTTCAATGGATAGGCAGGAATCATCAAAGATCTTGTTCAATGGAAGGGCGAGGCTTGAGTGGCCAAGTGGCAACTCTTGCTCCTAATTCCTACTCCAACATACTCCACCTCATACCGCATTGGTTTGACACACATCACTTCTGCAAATTTACTAACATCCTTGTCAATCCAATGACAATTTAGTATTGGCTGCTTCTCTGCCTGTTCAACAGGCCAAACGTTTAGACCAATTATTTTGGTTAGGTGCTCTGGTGCATGGTCTTGTCCTTCCAGAACCCTGCATGGGTGTGTGGTAGATGTCTTCTCAAGTATGTACACATATGTACGGACTAAAGACATTTGAAGGTACAACGGACAGGCCAAACAAATCCATGTTGATAACACAAGAGACTGCAGATGCTGGAATCTGGAGAAACAAACAATGTGCTGGAGGAACTCAGCGGGTCAGGCAGCATCTGTGGAGGGAAATGAACAGTTGATGTTTCGGGTTGAGATCCTTCATTTGGACTTCATCTTGAGCCCAGACGAAGTGTCTCGACCCGAAATGTCGACAGTCCATTTCCCTCCACAGATGCTGCCTGATCCGCTGAGTTCCTCCGACAGCCTGTTTGTAAATACATGTTGGTGTCCATTATGCAGACAAGCAGGATCCCTAATTCCTGAAGTCATAAAAGACACAACAAAAAATTGTTTCAAGCTTTTTATTTTAGTTTCTGCATTGCTTTAAGTTCAGTCCTCATTCAAAGGTTCAATGGTCACAGTAGATAAATTGACAAAAATTCTTTACAGGCAAAGTCTATACTAACTGTAACATATAAAAGAAAGCTCTATGACATTTGCAGTCAGTTTAACACTTCCCCAACATTACAAACTTTGGCTTTAAGCTTTTATTTCATTATTTTAAACAGGGTAATAGCATTGCAGAGTTGCAAGAGGTTATTAGGAGCATTTAAACCAAGCTGAAACTATTCAGTGACCATCACCCAAAAAAACCATCACTCTAAAAATAAGTTTGCCTTATTCTCAAAGTAGGTATCAACAGAATGCAGCATCAGCACCAGTGCAGACAGTATTAAAATATCTGTAGAGCAATCCAGCTCGTGAGATAACCAATAGTTTTTTATAGGAGCTACGCAGGTAATTGGGATCTTGAGTTGTTCTCCAACTTCTATTATCTAAGAATAAGAGCACACAATTTATTCAGGACATGTGAAAAGACCAAGACAATTTGCTCATCAAGTTCTGGTTTCCCTAAGGTGTGTTCAATATCTCTTTAATGTCTTTAATCTCATTAATGCCATTACACACCTTTTCCATACATCATTTCAGAACCTCATTCATCATGCATGCATTTATCTCCCTGAGATACCTGAAATTAACAGGGAACAAGAACACATAAGGGTATTCATGAGCCATAGAACCATAAGAGTTATATAGCAAGGGAAACAGGCCCTTCAGCCCATCTCGTCCAAGCCGACCGAGTTGCCTACCTGAGCTCGTCCCATTTGCCTGCATTTGGCCCCTATCCTTCTAAACCTTTCCTATCCATGGACCTGTCCAAATGTTTGTTAAATGTTGTAATTGTACCTGCCTCAACCACTTCCTCTGGCAGCTCGTTCCACATACCCACCACCCTCTCTGTGAAAAAGTTGCCCCTCATGTCCCTTTTAAATCATTCCCCTTTCACCTTAAACCTATGCCCTCTAGTTTTAGACTCCCCTACCCTGGGGAAAAGACTGTGACCATTCAACTTATCTATGCCCTTCATGATTATATATAAGTCAGCCTCCTACACTCCAGGGAGAACAGTCCCAGCCTATCCGGCCACTCCTTATAACTCAAGCCCTCCAGTCCTGGTAACATCCTCGTGAATCTTTTCTGCGCCTATTCCAGCTTAATGACATCTTAATGACTAGGAGAACTGCGCACAGTACTCCTAGTGCGGTCTCACCAATGACTTGTACAGCTGTAACACGACATCCCAACTCCTGCACTGAATGCCCTGACCAATGACAGCAGGCGTGCCAAACACCTTCTTCACCACCTGTGTGCTGGTTTACTCTACCACAGGGACAAGCCATTCCCAACACCCTTTCAATTACCTTTTTTACTTTAAACAGCTCATTTCAAATCACACCAAGGAATGTAAATTTTGTCCAACCCATAGTGATAACTCAAGGCTTCCACCCCAAGCATTATCCTATAGAATCATCACTACATATTTCATGAAGCAAATAGAATTACAGAATTGCAGAGGCTTTGTGGCACAACGGAAGGCATTCAACACATTGAGTCCATACCAACTCTCTGCAGAGAAATTCGATCAGTCCCATTCCCCAGTTTTCCTCCCTAGCTCTGCAAATAAATTTCTTTCAAGTGCCTATCCACAGGATCACAATATCATTTACTAAAAACAAATTCTGCATGGAAGTAGTGCCCAAAATGTAGGAGGAACTCAGCAAGTCAGGTAACACCCATGGAGGGAAACAGACAGTCGACGTTTCGAGTCAAGACCCTTCATCTGGTCTTGATGATCTAGATGAAGGGTCTCGACCCCAAACGTTGACTGTCCACTTCCCTCCACAGAAGCTGCCTGACCTGCTGAGCTCCTCCTGTTTTTTGTGTGTTGCTCCAGATTCCAGCATCTGCAGTCTCTTGTGACTTTATATAAAAGTACCTTGACACATGTTGAAGTTTAAAGAAAGGTCATAGAGTCATAGAGCAATACAGCACAGATACAGGCCCTTCAGCCCAACCAGTTAGGCCCAATTTCCTGCATTCGGCCCTGATCCAAGTCCCACCGATCCAAATGCTTCTTAAATAATACTATTGTAGCTATATTATAAAGGGATTGAAATAAAACAAGTACCTTTCTTGTAATGTGTTCACTCCGATAAACATATTCCAAATCGTCTGCAACTAGAAAGCATGCTTTATCCACTTTTGTTAGTAAAACGATCTGCGGTATGCCTAAAAAGTGAAATAAGTCATTTATTAGCACATCCACCATATCCACAGCATTTCACATCAAAAAGATATTCAAAAATGTTTCACAGTCTATAAAGTACTTCTGAAGCAAAGCCACTGTTGATATGGCAACCAAGTAGTACACAGCAAGCTCCCATAAACAATAATGATCTTTCACTGCATCTGAAATATTCTTCTTCCGCAAACATTGTTTCCACCCGCCAAAGCTGAAGGAGCCCTTGGTCGCATTTCCTCCATTTCCCACACTTCTGCTCTCGTCCCCCTCCCCCTCTCGGCAGACGGAAGAGAGATAAGAGTTCCCCTGGACCTCCCTTCTCACCTCCTCCGCATCCAGCATATCGTCCTTTGCCACTTCTGCCAGTTCCAATGGGACCCCAACACCAATGAAGTCTTCAGCTCTCCCCCCTGCCCCTTTACTGCATTCCGCAGGAAGCACTCTCTCCGTGACTCCCTGATCCACTCATCCCTCACCGTCCCCTAGCAACCGTAGGAGGTGAAGCACCTGTCCCTACACCTCCTCCCTCACCACCATCCAGATGGGGCAGAGGCCCACGTGCACCTCACCTTACCTTGTCTACTGCATTCAATGCTCATGAGCTGGCCTCCTCTACATTGGTGAGACCAAGCGCAGATGAGGCAGATGCTTTGGCGAGCAATCTTGGGTTTCCGGTTGCATGTCATTTCTGCTCACCTCGCCCATTCTCACACCGACCTATCTGTCCTCGGCCTTCTCCACTGCCAAGGAGGCCAAACACAAACTAGAAGAACAGCACCTCATTTTCCTGGCAATTAATACCAGATATTTAATTTTTTGGATACAAGATTCAGATGTAATTCAATGCCCCAAATCAGAGCACCAATCAGTACTTGAATTTTCATTAGTTTCTATTTTAGGAGCTTCACTCCCTTTTGCATTTACCAAATTAAGTAAACATATGATTAACCCAATTGTTAAACATACAATACGAATATGGCTTCAATTTCGTAAATTTTTTGGATTGAATAAATTTAACTTGTCAAGTCCCATTCAACCTAATTTTTTCTGTCATCCATCCAGGGTTGACTCAGCTTTTTCCATATGGAAGAGGAAGGGAATACTATGCTTTCCTGATTTATTCATTGATAACTGTTTTTCATCTTTTGAACAATTGTCTAACAAATACAATTTGCCTAGATCACACTTCTTTCGATATTTGCAAATTAGAAATTTTTTAAGAGCTACTATACCCTCTTTTCCAACACCTTACAAAACTGAAACTACGGAAAAAAATTTAGGTCTTAATCCTTATCAGAAGGGCTTGATAGCAATAATCTATGATTTAATTATGAAAATACGTCCAGAATCACTGGACAAAATTAAGAATGAATGGAAAAATGAACTCCAGACATCTATACCTACAGATACTTGGAAGAAAATTCTTCATTTAGTTAATACATCTTCAATGTGTGCCAGACACTTGTTGATACAGTTTAAGGTAGTCCACAGGACCTGTATGTCCAAAGATAAGTTAGCTCATTTTTATCACCATATAAATCCTATATGTGACAGATGTAAATCAAATGTGGCTTCTTTGACACATATGTTTTGGTCCTGTACTCCTTTGGAAAAATATTGGAAACACATTTTTAACATTATTTCAAATGTATTGAAGATTGATTTACAACCTCACCCTATCACTGCAATTTTTGAATCACCAAGGATAGAGTCTGGCCATCTATCTGCTTCCGCTAACCGTACAATTGCCTTTGTTACATTAATGGCCAAATGATCCATTTTGCTTAAATGGAAGGATCCAATACCCCCTACTACTTTTCAATGGTTCTCTCAAACTATATCATGTTTAAACTTGGAAAAAATTAGGGGTGGTACTGTTGATCCTTTGCTTAAATTTGAAGATATTTGGAGTCCATTTATTCAATATTTTCCCATGATATAGATCCCCATTCAATAACTTTCCAACTTAGAGGAACGGAGTTGACGACATAATATTACTCTGTTTCTACTGAGAAATTTTAGTCCAGTCTTTTTTTTTTCTTTTTTTTGTTTGGTTTTTTTTTTGAAATTTTTCTGTTTAGTTTAGTTTGGTTTGATATATTGTTTATAATTTTTCTTATTGATTTGGGTTTTTTTTTTCCTTTTTCTTTTTTTAAATTTATATAATAAATTTTTTTCTTTCTTTTATACTATATTCATTTACTAAGAGATCGTTGGATCTACAGATTTTTTTACATTTTATTGTTCTTTATGATCATCCATGCCGTGATTGTCCTCCTGATCTCTTTGTATTACATGTACAAACATCGATGTTATATATTAATCTGTATTAATTTGAAAACTAATAAAAAGATTGAAAAAGAAAGAAAGCACCTCATTTTCCACTTGGGTAACCTCCAGCCCAATGGCATGAGCATTCAATTTTCAATTTCAGGTAACCCACGCCCCCTGTGTTCCTCTCACACTCCCACCACTCCACCTGAGGTCTCTCTCCCTTTGTCCATGTTGTTCAACCCTCCCTTGTTACCTGGACTCATCACCCTTCCCCACCTCATTCGTTCTGCCCATCATCCCTCTCTTATCTGGTTCTACCTATCACCTACCAGCCTCTGTCTCACCCTTCCCTCTCGGCTATCTTCCCTCTACACTCTCCGTCCTAATGCAGGGTTTCGACCCGAAACGTCGACCATCTCTTTGCCTCCACTGCTGTTCAACTCGTTGAGCTCCTCCAGCAGTTTGTTCCTCGATCTTTCTTATAATTCTGATTGAGGAATAAATGGGTTGTTCTCCTTAAAGCGTCGGAGGCTGAGGGGAGACCTGATAGAGGTGAGAGGCATAGATATGGTAGACAGTCAGAATCTTTTCCCCAGGGTAGAAATGTCAAACACCAGAAGACATGCTTTTAAGGTTAGAGGTGGGAAGTTTAAAGGCGTTGTGAGGGGCAAGTTTTTTTATGCAGAGCGTGGTACGTGCCTGTAGTGGGTTCCCAGGGGTAGTAGTGGAAGCAGGCAGTTAGGTGGAACTTAAGAGGCTTTTAGATAGACACAGGAACATGAAGGGAGTAATGGATGATACACAGGAAGAGGACATCAAGAACTGCACAACATCGTGGGCCGAATGGCCTGTCCAGTGCTGTACTGTTCTATGTTCTATGTTCTTAAATGTTCACCAGAACTCACGGGACCCATCTGAACTTAGTCCGTAGATCATAGGTCGTGTTTGGGACTATAATCCACCATGGCTAGTTGAAGCCTATGACACTCACCTAACAGGTTAAGTTGTGATTGAATGCCAAGCATTTTCTTTACCATGCGACTGGAAAGGATGGGATTTTGGCTTGCATCGACAACATATGCAACACAATGCACAGTTGAATCAGTGGAGCTGTTTTGATCAACTCCAACTGGTAAAGCTGTATTAAACTGCAAGAGAAAGAAAATGATGTTTAAAGAATGCATTATCAAAGCATTAATTCATCGGCTGGCATCTATTACCTTCCACTACATGGTAAGCAGACCTAAAGGGCTGAGAGACCTACTGTGATGGCATTGCTGCCTATTGGATTTGGTATGACGTCTGGCTACTATTGTGGTCAGTCCACCCAATCAGCATGGGATTCCACTGGCTGGAGTATACCACTGGAAGGTGTTTGTGGCTGGTGGAATGTGACTTCCCACGCACAAAGCCGTGCTGACAATCCTTAATCAGTCCTTGCCTTTCCAAATGCTGGTAGATCCTGTCCTTCAGAATCCCCTCCAATAACTTACCCACCACTGACATTAGGCTCACTGGTCTGTAGTTCCCTGGCTTTTCATTGCGACCTTTCTGAAATGAAAGCACAACATTAGCCACCCTCCAGTCTTCCGGCACTTCTCCTGTGGCTATCGATGATACAAATATCTCTGCTATGGGCCCCACAATTTCATGCTTAGCTTCCCATATTGTCCTGGGATACACATGATCAATTCCTGGGGATTTACCGACCTTTATCCATTTTAAGACCTCCAGCACCTCCTCCTCTGTAATGTGAACTCTCTTTATGACATCATTATTAACATCCCTGAGTTTCCTTAACATCCATATCTTTCTCCATGGTAAATACGAACAAGAAATATTCCTTTAGGATCTCGCTCCTCTCTTGTAACTTCATACATAGACAACCTCGCTGATCTTTAAGGGGCCCTATGCTCTCCCTAGATACCCCTTCACCCTTAATATACCTGTAGAATGTCCTTGGATTCTCCTATACTTTATCTGCCAAAGCTATTTCATGCCCTCCTGACTTCCCTCAAACTGAAATGAGCTGAACCCACAGTAATATGCAGGAAGGAATGCTGGAGAAATTGTTATTCCAATCCAGCGTGTGAAGACCATGAAATCCATTCCAGTATTCCTGTAAATCCAGCATCCAAGACTTTAGGAAGGAGATAACAATCCCTCAAAACAAACTTCACCCATAACCTAATATGGCACTGTTAACTGCAGATACCTGATATTGGTTAGGAATTAATCCATTGATAATGTTGACAATATCTTCACTGGAAATCCCATATTCTCTATCTTCTGCAAGTCCCATTGTATCACAGAGGACTAGGCTTGGTGATATTCTGCCTGCTTGGAAGGAGTACTTTGAAAACTATAATGAAGCAAAGACATCAGAGTGCACTGTCAACATGACATCACTTGAAGACACATTGGACAAACCTACCAACGTCTAGAATGGGAATGCGGACAGATAAAAATTTCACCAGTTGTACTTTCCAACATCCCACTTGCCCCATGGTTTAACGATGATCGCTAGTACTGAATACACAGTCACCATTCATGGGTCTGCCCGACAGCAGGGAGCTGGGAGCAGGAGGGTGGGCACTCAGAATCTCTAAACTTACTTCCTACCTGGACCTTCATTATGTGGCTACATTAGGTCTTTCCTGCTGGATCTTAATTAAGTTCCTCCCTGTTTTTAGCTGAAGTCTTCTCAAGGAGTTCAGGTGCTACCATTAAGATAACAGTAGATGGTGCTTTAGAATTGAGGGATCTTTCTAAAGATTTTAATCCCCTGACGCTTTCCTGCCTTTAGTAATTGGCAATTGGTTTATTATTGTCACATGTACCGAGATGCAGCGAAAAACTTTGTTTTGCTGGGAATCCAGACAGATCATTGTAAAACAAAAGTACATCGAGGTAGTACATAAGGAAAAACCAGAACAGGATACAGAATAAAGTGAAGTGCAGGTAGACAAATATGGTTTAAGGACGACAAGAGGGTAGATTGAGAGACTAAAAGTTCACCTTTGAAATTGGCTCAGAGGTGGGAAGCAGACGCTGGTGATTGAAGGTTGTTTCTCAGAATGGAGGTTGGTGACTAGTGGTGTGCCACAGGGGTCGATGTTAGGACCCTTGTTATTCATTATTTATGTCAATAACTTGGACGCAAATGCACAAGGCTTGATCAGTAAGTTTGCAGATGACACAAACTTAAGAGGTGTTGACGGTGAAGAAGGTTATCGCAGATTACAGGGGGATCTTGATCAGTTCGGGAAGTGTGCCGAGGAGTGGCAAATGGATATCAATACAGATAAGTGTGAAGTGATGCATTTTGGAAAGTCAAACCAGCGTAGGACTTGTACTATGAATGGTAGGGCACTAGGGAGTGCAATGGAACTGAGGGACCGAGGAGTACAAGCTCGTTGAAAGCGGCATCACAGGTAGACAGGATGGTGAAAAAGGTGTTGAGCACGCTGGTCTTCATCAGTCAGGGCACTGAGTATAGGAGTTGGGACATTATGTTGCAGTTGTATGTCATTGGTGAGGCCACACTTAGAGTATCGTATAAAGTTTTGGTCACCCTATTATAGAAAAGATGTGGTTAAACTAGAAAGAGTGCAGAGAAGATTTACGAGGATGTTGCCAGGACCAGAGGGCTTGAGTTATGGGGAGAGTTTGACCAGGCTAGGTCTTTATTGCTTGGAATGTTGGAGAATGAGGGGTGACCTTATATAGAAGTGTTAAAATTATGAGAGGCATTTATGAGGTGGATGGTAGCAGTCCTTTCCCCAGGTAATGGTATTGGTATTGGTTTATTATTGTCACTTGTACCGAGGTACAGTGAAAAACTTGTCTTGCATACCGATCGTACAGGTCAATTCATTACACAGTGCAGTTACATTGAGTTAGTACAGAGTGCATTGATGTAGTACAGGTAAAAACAATAACAGTACAGAGTAAAGTGTCACAGCTACAGAGAAAGTGCAGTGCAATAAGGTGCAAGGTCACAACAAGGTAGATTGTGAGGTCAGAGTCCATCTCATCGTATAAGGGAACCGTTCAATAGTCTTATCACAGTGGGGTAGAAGCTGTCCTTAATCTGGTGGTACATGCCCTCAGGCTCCTGTATCTTTTACCCGATAGAAGAGGAGAGAAGAGAGAATGTCCCGGGTGAGTGGGGTCTTTGATTATGCTGGCTGCTTCACCAAGACAGCGAGTGGTAAAGACAGAGTCCATGGAGGGGAGGCTGGTGTCCGTAATGCGTTGGGCTGTGTCCACAACTCCCTGCAGCGTCTTGTGGTCCTGGGCAGAGCAGTTGCCGTACCAAGCCATGGGAGTCCAAAACTAGGGGGCACGGGTTTAGGGTGAGAGGGGGAAAGATTTAAAAGGGACCCAAGGGGCAACTTTTTCTTGCAGAGGGTGATGATTATATGGAACGAGCTGCCAGAGGAAGTGGGTGAAGCAGGTACAATAGTGTCATTTAAGAAGCATTTGGATAGGTACACGGAGGGGTGGGGGCGGAGTGATATGGGCCAAATGCAGGAAATTGGGACTAGCTGGGTAAGCACCATGGTCGGCATAGACTAGTTGAGCCGAAGAGCCTCTCTCCGTGTTGTCTTGCTCTCTGACTCTATGATTCTATCTTTATCATACAACAGGTCCATTCAAGTCTTATAACAGCAGGACAGAAGATATCCTTGAGCTTGGTGATACATGTTTTTAAATTTCAACCTGATGGAAGGGGGGAGAAGAGAAAATGACCAGGCTGGGAGGGGACTTTGATTGTGTTGGCTGCCTTCCCAAGGCAGTGGGATTTCATGTGCAATTTAAATCCAAGGCTATTTGCTGCAGCTTTATTTTGATTCTATACCTGTCTTGTACTGATGAAATCAATCTTCATAGCCAATGTGTTCCACTGCTATTTAGACAGCAAATAGCTGAAACTCATTGCTTTAACCTCTCTTTTCCAATCAGGACATGCACATCCTACAGAATGACTCCCTCCTCTCAATTATTCTTGTTGGTCTTGCTCTCAAGAGCAACAATATTCTTTTAGCTCTGTGACAAAACAAATTGATGAAGGTAGAGCAGTGGATGTGGTGTATATGGATTTGAGAAAGGTGTTTGACAAGGTTCCCCATGGTAGGCTCATCCAGAAAGTCATGAGACTTGGGATCCATGGAGACTTGGCTGCATTGATTCAGAATTGGCTTGCCCACAGAAGGGAGAGGGCAGTAGTGATGGAGATTATTCTGCCTGGAGGTCAGCGACCAGTGGTGTTCCGCGGGGTTCTGTTCTGGGACCCCTGTGCTTTGTGATTTTTACAAATGACTTGGATGAGGAAGCAGGTAAGTCTGTAGGTGATGTTGGAGGTGTTGTGGATAGTACAGAAGGTTGTTGTAGGTTACAACAGGATATAGACAGGATGCAGAGTTGGGCAGAGAAGTGGCAGATGGAGTTCAATCCGGAAAAGTGTGAAGTGATACATTTTGGAAGATTGAACTTGAAGGCATAGTACAAGGTTAATGGTAGGATTCTTAGCAGTGTGGAGGAACAGAGGGATCTTGGGGTCCATAGATCCCACAAAGTTGCCGCACATTGATAGGGTAGTTAAGAAGGCATATGGTGTGCTGGCCTTCAAAAGTCGGGAGATTGAGCTCAAGGGCTGTGAGGTAATGTTGCAGCCCTATAAAACTCTGGTTAGACCACACTTAGAGTACTGTGTTCAGTTCTGGTCACCTCATTATTGGAAGGATGTGGAAGCTTTAGAGAGGCTGCAGAGGAGATTTACCAGGATGGTGCCTGTCTTACGAGGAAAGGTTGGGCAAGCTAGGGCTTTTCTCTTTGGAGTGACCGAGGATGAGATGCAACTTGATAGAGGTGTATAAGGTTAGGAGAGGCACAGATAGAGTGGACAGCCAGCACCTTTTCCCCAGGGCGGCAATGACCAAAACCAGGGGACATTTGTTTAAGGTGAATGGAGGAAAGTTTAGGGGAGATTTCAGAGTAGGTTTTTTTTTACAGAGAGTGGTGGGTGCCTGGAATGCACTGCCAGGGATGGTGGCAGAGGCTGATACAATAGGGACATTTAAAATACTCTTTGATAGGCACGTGGACGAAAGAAATAAGGGTTGTGTAGGAGGGTAGGTTTAGACTGATTGTGGGGTAGGTTCATATAGGTCGGCACAACATTGTGGGCTGAAGGGCCTGTACTGTGCTGTGCTGTTCTATGTTCTATGTCCTCTGTTCTGTGATCAGAACTGTACCAGTTCTCATTTGCCATTCCTCATTCCATAAAATGACATAAATTCACAGCGCCCTCATGAGCAAAAACTCTACAGTAATAATCAGAACAGAGTGTAAGCCATGCAATAGTTTTACTGCCTAAAGTGTGAGGTGTTGCATTTTGGGCGTCAAATGTAAGGGGAAAGTATACGTTAATGGCCGGACCATGAGCAGCATTGATGTACAGAGGGAACTTGGCATCCAAGACCATACCTCAATGAAAGTGGCAGCACAAGTAGATAGAGTGGTAAAGAAGGCGTACGGCACGTTTGCCTTCCTCGCTAGGGTCCATAGCGTATAAGAGTCAGGAAGTCATGATACAGTTGCATAAAACTTTGGTTAAGCTGCACTTGGAGTATTGTGTGCAGTTCTAGTCTCCCCATTACAGGAAGGATGTGGAGGCTTTGGAAAGGGTGCAGAAGAGGTTCGCCTGGACACTGCCTGGATTAGAGGGTATGAGCTATAAGGAGAGGTTGAACAAACCTGGATTGTTTTCTCTGGAGTGTTGGAGGCTGAGGGGAGACCTGATAGAAGCTTATGAAATTATGAGAAGCACGGATAGGGTAGACAGTCAGAATCTTTTTCCCGGGGTAGAAATGTCGGATTCTAGAGGGCATAGCTTTAGACGAGAGGGGGGAAGTTTAAAGGGGATGTGCAGAACAAGTTTTTTTTACACAGAGAGAGGTGGGTGCCTGGAACGTACTGTCAAGGCTGGTAGTGGAAGCAGATACAATAGTGGCGTTCAAGAGGCACATGAATACGCAGGGAATGGAGGGATAGGGGCCATGTGCAGGCAGAAGGGACTAGCTTAATTTGGCATCATGCTCGGCACAGACATCGTGGGCTGAAGGGCCTGTTCCTGTGCTGTACTGTGCTATGTTCTATGTTCTATGCACTGGGCCATGAAGTCCATCTGCTGGGAAGGACAGAGGTCCAGCATCATCCACATCAATCCACCATCCAAATGAAGGCAGGACTCTTAGCAGTGTGGAGGAACAGAGGGATCTTGGGGTCCACATCCATAGATCCCTCATGGTTGCCATACGATGTGTTGGCCTTCATTAGTTGGGGTATTCAGTTCAAAAGCCTCCAGGTAATGTTGCAGCTCTATAGAACTCTGGTCAGACCACACTTGGAGTATTGTGTTTAGTTCTGGTCGCCTCATTACAGAAAGGATGCGGAAGTTTAAGAGAGGGTGCAGAGGAGATTTACCAAGATGCTGCCTGGATTGGAGAGCATGTCTTATAAGGACAGGTTGAGCGAGCTGGGGCTTTTCTCTTTGGAGAGAAGGAGGATGAGAGGTGATTTGATAGAGGTGTACAAGATGATAAGAGGCATAGATCGAGTGGACAGTCAGAGACTTTTTCCCAGGGTGACAATGGCTAACACAAGGGGGCATAATTTTAAGGTGCTCGGAGGAAGATATAAGGGGGATGTCAGGGGTAAGTTTTTTTACACAGAGAGTGGTGGGTGCGTGGAACGTACTGTCAGCAGAGGTTGTGGGGGCAGATACATTAGGAACATTTAAGAGACTCTTAGATAGACACAAGAGTGATACAAAAATGGAGGGCTATGTGGGAGTGAAGGGTTAGATAGATCTTAGAGCAGGATAAAACGTCGGCACAACATTGTGGGCTGAAGGGCCTGTACTCTGCTGCAATGTTCTATGTTCAATGTTCTATGTAATGTTAAGTGCAGGTATTGTAACCATCGATGTTGGCCGCTTGTCAGCATGCATGAGTTGGGCTGATGGGCTTGTCTCCCTGCTGTATAACTCCATGACTCGATATAATTAACAGTGGGTCAGAGGATGCATGTGCACTTGGAATCAGTGCCTTTACCGGTAGAAGTACATGGGACAAAATGTGAGGGCTCCTACTAAGTACATTTGTAGTCTTACCTTGGTTGTAACATTTCCAGCCAAAGCCCGATTAGTGATGAACTCACGAAAAATAGCGTCTGTGGAGTTGATGAAACTGGATTTTCCTGCTCCAAGGGGTCCAATTAGTAAAATCGTGGGCCGAGTAGCACTGTTTTGAAATGGTTTATGTGTCTTGACGAAGTCCATCAGCTCAGTTCTTTTCCTGTTAGCAAGCACACTTATAAAGGAAGTTCAGACTTTTTAGGACTCCTTTTGGTTTTGGAGGGGTGCAGAAATGATGACTGGTGTGGAAGAACAGAGGGACCTTGGAGCATACATCCACAGATCTTTAACGGTAGCAGGTAAGGCAAACTATGGTAGTTAAAAAGGTGTACTGGCTGAAGCACAGAATGCAGGGGTGTTATGCTAGAACCATATACAACACTGATAAAACTAAGAGTTGCAAATTAGCCTCTCCTGACTTCAGCAGAAAATAGTTTGGACACACAAGAGAGACTGCAGATGCTGGAAATCTGGAGCAACATACAGAAGGCTGGAGGAACTCAACAGGTCAGGCAGCATCTATGGAGGGAAATGAACAGTCGACATTTTGGGTCAAGACAGGACTGGAAAGGAAGAGGGTTCGGGTCGAGACCCTTCATCAGAACTGGGAAGAGGGGAGGTAGCCAGTATAAAAGGGTAGGGTGGGGGGTGGAGCAAGAGCCAGCAGGTGGATCCAGGTGAGGGGGGGGGGGGGGGCCAAAGATAGGCGGGTGAGGGAGGGGGAGAGTGGGAATGATGTAAGAAGCTGGGAGGTGATAGGTGGAAGGGGCAAAGGGTTGAAGAAGATGGAATCTGATAGGAGAGGACAGTGGACCATGGAATAGAGGGAAGGAGGTGAGGAGGGGAACCGGAGGGAGAAATGTGTGGGTGATGGGCAGATCGAGAGGGAGGGGGAGGGGAAAGAAGTGGTGATGGGATCGGTGGGATAAGGGAAAACAAAGTGGGGAACAGAGGGGAGTGGTTACCAGACGTTGGAGAAATCGATGTTCACGCCGTCAGGTTGGAGACGACCAAGG
Source organism: Pristis pectinata (assembly GCF_009764475.1). Lineage (NCBI taxonomy): Eukaryota > Metazoa > Chordata > Chondrichthyes > Rhinopristiformes > Pristidae > Pristis > Pristis pectinata. Next base: position 8,668,219 of record NC_067407.1, read on the forward strand.
CGGAATATGAGGTGCTGCTCCTCTAATCTGCGTCTGGCCTCAACTTGGCAGTAGAGGAGGCCGTGAACAGACATGTTGGTGTGGGAATGGGAAGTGGAATTAAAATGGCTGGCCACCGGGAGATCCTGGCTGTTGCGGCAGACGGAGTGAAGGTGCTTGACCCCCCCGATCTGCATCAGGTCTCACTGATGTAGAGGAGGCCTCACTGGGAGCACCAGATGCAATAAATGACACTGATGGATACACATGTGAAGGATTGCCTCACCCAGAAGGACTGTCTAGGGCCCTGAATGGTGGTGAGGGAGGAGGTGTAGGGGCAGGTGTAATACTTAGCGTGGTTGCAGGGATAAATGCCTGGAGAGAGATCTATGGGGAGGAACGAATGGACAAGGGAGTCGTGGGGAGAGTGATTCCTGCGGAAAGCGGAGAGGGGAGGTGAGGTGAGGGGAAGATGTGCCTAATGGTGGGATCCCGTTGGAGGTGGTGGAAGTTGCGGAGAATGACGTGTGGGATGCAGAGGCTCGTGGAGTGGTAGGTGAGGACAAGGGGAACCCTGTCCCTGTTATGTTGGTGGGGGGGGGTGGGGGGAAATGGGTTGAGGGCAGACGTGCAGGAAATAAAAGAGGTGCGGGTGAGGGGTGAGGGGTGAGGGCTCCATTGCTAGCAGTTGGGGGGGGGGGGGGGGGGGGGGGGGGGGGGGGAATGTCCTGGAATGGAAAGCCACCTCATGAGAACAGATCTGGCAGAGACGGAGGAACTGGGAGACGGAGATAGCATCCTTGCAAGTGGCAGGATGGGAAGAGGTGTAGTCGAGGTAACCATGGGAGTCAGTGGGTTTGAAACATAGAAACATAGAAAAACTACAGCACAATTCAGGCCTTTCGGCCCACAAAGCTGTGCTGAACATGTCCCTACCCTAGAAATTACTAGGCTTACCCAGAGCCCTCTATTTTATTCAGCTCCTCGTACCTATCTAACAGTCTCTTGGAAGACCCTATCGTATCCGCATCCACCACCGTTGCCGGCAGCCCATTCCACACACTCACCACTCTCTGAGTAAAAAACTTACCCCTGACATCTCCTCTATATCTACTCCCCAGCACCTTAAACCTATGTCCTATTGTGGCCACCATTTCAGCCCTGGGGAAAAGCCTCTATCTATCCGATCAATACCTCTCATCATCTTATACACCTCAATCAGGTCTCCCCTCATCCTCCGTCTCTCCAAGGAGAAAAGGCCATGTTCCCTCAACCTGCTTTCATAAGGCATGCTCCGCATTCCAGGCAGCATCCATGTAAATCTCCTCTGCACCCTCTCTATGGCTTCCACATCTTTCCTGTAGTGAGGTGACCAGAACTGAGCACAGTAATCCAAGTAGGGTCTGACCAGGGACCCATACAGCTGCAACAATACCTCTCGACTCCTAAATTCAATTCCCCGATTGATGAAGGACAATACACCATATGCCTTCTTAACCACAGAGTCAACCTGTGCAGCCGCTTTGAGAGTCCTATGGACTCGGACCCCAAGATCCCTCTGATCCTCCACACTGCCAAGAGTCCTACCATTAATACTATATTCCGCCAACATATTTGACCTACCAAAATGAACCACTTCACACTTATCTGGGTTGAACTGCATCTGCCACTTCTCAGCCCAATTTTGCATCCTATGTCCCTCTGTAACCTCTAACAGCCCCCCAAGCTATCCACAACACCCCCAACCTTCATGTCATCCGCAAACTTACTAACCCACCCCTCCACTTCCTCATCCAGGTCGTTTATAAAAATCACAAAGAGTAAGGGTCCCAGTACAGACCCGAGGTACACCACTGGTCACCGATCTCCATTCAGAATATGACCCTTCAACAACCACTCTTTGCCTTCTGTGGGCCAGCCAGTTCTGGATCCACATTGCAATGTCCCTTGGATCCCATGTCTCCTCATCTTCTCCATAAGCCTTGCATAGGGTACCTTATCAAATGCCTTGCTGAAATCCATATACACTACATCTACTGCTCTCCCTTCATCGATGTGCTTAGTCACATCCTCAAAAAATTCAATCAGGCTCGTAAGGCAGGACCTGCCCTTGACAAAGCCATGCTGACTATTCCTAATCATATTATACCTCTCCAAATGTTCATAAATCCTGCCTCTCAGGATCTTCTCCATCAGCTTACCAACCACTGAGGTAAGACTCACCGGTCTATAACTCCCTGGGCTATCCCTACTCCCCTTCTTGAATAAGGGAACAACATCCGCAACCCTCCAATCTTCCGGAACCTCTCCCGTCTCCATGGACGATGCAAAGATCATCGTCAGAGGCTCCGCAATCTCCTCCCTCACCTCCCACAGCAACCTGGGATACATCCCATCAAGTCCCGGCGACTTATCTAACTTGATGCTTTCCAAAAGTTTCAGCACCACCTCTTTTCTAATATCTACATGCTCAAGCTTTTCAGGCCGCTGCATGTCCCCACTACAATCCCCTAGATCCTTTTCCGTAGTGAATACTGACGTATTCATTAAGTACCTCCGCTATCTCTTCCGGATCCATACACACTTTCTCACTGCTGCACTTGATAGGCCCTATCCTTTTGCATCTCATCCTCTTGCTCTTCACATACTTGTAGAACGCCTTGGGGTTTTACTTAATCCTGCCCGCCAAGGTCTTCTCATGTCCCCTTCTGGCTCTCCTAATCTCTTTCTTAAGTTCCTTCCTTTTAGCCTTGTACTCTTCCAGATCTCTAACATTACCTAGCTCTCCGTACGTTTTGTATGCTTTTCCTTTTGACTAGATTTATTATAGCCTTTGTACACCACGGTTCCTGTATCCCCTCGTGACTCCCCTGTCTCACTGGAACATGTTTATGCAGAACTCCACACAAATATCCCCTGAATATTTGCCACATATCTTCCATACTTTTCCCAGAGAACATGTAGAAGATGTCAGTGGATAATCTGTCTCCTGAGATGGAGACAGAGAGATCAAGAGGTCACAATTGAACCCTGAACTGTGAGGCAGCAGCACTAACTGCTGCACCACTGTGCTGATTGCCTCTGGCGTTCCCTGTTTCTCCAGATTTTCAGCAGCTGCATGATTTTGCTTTTGTACCTTTGTTTTCATTCAGTTGCTCCGGGTGTGGTGACATTGTCTACCTGTATCGCCACTTTCAGGCAGGCACGGTAGTGGGCAGGCACAGTAGTGTAGCGGTTAGCATAGCGCTTTTCCAGTGCCAGCGTCCCGGGTTCAATTCCCGCTGCTGTCTGTAAGGAGTTTGTACGTTTTCCCCATGACCGCGTGGGTTTCCTCCGGGTGCTCTGGTTTCCTCCTACATTCCAAAGGGTTAGGAAGTTGTGGGCATGCTGTCTTGGCGCCGCAAGCGTGGCGACACTTGCAGGCTGCCCCCAGAACACTCTACACAAAAGATGCATTTCACTGTGTGTTTCGATGTACGTGTGACTAATAAAGATATCTTATCTTGTGTAGTTGTACCCTAGGCCCCTCTGTTAAACAACATTCCCCAAGGCCCCATCATTCACCCTGTCAGTCCTGCCCGATTTAACTTCCCAAAATCCATCACTGCACATTTGCCTGAGTTAAATTCCTTCTGCCATTCCTCGACCCCCTTTCCCAGTTGATCTCACACCCCCTCTTGTATCTTTTACCCCAAAAAATTAAACCTTTGTTCTGTGGTTCTTCAACCATTCAATAGTGGAAAACAGCTCCCTTCTATTGACTCTACCTAAATGCTTCATGATCTTGTTCACCTCAGTCAACCTTCTCTGCTGCAAGGAGAACTCCCTTATACCTTGATCTTTGCATTCATTAGTAGTCAAACCCAGAACCTGCAAACACAGGTGAGAGTCCTACTGCCTGAGCCACACCTGAATCAGAAAATGACCGCATTCAATCCAAATATCTTTCACTTTTTAATCTTTGCTACATCAAAATAGGTTCTGAGCCTGTGCATTGAAGAAGAACAAACGGTTAGTCTTCGTAGTAACCACTAATGATTTATTTTACCTCAGTTTTTCTCAGTTTACCTTTCCACACGTTATTTAAGAAGTAATTTGCATTAAAAACTTACCTTGGTGACCAATCTATTTTCCTCAAGGGAGTTTTTAACTCTGGAAAAGACGAGAAAGTTAATCAAATTTAGCTTCATTTGTGGACCTGCACCTTAGTTCCGAGCCATTCTGAATGAAATGAGAGTCCTTACCTTCCACCCTGTAAGTTTCCAATTCGATGAGATCTATTGGTACATTGCAGTCAAATGGATCAGTATCATCCAAGTTGTAGGACTGACCAGGCCTGATGTTGACATTAGCCTTCTCATCGGCCATGAACACAAGGCTGTCCCCAAAATTGAGACCAGTCTTTGAATAGCAAGAAAAAGCCGAGGCTTCTAGTTTCACATCAAACTTTGTAATCACTCTTTCTGCCCCTGTGTTGGCTATTCGGAAGAGAAAGGCTCTGTTGTCTATTCGATTTTCATAATTGCTAAGGTCTCGGCTTATGTAACTTCCAAAAATGCAATTTGACCCCATGTAGCCAACAGTTAATGTTGGTCCTTGTTTGGTGCATTTTTCAAAGAAATATCTGGTATGAAACCCATGGATGCTGGCTTTATAGAGAAAATGCAACTTGACTTTACCAAGAGTTTCAAACACTAGTTTCAGGTCTTCTTCTGTAAGCCGCGATGTTATCACAGACATGCTGAAAGTGGAAAAACAGTTGGTTAAAATCTATTTTCAGTAACCTATCATAACACAATTTACGAGAATGTTGTCAAGATTTATTAAACTTTATAACACATGGGGACATAATTTTAATGTATAAGGGGGACATCAGGGGTAAGTTTTTTTACACAGAGAGCAGTGGGTGCATGGAACGCACTGCCGGCAGAGGTTGTGGAGGCAGATACATTAGGAACATTTAAGAAACTCTTAGATAGATAGATGAATGATAGAGAAATGTGCGTGGAGGTCGGTGACCAGTGGTGTGCGTCAGGGATCTGTTCTGGGACCCTTACTCTTTGTGATTTTTATAAACGACCTGGATGAGGAAGTGGAGGGGTGGGTTAGTAAGTTTGCGGATGACATGAAGGTTGGGGGTGTTGTGGATAGCTTGGGGGGCTGTCAGAGGTTACAGAGGGACATAGATAGGATGCAAAGTTGGGCCGAGAAGTGGCAGGTGCAGTTCAACCCAGATAAGTGTGAAGTGGTTCATTTTGGTAGGTCAAATATGATGGCAGAATATAGTATCAATGGTAAGACTCTTGGCAGTGTGGAGGATCAGAGGGATCTTGGGGTCCAAGCCCATAGGACGCTCAAAGCAGCTGCACAGGTTGACTCTGTGGTTAAGAAGGCATATGGTGTATTGTCCTTCATCAATTGGGGAATTGAATTTAGGAGTCGAGAGGTATTGTTGCAGCTATATAGATCCCTGGTCAGACCCCACTTGGAGCACTGTGCTCAGTTCTGGTCACCTCACTACAGGAAGGATGTGGAAGCCATAGAATGGGTGCAGAGGGGATTTACAAGGATGCTGCCTGGAATGCGGAGCGTGCCTTATGAAAGCAGGTTGAGGGAACTCAGCCTTTTCTCCTTGGAGCAACGGAGGATGGGGGGGGACCTGATAGAGGTGTATAAGATCATGAGAGGTATTGATCAGGTAGGTAGTCAGAGGCTTTTCCCCAGGGCTGAAATGGTGGCCACAATAGGACATAGGTTTAAGGTGCTGGGGAGTAGGTATAGAGGAGATGTCAGGGGTAAGTTTTTTACTCAGAGAGTGGTGAGTGTGTGGAATGGGCTGCCGGCAACGGTGGTGGAGGCTGATACGATAGGGTCTTTTAAGAGACTGTTGGATAGGTACATGGAGCTGTGAAAAATAGAGGGCTATGGGTAAGCCTAGTAATTTCTAAGGTAGGGACATGTTTGGCACAGCTTTGTGGGCTGAATGGCCTGAATTGTGCAGTAGGGTTTCTACGTTTCTATGTTTCTAAATGGGGGCTATGTGGGAGGGAAGGGTTAGATAGATCTTAGAGCAGGATAAAATGTCAGCACAACATTGTGGGCCGAAGGGCCTGTACTGTGCTGTAATGTTCTATGAACACTGTTTCCAGGACTCGGGGGCCTGAGTTTATAGGGAGAGGTTGGGCAGGCTAGGACTTTATTCCTTGGAGCACAGGAGAATGAGGGGTGACCTTGTGGAGGTGTATAAAATCACGAGGGGTATAGATAGGGTGAATGCACACAGTCTTTTTCCCAGGGAAGGGGAATCAAAAACTAGAGGGCACATGTTTGAGGTGAAAAGGGAAAGATTTAAAAGGGACCTGAGGGATAACTTCTTCACACAAAGGGTGGTGCGTGTCTGAAACAAGTTGCCAAAGAACATGGTTGGGGCATTTAAAACCTAGGTATAACTACATTTAAAACTCTAGGTATAACAACATTTTAAAGTTATTTGGGCAAGTACATAGAGAGGAAAGGCTTAGAGGCATATGGAGCAAATGTAGGCAAATGGGACTGGCTTAGATGGGCATCTGGTTGGCATGGACGAGTTGGGCCGAAGGGCCTGTTTCCATGCTGTATGACTCTATGACTCCATAACAACATTCTCTGTGTCAGTTATGGCACAGCTGGTGACACTCTTGAGTCTGAGACAGAAATTTAAAAGGAGCAAACTTTGGGTGACCAGTTGCCCTGAGTCCAGACACTTTGCTCTGCCTGATGTTCCAACAAACAATGAAAAGCAGGGCTTAACACAGACCCAATGATAGTATTAACCTGACAGCGTGCAATCAAAGTATGAAACCAGGAAAGCTATAACATTCTGCTTATACAGCTACAACATAACTTCCCAACTTTTATACTCAGTGCCCCAACCTACGAAGGCAAGCACACTGTACAATTACCTACCATCCTATCGACTTCAGCTGCCACTTTCAGGGACCTATGGACTTGCACCCCAAGATCCCTCTGTACATTAATGCTCCTAAGGGTCCTGCCATTTACAGTATACTTTCCTCTTACATTTGACCTCCCAAAGTGCACCATCTTACACTTAACATCGAACAGTACAGCACAAGAACAGGCCCTTTGGCCCACGATGTCTGTGCCGAGCATGAAGTCAAATTAAACTAATGCCATCTGCCTGCACATCCCTCCATTCCCTGCATATTCATGTGTCTCTTAAGTGCCACTATCATATCCATGGCAACCCATTCCAGGAGCCCACCACTCTCTGTGTAAAAAAACTTGCCCCGCATATCCCCCTTTCAGCTTTCCTCCTCTCACCCTAAAGCTGTGCCCTCTAATATTTCTACCCTGAAAAAAAGATTCTGACTTTCTACTCTAGCTATGCCTCTCATAATTTTATAAACTTTTATCAGGTCTGCCCTCAGCCTCCAACACTCCAGAGAAATCAACCCAACCTCTGCTTATAGCTAATACTTGTCTGGATTAAACTCCACCTGCCATTTCTCTGCCTATATCACCAACTGATTTATATCCTGGTGTACCTTTTGACAACCTTCCTCTCTACACACAACTCTGATTTTTCGTGTTGTCTGCAAACTTATTGATCAGACCGCCTACATTTTCATAGATCACAAACAACTGAGGTCCCAACTTCAAAACTATTTAATTAACATTGGATCTGGTGAAAAGTATTAAAAGGGCAAATGAAAGTAAAAGAAACTGCGGATGCTGGAAATTTGAAACAAATAAAATACAAAATGCTGGAAACACTCGTACAGTCATCGCTTTATCAAGTCATACGGCATGGAAACAGGCCCTTCGGCCCAGCTAGTCCATGCTGACCAAGCTGCCCCATCCAAGCTTGTCCCATTGGCCAGCGTTTGGCCCTTAACCTTCGAAACCTTTCCAATCCATGTACCTGTCCAACTGTCTTTTAAAAGCTGCTATTGTACCTGCCTCAACAACTTCTTCTGACAGCTCATTCCAATGGATACCACCCTTTGTGTAAAAAGTTACCCCTAAAGTTCCTAATAAACCTTTCCCCTCTCACCTTAAACCTATGCCCTCTCGTTCTTGATTCCCCAACCTTGGGAAAAAGGCTGAGTGCATTCTCCCTACCTATGCCCTTCATCATTTTATACACGTCTATAAGATCTGTCAGTCTCCTACGCTCTGAGGAATAAAGACCCAGCCTGTCCAACCTCTCCCTACAACTCAGTCCCTCAAGTCCTGGCACCATCCTTGTGAATCTTTCAAGTTTAATAACATTGTTCCATTCAGATTGGAGGGCTGTGACTAGTGGTGTCCCACAAGGATCGGTTCTGGGACCTCTGCTTTTCATGATTTTTATTAATAACTTGGATGAGGGGGTGGAAGAGTGGGTTGGCAAGTTTGCAGACGACACAAAGGTTGGTGATGTGGGGGATACTGGGGAGGACTGTCGAAGATTGCAGAGGGACATTGATAGGATGCAGAGCTGGGCTGAGAAGTGGCAGATGGAGTTCAATCCAGAGAAGTGTGAGGTGGTACACTTTGGAAGGACAAACTCCAATGCAGAGTACAAAGTTAATGGCAGGATTCTTGGCAGTGTGGACGAGCAGAGGGACCTAGGGGTCCATATCCACAGATCACTGAAAGTTGCCTCTCAGGTGGATAGGGTAGTTAAGAAAGCTTATAGGGTGTTAGCTGTCATAAGTCGAGGGATCAAGTTTAAGAGCCGCGAGGTAACGATGCAGCTCTATAAAGCTCCAGTTAGACCACAATTAGAGTACTGTGTCCAGTTCTGGTCGCCTCATTATAGGAAGGATGTGGAAGCATTGGAAAGGGTGCAGAGGAGATTTACCAGGATGCTGCCTGGTTTAGAGAGTATGCATTATGAGGAGAGACTAAGGGAGCTAGGGCTTTACTCTTTGGAGAGAAGGAGGATGAGAGGAGACATGATAGAGGTGTACAAAATATTAAGAGGAATAGATAGAGTGGACAGCCAGCACCTCTTTCCGAGGGCACCAATGCTCAATACAAGAGGGCATGGCTTTAAAGTAATGGGTGGGAAGTTCAAGGGAGGTATCAGAGGAGGGTTTTTTTACCCAGAGTGGTTGGGGCATGGAATGCGCTGCCTGGGGTGGTGGTGGAGGCAGGTACATTGGTCAAATTCAAGAGATTACTAGATAAGCATATGGAGGAATTTAAAATAGAGGGATATGTGGGAGGAAGGGGTTAGTTAGTCTTAGGCAAGGTTTAAAGGTCAGCACAACATCGTGGGCCAAAGGGCCTGTATTATGGTGTACTGTTCTATGTTCCTCCAGCAGGGCTACCAAGACTGATCACAACACTCCAAGTGTGGCCCCACTAGCGTCCTGTACAACAGCACCATGCCCCCTCCAACCTTTCTCAATGCCCCGACTTACCAAGGCCAACGTGCCAAAAGCCTTCTTCACTACCCTGTCTACCTACCACTCAGTAGGTCCTCAGCAAGGATCACAGACCCGCACGGTTAACTGCTCCCCTTTTCACAGTTCCAAACAGACTTTTGTCGGAAGCACTCAGCCTGACCTACTGATTGCTTCCAACAAAATTCTCTTTGCAAGGTTCTGGGGATTGGACACAGAAGTGACTCAGCACTGCTGCGCAAGATTCACTCTGCCAGTTTCTCCGACGATCACACCGCTTCAGTGCCGAACACAGACAATATACCGATAATATAAATCACGTCTAACCTGTCTTCTCACAACCAGCGCTCAATCGGATCACAGCCGAGCCTCAAAGGTTGGAAGAGAAGGTGTAACCGCCTGCCTGCGTTGGGGAGTCAGAATATTCAGGCGAGAAGCTAAACCGAAACTAAGTTTGCTTCCGCGGAAAATGAAACCGACACTAAACCTGAGATTGATGGAGCTTTCCTAACGCCGATATATTGCTGGATGTGCAATGTTGAGCGGAGAAGAGCACCTCTGAGGTTGATGTCCCTGAAGTAAACTCCACAGAAAGCAACTGCGACTCAGTCCAGAGAAGCTGAACTTTCCATCAGTCTACTGTGCATCCAAACACTTCACTCGACGTGGCATTCACCCCCTCCCTCCCTCCCCGTGAATGTTCACACCCCCTCCCTCCCCGTGAATGTTCACACCCCCTCCCTCCCTCCCCGTGAATGTTCACACCCCCTCCCTCCCTCCCCGTGAATGTTCACACCCCCTCCCTCCCTCCCCGTGAATGTTCACACCCCCTCCCTCCCCGTGAATATTCATCCCCCTCCCTCCCCATGAATATTCACCCCCTCCCCGTGAATATTTACCCCCTCCCTCCCCGTGAATATTCACCCCCCCGTGAATATTCACCCCGCTGCGAGAATATTCCCCCTACCTCCCCGTGAATATTCACCCCCACCATAGCACCATAGAACAATACAGCACAATACTGGCCCTTCGGCCCACCATGTTATGCCACCCTTCAAATCACACCTAAGACTATCTAACCCCTTCCTTCCACATATCCCTCTATCTTAAATTCCTCCATATGCTTATCTAACAATCCCTTGAACTTGTCCAATGTACCTCCCTCCACCACCGCCCAGGCAGTGCATTTCATGCACCAACCACTCTCTGGGTGAAAAACCTCCCTCTGACATGTCCCTTGAACTTCCCACCCAATACCTTAAAGCCATGTCCTCTTGTTTTGAGCATTGGTGCCCTGGGAAAGAGGCACTGGCTGCCCACTCTATCTATTCCTCTCAATATCTTGTAGACCTCTATCATGTCTCCCCTCATCCTCCTTCTCTCCAATGAGTAAAGCCCAAGCTCCCTTAGTCTCTCCTCATAATCCATACTTTCTAATCCAGGCAGCATCCTGGTAAATCTCCTCTGCACCCTTTCCAATGCCTCCACATCCTTCCCATAATGAGGCAACCAGAACTGGACACAGTACTCTAAGTGTGGTCTAACCAGAATTTTGTAAAGCTGCATCATTACTTCGCGGCTCTTAAACTCAATCCCATGATTTATGAAAGCTAACATCCCATAAGCTTTCTCAACTACCCTATCTACCTGTGAGGCGACTTTCAGTGATCTGTGGATATGAACCCCCAGATCCCTCTGCTCCTCTACACTGCCCAGAATCCTGCCATTTACCATGTACTCTGCCTTGGAGTTTGTCCTTCCAAAGTGTACCACCTCACACTTCTCTGGATTGAACTCCATCTGCCACTTGTTAGCCCAGCTCTGCGTCCTATCAATATCCCTCTGTAAGCTTCGACAGCCCTCCACACTATCCACAACATCACCGATCTTTGTGTCATCTGCAAACTTGCTAACCCACCCTTGCACCCCCTCATCTAAGTCATTAATAACTATCACAAAAAGTAGAGGAACCAGAACCGATCCCTGTGGGACACCACTAGTCACAGCCCTCCAACTCGAATGCACTCCCTCCACCACAACCCTCTGCTTTATACAGACAAGCCAATTCTGAATCCACACGGCCAAGCCTCCCTGGATCCCTTGGCCTCTGACCTTCTGAGGAAGCCTACCATGTGGAACCTTGTCAAACGCCTTACTAAAATCCATGTAGACCACATCCACTGCACTACCCTCATCAATCTTCCTGGTCACCTCCTCAAGGAACCCTATCAGGATTGTGAGGCAAGATCTTCCTTTCACAAATCAATGCTGGCTGTCTGTAATCAGTCCATGATTCTCTAAATGCTCATAGATCCTATCTCTTAGAATCCTTTCTAACAGCTTACCCACCACAGACGTAAGGCTCACTGGTCTGTAATTCCCTGGACTATCCCTACTACCTTTTTTGAATAAGGGGACAACATTCGCCACCCTCTAATCCTCCGGTATCATCCCCGTGGACAACGAAGACTCAAAGATCCTAACCAATGGTTCAGCAATCTCCTCCCTCACCTCACGAAGCAGCCTGAGAAATATTCCGTCAGGCCCCAGGGACTTATCTGTCCTAATATTTTCTAACAATTCCAACACATCCTCTCTCTTGATATCTACATACTCTAGAGCATTACCCTTACCAACACTGTCCTCAGCATCATCAAGACCCCTCTCCTTGGTGAATACTGAAGAGAAGTATTCATTGAGAGCCTCACCCACTTCCACAGCTTCCAGGCACATCCTCCCACCTTTGTCTTTAATCAGATCTACCTTTACTCTAGCCATCCTTCTGCTCTTTACATACGAGAAAAAAGCCTTGGGATTCTCCTTAACCCTACTCGCCAAAGCCTTTTCATGCCCCCTTCTCGCTCTCCTCAGCCCCTTCTTAAGTTCCTTCCTTGCTACTCTATATTCCTCATGAGCCCTGTCTGATCCTTGCTGCTTACACCTTATGTATGCTGCCTTCTTCCTAACTAGTTGTTCCACGTCTCTCGTCACCCACTGTTCCTTCACCCTGCCATTCCTTCTCTGCCTTACCGGGACAAATTTATCCCTAACATCCTGCAAAAATCCCTGAACATTGACCATATCTCCATAGTACATTTCCCTTCAAACATGTCATCCCAATTTACACTTACAAGTTACACACTTAACAAACTGTGCCCCGTCTAAGCCTTTGGCACTAAGTAGGTACCAATCAATATTGGGATAGTTGAAGTCTCCCATTATTATAACCCTGTTATTTTCGCATCTTTCCAGAAACTGCCTCTCAAGCTGCTCCTCAGTACCCCTACTGCTACCGGGGGGCCTATAGAATACTCCCAGGAGGGTAACTGCCCCTTTCTTGTTCCTAACTTCCACCCATATTGACTCTAGAGAGGATCCTTCTACATTATCTACCCTTTCTGCAGCTGTAACAGTGTCCCTGACCAGTATCGCCACCCCTCATCCTCTTCTCCCCCCCTCCCTATCCCTTTTAAAACACTGAAAACCAGGAATATTCGATATTCATTCCTGCTCTGATGTCAGCCATGTCTCTGTAATAGCCACAATATCGTAGTCCCATGTACTTATCCAAGCTCTCAGTTCACCTCCCTTATTCCTGATGCTTCTTGCATTTAAGTAAATGCACTTTAGCCCATCCACCTTACTACTTTTATAGCCTGTACTCTGCTTCTCCTTCCTCAAAGCCTCTCTACCTGTCAGATCTGACTTTTCCCCATTCCCTTCTTCCTCTGACCTACTCCTCCGGTTCCCTTCCCCCTTGCAATCTAGTTTAAACCCTCCTGAACCATGCTAGCAAACCTGCCTGCAAGGATATTGGCCCCCCCTCAGGTTCGGGTGTAACCCGTCCTCTCTTTACAGGTCCCACCTTCCCCAGAAGAGATCCCAATGATCCAATAATCTAAAAACCCTCCTTCCTGCACCAACTTCTCAGCCATGCATTTATTTGCCATCTCCTCCTATTCCCACCTTCACTATCGCGTGGCACTGGCAGCAATCCCGAGATCGCTACCTTTGAGGTCCTGTTCTTCAGCCTTCTGCCTAGCTTGCTAAATTCACTTTTCAGGACCTCATCCCTTTTCTTACCTACGTCGTTGGTACCAACATGAACCACGACTTCTGGCTGTTCTTCCGGCTCTAGAATCCTGTGGACCCGATCAGTGACATCCCAGACCCTGGCATCTGGGAAGCAACATACTGTCCGGGATTCATGCTCACTGCCACAGAACCTCCTATCTGTTTCCTTGTCTATCGAGTCCCCTATCACTACTGCCTTCCTCTCCTCCTCCCTTCCCTTCTGACCCTTCACGGGAAGGGAGGGGGTGAATATTCACCCCCTCACTCCCCGTGAATATTCACCCCCTCCCTCGCCGTGAATATTCACCCCCCTTCCTCCCAGTGAATATTTCCCCTTCCCTCCCTGTGAATATTCAGCTCCCTCACTCCCTGTAAATATTCACCCCCCTGCTGTGAATATTCACCTCTCCCTCTGCGTGAATATTCACCCCCTCCCTTCCCGTGAATATTCACCCTCCTCCCCGTGAATATTCACCCCCTCCCTTCCCGTGAATATTCACCCACTCCCCATGAATATTCACCCACTCCCTGTGAGTGATGCAACCAGTCAGAATCCTCTCCACCGTACATCCGTAGAAATTTGTAGGAGTGTTTGCTGACATACCAAATCTCCTCAAACTCCTAACGAATTGGAGCCACTGGCATGCCTCCTTCATGAATGCATCAATGTATTGGGCCTAGGATAGATCCTCTGAGATGTTGATGCCCAGGAACTCGAAACTGCTCACCCTTTCCACCGCTGACCCCTCACTGAGGACTGGTGTGTGTTCCCCACCCCCCAACTTCCCCTTCCTGAAGTCCACAATCAATTCCTTGGTCTTTCCAACGTTGAATGTGAGGTTGTTTTTGCGACACCACTCAACCAGCCGATCTACCTCACTCCTGTACGCCTCCTCGTCGCCATCTGAGATTCTACCAACAACAGTGGTGTCATTAGTGAATTGAAAGATGGTGTTTGAGCTGTGCTTAGCCACACAGTGATGAGTGTAGAGAGACTAGATCAGTGGGCTAAGCCCACATCCTTGAAGTGCGTTTGTGTTGATTGTCAGTGAGGAGGATGTGGCCCATATCCCTCTAAACTTTTCCTGTCCATGTACTTGTTCAAGTGTTTTTTAATTGTTGTTCATGTACCTGCCTCAACTACTTCCTCACTTCAGATACGTAACATCCCCAGGTGAGAAAGTTGCCCCTCATAAATATTAAATTTTTCCCCTCTCACCTTAAACCTATGCCCTCTATTTCTTGACTCCCCAACCCTGGGAAAAAGACTGTGTGCATTCACCCTATCCATGCCCCTCATGATCTTATACACCTCTATGAGATCATCCGCTCATTCTACACCCAAATGAATGAAGTCCCAGCCTGCTCAACGTCTCCCTATAACTCAGTCCCTCAAGTCCCGGCAACATCCTCGTAAACAACACACACAAAATGCTGGAGAAACTCAGCAGGTCATCCTCGTAAATCTCCACTGCACTCTTTCCAGCTTAATGGCATCTTTCCTATAGCAGGGTGAGCAAAACGGAACACAATGTTCCAAATACGGCCTCACTAACATCTTGTACAACTCCCCTGTGAATATTCACCCACCTCACTGCTCTGTGGAATATTCACCTGCCCTGCTCAATGTGAATATTCCTGTCCTACTGTTCCACCAGTGTCCACGTCTGCATGTAGCACAACCAAGACAGTATTCAGGCAGCTGCTGACATGGTAACATTTGCACCATTAAGGTCCACCCCCAACAACAGAGGTCTAACCACCTACCCTTGATATTCAATGGAATTACCATTGCCAGGTCCCCCACCACCAATACTGTGATTATCACCATTGACCAGAATCTCAATTAGTCCCATAAACACTGTGGCTACAAGAGAAGGTCAGAGGCTCTGTATTCTGCAGGAAATGACTCACCTCCTGAAACCCCAAAACCTTTCCACCATCTGTAACACACCCAAGTTGGGACCATGAAGAAATATTCTCCATTTGCATGGATAGATGAAATTCCAACAACTCTCAAGAAGCTCAGTGCCATCCAGGACAAAGCAAGCCACGATGACACTCCATTCACCATCCTAAACGCTCAGCACATACACCAGCCAGGTACAATGGCTGCAGTGTATACCATCTCTAAAATGCACCGTAGTTACTTGCCCAGGCTACTCCAACAGTACCTCCCAAACCCACAACCTCAACCGTCAAAAAGGACAAGAGCAGCAAGTGCATGGGAACACCACTACCTGCACGCTCCACACCAAGTCACGCACCATCTTGATTTGAAAACGTTTCATCGTTCCTTTAGCATCTCTGGGTCCAAATCCTGGAACTCCCTACCCAGCAAACCATGGGATCACCTTCTCCAGAAGGACTACAGCGGTTCGAGAAGGCAAGAAGGCATCTCACACCACCTTCTCGAGCATTTAGGGGTTGGCACTAGTTAGTTAAGATAAGATAGATAAGATATCTTAATTAGTCACATGTACATTGAAACACACAGTGAAATGCATCTTTTGCGTGTCGCCATGCTTCTGGCGCCAACACAGCATGCCCACGACTTCCTAACCTGTACGTCTTTGGAAGGTGGGAGGAAACCGGAGCACCTGGAGGAAACCCACGCAGACACGGGGAGAACGTACAAACTCCTTACAGACAGCAGCCGGAACTGAACCCGGGTCACTGGTGCTGTAATAGCGTTACGCTAACCGCTACACTACCGTGCCTTATACACCAGGGTGCAATGAAATTCCTTGCTCATGTGAAGCTCAAAGATTAATAAGCAAGCACAGAATGGCAAAATGGGGCAAACTGAGGAGTGCAAAAAGAAATGCTAAAGTGACAATACCAGAAGAGGTAGAGTTAAGAGTCCGATAACGTGGCAGCACCACCGGGAAGGGGGTGTGAAAGAGGTGTCTGACAGCAGTGGGGAAGAAGCTGTTCTTGAGTCTGGGTGTCCGGGCTTTTCAAGCTCCTGTATCTTCTCCCAGAAGGTAGAATAGAGGAAAAAGGAATGGCCAGGGTGGCAGGCATCCTTGACGACACTGTTAACCTTCCTGATGCTAATTGTTACTTGGCCAGAAATCAGAAGCAGAATCAGGTTTATTATCACTGACTTATGTCGTGAAATGTGTTGTTTTGCAGCAGCAGTACAGTGCAAAGACATAAAGACATAAAAATGACTATAAGTTACAAAAATAAATAAATAGTGCAAAAGAGGAATAACGGGGTAGTGTTCACGGGTTCAGGGACCTTTCAGAAATCTGATGGCGGAGGGGAAGAAGCTGTTCCTGAACCATTGAGTGTGGGTCTCCAGGCTCCTGTACCTCCTCGCCGATATCCCATATCCCAGAAAATAAATAAAGATTTTGAAATCCTTCAGGAAGTGAAACCTGCCATCCTTCCTCGCTCAGGACTAAGTGTGACTTCACTTCCACAATTGTGGATAACTCTTACCTGCTTCCGTGTTTAAGATGCAATAACGAACAAGGTGTCATATTGGCACAGCTAGTAGGTCCACTGCCTCACAGTTACAGTAACCCGGTTCAATCCTGACCTGCGCTGCTGCCTGTGTGGAGTTTGCACGTTCTCCCTTTGACCCTGTGGGTTTCCTTCAGGTGCTCTGGTTTCTTCCAACATCCCAAAAACACACAGGTCGGTGGGTTAATTGGCTGCTGCAAATTGCCCCTAGTGTGTAGATGAGGGGTAGAACCTGGGGGGGAGTTGATGAGATTTGGGGAGAATAAAATGGGATTAGTGTAGGATTAGTGTAAATGGGTGCTTGATGGTTGGTGCAGACTCAGTGGGCTGAAGGGCCTGTTTCTGTGCTGTATCGGTCTATGAGGTTAATCCAGCATTGTCCACATTAGTGCAGCACTGAGCCAATGTTGCACCTTAGAGGTGCCATCAGCTGGCTGAGGCAAGAGGTGAGGATTGTCTATACCCTTGCCATTAGAGTCACAGAGTCATACAGCACGGAAACAGGCCCTTCAGCCCAAACGGTCCATGCTGACTAAGGTTTCCATCTAAGCTAGTCCCATTTGTCCATGTTTGGCCCATATCCCTCTAAACCTTTCCTACACATGTTCCAGTCCAAGATGTCTTTTAAATGCTGTTAATGTACCTGGCTCAACCACTTCCTCTGGCAGCTCGTTCCATTTTTGCAGCACCCTCTGTCATGCTGTTCCAAAGTTTTACATGAAGACATAATATTCAGGATATTCAGCTACACTGTCATTCCACAGAGTGACCAGCAGATGGAGAAACCTGCTTTGATAATGAAGCAAATCCCTGTTGGATAGTTGCACAGAACCTGCTCGTAAATTCTCTGTAACTTTCTCTTTCACAGCACTTTCTCTGCAACTGTAACAGAAAAGTTCCTCTGGTATTGCAACCTACAATGCTGCGGCTCGAGGAGAGGTGAGATTGGATAGAATAAATCCTTTATGGTCAACATGAAGTGCTTCAAGAGGTTGGTCATGGCACACATTAACTCCAGTCTCCCAGACAACCTTGACCACTGAAATTCACCTACCACCGAAAGAGGTCCACAGCGGACGCCATCTCCCTGGCCCTACGTTCATCTCTGGAGCATCTGGACAGTAAAGACACCTACGTCTGACTATTGTTTATTGACCATAGCTCTGCCTTCAATACTATAATTCCAAGCAAACTCATCACCAAACTCCAAGACCTGGGACTCAACACTTCCCTCTGCAACTGGATCCTTGACTTTCTGACCAACAGACCGCAATCAGTGAGGATAGGCAGCAACACCTCCAGCACGATTATTCTCAACACTGGTGCCCCACAAGGCTGCGTCCTCAGCCCTCTACTGTACTCCCTATGTACTCATGACTGTGTGGCCAGATTCTGCTCTAACTCCACCTACAAGTTTGCAGATGATACCACTGTAGTGGGCTGTATCACAAATAACAATGAGACAGAGTTTAAGAGATAGAGAGTTCAGTGACGTAGTGTCATGACAACAACCTTTCCCTCAATGTCAGCAAAACAAAAGAGCTTCAAGAAAGGGGGGCAGTGCAGATGCACCTGTCTACATCAACGGGTTGAGAGAGTTGAGAGCTTCAAGTTCCTAGGAGTGAACATCACCAATAGCCTGTCCTGGTCCAACCACGCAGACGCCACAGCCAAGAAAGCTCACCAGCGCCTCTGCTTCCTCAGGGGGCTAAAGGCATTTGGCATGTCCCCTTTGACCCTCACCAATTTTTACCAATGCACCATAGAAAGCATCCTATCTGGATGCATCACAGCTTGGTCTGGCAACTGTTCTGCCCATGACTCCAAGAAACTGCAGAGAGTTGTGGACACAGCCCAGGGCATCACAGAAACCAGCCTCCCCTCCATGGACTCTGTCTACATATCTCATTGCCTTGGTAAAGCAGCCAGCATAATCAAACACCCCACCCACCCCGGACATTCTCTCTTCTCCCCCCTCCCATCGGGCAGAAGATACAAAAGCCTGAAAGCACATCCCACCAGGTTCAAGGACTGCTTCTATTCCGCTGTTATAAGACTATTGAAGAGTCCCCTAGTACGATAAAATGGACTCTTGACCTCACAATCTACCTCGTTATGGACTTGCACATATTGTCTGCCTGCACTGCACTTTCTCTATAACTGTAACACTTTATTCTGCATTCTGTTATTGTTTTACCTTGTACTGCCTCAATGCACTGTGTAATAAATTGATCTGTATGAACAGTATGCAAGACGAGTTTTTCACTGTAACTCTGTACATGTTACAATAATAAACCAATTCCAATTCCATAGGCGTAATGGACTAAATCATCTCATGGAGTCATACACCACAGAAACAGGCCCTTCGGCCCACCATGTCTGTGCCTACTGTCAGGTACACATTTATACCAATCTCGTTCACCAACACTTGGCCTGGAGCCAACTATACATTGATGATTCAAGTTCTCATCTTGAAACTTATACGTGAGAGTCTCCGTCTCCACCACCCTTTCAGGCAATGTGCTCCCAATTCCAACCATCCACTGAAAAAAGTTCTCATCTAATCCTCTCACTCTTTACCCTAGACCCATGCTTTCTGGTTAAAGACACCTCTGCTTTGGGGAAAGGTTCCTTACTACTTACCCTATCTATGCCTCTGATAATTTTGGATCCCCTTAGCCTTCTTCGCTCCAAAATTCAGTCTCTCCTCATAACTGAATCGTTCCACCCCAGGCAAAGAACTGGTGAATCTTCTTTGCACCCTCTCCAGTGCAGTCCTTTTGTGCCAAATAATTCTAACACTTTGATAATCCTTCTTTATTTCTTCCATTTAAATAAAGTCCATTTGACCCAACTGGATGATAATGAGGAACAGCACCTATAACCTAACATCATTATCATTGAATTCTCCAACTTCCGGAAAGTGTTCCTCCTCTTTCCCTTTCTCTATCCTCCTGATCCACCTGGCCCCATCACCTCCCCCACACCACTCCATCTGTCCATCACCCACACACTCCTCCCACTGGGTCCCCTCCCCCCCCCCCACTGCTCCCATCTGCCTTCCCCACCCCCCTCGCTCGATTCCACGCTCCACCTTCTTCTCCAATCAGATTCCTTCATCTTCAGCCCTTTGTCAGCTCCACCTGTCACCTCCCAACCTCTGTCACCACCCCCACTCTCGCCTCCTCCATCTGCCGATCACCCCTCTTCACCTGGATCCACCCATCACCTGCCAGCTCTTGCTCCACCCCTTCCCCCCACCTTTTTACACTGGCTATCTCCCCTCTACTCTTTCAGTCAAGAGGAAGGGTCTCGACCTGAAATGTCAACTGTCCATTTCCCTCCATAGAAGCTGCCTGACCTGCTGAGTTCCTCCAACATTTGGTATGTTGCTTCAGATTCCAATATCTGCAGTCTCCTATGTCTCCATTGATCTGGGTCACTACTTGGATTGAACATGAGCCTACCTCTTGCATCTCTTCATCTTTCCTCCCCCTCATTCCTGCCCCCCTTCCCTATGTACAAAGACATCCTTAAGAATAGCGGGTTGTTTTGACAACTTAAGGTGTGACATAACTGTAAGTTGTTGTTGTTGAATGTACCCACTCCCTTGGAGCAAAGTCAGTGGCTCCACCTCAGAATCAATTGTTTTAGGTCTCAGGATTTTTTACAAATGAACCACAGAAAGCATCCTATCTGGATGCATCACAGCTTGGTACGGCGACTGCTCTGCCCAAGACCACAAAATATTGCAGAGAGTTGTGGACACAGCCCAGTCTACCATGCAAACCAGCCTCCCCTCCATGGACTCCGTCTACACTTCCCGCTGCCTCGGGAAAGCAACCAACATAATCAAGGACACCTCCCACCCTGGTCATTCTCTCTTCTCCCCCCTTCCATCGGGCAAAGATACAAAAGCTTGAGAACACGTACCACCAGGGTTCAGGACAGCTTCTATCCCGCTGTTTTAAGACTCTTGAACAGATCCCTTGTATGGTAATGATAAACTCTTGACCTCACGATCTACCTCATCATAACCCTTGCACCTTATCATATACCTGCACTGCACTTTCTCTGTAACTGTAACACCACATTCTGCATTCTGTTATTGTTTTTCCTTTTGTACTACTTCGATTTACTTACATATATATGGAATGATCTGTCTGGATGGCACGCAAACAAAGCTTTTTACTGTATCTCGGTACACGTGACAATAATAGACCAGTTACCAATTATCACAATAGCCTCAAGTAAGGAAAGAGGGTTATTGCCAACAAAGACACTTGTTCTAACAAGATTAGCCTGTTTGAGAATCTGAGCACAGTCTTGGTGCTGACTATTAATTATCACAATTTGTATTTGCCTGAAGACACTGAACCAGAAGCATGGAGGTTTTGATGCAATTTTCACTGATACTGTCTCTGGGTCCATAGACGTTTGGAGTGGTCTGGTCTGCAGGTAGCTTGTTGTAGGGCAAAGATGAGGTGAGATCTCCTGTACCCTCCGGAGTTAGGGACACAACTTTGCCTTTCTCTCCCTGTCTTCCATAGCAGTTGGAATCACTCTAGTATCTCCGGTCTCTCTTATGTGCAGTTCTGGTCGCCCCATTACAGGAAGGCTGTGGAGACTTTGAAGAGGGTGCATAAGAGTGTTACCAAGATGCTGGCCGGATTAAAGGGTATGATCTGTAAGAAGAGGTTGGACAAACTTGGGTTGTTTCCTCTGGAGCATCGGAGGCTGAGGGGAGACCTGATAGAACTTCATTAAATTATGAGAGTCATAGAAAGGGTAGACAGGGTAGAAAGATCAAATACTAGAGGGCGTAGCTTTAAGGTGAGAAGGGAAAAGTTTAAAGGAGATGCGTGGGGCAAGTTTTTTACACAGAGAGTGGTGGGTGCCTGGAATGTGCTGCCAGGGGTGGTGGTGAGAGCAGATACAATAGTGGCATTCAAGTGGCTTTTATATAGGTACATGAATATGCTGAGAATGGAAGGATAAGTGCCATGTACTGACAGAAGAAATTAGTTTAATGTGACATCATGTTCGGCATAGAGATCATGGGCCAAACGGCCTGTTCCTGTGCTGTACTGTTCCGTATTCTGTGTTCTATGCCACCCTTCCATTGCTCATCCAGATCAAGGGATCCTCTTGAAAGTTCTCAATGACAAACTTTTTTCATGATAATTCCTGGAGGTTGAGTGTAAGTGATCCTCCCTTCATTCCGTTTTAGGAGAAGTCCTCAGAGATTCCCTGGAATAAATGCATCAGGAGTATTGGTGAAGTCGTAATAATATGTACCTGAAAGTCTCCAGTGTGTATCAATACCTTTTTAATGGCTCCAGCAATAATGAAGAGGAATAATGAACAGTCTGGCCCAGGGGATTGGTGCTGGGCCCATTGTTATTTGTCATCTATATTACAAGGAATAGTTAGTAAGTTTGCAGATGACACCAAAATAGGTGGTGTCATAGGCAGTAATGAGGAGTGTCAGAAACTGCAGCAGCATCTTGATCGACTGGGTAGGTGGGCTGAGGAATGGCAAATGGAATTGAATTCAGAGAAGTGCAAAGTGTTACTTTTTGGAAGGACAAATCAAGGTAGGACTTTTACTGTGAACAGAAGGGCTCTGGCTACTGTTGCAGAACAGAAGGACCTTGGAGTACAGGTACATAGTTCCCTTAAATTGGAGTCACAGGTAGACAGGGCAGTGAAGAAGGCTTTTGGCATGCTGGGAGTTGAATATAGAAATTGGGAGGTTATGTCGCGATCATACAAGACGGTGGTGTGGTCACACTTGGAATATTGTGTTCCGTTTTGGTCACCCTGTTACAGGAAGGATGCGATTAAACTGGAAAGAGTGCAAAAAAGATTTATGTTGTCAGGACTAGAGAGAGACTGAGTTATAGGAAGAAGTTATACAGCCTGGGTCTTTACTCCTTGGAGCATAGGAGACTGAGGTGTGATCTCATAGACGTATATAACATCATGAGGGGCATAGATAGGGTGAGCGGTCTTTTTTTCAGGGTTGAAGAATTGGAAACCAGAGGACATAATTTCAAGGTTAGATGTGAAAGGTTTGATAAGAACTTGAAGGGAAACTTCTTTTATCCCGAGGGTGGTAGATATATGTAACCAGCTGCCAGAGGAAGTGGGTGAGGCAGGTACATTAGATATATTTAAGAAGTATGTGGACAGGGATATGGTTGACAAGAGTTTAGAGGGATATGGGCCAAGTGCTGGGAAATGGGATTAGCTTGAATATACATCTTGGTCGTCATGGATACATATGGTCCTAAGGGTTTTTTTCTGCGCTGTACAGCTATATGACTCTATGACTCTGAATAGAGAATATTTAAATGGTGAATAATCCTTTAAATATGTTTGACATCAACATCCACCCCATATTTACTCACACTTATACTCAAAGAGGGACATGGAGTCTCGTCTCACAAAGACAGGTTCTTCAGGCCACAGGTATCTAGTCAGCCACCAAGTACTTTCGACACTAATCCCATTTCCCACCACTTGACTTAAGGCCTTCTATGCCTTGGCATTTCAAGTGTTCATCTAAGTACTTCTGAAATGTTCTGAGAGTGCCAACCTCTACCACCCCTTACCTTAAATTGAAGCCTTCTGGTTTTCGACATTGCTGCTAACGGGGAAAGTTTCTCAACCTCCCCCCACCTACAATTTTTTTATGTCTCTATTATGAATCCCCTCAGCCTCCTCCACTCCAAGGAGAGCAAACCCAGCCAATCCTCCTTCACAACTAACTTCCACTGCGCTCTCAAGTTCACTTGGACCATTTCTGACACTTCCTTTCCTTTTCTAGATCGCATGTTCTCCATCTCAGGAGACAAACAGAAAAGCCTCCTGTCCATGGACTCTGTCTACACTTCTCGCTGCCTCAGGAAAGCAGCCAACATAATCAAAGACCCCACCTACCCCGGACATTCTCTCTTCTCCCCCCTCCCTTCAGACATGAGAGCATCTACCACCAGCACCTACCACAGCTCCTATCCCTCTGTTATCAAACTCCTGAACTGACCTCTCATACACTAAATCTACCTCGTCATGGCCCTTACACTTTAATTATCTACCTCCACTGCACTCTCTCTGCAGCTGCAACACTACGTTCTGCATTCTGTTTTCCTTTTACTACCTCGATCTACTTCTGTATGGCATCATCTGCCTCTGTCATCCACCTGCCTCTATCTCCCAGTTCCACCCTGCCTGCCTACACTACCTGGTTCAATCTGCCCGTTAACCTTCACCCCTCCTCAGTCCACCAATTACCTCTGGTTCCTGCCTCACCCCTCCCCCTCACACCTTTATACCAGCCATCTCCCCTCTCCACTCCCTGTCCTGATGCAGGGTCCTGAGGTTGGCCGTCACGACAACAACGACGATATCTTTATTAGTCACGTGTACATCGAAACACACAGTGAAATATATCTTTTGCGTAGTGTTCTGGGGGCAGCCCGCAAGTGTCGCCACGCTTCCGGTGCCAACATAGCATGCCCACAACTTCCTAACTCGTACGTCTTTGGAATGTGGGAGGAAACCGGAGCACCCGGAGGAAACCCACGCAGACACGGGGAAAACGTACAAACTCGTTACAGACAGCGGCCAGAATTGAGCCCGGGTCTCTGGTGCTGTAATAGTGTTACGCTAACCGCTACACTACCCTGCCTGCTGCATTGACCTGGCTCAGGACTCAAGGCTGTTCACATGCACGTGGCACTGGTGGTTGCTCTCAGACAAGTGTTGGAATAGGGTCTATATTGTTTTTTTCCTTGTAGTTATAGCTTTCTTTATGCTTGCTTGTATGTTTGTATAATCACCTGTTTGTCTGTAAACTTTTAGTAACGTCATAATGGCCTTGTCATAACGTAGTATAGTTAGCTCTGTACCACTGTAGTTTCCTTGTCTGTAAGACTGAAGTGTAACTGAGACAGTACTTTTCCACTGTCTGCCTTATCAGAAGACTCCCTTACCTTTACAGTATAAAGGGAGAGCCTGAGGACAAGTTCTTTGTTACTTCGTTTTACTTGCTGACACTGATTGACCTGTACTTTGATGAACATCTAATAAAACGGCTGTAACCATAAGGTTTTTGCCTCATCCTTGACTTCTGAAGAAGCTTCTGGAGAACATCATCTCCAGATCTACCACAGGGTTACCCCCTCCAGCTGCTGTGAGTTGCTGGTCAAGGCCAACTACTGTTCAGGAAGCCAAACCCCAACAAGAGCCAAGGGGAGAGAGAAAAACTGGTCCAAATAAACAGTGGCCCCCAGCTCATTCCATAATCTTCTTCCTCAGATACCGCACTTTTATAAAGAAATGGTCAGTTCGATCTGCATTACAGAACCAAAAGTAAGGCAATCTTACATTTCCAAGTTATTTAGGAATATATTTCCCTTTTATGCACAGACTGGTAGAGGATTATAACCAGAAATATCAAATTCAAAACAATAATAGCATCAGCAACTTTATTTAAAGAACAATTTCTCATTAGCATTCTGCACAGAAACATTAGGGGAACATTACTTGACTTCAGTGGTGAGATGACTGGCCATTTTACACTGTGTTCAGTTCCTGCAATGGTTCAATGACATCACTTGTACCTCTGCTGTGGATTCCAGCCCACTCCTGAGGCTTAAGACTGACACTGAAGAAATGAAGCACTGATAGAGAAGTCATCTTCTAGATAAGACATAGGACGGAGCTAACATCGGCCCTCTGAACCTGATGTGAAATATTCCATAGCATTATTTTGAAGAGGAACTAGGGAGTTCCCTCCGATATCTTCACCAACAGATGATCTGGTCATCATCACTGCCTTGTGGGAGCTTGCTGTGCGCCAAATTGTCTGCCACAATTCCTACATTGCAACAACACCTGCAATTCAGAAAATACTTCAAAGGCTGTAAAGGGCACTATAGATATGCAAGTAAAGTGATGGAACAAACTGCAGAGAGTTGTGGACACAGCTCAGCACATCACGGAAACCAGCCTCCCCTCCATAGACTTTGTCTACACTTCTCGCTGCCTCGGTAAAGCAGCCAGCATAATCAGAGACCCCTCTCACCCCGAACATTCCCTCTTCTCCCCCCTTCCATCGGGCAGAACATACAAAAGCCTCAAATCATGTACTACCATGGTCAAGGACAGCTTCTGTCCCACTGTTATAAGACTATTGAATGGTCCCCTGGTACGATAAGATGGACTCTTGCCCTCACAATCTACCTCATTTATTGTCTTATTGTCTACCTGCACTGCACTTTCTCTGTAACTGTAACACTTTATTCTGCATTCTGTTATTGTTTTCCCTTGTACTACCTCGATGCACTGATGTGATGAAATGATCTGCATGGATGGCATGCAAAACACAGTTTTTCACTGTACCTCAGTACATGTGACAATAATAAACCAATTTACCAATTCTAAAATTTGGCACAGGATAGAATGAGCAGCCATCTCATTTTGGACTACCGACACCAATCAGCTTCAACACATTATTCAATTCAACTCAGCTTTTATACTTACAGAAAACTAAATAAATGAATGAAATAACAAAAGGAGGACACTGAGCGTGCTGTCAAAATTTACAGAGAGAAAACTGTTGCAATCTGAGCCAGAATCCAATGGGACCGATTTTACAAGCAGAAAGCTTCACTCACTATTGGAAAGTCTTACGTAATCTGCAGAGAGCCTGGAGTTGCTGCCCAGAATTGTTTGTAAAGTTGTCTTTCAGGCTCCTCACCTTCACAATTTATCCAAATCTCTTTAATGTTTCATCTCCTTTTTTTTTCTGCGCATTGGCCTTTCCAGAAATCTTTGGCATTCTGATAAGATATCGGAGAAGCTGAGATGGTTCTCCTTAGAGAAAAGAAAGTTGAACATAGAACGTTACAGCACAGTACAGGCTGTGAATTGAGAGGAGACTTTCTGGAGGTGGACAAGATCATGAGGACTAAAGAAACTTCAGCTGCTAGAATCTGGAACAACAAACAGAACACTGGAAGAACTCAGCAGGTCAAGCAGCATCTGTGGAGGCAAAAGGTATGACATCATGACTGATGAACAGAGGGTAAATGGAGGGATCATTGAAGGACCAGAGCCACAGACTTAAAATTCTGGTTAGAAGATACAAGAGCGATGTAACGGAAACCTTTTTTAATATGTGAGAGTTGTTACAATCTATAAAATGGTGAAATCAGCACCAATCAGCACCTTCTGAAGGAAATTGGATTGGCACTTGAGAGAGAATAATTTTCATGGATTCGGAGTAACAGCAGGAGAATGAAACTGATGGGATTTCTCTACTAACAGTCTGCATTGATTCTAGAGGCGGAATGATGTTCATCTGCATTGTATCAATTCAAGGATCATATGGTACAAGCCCTGGCCTCTGGACTGGAAGCCTACGTGTTCTTAACTTGCAGTACCCATGGGCACTGTTCTTCGATGGGAAGGACAGATCATAGTATCACCTAACAGGGAATCGCATGGGTATATTGCAGCAAGTCAATGGCAGCTTTGTGGATCAGGCATTGTCAATGAAGTGGGATAATCAGGGCCTGAACTTGTCCTTCTTTAGTTCCAGTTTTTATAATTCAGCAAAAGTTTCAGTCATTGTAAAGACTCCAATCAAGAAATGCATCGTCTTTCAGACCCCATAAAGTGCAATTAAATTGAAATTGGTGAAAATAAAACATACATGCATTCAAAGACATTATCTTATTAAAACTTGCTGCCATTTACCAGGTCTGCACCATCAAGCTGCTGACCAGCACACCCTACTAACAAACGGAATTCTTCAGTGGTCGACACAGAAAGGAATATGAAGGAAAGTGTTAATTCCACATGGCTGACAAATATCACTGGAACTTTGTCAGTGAGAAAGAAAAGTTCCAAGTAAATCTTTGGGTTTTGTTTTTTTGAACGTTTATCAATTAAAACTAGAACATTAAATACTAGATGTGGCACTAAGTATATAAGAACACAGCTACACCATGGATCATCGAGAGCTGTAGGAAGTGACTGTTTTCCTCCAGTAAGTAGATGTCAGAAGAGATTATGATCCACTATGAAGTGCATTCAGTTCTACTGCTCCAGGATGAAGTTCTAGACATATGGTACCAGACCCCTGGTACCCAGTACTCCAACACCTCATCTCATGTTTCCCTCAAGCTAGCCAACAGAAATTGATTGCTGTGATCAGTGAAGAATTTTAATGTCACAACATGCAACGGCCATCATGATATAAAATGAACTCAGTGGGATTGCCTTCTTCTAAGAATTCCTGCTTCGGGTGTTGAAACCCCACTCCTGGACATGAGCATATGAAACTCATCGACTGCGTAGTAGCTACAGCAGGTCATATAGTCATGGACTGATACAGCACAGAAACAGGCCATTCGGCCCAACTGGTCCATGACGACCAAGATGCCTGATCCAAGCTAGTCCCATTTGCCAGCATTTGGCCCATAACCTACTTTTCCTATCCACAGACCAGCTCTGTTCTACGAACCTCACCCTCAATGATCTACCTGTTGCAGATGCGTCTGTCCATGGGAGAAGTGACCACGGTACAGCACTTGTGGAGAAAACACCCCATGTTCACACCTGGAGCACCAGTCATTGTGCTGTGTGGCACCATGATATGGATCCAGAGCTGGAAACCAGACGTTCCCGAGGTGCTGCGGACCATCAGCAGCAGCAGAATTTGATTCCACCATAATCAGTGGGCCAGCATCGCCCTTACTCTGCCATTAAAATTCAGCCAGTGACCAGCACTGGTTCAATAAGGACTGCAAAAAGACACTGGCAGCAGGCATTCCGAAAAATAAGGTGCCAACCTGGAGAAGCATGCTAATAAATAGCAAAAACTGGATAGACAGAGCCAAGCAGTCCTTCATCCAACAGATCCGGTCAAAGCTCTATGGTCCTACAACATTTGGCCATGACTGGTGATAGACAGGAGGAGGGAGCTCCAAGGATGTCCCCATTCTCAACAAAGGCACGGCCCAGCATGTGAATGCTAAAGACAAGGCTAAAGCATCTGCATCCCTGCTCAGCCAGAGGTGTGGTGTAGATAACCTACCTTGTCTTTCTTAGAGTCATAGAGTCATACAACACAGAAACAAGCCCTTTGGTCCAACTCATCCATGACGACCAAGATGTCAATCCAAGCTGGTCCCATTTGCCTGGGTTTGGCCCATACCTTGAAACCCATCCTATCCATGAGCCTGTCCATACGTCCTTTAAACACTGTAATTGTACCTGCCTATCGCACACCCTCTAGGAGCTTGTTCCATAAACCCACCGCCCTCTGTGCGAAAAAGTTGCCCTTCAGGTCCATTTTAAATCTTTCACCTCTCACCTTAAATCTATGTACTCTAGTTTTAGACTCCCCTACTCTAGGAGAAAGACTGTGACCATTCAACTTATCTATGTCCCTCATGATTTTATATACCTGATAATGTCATCCCTCAGCCTTCTGCACTCCAGGGAAAACAGCCCCAGTCCCATCACTCCTTCTAGCTCAAGCCCTCCAAACCCGGTAACATCCTCATGAATGTTTTTTCTGCACCCTTTCCAGTCTAATGACATCCTTCCAATAGCTGGGTGACCTGAATTGCACAGAATACTCCAAGTGCGGTCTCACCAACAACATATTTAAATTTTATTTACAGCATGGTAACAGGCCCTTCCGGCCCAACGAGTCCGCGCCGCCCATTTTAAACCCCAAATTAAACTACCCGTACATCTTTGGAATGTGGGAGGAAACCAGAGCACCCGGCGGAAACCCACGCAGACACGGGAGAACGTACAAACTCCTTACAGACGGCGACGGGAATCGAACCCCAATCGCTGGCACTGTAATAGCGTTGCGCTAACCGCTACATTACCGTGCCATCCATGTTATCACAGAGGCCATTCTTGAGCTATGGAGTGCTGTGTTGCCAGAGATACACCTTTTTTGCATGACAAATTATACCCTCAAGGGTAGTTGATGAGCTTGGCAGGGTAGATGTTGTAATATTTTCAGCAGTGGCAGAGTCACAAACGAGGGAACATAGTTACAGAATAAGCTGCTGCTCATTTAAAACTGAGGTGCACAGAAATTTCTTCTGGCAGAGAGTAGTGAATCTGTGGAATTCTCCACCACCAACCGCCCCCCACCCCCAGGGTGGTGAAGGTCAGATAATTAGATGTATTTAAGTACTTAGTAATTAGTTCATTATTGTCACATGCTCTGAGACACAGTGAAAAACTTTGTTTTGCAAGACATCCATACAGATCATTCCAAACGTAAGTACATCGAGGTAGTACAAAGGGAAAAGCAATAACAGAATGCAGAATATATTGTTACAGTTACAGAGAAAGTGCAGCGCAGGCAAACAAATAAAGTGCAAGGGCCATGACGAGGTCGATTAAGAGATCAAGAGTTCGTCTTTATCGAACAAGGGGACCATTCAAGAGTCTAAGGTGGAGATAGACAAATATTTGAAAGACTGAAGAATTGAGGGCTATGAGGAACTGGCACAGAAGAGGAATTGAGGGCGTGGAGATGGTGTGCATGCAGGTAAGGTATACTGGGTCTGTTTTTGCACTTTATAACTCTATGGCTCTATAACACTCCCGCTAATCAGACAAATGGGATAGATCCCTTGGTGCTAAATGAAGAAGAGGAGGCTGTTCTCTGGGTGTGATGGTCAATGTTTCTCCTCGAACTAGTACTACTTAAACAGACTCATCATCTGGTCACTCTTTCAATCCCTCTCCAGAGTTCCCGAGTCCATCCAAGGAACATAGCCACGCATCAGAAGTATTCAGTTGGTTGAGGAGGAGGTTTCATGGCCTGAGAAGGTTTTCTACACATGCAATTATTTTTTCTTCTAACAGGAACCAACAATGATACCCCAAGGTTTCTGGCACCAGGACAAAAGTGCTTAAGTGTTAATACAAAACATAACAACCAAAGAAAGCCCTTATATGTGTCAATATATATAGGTCCTAATCATGCAATTTCATTAACAAATTAAAATCATGGTGTGTCCAGCCTTGCAATCTTCATGGATTCCGTCTCGGCACATGTCCTATACATGATGTGGACCGCTTCTAAAACAGGAATCAGCATTCCTGCTATCTCACTGCTAATGGATACTGTTATTCTGGTTTCTGATCCATCCACCGAATTCAGGCCGTGGATGCCCATGGATTTCAAGTAGGACAAACCGTCAAAGAAATCTTAGTGCAAAGGAGGGTATGTCATCTGGGCTTTGAGGGTTGCATTGGACTAGTTCATGTGTCCCATAGGGCCTACTAGCTGGGGCTTACAAAGCCTTGATACAACTCAAGCATAAACCAATCAGCATCATTGGTTTGCTCGGGATATCTGTGACTGTTTTCTTGCAGTGGTCAGTGAACTTTCCATTGCGGCTATCTTAATGGAGGCTTCGAAGGAGCTGCAGTCCCACCTGTGCAACTGGATGTCTTGCTTTCCCAAGCACAGCTGCACCACCTTGCACACCCTCCTCAGAACTGCTTTCCGAAGCAGGATGTAAACCCAGGGATCCAAGATCTGATTCCAAGCTGCCATCCGAACGCCCAGGAGAAGTGATGTGACGGATTGAGGGCCCGCATATAAACTGCCTATCATCGCCATGGTTACCTGAATGAAAGAGGGAAAAAAGGCACGAAAATAAAGTTACTTACCAAGGTCATTAATTTTCAACTGAGTGTCTCAAAGCCAGTATTAGACATCTATAATTCTGCAATGTTTAATCTAATTTAAAGGCCCTTAAAATGAAAATTTGGAACATCAGGATACAAATGTGTGAAGGGCTTCAAACTTCCACTTTGCCTAAGGCCTTAACACCTTCGCTGAAATGGAAGGGAGAGGAACAATGCAACCTGCTGTCCTTCTTATTCCTGGGTTTTACAGTTTTCCTGGAGTTACAGCAGGAGACCAGGAAAATCCTTGCAGAATTTCAGCAGGCAATTCAACATCAGTTTTCATCCACAATACATAGAACATGGAACAGTACAGCACAGGAACAGCACTTCAGCCCACAGTGTTGTGCTGAACCAAGTAAGATAATGACACCTAATCCCTTCTGCCTGCACATGGTCCATATCCCTCCATTTCTTGCATATTCAAGAGCCTCTTAAACACCTCTATCGTATCTGCCTCCACCACCCCTGGCGGCGCATTCCAGGCACCCAGCACTCTCTGTGTAAAAACACTTACCCCGTAAATCTCCTTTGAACTTTCCCTCTCTTGCCTTAAATGCATGCCCTCAAGTATTAGACATTTTGACCCTGGGAAAAAGATACTGGCTGTCTATCTAAGATAAGATAGCTTTATTAGTCATCTGGAGGAAACCCACGCAGACACAGGGAGAACGTACAAACTCCTTACAGACAGCGGCCGGAATTGAACCCGGGTTGCTGGCGCTGTAATAGCGTTACGCTAACCGCTACACTACCGTGCCTGCCTATCTGTGTCTCCCATAATTGTATAAACTTCTGTCAGATCTCCCCTCAGCCTCTACCACTCCAGAGAGAACAATCCTAGCTTGTCCAACCTCTCCTTATAGCTCATACCCTCTAATCCAGGCAACATCCTGGTAAACCTCTTCTGCACCTTCTCCAAAGCCTCCACATCCTTCCTATAATGGGACGACCAGAATTGAATGCAATACTCCAGATGCGGCCTAACCAGTTTTATAAAACTGCAACATAACTTCCTGACTCTTGAACTCAATGCTTCGACTCAATAATGGGAAATGTTTGGAACTAGAAACCCTCCCTCTGTACTTAATAGCTGAATGTAACATCTAAGGAATTCATAAGTATAGTCAGAGGTGGTATTTTGGCAAAAAACGTGGCAAAAGTGTAACAGGCAATCAATGATGTGAATGCCAAACCAAAATACAGGTAGTTCTGTTGTAACACATGTTACCATAACACAAATTGGTTATGAGACGATTGATGGATTAGGGAACATTTTTTGCATTTCATGGGCTGTATTGGTTATAACGCGATCACAACCAGGAAAAGTTATTTAAATCTGTGCTTTAGAGGCAACTACAACTTGTTCTGCTGTAACACGACTTTCTCTAACACGAGGTTTCTGAGGAATGTAACTGTCATATTATAGCAGAATTACTTGCACTGGAGTTGCTACGGTTCTAAAGTGATAAAAGTTCTGATGACAGATCATCGACCCAGAACATTGTTTCTGCTGCTCTCTCCACTGTTGCTGCCTGACTTTTTCAAGAGTTTCTGTTTTTATTGCAGGCACCCCAAACCTCTTTATCATCTCCAACAAGTTGGTGATTCATCTCTAAAGTATTTATGATGCATCTTCGACACCGGGTAAATTCTGTCAAATTCTGAGCTCCAAAAACAAATCATTGGCACCTTGTCCAAATTTCAATTGCAGACTGGGAACCTGGAAGGGGTTCCTCCCTGGCAACCTCCTCCTCCTCCCACAAATCCTGGATTGGCCTGGGGCAGGCAGCTGCAAGAAGCAACTCGGAGACAGTGGGGTGGAAAGGAGGGATAATTGTGGCCTTCTCCTGCACTATGTCACATGCATCTCCATGAGGGAACTGCCCGTTATCTCCTGATGTCCAAAGTAAGGAGGTCAGAGGCAGGAAGAAGAAGGGGACGATCCACAGTCTAATGTGCATTCTTTGTAAATACCTCTGTTCCTCTGCCCGAGTTCAACTGTCTATGACTTTTAAGCAAGACCCTAAAAGTTGACAGCTAAGAAAAAGCCATTGAGCTGGTGCCAAGTGATGAGTCACTCATCACAGTATACCCAGCCTTCTACCTACTCTTGTAGCCATAGTATTTGCATGGATGGTCCAGTTGAGTTTCTAGTGAATGGTGACCTCCCCCCCCCAGGTCTTTGAATGCCAAGGATAGGTGATTAGATTCCCTCTTGTTGGAGATGATCATTGCCTGGAACTTTGATGGCTCCAATGTTCTTGCCACTTACTAGCCCATGCCCGAAGGTTGTCTAAGTCTTGCTACATGCAGGAATGGGTTGCTTTTCCTGATGAGGAATAGAAGATGAGGATAGCATCCTATCCGAATGCATCATGGCTTGGTATGGCAACTGCTCTGCCCAAGACCGTAAGAAATTGCAGAAAGTTGTGGGCACAGCTCAGTCCATCATGAAAACCAGTCTCCCCTCCCATGGACCCTGTCTACACTTCCCATTACCTCAGGAAAACAGTCAACGTAATCAAAGACACCCCCTGCCCACCCCAGACATTCTGTCTTCTCCACCCTTCCATTCAGCAGAAGATATAAAAGCTTGAAAATATGCACCACCAGGCCCAAAGGGCAGCTTCTATCCCATTGTTATAAGACGTCTCAGTGGACCTCTTGTATGTTAAAGGTGAACTCTTGACCTCACAATCTACCTCGTCATGGCCCTTGCACCTTATTGTCTGCCTGCACTGTACCTTCTCTGGAACTGTAACACTGTATTCTGTATTCTGTTATTGCTTTTTCCTTGTACTACTTTGATGT
This sequence comes from Pristis pectinata, assembly GCF_009764475.1. Classification (NCBI taxonomy): domain Eukaryota; kingdom Metazoa; phylum Chordata; class Chondrichthyes; order Rhinopristiformes; family Pristidae; genus Pristis; species Pristis pectinata. Next base: position 8,702,700 of record NC_067407.1, read on the forward strand.
ACTTATATTTTGAAATGATTTGTATGGATGGCAGCAAAACTAAGTTTTTCAATGTAAGATAAGATAAAAATTCTTTATTAGTCACATTTACATCGAAACACACAGTGAAATACATCTTTTTGCATAGAGTGTTCTGGGGGGCAGCCCGCAAGTGTCGCCACGCTTCTGGCACTAACACAGCATGCCCACAACTTCCTAACCCATACGTCTTTGGAATGTGGGAGGAGACCGGAACACCCGGAGGAAACCCACGCAGACACGGGGAGAACGTACAAACTCCTTACAGGCAGCGGCAGGAATTGAACCCAGGTCGCTGGTGCTGTAATAGCGTTACGCTAACCGCTATACTACCGCGCCTGCCCACCATGTACCTCGGTGCATGTGACGATAATAAACCAATTCCAATTCTAATTCCAAATGGAACTTGGCGTCGTCATCAGCAAACTTTCCTGCTTCATTGCTGGACACTGGACAGTGCCCTGAAGAACAACCACAGTGACATCCTTGGGGCTGTGATGAATGAGTTCCGACAACCACAACCATCTTCCTTTGAGCGAGGTTTGATCCCAAGCAGTGGAAGATTTTCCTCTTTGATATCCGCTGACCTCAGTTTTACCGGGGTGGCTTGATGCCTTACTCTGCAAAATGCTGCCATTTTGACAAGGGCAGGCACTCTCACCTTGCCTCTGGAACTAGCTCATTGGTCCCAAGTTGTGATATGGTCTTAACCCAGGTGATCCTGTCAAAACCCATACTGGGCATCAGTGTGTAGGTTACTGGTGAATAAAGTGCCTCTTGATAGCAACAACAGCTTCCGTTGCCTTGCTTATGATTGAGGGACCACTGATTGGCCAGTAATCACCCAGATTGGATTTGACCTGGGTTGTTGTGAACAGGACGTACCTGGGCAACCTCCCACTGCAAGCAGCAAGATTTTGCATGAGCTCAAGTATACATAGGAGTCAGGATGAGAGAACATTGCAGCAGTAAGTTCCGGAGTAACAAAGGCACAGACAGTTTTAACTGACGGAGACACAAAGAGACTGCAGACACTGGAATCTGGAGCAACACACAACCTGCTGGAGGAACTCAGCGGGTCGAGCAGCATCTGTGGGGGGAATGGAATTGTCGATGTTTCGGGTTGAAACCCTGCACCGGGACTAGGTCGACAATTCCTTCCCTTCCTTCCCCCTTCCCCTCCTCCTTCCTCTGCCCTCTTGTCCCTTCTTCCCTCCGATGCTGCTCGACCCACTGAGTTCCTTCCAGCAGTCAGTCTGGTTGTTCCTCCGAGTTCAGCTGATGGCACATTGAGACAAACAGGCAGGTCTTGTTATCCAATCGGATCATTTGCAACTCATCCAATTCATTGATCTGATTGGATCGAACCAATGCAGAGTGAGTTATCTCTAATATGAAAACAAATATTCCATCAAATACTTGAGGCAACACTAAGAAGCCACAGACTTGGCTTAAAGATGTCGAGCCATAAAGCTTTAAAAGATTCCCTTCTGAGATTAAATAATGAAGGATTGTCTCATAGGTTGTAGAACAGGACCAACCTGTACTTAAAAATACGCAGTTAAGCATAATATAGGCGTTGGCACCCTTTGTAACCTACCCCACCCCCCACAACACTCCATAAGTTCAACAATCCTACAACTCGGGCCTCGCGTGCAACCACAACATACTTTGGTCGACCACTGACACTCAGGCTCTGGAACTCCCACCGTAAAGTGCTCGTTAAAACCTCTCTCTTTGGCCATACTGCTGGATACCTCCCTGAATATCTCCTGGTGGGACTCAGTGAGAAATGATACATCAGGAGGTTTTATGTCACAAAGACATCCACCACAGAAATAGGCCCTTCAGCCCAACACATCCATGCCCACCTTTGCCCATCTACACCAATCCCATTTGCCCACACTATGACCTTATCCTTCTACACCGTACCTATTTAAATAGATTCATAGAGTCATACAGCACTGAGACCCAACCGGTCCATGCCAACCAAGGCACCCGTCTAAGCTAGTTCCATTTCCCTGCATTTGGACCATATCCTTCTAAACCTTACCTGTCCATGGACTGGTCCAAGGGTCTTTTGAATGTTGTTAACGTGCCTGCCTCAACCACTTCTTCTGGCAGCTCATTTTATATACTGACTACCAGCCCCCCTCCCCCTTCCAGGTGAAAATGTTGTCCCTCAGGTTCCTTTTAAATCTCTCCCCTATCACCCCAAACCTATGCCCTCTAGTTCTTGAATCGCCAACCCTGGGAAAAAGACTGTGTGCATTCACCCTATCTATGCCCCTCATGATTTTATACAGTCCTATAGGATTACGTCTCAATCTCCCACGCTCCAATGAATTAAGTCCCAGCTTGCTCAACCTCTCTCCATAACTCTGTCCCTCAAGTCCCGGCAACATCCTTGTAAATTTCCTCTGCACTCTTTCCAGCTTAATGGCATCTTTCCTATAGCAGGGTGACCAAAAATGAACACAATATTCCAAGTGCGGCCTCACCAACATCTTGTACAGCTTGTCTGTCTAAATGCCTCTTGAGCGTAGTGATTGTATCTGATTCCCCCACCTCCTTTAGCATTGAGTCCCAGATAGCAACCACTCTCTGCGAAAGGGATGATATAAATGTGATTTTTTGATAATGCAGTAAGGAACAAGCTCCGAATTTTAGTGCATTATTAAACTGCATTAAAAGCGGATAAAATATGAGAAATACAGATACAGTATAGTCAACAACATACTTCAGAAGTCATGTTTGTAAATGCATCATGAAGCCCTCAGGCAAAAGCAAACAGAGACAAATGCAATAAGAATCTAAACCTGCCAAATACTGGAGGATCAGATTCCTCTCTATCATTAGTAAAGTGGTGGAACAAGTCAACAACCAAGCCATCTTGCACCATCTTTTGCCAATAACTTGCGCACTGATATTCAGTTTGGGTTCCACCATAAGCACTAAAGCAGTATCAGATAGAGAGAGTAGATTTGCCACTCTACTGCCAAGTTGAGGCTAGATGCAGATTAGAGGAACAGTACCTCATGTTCCACCTTAGTCATCTCTAACCTGAAGGTATCAACCTCGATTTCTCTAACCAATCCCCTCTTCCCTCTTTTTTTCCCTTATCCCACCAGCCCCCATCACCCCATCTCTTTCCCCTCCCCTGCCCTCTCGATCTGCCCATCACCCACACCTTCCTCCCTCCGGTTCCCCTCCTCACCTCCTTCCCTCTATTCCATGGTCCACTGTCCTCTCCTATCAGATTCCATCTTCTTCAGCCCTTTGTCACTTCCACCTATCACCTCCCAGCTTCTTACATCATTCCTACTCTCCCCCTCCCTCACCAGCCTATCTCCCCACCTCACCTGGACCCACCTATCACCTGCCAGCTCTTGGTCCACCTCTTCACCCTACCTTTTCATACTGGCCTCTTTCAGTCCAGTCCAGATGAAGGGACTCGATCCGAAACGTCGGCTGTCCATTCCCTCCGCAGATGCTTCCTGACCCACTGAGTTCCTCCAGCTCCTTTGTGTGTTGCTTCAGGTAGAGAGAGTGACTGTTCTCAACACAATGGCAGCAACTAATCCACATGGCAACCAAGAAGCCCCAACACAATGGAAATGAAAGGGTCAAGAGCACAGTCTCTGGCCCACTTCTGTGCTCGACTCAAGGTGGCCAAGCAATGTGACCTTGCCCAAATGACCCACACTCTGCAAGAAAATAGAAACAATACCTGCCAGAAGCAAACTTACCAGATACTGCAAGGCCTAGATAGAGCGGATGTGGAGAGGATGTTTCCATTAGTAGGAGAGTCATTCGCCTCCATAGATCTGCCATTCCTGCACCAGCTAAGAGGTTCCTAACATTGAAGCGCAGTTGGGAAAACACTAGTAAACACAATGGTCCAGCTGATACAACTGCTGCCACACAGCACCAGAGACTCGGGTTCAATCCTGACCTCAGGTGCTGCCCGTGTGGAGTTTGCACATTCTCCCTGTGACCGTGTGGGTTTCCTCTGGGTGCCCCTGTTTCCTCCCACGTCCCAAAGACATCCAAGTCAGCAGGGTAATTAGGTGAATTGCCCCTGGAGTCTAGGTGAATGGTGGAAGCTTGGGGGAGTTGATGAGAATGTGGGCTTAGTATAAATAGGTGGTTGCTGACTGATACACTCATGGGCTGAAGGGCTGGTCTCCACACTGTGTAACACTGTGACCCTATAACATTCATTCATACACTGCCAACTTCATTTATTGTCATGCTTACTTGCCTTTTTCTTGAACCACTGGCAAGGGATTTATGCAAATAATTGAGTTCTGGGCTAATTAACAGATGATTAAGCATCAACCATGTTGATGAGGAATTAGAGCAGATAACAGGAGATTGCCAAGGCCTCTTCCATAGCATCTGTCAAATGCACAACCTCTACTACTCAGAAGGGCAATGTAGTGAGCAAAAGGAAAGTCCATCAACTCTTGGTTCCCCACCAAGTTGCGTACCATCCTGATGTAGTAAAATATCACTGGTCCTTCACCATCAGGGGTTTTAAGTCCCAGAACTTCCTATCTATCCAGGACATGCCCTCTTCTCGTTACTACCGTCGGGAGAAGAGGTATAGGAGCCTGAAGACCCACACGCAACGATTTAGGAACAGCTTCTTCCCCTCCGCCATTAGATTCCTGAACGGTCCATGAACCCATGAACACTACCTCGTTATTCCTTTCATTTCCATTATCGATTTATTTTGTAATTTATAGTAACTTTATGTCCTTGCACTGTACTGCTGCCGCAAAACAACAAATTTCACATCATATAAGACAGTGATAATAAACCTGTTTCTGATTCTTCTGACTCCGGGAGATTAAAAGTACAGCGGGCTATTAATTTTCATTAAATGACAATCCGTTTTCAACAAGTTAATGAATGCTATTCCCTGACAAAAAGGCAGGTTACACTTCTTTACCTCTGTTACACTCTGTACATAATCTGAAATCTCAAATTTGTTTCCTCCTGGGATTTGACACACTATGAATGCACTGTTCATTAAACACTAAGAACCACAAAAATCACACATCGACAAGCTCTGCAACTGAAGCTGTCTATCTTAATCACCCTGTCACAGGCATGAATTGTGCATTGACTACCAAGAGCTTTCATGGTTAACTGATTAATGACACATCATCACTGACCTTAAAGAGGAGTGCAACATTTCAAGATGATTAGGCTTATGTTTTGTCAATGTGATGTAGTATTTTGTGGACAGAAATAAGACAGATGTTCTGCATTCAATCCCCATTCTGGGAATTGAGCCCACATAGCTGGCTACCCATTGGTATGATCCAAAGGGAGATTTTTACACAGTTGTTCACAGGATATTGGCATTGCAGGCAAGACCAGCATTTACTGAGTATTAACAATCACCATTAAACAAATTGGCTTGCTTCCAGGAGCAGTCAAGAGGCGGATATTGTCCTGATGCAGGGTTTTGACCTGAAACGTCCTCAGTTCCTCTCCCCACACAGATGCTGCTCGACCCGCTGAGTTCCTTCAGCAGATTGTTTGTTGCAGGAGAAGACCACAGAGGTGGGTCGGGAGTCACATATAAGCAAGAGTGGGTTAAGGATAGCGGACTACCTTCCCTAAATAACATGAGTAAACCAGACTGAGCTTTACAGTACAGTCGAGACAGAAGAGACTGCAGATGCTGGAACCTGGAGCAATACACAAGATGCAGGAGGAACTCAGCAGGTCAGGCAGCATCTATAGAAAGAATTGGGCAGTCACTGTTTTGAGTCGAGACCCTGCATTTGGACTAAAAGATAGAGGTGAGAGAGCCAGTATTAAAAGGTGGAGGGAAGGGGTGTAGAAAGTGCTGCCAAGTCCAGACGGAGGGTCTCAACCTAAAACATCAACAGTCCATTTCCCTCCATAGATGCTACCCGACCCACTGAGTTCCTCCAGCATCTTGTGTTGTTTACAGCACGGTAGATTCATACTCACCATTAGCTTTTTATTTAATGGACTAGATCTAAATTCCCATCTGTCATGGGGACAGTTTCCATAGAACCATAGAACAATACAGCATAAAACAGGCCCTTCGGCCCACCATGTTGTGCCGTCCATCAGACCACCCTCACACTATCTAACCCTTTCCTCCCGCATATCCCTCTATCTCACATTCCTCCATGTGCCTATCCAACAAACTCTTGAACCTGTCCAATGTATCTGCCTCCACCACCACCCCAGGCAGTGCATTCCACCCACCAACCACTCTCTGGGTGAAAAACCTCCCCCTGACGTCTCCCCTGAACCTCCCACCCATAACCTTAAAGCCATGTCCCCTCATCTTGAGTATTGGTGCCCTGGGAAGGAGGCACTGGCTGTCTACTCTATCTATTCCTCTCAATATTTTATATACCTCTATCATGTCTCCTCTCATCCTCCTCCTTTCCAGTGAATAAAGCCCTAGCACATTAAGCCTGTGATCATATTCCGTACGCTCCAATCCAGGCAGCATCCTGGTAAGTCTCCTCTGCACCCTCTCCAACGCCTCCACATCCTTCCTATATGCGGCGACCAAAACTGAACACAGTACTCTAAATGTGGCCTAACTAGAGTTTTGTAAAGCTGCATCATCACCTCGCGGCTCTTAAACTCAATCCCGCGACTTATGAAAGCTAACATCCCATTGGCCTTCTTAACTGCTCTATCCACCTGTGAGGCAACTTTCAGTGAACTGTGAATATGAACCCCCAGATCCCTCTGCTCCTCCACACTGCCAAGTACCTTGCCATTTACCTTGTACTCTGCCCTGGAGTTTGTCCTTCCAAAGTGTACCACCTCACACTTCTCTGGATTGAACTCCATCTGCCACTTGTCAGCCCAGCTCTGCATCCTATCAATATCCCTCTGTAAGCTCCGACAGCCCTCCACACTATCCACAACACCGCCGATCTTAGTGTCGTCCACAAACTTACTAACCCAGCCCTCCACCCCCTCATCTAAGTCATCTATAAATATCACAAAAAGTAGAGGTCCCAGAACTGATCCCTGCGGGACACCACTAGTCATTGCCCTCCAATCCGAGGGCACTCCTTCCACCACAACCCTCTGCTTTCTACAGGCAAGCCAATTCCTAATCCACACAGCCAAGCTTCTCTGGATCCTTTGGCCTCTGACCTTCTGAAGAAGCCTATCATGAGGAACCTTATCAAACGCCTTACTAAAATCCATATAGACCACATCCACCACACTACCCTCATCAATCTTCCTCATCACCTCCTCAAAGAACTCTGTCAGGCTTGTGAGGCAAGATCTTCCCTTCACAAAGCCATGCTGGCTGTCCCTAATCAGTCTATGATTCTCCAGGTGTTCATAGATCCTATCCCTTAGAATCCTTTCTAACAGCTTACCCACCACAGACGTAAGGCTCACTGGTCTGTAATTCCCTGGACTATCCCTACTACCTTTTTTGAACAAGGGGACAACATTCGCCACCCTCCAATCTTCCGGCACCATCCCCGTGGACAACGAGGACTCAAAGATCCTTACCAGCGGTTCAACAATCTCCTCCCTCGCTTCTCAAAGCAGCCTAGGGAAAATCCTGTCAGGCCCCGGAGATTTATCTGTCTTGTGTTTCCCACCTCATTGAATTCTGGATCTGGTATCCATCTAGTTACATACGCAGCAACTAACCAAGCATGCAACCACTCCTAGTTCGGTACAGTGTAGAGTGCTAAATTGGAAACAGCGCTGCTTTCAGATGAAATATAAAGGGTACAGATGGACAGAAGGAGCAAAAATGATTTGCAAGGAAAATTTCAGATCTGAAAGGTAACCATCAGGAAAACAGCAAATTGAGAGGCCATAAATAAAAGATGGTCGCTAATAAATCCAGTGAAAAATCCCTTACACAGAGGAGAGGATGAGGAACTCACTACATGTGAGATGGCTGAGGCAAAATGCCTCGATCCATTTTGGGGAAGGTTGATAGATATGTAAGGAAAGACAAGGATTATGCTGATAAGGTTATCCACCCTAAACATTCTCTCTTTTCCCCCCTCCCATCAGGAGGCTAAAGAAATTCTGTTGTCCCTTTTGACACTCACCAACTTTTATCGATGCACCACAGAGAACATCCTATCTGGATGCATCACAGCTTGGTATGGCAACTGCTTTGCCCAGGACCGCAAGAAACTACAGAGAGCTGTGGACACAGCCCAGCGCATCATGGAAACCAGCCTCCCCTCCATGGACTCTGTCTATACGTCTCGCTGCCTTGGTGAAGCAGCCAGCATAATCAAAGACCCCACCCACCCGGGTCATTCTCTCTTCTCTCCTCTCCCATTAGTCAGAGGATACAGGAGCCTGAGGGCACGTACCACCAGGCTCAAGGACAGTTTCTAGCCCACGGTGATAAAACTATTGAACAGTTCTCTTATATGATGAGATGGACTCTTGACCTCACAATCTATCTTGTTATCACCTTGCACCTTATTGCCTACCTGCACTGCACTTCCCTGTAGCTGTGACACTTTACTCTGTATTCTGTTTTGTTTTCACCCTGTACTACATCAATACACTCTGTATTAACTCAACACATCTGCACTGTGTAATGAATTGATCTGTACGAACGGTATGCAAGACAAGTTTTTCACTGTACCTCGGTACAAGTGACCACAATAAACAAATACCAATACCATTGGGCAGAAGATACAAAAGCCTAAAAGCACGTACCACCAGGCTCAAGGACAGCTTCTATCCTGTTGTTATAAGACTATTGAATAGTCCCCTAGTACGATAAGATAGACACTTGACTTCACTATCTACCTCATTATCGTTTTGCACCTTATTGTCTGCCTGCACTGCACTTTCTCTGTAACTGTAACACTTTATTCTGCATTCTGTTATTGTTTTCCCTTGTACTACCTCAGTGCACTGTTGTAATGAAATGATCTGCATGGATGGCATGCAAAACAAAGTTTTTCACTGTACCTCAGTACATGTGACAATAATAAACCAATTTACCAAAAATTTACCAAAGTTAAAACAAAGAGGAAGGAGGCCAGTGTAGGGCATGGATTAAAGGGGTTGAGTGGTCTGTTTCTGTGCCATTGGTGTAATCCTATGATTCACCAGGATGTTGCCTGGATTAGAGAGGTTGGACAAACTTGGGTTGCTTTCTCTGGAGCTTCCAAGGCTGAGGGGAGACCTGATAGAAGTAGATAGCATTATGAGAGGTATAGAACATAGACCATTACAGCACAGTACAGGCCCTTCGGCCCACAATGTTGTGCCGACATTTTATCCTGCTCTAAGATCTATCTAACCCTTCCCTCCCACATAGCCTTCCATTTCTCTATCATTCATGTGTCTATCTAAGAGTTTCTTAAATGTCCCCAATGTATCTGCCCCCACAACCTCTGCCGGCAGTGCGTTCCATGCACCCACCACTCTCTGTGTAAAAAACTTACCCCTGACATCCCCCTTATACCTTCCTCCAATCACCTTAAAATTACATCCCCTCATGTTAGCCATTGTCGCCCTGGGAAAAAGTCTCTGACTGTCCACTCGATCTATGCCTCTTATCATCTTGTACACCTCTATCAAGTCACCTCTCATCCTCCTCCTCTCCAAAGAGAAAAGCCCTAGCTCACTCAACCTATCTAGATAGAGTAGGTAGTTAGAGTCTTTTTTTCCAGAGTGAAAATGTCAAATGCTAGAGGGCATAGGTTTAAGGTGAGAGGCGGACAGTATAAAGGAGATTTACAAGGCAAGTTGTAACTGGTAGAGAATGACAGGTGCCTGAAACATGGTACCACGGGAGAAGGTGGATGCAGATATAATACTGGCGTTTAAGAGGCATTTAGACAGGTACATGAACAGGCAGGGGATGGAGGGATATGGACCATGTGCAGGCAGATGGGGTTCATTTAATTTGGCATTATGGTCGGCACAGACATTGTGGGCTGAAGGGCCTGTTCCTGTGCTGTACTGTTCTATGTTCTATGAGGCATTAAGCCAAGTGGATGTGAACTGGTCCAGCATCCTAACTCAGTGAAAAGGAGGGAATGATCTATGTTTTCTGTTTATTATCATTTAACAGGCACGGTAGTGTAGCGGTTAGTGTAACGCTATTACAGCGCCAGCGACCCGGGTTCAATTCCGGCCGCTGTCTGTAAGGAGTTTGTACATTCTCCCTGTGTCTGCGTGGGTTCCCTCCAGGTGCTCCGGTTTGCTCCCACATTCCAAAGACGTACAGGTTAGGAAGTTGTGGCCATGCTATGTTGGCGTCGGAAGAATGGTGACACTAGCGGGCTGCCCCCAGAACATTCTCAGTAATGCAAACAAATGCATTCACTGTGTGTTTCAATGTTACATGTGACTAATAAATAAATATCTTAAATATCCTACATATCTTAAACCAACACTCCAGAACCGTTTGGCTTTGAAAATTATGAGAATTTAGAGAATCTTTTAGAGAATGTTATTTTGCAATTGTTACAAAAAAAAATCATTGACTGTAGGCCCTCCAGACATCGGAGAATTACTTGGAATACGGAATTTCTTTTCTCATTGAATATGAGATAATATCAATATTCTGTTCATTAAATTTGGAGAACTACAAAAATAACTGCTTTTTGGGTGTATCCCTAATTTAGTTCAGGAGAATCAGAGATGATCTCATTGAAATGTTCAGAATTCCAACAGGACTCATCAGGACAGATGGTGGGGTTTTGCTTTCACCAACTGGAATGTCTAGAGCCAAGGGTCAAAATAAGGGGTCAGCATTTCGGGAAGGAATACACAGGATACAGAAACACAGGAAAAAGCATTCTTCACCCAAGATGGATGTGGAGGCCCAGTTAGTAGGTTTTAGGGTATTAAGGGGATCAAGTGAAAGAGATTTAGTGCACCAAAGTGGCGCTGAGGAGTTTGGGTTGGGCTTGATTTCCCTGGAGCGAAGGAGACAGAGGGGTGACCTGATAGAGGTTTATAAGATTATGAGAGGCATAGATAAGGTAGATAGTCAAAATCTTTGTCCCATGGTGGAAATATCAAAAACAAGAGGGCATAGGTTCAAGGTGAGAGGGAAGAGTTTTAAAGGGGATCTGAGGGTTAACATTTTTTACAGCGAAGGGTTGATATCTGGAACGCACTGCCAGAGGAGGTGGCGGAATCAACTAAGAGACATTTAGACAGATACTTAAATAGGCAAGACATAGAAAGACATGGGCCTAATGCAGGCAAATGGGATTAGTGTAGATGAGCAAAAGGGTCAGCATGTATGTGATGGACTGAAGGGCCTCTTTCTATGCTGTACAACTCTATGACTCTATGATAGCAAATCCCACATTCCCACAATTCTGTGTTTCTCCCTGAATTTATCACTATGACTACCTTGCATCACTAGTTCTGGACTATGGCACCAATTGAAAGCCTGAATATATCTGGCCACTCATACTTAGCAGGTATGTTAATGGATTAGTAGCATAACTGCCTTGACTGATAACCCAGAGAGTGCAAGTGCAAATTCCACCTTCTCAGTTTAACCATTGGAAGTTAGTTTAAAATATCTCTACAAATTAAGAAATGTCCCCCAGAGAAGTGGTTGTAATCCTGATGGTTTCTTGAAAAGACTTTGGCTGTGGTTCAATAGGCAGTTACTGAGCTTCCATATCAGAGAGGCTATGGGTTTGCATTCTATTCCAGAAGGAAATACATCATAGAACATCGAACAGTACAGCCCAGGAACAGGCCTTTCAGCCTGTCGTCCCTGTGCCAACCATATGCCAATCTAAACTAAGCCTGCACATGGTCCGTATCCATCTATCCCATGGAGATGCAAGAGACTGCAGATGCTATAATCTAGAGCAAGGAGCGAACTGCTGGAGCAGCGCAAGTGAATCAGGCCGCACAGCCTCCACAGATGCTGCCTGACCCACTGAGTTCCTCCTGCAGTTTGTTTCTTGCTCCATCTATTCCCTGCCTGTTCTTGTGTCTGTCTAAATGCCTCTTAAACATTGCTACTTCTGCCACCTCCACAGCAGGTTCATTCCAGGCACCTAGCGGTCTCTGTGTAAAAAATTTGCCTCATAACTCTTCTTTAAACTTTCCCCTTCTCACCTCAAAGCTATATCTTCTAGTATTTGACATTTCCACCCTGGGAATAAGACAATCTACCTCATCTATGCCTCTCATAATTTTATAAACTTCTTTCTAATCACCCCCTCATCCTCTGAAGCTAAAGCAAAAACAATCCAAGTTTGTCCAACTTCTCCTAACAGCTAACACACTCCAATCCACACAACAGCCTGGTGAACCTCTTCTACACCCTCTCCACAGCCTCCACATCCTTCCTGTAATGTGGTGACCAGAACTGCACACAATATTCCAAACGTGGCCGAACCAAAGGTTTATACAGCTTGTGACATAACTTGCCAACTTTTATAATCAATGCCCCGACCAATGAAGGCAGGAATGTCGTACGCCTTCTTTACCACCCTATCCACTTGTGTTGTCACTTTCGGGGAGCTATGGACTTAGACCCAAGATCCCTCTGGACATCAATGCTCCTAAGGGTCCTGCCGTTTACTGTATACTCTCCTCCATTTGATCTTCCAAAATGCAACACCTCACACATTTTCAGATTAAGCATCATCTGCCATTTCTCCATCCATATTTCCAACTGATATATGTCCTGCTGTATCCTTTGACAACATTCCTCATTATCCACAACTCCACCTATTTTTGTGGAGTCTGCAAACTTACCATTGTCCACATCCTTCTCCTTGGTGAATACCAATGCAAAGTACTCATTTAGGACTTCATCCACTGCCTCTGGCTCCAGGGAGAGATTCTAAACTGCCAATCCTGCCCTTCTTTCAACTAAGTCTCTGTGATGGCTACAACATTGTCATTTCATGTGCTAATCTAGGCTCTAGGCTTGAAAAATGTCTGCAGTCTACCACATTTGTACCCCTCATAACTCAAACATATCCACTCTTACCCTCCTCTGCTCTAAGGAAAACAGAACCAGCCTCTCCTGTATCTCCTCCGAGAGAGGGATGGACAGAACAAAGGGAATATCTTTGATAGGTTGAGACTAAATAAGTACTTTGGCTCAGCCACGTTTTGGAGTACTGTGTGAAAGTTTTTTGCACCTTATTGTCCACCTGCACTTCCTCTGTAGCTGTTACACTTTATTCTGCATTCTGTTATTGCTTAACCTTGTGCTACCTCAATGCACTGTTGTAATGAAATGATCTGTATCATCGGTATGATCTGTATCATCAAGTTCTTCACTGTACCTCGCTACACGTGACCATAATAAACCAATTCCAATTCCAATTCTGGTCACCGCATTACAGGAAGGATGTGAAGGCTTTGGAGAGGGAGAAGATGTTCACTGCAATGTTGCCTGCAGTGGAGAGTATTAGCTATAAAGGAAGGTTGCACAAACTTGGATTGTCTTTTTACTGGAGCATTGGAGGCTAAGGAGAGACTGATAGAGGTTTATAAAATTATGAGAGGTATAGACAGGGTAAAGAGTCAGCGTCTTTTACCCAGGGTGAAAATGTCAAATACTCGACGGCATAGCTTTAAGCTGAGAGGGGGAAAGTTTAAAAGAGATTTACAAGGAAAATTTTTTCACACAGGGAGTGGCAGGTACTTGGAACCTGCTGCCCAGGGAGATGGTGGAGGCAGATGCAACAGAAATGTTTAAGACACATGTAGACAGTCCATGAACAAGCAGGGAATGGAGGGATGTAGACCGTGTGCAGGCAGATGTGCAGTTTAAATTGGCAGCATGGTCGGCAGAGACATGGTGGGCCAAAGGGCCTGTTCCTGTGCAGTACTGTTCCAGAATCAGGTTTATTATCACTGACATATGTCATGAAATTTGTTGTTTTGCGGCAGCAGTACAGTGCAAGACATAAAGACATAAAAATTACTGTTCTATGTTCTACAACTAAATGTTGGAGCTCAGTTGCAGCTTGGATCAAATTTCGCTTTGTTTGTCTGTGTAATGTGTTGCTAATAATAATGTTCTGGGACTTGCCCAGCAGACAAATTATACAAATAGAGAAAGAGAAGCCAAGCCAAAACGATGCAAGGCGGAAATGGCCAATTCTGTGAAAGACAGAAAGAAAGAGTGAGTTACCCAAAGTTGGAGGATTCAACATTGAGTCCTGAAGGTTGAAACGTGCCCAGACAGAAGATGTGGTGTTGAAAATTAAACAAAACAGTTGATGAAACAAAACCGGGAAACGCTGGAAGAGCTCAGCCAGTCAGGCAGCATCTGTGTAAAGAGAAACCGGTTAATGTTTTGGGTTGAAGACCCTTCATCAGAACTGAGAAAGAGAGAAAGCAAGTTTGTCTAAGTAGCAGGGAAGGTGGGGGACATTAATGGGTGGATCAAGGGGTAATGTGGGGAAATGATGATGTTAAACATACAATTAAGCTCCTTTGTCTGTGTAATGTGTTGCGAATGTTGTGAAGTCAGGGTGATGTGAAGTCTGACTTACTGGGGGTGTGCTGAGCAGACCAGAATATTCAAATGAAAGAATACGTAGGCAGTGGGGTGGCAGGTACAAATGGCCAGTCCTAGTACAAATAGAAAGAAAGATGTACCCATATAAAAAGGTATGCCAATGACCCGGGTTCAATTCCGGCCACTGTCTGTAAGGGGCTTGTATGTTCTCCCCGTGTCTGCGTGGGTTTCCTCCGGGTGCTCCGGTTTCCTCCCACATTCCAATGACATACGGGTTAGGAAGTTGTGGGCATGCTATGCTGGCACCGGAAGAGTGGCGACACTTGTGGGCTGCCCCCAGGACACTCGACGCAAAAGATGCATTTCACTGTGTGTTTCGATGTACATGTGACTAATACAGATATCTTATCTTATTGTTCCTGGGGACTAGTGTTCACTACATGGCCACCTCTGTACTGGAGAAACCAAACACAGCTTGGGTGGTCACTTTGTGGAGCACCTGCACTCAGTCCATTGGAATGACCCTGAGTTCTTAGTTGTCCAGATAGAGGGCCTCGACCCGAAATGTTGACTGTTTCTCTCCAGAGATGCTGCCTGACCTGCTGAGTTCCTCCAGCATTTTGTGTGTTGCCGAGTTTCTTAGCTTTTTTTTCACCATCTCACTCCTACTCTGACCTCTCTGTCTGTGGCCTCCTGTGGAGTTACAACGAGGCCCACAGTAAGCTCGAGGAACTACCTCATTTTTCCTCTGGCACTTTGCAGCTTGTAGAATTCACCACTGAGTTCTCCAGCTTCAGATAACTTTCTTTCTGTTTGTATCAGGACATGCCATTTCTGCCCGTCATTCCTTTTCTCCTCCCTATTCTTTCATTTGTATATTCTGGCCTGCTACATCCTGCTACAGTCGGACTATGCAACATCAACCTGACTTCACAACATTAGCAACACATTACACAAAGGAGTTTAACTGCCCATTCAACACCTCATCATTTCACCCTATTAGAGACACCCCCCTTTGATCCATCCATTACCCTCCTCCATGTTCCCTGCTACTTGGACCAACCTGCTTCTCTCTTTCTCAGTTCTGATGAAGGGTTTTGGACCTGAATTATTGACTACTTTCTCTTTCCACAGATGCTGCTTGACTGGAACGGTCTTCCAGCAGTCTTTTGTTTTTGCTGGGGGGTTTTGTGTGGTATTCTGCTCCTATTCTCTGCCCTGGGGTTGAGCACCCTTGGCAAAAGGTGTTGCTCCTCAAGCTTGCAAGCTTGGGGTTCTCACTGATGTCCTTGTGAAATACGTGAAATACCTATCCCTCAACACATCACAACAAACAGATTGTCAGGTCATTATTATACTGTTATTTGTGCGAGCTTGGTATATGCAAATAGATCACTGTATTTCTTCAATTAGGCAAGGAATCTAGGATATTTTATTGCCAGTAAAGCACTTTCGAAAGTCCCAAGGTTGTGGAAGGCACAACAGAGGTCTTTTTTTCCTTTCAGCTTATTCACTAAGATCGCACTAAATACTATTGCATCCACATAAATATCTGAGGAAGTGAAGGCCTGAGAAAGTGAAGGACTATGTTTAGTCTGCACACATTAAAGGTTCTTCACAGAGTAGTTAAGAATGAACCAGAGAACATAGAACATAGAACACTACAGCCAACATTTTATCCTGCTCTAAGATCGATCTAACCCTTCCCTCCTACATAGGCCTCCATTTCTGTATCATTCACGTGTCTATCTAAAAGTTTCTTAAATGTCCCAAATGTATCTGCCCCCACGCACCCACCACTCTCTGTGTAAAATCTTACCCCTGACATCCCCCTTATATCTTCCTCTAATCACCTTAAAGATATGTCCCCTCGTGTTAGCCATTGTCGCCCTGGAAAAAAGTCTCTGACTGTCCACTCGATCTATGCCTCTTATCATCTTGTACACCTCTATCAAGTCACCTCTCATCCTCCTTCTCTCCAAAGAGAAAAGCCCAAGATAACTCAACCTATCCTCATAAGACATGGTCTCCAATCCAGGCAGCATCCTGGTAAATCTCCTCTGCGCCCTCTCTATTGCTTCCACATCCTTCCTATAATGAGGCGACCAGAACGGAACACAATACTCCAAGTGTGGTCTGACCAGAGTTTAAGATTGGCACAAACTCCAGAACCAGGTGACACCGCACAAAGCTAGAAGTTGGAGGTTTAGATAGAGCTGCTTTATGCGGAGCACGGTGAATACATGGAAGAGACTGGCTCAGGGAATCAGTCGGAACTGTGTGCAGTCACTGCCAATTCAGTGATTTTTCTGTACGAGTGTAGAGGCAGGAACAATGACAATGTTTAAAAGACATTTGGACAGGTTCATGGATAAGAAAGGTTTAAAGGGATAGCAGGCAAGTGGGACTAGCTCAGGGAGGCACCTTGGTCGGCATAGACCAGTTGGGCCGAAGGGCTTGATTCTGTGCTGTATAACTCTACGTACTAAAAAAAATTGAATTGCATATTATTTCGTTTTTCACAATGGCACAGAAGGAGGCTATTCAGCTCTTGGAATCCATGCTAACTCTCAGAGCAATCCCATTAATCTCATTTCCCTTGTTCTCTCTCCCCTACCCTGAAAGCTGACTCTGATAGAGAATTTGAATAAAGAATATTATTTTCTGCTATCAACAAGGCAATCTGCAACCCACCCCTCCACTCTCCAGTGTTTTGGGACATGCTGTGCTTCCAATAGTCATGAAGTATCAGCTCTAATGTGTAATAATAACCATTTAAAGTCCTTGAGATATGAATTTCTGTCCATTTCAGCACATTATTATAATGGATTGCTAATCCATTTACCAGCCCTTATTGATGTAGTTGCATAAACAAAGTAAACAGGTAATTTTAAGCAAAGAGAGGTGGACAGGCTCCTTGGAGTGTAGGAGACTGAGGGGTGATATCATCGAGCTGTATAATATCATGAGGGCCATAGATAGAGTGAGCAGTCTTTTTTTCCAGGGTTGGGGAACCGAAACCAGAGGACATAGTTTTGAGGTTAGAGGTGAAAGGTTTAATACGAACCTGAGGGGCAACTTTTTTACACAGCGGGTGGTAGAGGATTGGAACCAGCTGCCAGAGGAAGTGGGTGAGGCAGGTACAGCAGATACATTTACGAAGTATGTGGACAGGTATATGGCTGATAAGAGTTCAGAGGGATATGGGCCAAGTGCTGGGAAGTGGGATTAGCTTGAATATACACCTTGGTCGGCATGGATACGTATGTGTTGTATGTCCTTTTTCTGTGCTGTACAGCTCTATGACTCCAAAGGTGCTAACCAACCTTTTGGAGTCAAGTATTTGGTGCATTAAAAGATTACCTTACCAAGAACGGACCCCAACAGATGCAGGAGACGCACATGATGGTCACCAGCTGTACCAACATCTCCACGTGCTGAGACTTCCCTTTCCTGTGGGGTTTGCTCTTGACTCGTGCTCTCATCAAGGCTATGCCACTAATCGTATTGCATAGCAGGGAAATGCCAAGGGCGCTCAACCCCAGTGCGGAGAACAGGAGGAGAATGCCACTGTCTTTCCCAAAGGTAACGTTCTGTGTTTTTATAAAGCACCAGGTCTGGGTGCACTGAACTGTATATTCTCCAACGTGTAGGTTGGGCAGCAGCGCGATGCATAGTGCGAACAACCACGTGAAGCCCAGGATAAACTTGGTGCATCGAGCTGTCATCCTGGTAGAGTGAAGAAAAGGATGCGTGATGCCCAGGCACCGCTCGACTGCCATGACACTGCCCAGGAACAACGCAGAGAGACCAAAGAAAACCATGCAGGTCCCTAAAATCGAACAGAGGTACCCACTGGGGTCAAGGTACTGCCAGTCCTTCTCCAGTGCATACACTCTGACTGTTAGTGCCCCATTGATGAGATGTCCCAAGCAATCTGTGAAGACTAGTCCACTGGCAAACAGCAGGAATGAAGCTCTCCATTTTTGCCTAAATCTTTTGTAGGCCTTCACCAGAATCACAAGGGCAATGCTGTTGGACAGAATCCCGATAGTCATGAATATAATTGGGAAGCTGACTGAAACTGGGTATTTGGTACACGCATCGCTGGTTCCATTGCTGGTGGATTCTGTAGAACTAATGTTGGTGCCAGGCATTGTCCAGAGAAGATCCGTTTATGATGGCTTATCAAAATCCATCCTGCAGCATTCTTCCAGCCCAGAGCTCTGCAAATGAGACATAATGTTAACAAGGTCACCTTCAGCACAGACTGACAGAGGCTGACATTGGACAGGGGCAAGGACAGGTAACCAGTCACAATGCATTGGTTATTGACTTCGGCAACACACCAAGTGCTGGAGGAACTCAGCAGGTCTTTAAGCTTTATTTATACAGCACGGTAACAGGCCCTTCCGGCCCAATGAGCCCGCGCCACCCAATTACATCCATGTTAACCTACCAACCCCTACGTCTTTGGAATGTGGGAGGAAACCAGAGCACCCGGAGGAAACCCACGCAGACACAGGGAGAACGTACAAACTCCTTACAGAGAGCGGCCGGAATCGAACCCCGATCGCTGCCGCTGTAATTGCGTTACGCTAACCACTACACTATCATGCCGTCAGGCAGCATCAATGGACAGTCGACATTTCGAGTTGAGACCCTTCATCTGGACTGAAAGATCGAGGGAAGATAGCCATAAAAAGGTCCAGGGAAGGAGTGGAGCAAGAGCTGGCAGGTGATAGGTGGATCCAGGTGAGGAGGGGTGATAGGCAGATGAGGGAGGGTTATTAACTTGCCTGGTATTCAGATCCGCTAACTGTGTGGACACACAACAGATTGCAATGAAAAAGAGCTGCAGATGCTGTAAGTCTGAGCTGTGATGAAGACCCACAGACCTGAAACGTTAACTGTTTCTCTTTCCACAGGTGTTGCCTTACCTGCAGAGATTTTACAGCATTTTCTGTTTCTAGTACGAGTGGCAGATGTGATTCCAATGGCTTCGCGAACTTACTCAAGGCACTTTTCACTCCTGTAATGTTTCAAAATAAAGTTGTTTTCAGGTTACCAGTATTTACTAGTCAGGAACCACAAGGATCAGTGCTGGGCTCTCGGCTACTGACAACTTATTCTAACAACGTAGATGGAAAGTGCAGGGTGTAGAAGTCAGGTTTGCTGTGGCAGATGGTGAGGTAGTAGAGGCAAATACAACAGAGGCGTTTCAAGTGCCCTTAGATGGGCACATGAATATGCAGAGAATGGAGGAATATGGACGTGTAGGCAAAAGGGGCAAGTTTAGAAGGCTTTTGGTTACTAGTTTAATTAGCTCAGCACAACATCATGGGCTGAAGGGCCTGTTCCTGTGCTGTACTGTTCTATGTTCTAGGCGAGCAGGCTGCAAAGGGACAAAGGCAGGATCAGTGCATGGGGGAGAAGGTGGGAGATGAAATGGGAAGTGGAACAAAGTGAGAATGTGCACTTCAGGAGGATGAAGAGAAATCGAGAATACTGTTAAAATAGTGGGAATGCTGATGTACAGAGAGACCTTGCTGTGAGATTCAGAAAGGAAACCAATCCAGCAGGAGAGTAGGACAACGAACCGCATGTTGACCTTTATTGCAAGGGCAGCTGGAGTACTGAAGTTGGGCACTCCTGCTGGGATTGTACAGGGCTTTAATTAAGCCACATCTGGAGCACAAAGGGCTATTTTAGTCCCTATGCCTAGGAGAGGTAATACTTGTCTTGGGGCCGGTGTAGGACAGGTTCACCAGACTGGCATGCATGAGCTGGTGTTGAGAAGAATGAGAGGCAAACTCAGTTAGATATAGGAGGATGAGAGGCTACATCTTCAGCTGGAGAGAAGTTACCGAGTCAAACAGCATTGAAACAGGCTCTTTGGCCCACAATGTCCATGCCAACCATCAAGTACCCATCCATGCTAATGGTATTTACCTGCATTAGGTCTTTACGTACCAATACCTGAGCAACTTAAACACTCATCTAAATACTTAACATGGAACATAGAACAGTTCAGCACCGGACAGGCCATTCAATATTGTGCCAATCTTGATGCCAATTTATACCAAGAGTCCTCTCTCTATGTACCTTCCATATCCCTGCATTCTCTTCGTATTCATGCGTCTGTCTAAAAGCCTCTTAAACTCCACCAAACTACCTGTTTCCACTACTAACCCTGCTGACTCATTCCAGGCACCTACCGCTCTCCATGTAAAAACCTTGCCCCTGACATTGCCATTAAACTTCCCCCCTCTAAGCTCCACTTCCAGATCTCATAAACTATTTTTAATCACATATATACCATGGACCTTAAAAGACAGCACTTAAGGTGAGCATGTTCTCTGGTGTTTGACATTTCTACCCTGGGAAAAAGATTCTGACTGTCTACCCTATCTATGCCTCTCATAATTTTAAAAACCTCTATCAGGTCTCCCCTCAGCCTCCAATGCTCTAGAGAGAACAACCCAAGTTTCTCCAACCTCTCCTTATAGCTCATACCCTCTAATCTGGGCAGCATCCTGGTAAATACTTTTTAAATGTCGTGAGAGCAACTGCCTTTAGCACTCCCCTTGGGCAGTACATTTCAGTTTTTGTGACCACCCTCTAGGGTGAAAAAGATCCTTAGATCCCCTCTAAAGACTACTGAAGTGAGTCCCTGTCCGTTAAGATGGACTCTTGACCTCACAATCTACCTCATTATGACCTTGCACCTTATTGTCTGCCTGCACTGCACTTTCTCTGTAACTGTAACACTTTATTCTGCATTCTGTATTGGTTTTCCCTTGTACTACCTCAATGCAACTGATGTGGTGAAATGATCTGTATGGATGGCATGCAAAACAAAGTTTTTCACTGTACTTCAGGACATGTGACAATAATAAACCAATTACCAATTTACCGATTTGCTGACTCTCGTCCTCCTTGGCTTAAAACTCCACCCTTTGGTTTTGGATATCTCCTTTATGGGGAAACTATTCATCCTTTCTACACCCGTCCTAGTTTTCTCTACCTCTATCAGGATTCCCCACCCCTCAGACCCTCCACTCCAAGGAAAACAAGCCAAGTCCATCCACTCCCTCCCCATAACTGAAACCTTCCATCCCAGGCAACAAAACATCCAGCCGCTAAGGTCTGGGACCAGGACGTTTCTGCACACAGAGGGTTGTAAACCCTGCAACTCCGACAGTTCTGCCCAGCCAGAGATCCAAGACTGAGGGGTGTGGACCTGAAGGTGATCAGGGGGTGTGGAAGGCCCTGAAGAGTGGATGTTGGAGAAGATGTTTCCCACAGCGGGAGAGTCTAGGACCAGAGGTGCACAGACTCAGAATAGAAGGGTGTTCCTTTAGAACCGAGATGAGGAGGAATTTCTTTAGCCAGAACAGTGGTGAATCTGTGGAATTCATTGCCACCAGACGGCTGTGGAGGGCCAAGTCATTGAGTATATTTATAGCGGAGGTTGATAGGTTCTTGATTAGTAAGTGTGTCAAAGGTTACAGGGAGAAGGCAGGAGAATGGGGTTGAGAGGGAAAAATAAATCAGCCATGATCGAATGGTGGAGCTGGCTCAATGGGCCGAATGGCCTAATTCTGCTCCTATGTCTTATGGGATCAGGCAGGAATGTGGATAAGGCAGTGGACCAGTCCGATATTGATTAGCAGAGCAGGCTTGGGAGGTTACAGAGATACTACATTATCGGCTCCACTTCCAGATTTCATAAACTATTTTTAATCACATATATACCATAGACCTTAAAAGACTGCACTTAAGGTAGCTTGTCTGTGCAACTAGCCCATAACCCTTAAAAGACATTAGTGAATCAGATGACTGTACAACTAGCTTTCAGCTCCAATTCCAAATTAATTATATTAGAACATAGAACATTACAGCACAGTACAGGCCCTTTGGCCCACAATGTTGTGCCGACTTTTTATCCTGCTCTAAGATCTATCTAACCCTTCCCTCCCACATAGCCCTCCATTTCTCTATCATTCATGTGTCTATCTAAGCCTCTTAAATGTCCCTAATGTATCTGCTCCCACAACCTCTGCCGGCAGTGCGTTCCACGCACCCACCAATCTCTGTGTAAAAAAACTTACCCCTGACATCCCCCTTATACCTTCCTCTAATCACCTTAACATTATGTCCCCTGGTGTTAGCCATTGTCGCGCTGGGAAAAAGTCTCTGACTGTCCACTCGATCTATGCCTCTTATCATCTTGTACACCTCTATCAAATCACCTCTCACCCTCCTTCTCTCCAACCTCTCCATGTTAACCTGAATTTAAATTCCTTCCCGGCTTTCTGCCCTGTCCTCTGCCAGTCCTGATGAACGGTCTGGACCCCAGACGTCGACTGTTTAGTTCCCTCCACAGACGCTGCCTGACCTGCTGAGTTCTTCCAGCATTTTGCCTGTGTTGCTTTAAATCCCTGAGGCTGGGTGTTGACCCCAAACGTCGACCAGCCCTCTGCCTCCAGACGGTGATCGACCCGCTGAGTTCCTCCAGGAGTATGTTTTGGCTCCAGATTCCAGCATCTGCAGTCTTCCCGTGCCTCTCTCCAATCCTACCCCGATGCTCAAGTGAAATCTTCACACATAATCTCCGGACTACTTACACCGCCCCACCATGCAAACCTCCTCCTTTCTGCAGAGGGATAGATGCATCGGAACAGGCGGCTTAAAATACTAGAAAACAGTCCAGCAAATGCATAGCCCTGCCTTTCTAACAACACAAAGATTTCTCCAAAATACACGCGTCAAATTCCTCGGTGCAGATGCCAGATTTTAAAAATATCAAGCTAATTTGCCAGAATAAAATGTATAAGCAGGTGAAATGCTGAAAGTTTAGTTTAAGACTTGGTTCTGGTGATTTTTGGGTGTAGCAGAATCTGTCTGCCGGTGCCCGGGACCTCTGGATCTGGTCAAAGGAACTGCGGAGACCCGGGTTTGCAACTGAAAGATTCTGCCCCGCTAACATTGTCCACCTCTCCTCGGGTGTTTAACAGGGGAAGGTGCTCCCCGGGGTTGCACTGATCTGAGTGTCTGTCGCCAATGACAGTGTGTGGGTTGGAGGGGAAATCGCTCTGATGTGAGGGAGATCTCGCCGAAGTGATAAATGACTCCAGTCTTATCCCTTCGCGACCTCGGGAGAGATTCCAAGGTCGGGTATCCGGTGTCCGTTTTAAATCTGAAGTCCATATGTGGCTTTACAGATTGAAATATATCAAATTGAAGGTTTAAATTGAAGGTTCAAAGCCTCCCAAAAGGGGTGTTTTCACAATCTCACTTAAATCAGAATTCTCACCAGCTTTCTGAAGATTGTGTCTATACAAACTAATTCAGCTTTCTAAAACGTTAACGCAGTGAAAGATTGAATGCTTACTTGTATAGTCCGCGGTGTCTGGCTCCCAGTGCAGTGCTAGCGAGTGCAGGCTCCCAGCATGAGTTGAACTTAACTCTAGTGCCTTCCTTGGTAGGCGATTGAACTGGTTTCACACAACGCCCCGTGACACTGCGAAGTTGAGCGCCACCTCTCCCGGTGCCTCGATTACTCTCAGAACACAAGCTGGCCTTGGTGGATATACAGTTGTCTCCAAACAAAAAAAAATGACCTCCAGCCAACCGCTGATTTTATGATAGGCTCTGTGCTGGAGGTTGTAAGGGGTGCCTTAAAGGAGGAGAGAGGTTCAGCGGAATTAATTCCAGGCAATCAAAGGGTTTCAGCTCAGGGTTGTTTAAGATTCAGGTTATTGTGATATACACGAGGATGCAATGAAATTCCCTGCTTGCTTGAAGCTGACAAAGTAGTATATATGAACATAGAACAGTGCAGCACAGGAACAGGCCCTTCGGCCCACGATGTTGTGCTGAACTAATTAAACTAGTAATTAAATGCCTAACTAAACTAATCCCT
The DNA here is from genome assembly GCF_009764475.1 of Pristis pectinata. NCBI lineage: Eukaryota > Metazoa > Chordata > Chondrichthyes > Rhinopristiformes > Pristidae > Pristis > Pristis pectinata. The sequence goes on from NC_067407.1 coordinate 8,727,134, forward strand.
TCTGCCTACACAATGTCCATACCCCTCCATTCTCTGCACATTCACGTACCTATCTAAGACCCTCTTGAACACCTCTCTCGTATCTGCCTCCACCACCACCCCTGGGAGCACATTCCAGGCACCCACCACTCTCTGTGTAAAAAACACTTGCCCCGCAAATCTCCTTTGAACTTACCCCCCTTACCTTACCATGCCCTCTACTATTAGACATTTCGACCCTTGGAGAAAGATACCAGCTGTCTATCTATGCCTCTCACGATCTTATGAACTTCTATTAGATCTCCCCTCAGCCTCCACTCCTCCACAGAAAACAGCACTAGTTAGTTCAACGTCTCCTTATAGCTCATACACTCTAATGCAGGCAGCATCCTGGTAAACCTCTTCTGCACCCTCTCCAAAGCCTCCACATCCTTCCTATAATGGGCCGACCAGAACTGAATGCAATACTCCAGATGCCACCCAACCAGAGTTTAATAAAGCTGCAACATAACTTCCTGACTCTTGAATTCAATGTTTTGACTAATAAAGGCAAGCATGCCATACGCCTTCTTTAAAACCCTATTGACCCGTGCAGCCACTTTCAGGGAACAATGGACTTGGACCCCAAGATCCCTCTGTACATCTACACTGTTAAAGGTCTTGCCATTAACTGTGTACTGTCCCTTTACATTTGATCTCCCAAAGTGTCACACCTCACACTTGCCTAGATTAAACTCCATTTTCCATTTCTCCACACATATCTGCACCTGATCTGCAGTATATCCCATTGTATCCTTTGGCAATCTTCTACACTACCACAACAACCACCAATCTTTGTATCGTCTGTAAATACAAAGGTACCACTACATGATAATAATATGTACAATAATAAATACAGCCGGAATTAGAGGAGTGCAGAAATCTCAAAAGATTGTCGGGATGGAAGATCCAGAGGTGGAAGGGAAACTTTGAAAGCGAAAGTAAAATCACTGAAATAAAACCAGATAATGGCTGAAATACTCAGCAAATCAGGCAGCATCTGTGGAGAGAGAAACAGAGTTAATATTTCAGGTGAAAGACCCTTCATTAGAAGTCATCTGAAATTCGTCAGACTGAATCATTAACTCAGTTCCTCTCTCCGCAGATGCTGCCCGACCACTTGAGTATTTTCAGTATTCTCTGTTTTTATTGCATCTGCGGGATTTTACTTTTCAAGAACAGCAACAAGTATTCCCCAGCGAGCACAGGGCTGATGGGTCAATAAGAGTTAAGGCACAAGCAGCGGGGTTATGGATGACCTCAAGTACATGGGAAAGCACACAAGAAGATAGAACATAGAACAGTACAGTGCAGGAACAGGCCCTTCGGCCCATAATGTCTGTGCCGAACACAATGCTGAATTAAACTAAATCTCTACTGCCTGCATATGATGCATATCTTTCCATTCCCTGTATATTCATGTGTCTGTCTAAAAGCTTCTTAAATACCACTATCGTATCTGCCTCCACCACCAGCCTTGGCAGCGTGCCCCAGGCACTCACCGCTCTCTGTGTAAAAAACTTGCCCCGCACATCTCCTTTAAACTTTCCCCCTCTCACCTTAGATGCATGTCCTGTAGTATTACACATTTCTACCCTGAGAAAAGATTCTGCTTGTCCACCCTATCTCTACCTCTCATAATTTTATAAACTTCTATCAGGTCTCCCCTCAGCCTCCACCGCTCCAGGAGAAAACAACGTAAAAATTTGTCCAACCTCTCCTTATCGCTCAGACCCTGTAATCCAGGCAGCATCCTGGTGAACCTCTTCTGCACCCTCTCCAAAGCCTCCACATCCTTTTTTTTAATATAAACGTTTATTAACTAAAAGCACTACAAAAGGACAACCAGTGTCAATACCCTACAACTAATACAGAAAGAGAAGAAAACAAACTAAGCAGCTACATAACTACAGCAAAATAACACTAACTAAACACCCGCTAAACACACACACAACATTCAGAGAAGAATCGCATTCTCACCGTCCGCGACACACACGATCCCCTGAGGGGCCCACCGAGCGCGGAACTCGGCCAGGGTGCCCGTGGAGACCACGTGCTCCCTCTCCAAGGACACCCGCGAACGGACGTAAGCACAGAAGACGGGCAGGCAGGCAAACTAGCCAGAACCCTTGGCCACCCGCTGCCTCCACATCGTTCCTGTAACGGGGCGACCAGAACTGCACACAATACTCCAAGTGTGGCCTAACCAATGTTTTATACAGCAGCAACATCACTTCCTTACTCGTATACTCAACGCCCTGACCAATGAAGGCAAGCATGCCGTACGCCTTCTTCACTGCCCTATCTACTTACCTGGTAGGAGCAGGAGGAGATCACTCGGCCCCTCAAGTCTGCTCCACCATTCAATGTGATCATGGCTGATCCATGCTGGCCTCAACTCCTCTTCTGTGCCAGTTCCCCATTACCCTCAATTTCTCGATCCTTCAAATACTTACCTATCTCCACCTTAATGTTAATGGCAGGATTCTGGGCAGTGTGGAGGAGCAGAGGGATCTGGGGATCCATATCCACAGATCCCTGAAAGTTGCCTCTCAGGTGGATAGGGTAGTTAGGAAAGTTTATGGGATGTTAGCTTTCATAAATCGAGGGATCCAGTTGAAGAGCCGCAGGGTAATGATGCAGCTCTATATAAAACTCTGGCTAGACCATACTTAGAGTACTGTGTCCAGTTCTGGTTGCCTCATTATAGGAAGGATGTGGAAGCTTTAGAGAGGGTGCAGAGGAGATTTACCAGGATGCTGCCTGGTTTAGACATTATGCATTATGAGGAGAGACTAAGGGAGCTAGGGCTTTACTCTTTGGAGAGAAGGAGGATGAGAGGAAACATAACAGAGGTGTACAAAATATTAAGAGGAATAGATAGAGTGGACAGCCAGCGCCTCTTTCCCAGGGCACCAATGCTCAATGCAAAAGGGCATGGCTTAAGGTAATGGGTGGGAAGTTCAAGGGAGATATCAGATGAAGGTTTTTTCACCCAGAGAGTGGTTGGGGTATGGAATGTGCTGCCTGGGGTGGTGGTGGAGGCAGGGTACATTGGTCAAATTCAAGAGATTGTTAGATAAGCATATGGAGGAATTAAAATACAGGGATATATGGGAGGAAGGGGGTTAGATAGTCTTAGGCAAGGTTTAAAGGTCGGCACAACATAGTGGGCCGAAGGGCCTGTATTGTGCTGTACTGTTCTATGTTCTATGATTCTAAATATATCTAATGATCTGGCCTCCACCACCCCTGGGGCAGAGAACTCCAGAGACTCACTACCCTCTGAGAAAAGAAATTTTGAGCACCATTGTTTTATAAGATAGTATATCTAATAAACGACATAACTATAAGACAGTTTTTTATTAGCTCCTGCAATGAAAAGATGGTTGATTGCCTACAGATGACTAAAGAGAAACCTTATTTAAAGATGCCAATGTGTGAAATGATGGGCAGGAAATGAGGAGGTGGTCTAACAATCTTGCCCCACACCATCAGTAGGTCTAAAGGCCAAAGCTGGCCCACCAGCATCAGGGTCTTTAAAGGGGAATTGGTTAGGCTCTTGAAAGTAAATAATTTACAGTGTTCTGTGGAAAGAGCAGGGGAGTGGGACTAATGGAATTGCTCTACAGGTAGCTAGTCTGTGCCATAATGATGTGATTTGTCATCCTGAATATCGCTTAATCTGACCTAGTTTCCATTCGCGTATAACAATGCCCTGTCCTGCCAATGCCCTACCACCTTCAAGATGCTGTGCAAATGGAGGTAGTTCTTGTTTCTGATCAAGATCGGTCACATCAGGCCAAATAGACCGAAGCAGAAGAAACTGCACTTCTGTTCCATTGTGTGGGATGCCAGAAAAATTATGCCATCCCCATGAACATCTGGTTTCAATTTCTCCAGCTAATCTTAAAGCAAAGAAGTCTGACGGAAAAGAATTTCGCCAGACTCTTGGCAGAAGTTTACGTTAATCCTCAAATGTAGAATTTATTGATTTATGAGAGGATGCATACCAATTGATGCCTAAAAGTCCAAACATTTTCAGAGAACTATAGCCCTCTTTTCCTTTACACTGTCTGCATTAATCCCATTTACCTGACCTTCTAAAAATACTTTTATATTTTTCAGAAGAAATCTAAGATGAAAACCAAAAAAAATGCTGGAAATACACAACAGGTCGGGGAAACAAAATTAACATCCCAGATCAATGCCCTTTCACCAGAACATTCCCAACAGAAGGTCATCAACCTGCTCTGCACTAACCCTGTCTCTTGATCCACAGACGTAGCCTGACCCGTAGTGTTTCCGGCATTTTCCCATCAGATACTTTTCCCCATTTCCCAGAAGCGTACCTACCCAAGAATGCAAAGGAATCCAGGACATGTTTTGAAAGAAATGCCTGACAAGGAAAGATTTATGAGTGCTATGTATTTTGAAAAAACTTGGAAAGTAATCTTTTTCCAAGATGAACCACAATATTTTTATTATTCACTGCATATAGGCATGGTTAACAAGGCTGCCATTTATTGACCATGCCCAATTGCCCCTGAACAGTGGAGACTGGTCTGACGAACTTCTACAGATGAACAGTGGAAAGCATTCTGACTGGTTGCATCACATCCTGGAATGGAAAGTCCAGTGCATAGGAATGAAAGGGGCTACAGAGAGTGGTTGACTCAGCCAGTTTCCTCACTGGTACAGCTCTCCCCACCATGGAGGACACCTAGAAGAAGCGATATCTCAGGAAGGCAACATCCTTCATTAAGCACCCCCACCATCCAGGCCGTGCCCTCTTTTCGATGCTGCCATCAGGCAGGAGGTACAGGAGCCTGAAGACCCACACTTCAAGATTCAACAGCAGCTTCTTCCCCACTGCCATCAGGTTCTTGAACCAACCTGGAATACTTAACACTACCTCGGCCTATATTTCTTCTCCCTCTCAACTTGTACAAATGTCGTTAAGTTTAGTTTATTTTTGTTGTGTAAGTTATATATAGTTTATGTTAATTTAAGCCTATGTTAACTTGTCATGCTTGTAATGTTCTGTGCTGCTGCTGCAAAAAGCTCATTTCCATGGCATTTATACCCTGTGTCTGTCCGCCTGTGAGAATAAACTTGAACTTAAGAACAGGAAAGCATGGCAAGTTTCCTTTCATAAAGGACCAGTGTTTAAACCCCACAGCCCCTACCAGTCTAGAATCATGCAACCACAGAGTCATACAGCATGAAAACAGGCCCTTAGTCCCAACTCGTCCATGGTGACCAAGATTCCCATCTAAGCTATTCCCATTTGCCCGCATTTGGGAACAGACTCAATGGGCTGAATGGCCTACTTCTTCTCCCTTCTCTTGTGATCTTGTGGTCCACATCCCTCTAAACTTTTCTTATCCACATACCTGTCTGAATGTTGTTAATGTACCTGCCTCAACCACTTTCTCTAGCAGCTTGTTCCATATACTGAACACTCTCTGGATGAAAAAGTTGCCCCTCAGGTTCCTATTAAATCTCTCCCCTCTCACCTTAAACCTACATCCTTTGGTTCTTGATTCTCCAACCCTGGGAGAAAGACTGTGCGCATTCACCCTATCTATGTCCCTCATGATTTTATACACTTCTATAAGATTGTCTCTCATTCTCCTACACTTCAAGGAATAAAGTCCTAACCTTCCCTACAATCCAGTCCCTCAAATCCTGGCAACATCCTCATAAATCTTTTCTACATTCCATCCAGCTTAATGGCATCTTTCCTATAGCACGGTGACCAAAACTGAACACAGTACTCCAAGGGCAGCCTCATCAATGTCTTGTAGAACTTGTCTAATTGCCTCTTGTCCCCCCGCACCACTCTCTCACCTCCTCCCCACCACCCACCACACCTTAATATTCCCTTGCCCTTTTTAACTCTTAAACTCTTGCCTCTTAAACACATTAAATCCATCTGCTTTTATCCCAGTGAATTCTACATTCTTTGTGAAAAGAAGTTCCCCAAATATTCCCCCTTCTCCCCTCTCCCATCAGGCAGAAGATACAAAAGCCTGAAAACATGTACCACCGGGCTCAAGGACAGCTTCTATCCCACTGTTATAAGACTATCGAACGGTTCCCTAGTACGATTAGATGGACCCTTGACCTCACAATCTATCTCATCATAGCCCTTGCACCTTATTGTCTGCCTACACTGCACTTTCTCTGTAACTGTAACACTTTATTCTGCATTCTGTTATTTCTTTTCCCTTGTACTACCTCAATGCACTGATGTAATGAAATGATCTGTATGGATAGCATGCATATCAAGTTTTTCACTGCACCTCAGTACATGTGACAATAATAAACCAATTCAATTCAATGCAATTCCTTCCAGTTACTTAATTTGACCGCTCAATAAGTCATTTTCTGGCTTTGAGACCATTATAGAACCATAGAACCATAGAACAATACAGCACAATACAGGCCCTTCGGCCCACAATGTTGTGCCAACCTTTAAACCTCGCTTAAGACTATCTAACACCTTCCTCCCACATATCCCCCTATTTTAAATTCCTCCATATGCTTATCTAACAATCTCTTGAATTTGACCAGTGTATCTGCCTGCACCACTACCCCAGGCAACGCATTCCATGCACCAACCACTCTCTGGGTGAAAAACCCCCCTCTGATATCTCCCTTGAACCTTGCACCCATTACATTAAAGCCATGCCCTCTTGTATTGAGCATTGGTCCCTGGGAAAGAGGCGCTGGCTGTCTACTCTATCTATTCCTCTTAATATTTTCTACACCTCTATCATGTCTCCCCTCATCCTCCTTCTCTCCAAAGAGTAAAGCCCTAGCTCCCTTAGTCTCTCCTCATAATCCATACTCTCCAAACCAGGCAGCATCCTGGTAAATCTCCTCTGCACCCTTTCCAACAATTCCACATCCTTCCTATAATGAGGCGACCAGAACTGGACACGGTACTCTAAGTGTAGTCTAACCAGAGTTTTGTAAAGCTGCATCATTACCTCGCAGCTCTTAAACTCAATCCCTCGACTCATGAAAGCTAACATCCCATAAGCTTTCTTAACCACCCTATCCACCTGCAAGGCAACTTTCAGCAATCTGTGGATATGAACCCCCAGATCCCTCTGTTCTTCCACACTACCCAGAATCCTGCCATAAACCATGTACTCCGCCTTGGTGTTTGTCCTTCCAAAGTGTACCACCTCGCACTTCTCTGGATTGAACTCCATCTGCCACTTCTCAGCCCAGCTCTGCATCCCATCAATATCCCTCTGTAAGCTTCGACAACCTTCCGCACTATCCACAACACCTCCGACCTTTGTGTCATCTGCAAACTTGCTAACCCACCTTTCTACCCCCTCATCCAAGTCATTAATAGATATCACGAAATGTAGAGGTCCCAGAACTGACCCTTGTGGGACACCACTAGTCACAGCCCTCCAATCTGAAAGCACCCCATCCACACAACACTCAGCCTTCTACAGGCAAGCTAATCCTGAATCCACTCACCCAAGCATCCCTGAATCCCATGACCTCTGACCTTCTGAAGAAGCCTACCATGTGGAACCTTGTCAAATGCCTTACTAAAATCCATGTAGACCACATCCACTGCACTACACTCATCAATCTTCCTGGTCACCTCCTCAAAGAACCCTATCAGGCTTGTGAGGCAAGATCTTCCCTTCACAAAGCCTTGCTGGCTGTCCCTAATCAGTCCATGATTCTCTAAATGCTCATAGATCCTATCTCTAAGAATCCTATCCAACGACTTGCCCACCACAGAGGTAAGGCTCACTGGTCTGTAATTCCCTGGACTATCCCTACTACCTTTTTTGAATAAGGGGACAACATTTGCCACCCTCCAATCCTCCGGTACCATCCCCGTGGACAATGAGTACTCAAAGATCCTAGACAACAGTTCAGCAATCTCCTCCCTCACCTTGCAGAGCAGCCTGGGGAATATTCCATCAGGCCCCAGGGACTTATCTGTCCTAATATTTTCTAACAACTCTGACACATCCTCTCTCTTGATATCTACATGCACAAGAACATTAACCTTAACAACACTGTCGTCTGCGTCATCAAGGCCTTCTCCTTGGTGAATACTGAAGAGAAGTATTCATTGAGAGCCTCACCCACTTCCACAGCTTCCAGGAACATCCTTCCACCTTTGTCTCTAATCCGACCTACCTTTACCCTAGCCATCCTTCTGCTCTTCACGTACGTGATAAAAGCCTTGGGATTTTCCTTAACCCTACTCGCTAAGGCCTTTTCATGTCCCCTTCTTGCTCTCCTCAACCCCTTCTTAAGTTCCTTCCTTGCTACTCTATATTCCTCCTGAGCCCTTTCTAATCCTTGCTGCTTACACCTTATGTATGCTGCCTTCTTCTTCCTAACTAGTTGTTCCACCTCTCTGGTCACCCGTGGTTCCTTCACCCTGCCATTCCTTCTCTGCCTCACCGGGACAAATTTATCCCTAACATCCTGCAAAAGATCCCTGAACAATGACCACATCTCCATAGTACATTTCCCTTCAAAAGTGTCATCCCAATTTACACTCCCAAGTTCTAGCCTTATAGCATCGTAATTTGCCCTTCCCCAATTAATTATCTTCCTGTCCTCTGTGCTCCTATCCCTGTCCATGACAATGTTAAAGGTTAGGGAGCGATGGTCACTGTCCCGCAAATGCTCACCCACTGATAGATCTGTCACCTGACTGGGTTCATTACCTAAAACTAGATCTAATATGGCATTCGCTCTAGTCGGCCTGTCAACATACTGTGACAGGAATCCGTCCTGGACACGCTTATCAAACTCCACCCCGTCTAAACCTTTGGCACTAAGTAGGTGCCAATCAATATTTGGGAAGTTGAAGTCTCCCATGATAACAACCCTGTTATTCTTGCACCTTTCCAAAATCTGCCTCCCAACCTGCTCCTCAGTATCCCTGCTGCTACCAGGGGGCCTATAGAATACTCCCAGTAGAGTAACTGTTCCTTTCTTGTTCCTAACTTCCACCCATATTGACTCTAGAGAGGATTCTTCTACATTATCCACCCTTTCTGCAGCTGTTGTAGTATTCCTGACCAGTATCGCCACCCCTCTTCCTCCTCTTCTGTCCCCCTCCCTATCCCTTTTAAAACACTGAAAACCAGGAATATTCAATATCCATTCCTGCCCTGGTGACAGTCAAGTCTCTGTAATAGCTACAATATCGTAGTCCCATGTACTTATCCAAGCTCTCAGTTCATATCCCTTATTCCTGATACTTCTTGCATTTAAGTAAATGCACTTTAGCCCATCCACCTTTCTACTTTTATACCCTGTACTCTGCTTCTCCTTCCTCAAAGCCTCTCTGCCTGTTAGATCTGACTTTTCCCCATCCCCTTCTTCCTCTGACCTACCCCTCTGGTTCCCATTCCCCTCGCAAACTAGTTTAAACCCTCCTGAACCACCCTAGCAAACCTGCCTGCAAGGATATTGGTCCGCCTCAGGTTCGGGTGTAACCCGTCCTCTCTGTACAGGTCCCACCTTCCCCAGAAGAGATCCTAATGATCCACAAATCTAAAACCTTCCCTCCTGCACCAACTTCTCAGCCATGCATTCATCTGCCATCTCCTCCTACTCCTACCTTCACTATCACATGGCACTGGCAGCAATCCTGAGATTGCTATCCTTGAGGTCCTGCTCTTCAGCCTTTGCCTAGCTCGCTAAACTCACTTTTCAGGACCTCATCCCTCTTCCTACCTATGTCGTTGGTACCAACATGAACCACAACTTCTGGCTGCTCTCCCTCCCCCTCAAGGATACTGTGGACCCGATCAGAGACATCTGGGACCCTGGCACCTGGGAGGCAACATACCATCCGGGATTCATGCTCACTGCCATAGAACCTCCTATCTGTTTCCCTGACTATCGAGTCCCCTATCACTACTGCCTTCCTCTTCTCCTCCCTTCCCTTCTGAGCAGCAGGACCAGTCCCAGTGCCAGAGACCTGGCTACTGCTGCTTGATCCCTGCAGGTCATCCCCCTCAACAGCCTCCAAAGCGGAAAACCTGTTACTGAAGGGAACAGCCTCCGGGGTCCTCTGCTCTATCTGCCTGTTCCATTTCTCTCCCCAGACAGTCACCCTGCTATCCTGAACCCTAGAAGTACCTGGTCTAAGGGGGATGACTGCCTCCTGATGCACAGTATCTACATAGCTCTCTCCCTCCCTGTTGCTCCGCAGTGTTTGAAGCTGCAACTCCAGCTTATCAATTCTGAGCCAAAGTTCCTCCAGCCTCAAGCACTTACTGCAGACGTGGTCACCGTGCACCACAGCAGGGTCCACTAGCTCCCACATCATGCAGCTGCAGCACATCGCTGTGTCCTCCATCTGAAACTATTCTTTCCCAACCTAGCTGTATTCTACTTAAAAAGTTATAACAATAAAGGTAAACCTTACCTTTACTTACCAGCTACTGACCCGCCTCATGCCGTTACCGCCTAAGCCCCTTGAGCCAAAGCCCAATCACTCTGCTCCCTCTCACTCCTCAGCCCGCTCCGTCACTGCCCGCTGGATATGGCAATCTTCGTTTTAAACTGCCCACGTGCTAACTGCTGACATCACGCACCTGCGCAGTCCTGCCCCACTATTCCCTATGAGAATTAATTTTAAAAAACTTATCTGTTCCAAAGTCCCGACTCCTGCCGAAGCCTGCCGAAGCTAAACTAACGAAATCTCCAAAGTTTGTTTTTACTTGACTTTTTAAACTGCCCGCGCGCATTAGGTTGGACTTTAATTACTTCTCCTCTACCTACATCTGTACATACACACATTATCATTATGGGTAATCACTGAGGGACAGGAGACAAGACAAGATAATGGAAAGAATGTTTAAGATAAGATATCTTTATTAGTCACATGTACACCGAAACACACAGTGAAATGCATCTTTTGCGTAGAGTGTTCTGGGGCAGCCCGCAAGTGTCACCATGTTTCCAGCACCAACATAGCATGCCCACAACTTCCTAACCCGTATGTCTTTGGAATGTGGGAGGAAACCGGAGCACCTGGAGGAAACCCACGCAGACAAGGGGAGAACGTACAAACTCCTTACAGACAGCGGCGGGAATTGAACCCAGGTCGCTGGCGCTGTAATAGTGTTACACTAACCACTACACTGGTGGCCCCATCATGTGAGGACTTCACAAAGGAATACTTTGACATCAGGGAGGTCTGTGGGGGGGGAAACATAGTGTTATTTGGAGTTTTAACCCAATTACAGTCTGGGAAAGAAATCACACAAGGAATCCGGTGAATCCAGTCAAACCTATCACATCATAAATTCAACAAGCGAGCAGGCTGTATCTCAGTTCTGAGTATTGCAACAGATACAGTTAACAATGTGGTTACAAGGAAGCATTAAAGTCAAAACAAAATGAAATCAAAAAAGAAACATTAAAGCTCCATTCCCATTTGATATTTTGTTTCTAGAAACAGACCTCTGAGGAATCAGACTGGCAAACCGTGAGCCAAACCCAGTATAATTGCCCTTGAAGCAGAATTGCCTTGACTTTCCCATGGTGAATAGGCCGAGTTATTCCTATGATAAAGTATTTGTGTAAATCTGAAACTTCCTCTGGTGGAATCTATTGATCTAAATCCACACCGTTATAATCCATCACAACAGGTGGGATATGTTTCATGGTCACCAGTACTAGAATTAGCTTCATATCACGGGTCACTTTTAATGGAATTTAGGTTTCCCAGCTGCTGTTGTGGGATTCAAATTCTGGATAAATTCCAGGCATCTGGATTGCCAGTCCAGTAGCACAATGAGGGAACTGATTGGGCATTCACCTACAGAGTCACCAAAATTTTGTGACCACACTGTGGAACTCCGGACTAAGCACGTTCAGCTGGCCAATGCAAACTCTGAGATGTTTGTCAATCATCAGAGCATGGGAGGGGTCATCAGAGCAACCCACTCACTGGCTGAAGACACGTGACGTTTGGTTCTCTTGTGGGAAAACCTTGGAGATATTTTTTGTCTGTATCTTTTTATGGAATGGGGAAGGGGCTCAGAACCAGCCTCAAGCCCAAATAAGGACACAGCCAGACAGTGTAGCTAGCAGGGCTGCTGCCTCACAGCTCCAGCAACCCAGGTTCGATCCTGAGCTCCGGTGTTGTCTATGTGGAGTTGGCATATTCTCCCTGTGACCAGATTTCCTCGGGGTTCTCCAGATCCTCCCACATCCCAAAAGATGGAGAACTGGGTGGGTTAATTGGCCTCTGTAAATTGACCCTTGTGTGTAGGGAAGTGATAGAACATGGCAGGAGTTGATGAGAATCAGGTTACAGAGAAAATTAGTTGTGGGAATGGGGTTCCTCTGTGAGCCGGCATGGACTTGATGGGCCGAAATGCCCTCCTTCTAGCTTGTATGATAATATGAAAATTGGCTTTGGTTATTGGTTTATTATTGGGCAGGCACGGTAGCATACCGGTTAGCATAACGCTATTACAGAGCCAGTGACCCGGGTTCAATTCCGGCCACTGTCTGTAAGGAGTTTGTACATTCTCCCCGTGTCTGCGTGGGTATCCTCTGGGTGCTCTGGTTTCCTCCCACATTCCAAAGGTGTATGGGTTGGGAAGTTGTGGGCATGTTATGTTAGCGGCGGAAGCGTAATGACACATGCGGATTGCCCCCAGAACACTCTACGCAAAAGGTGCACTTCCCTGTGTGTTTCGATGTGCATGTGACTAATAAAGATGTCTACCTGTCTACCTATCTATCTATCTATCTATCTATCTATCTATCTATCTATCTATCTATCTATCTATCTATCTATCTATCTATCTATCTATCTATCTATCTACCTATCTATCTATCTATCTATCTATCTACATGGACCGAGATTCAGTGAAAAGCAAGACAGCTTCTATCCCACTGTTATCAGACTCTTGAACGGACCTCTTATACAATAGAGGTGAACTCTTGATCTCTCAATTTACCTCGTCATGGCCCTTGCATCTTATTTGTCTGCCTGCACTGCACTTGCTCTGTAACTATAACACTTTATTCTGCATTCTGTTATTGTTTTTCCTTTTGTACAACCTCGATGTACTTATGTTTGGAATGATCTGTCTGGATGACATGCAAAACAAAGTTTTTCCCTGTAAGTCAGTACACATGATGATAATAAACCAATTACCAATTACCAAAGCTTTTGTTTGCGTGCCATCCAGACAGATCGTTCCATACATGAGTACATCAAGGTATTAAAAAGAGAAACAGAATGCAGAATATTGTGTTGCAGTTACAGAGAAAGTGCAGTGAATGTAGACAAATAAAGTGTAAGGGCTGTGCTGAGGTAAATTTCGAGATCAAGAGTTCATCTTTCAGCATATGACAGGTCCATTCAAGAGTCTGATAACAGCGGGATAAAGTCATAGAGTCATAGAGCAATACAGTATGGATACAGTCCCTTCAGCCCAACTAGTCCATGCCAATAGAAGCAGAATATAACTGAGAAATGTCATCAAAGGTATGTATGAAAATCTAATGGGAAAAATATTTTTTAAATTAACCTTCTAGCTGACTTTACCCTCTCTTAATTGCATCAATATCCCTCACCCCATCACCTTGAAACTATAACTCAGCACTGTATTTCTTCTCCAACTGCTCCCCCCACCTTTTCCTCAATCCACTCTCCCTTAGAACCCTCCATTCTCGAATCCCCACATGACCCCTCAATCAGTCTGAACTCCTCCCCAAATCTGCTCCCCCCCCCCCACTCCTAAGTCCCAGACTGGACCAGAGACACCCTCAAAACCACACTCACTCAAAGTTTACTCGGCAACCCAGAAGAGAGTGCCAACCATTACAGAGGCCAGGAGATACAGCTCCCAACAGCGCAGTGGACCCCTCTTCACCAGCTGGACTGCTCAACAATCCACAGAGGGCTTTGGCAATACAGAGAACATAAGCTGGGAAAATCCTACCCTGAAGGCAGAGCTTTTGAGTGGTGGTCAACTCATCAGAAGCACTGGGACCTCCACTGATCATCTTCTATTTTTCTGCATACACCATAACCTCAAAGTGCCAGGTTCTTGATACATTCCTTAAGCCAGGAGCACATGTTGCAAATGTAAAATCAGCATTGTGATTGTTGAGGGCAAACCTAAATAAATCCAGATGAAGGCTCTCGACCCGAAACGTCGACTGTCCATTTCCCTCCATAGATGCTGTCTGACCTAATAAGTTCCTCCAACATTTTATATGTGTTGCTACAGATTCCAGCATCTGCAGTCTCTTGCATCTCTGAATGAATTCATTATTGAAAAATTAGGACAAATCAAGAAAGGCCTATAAACAATCTTCCTAAGTGTCTAGTTCTATATTTATGTGAGAGGCACATGGTTTCTATTATATAAAGCTATATATGTTATGATTCATGAAAATGTCTCAAATATTCCTATACTGAAGCAAGCAGATGATTATAAACACACTTAACACATTTGCACAATAATTGAACACATTTGCACAAATTAGTTCCTGACCGACAGATAATTTAGCATCCTGCTGTTAGCTTGAAGCTGGAAGTGTGGCGACACTTGCGGGCTGCCCCCAGAACACTACGCAAAAAGTGCTTTTCACTGTGTGTTTCGATGTACATGTGACTAATAAAGATATCTTATCTTATCTTATCTTATGTATGGAACCACTCAGAAGATATAGGGATGGGTTTTTACTGTCTGGCTGCTGACCATTAGCTGGATGAAGTGCAAGGAGGAAAGGCGATGTGGGGGGTTTGTTGGGTGGGAGGGAGTGGTGGGTTGTCAGTGGAGTGCATCACACACAATGAGGGGTCAGCATCTGCCTGAATTTCCATCCATTTAGAGTGAAGAAGAAGGTTGCAATGGAGACATAAGAGTCTGCAGATGCTGGAATCTGGAGCAACAGACGATCTGCTGGAGGAACTCAGCAGATCGAGCAGCATCTGTGGAGGGAAAGGAATTGCCAACATTTCGGGTCGAAACCCTGCATCAGGACTGGTGCAAGAAGGGTGCAAGTTCTTTTGCAATCTTTTATCTTTTTTCTTTAACAATTCTTTAACAAGAGACTAGAACTAGGGGACATAGCCTCAAGATTCAGAGGAGTAGATTTAGGACGGAGACGAGGAGAAACTGCTTTTCCCAGAGAGTAGCGAATCTGTGGAATTCTCTGCCCAGGGAAGCTGTGGAGGCTGCCTCATTAAATATATTTAAGACACAGATTTTTGCATAGTAGGGGAATTAAGGGTTCTGGGGAAAAGGCAGGTAGGTGGAGCTGAGTCCACGGCCAGATCAGCCATGATCTTATTGAATGGCAGAGCAGGCTCGATGGGCCAGATGGCCTCCTCCTGCTCGTATTTCCTATGTTCTTATCCAAGAACCCCAAAACAAAACCAGAAATTCTGGAAGTCAGACCATCAAGCAACATCTGTGGAAAGAGAATCCAGTCAATGCTCTGGATTTGGGACCCTCCCTCAGGCTGAGAACGAGAGAAAGCAAGTTAGTCTACGCAGCGGGGAAGGTGCAGAGGGCAATGGGTGGATCAAATGGAATGGCTGTAATAGGGTGAAATAGTGTAGACATTGAATGGGCAGTTAATGTGTTGCTAATGGTGTAAGATCTGGTTGATGTTGTGTAGTCTGGTCTACTGGGATGTACAGAGCAGGCCAGAATATACAAATGAAAGAAAAAAGTAGGAAAGAAATGTCAGGATAAATGGCCGGTCCTGACACAAAGAGAAAGAAAAAGCGACAGGTGATCTGCTGGAGGAACTCAGCGGGTCGAGCAGCATCTGCGGAGGGGAAGGAATTGCCGACGTTTCGGGTCGAAACCCTGCGTCAGGGCTGAGAGTGGAGAGGAAGGGCCTGGAGAGTCTGCTTCTACCTACCACACTCCTGCCTCCCAACTCCAGCCCTCCCGCTCCCCCACCCGGCTCCATCTGCCCGTCATCCTTCGACCCTCCTCGGTCCACCAATCACCTACCGGCCCCTGTCTCACCCCTCCCCCTCTCCTCGTTATACCAACCACCTTCCACCTCCACTCTCAATGTCGACGCACTGCCTCGACCCGGAACATTTCCTTTTAATTTTCTTGTTCGACTTGCTGAGTTCCTCCAGCAGATTGTTGCTCCAGATAACGTTTGCAGTCTCTTGCGTCTCCGGAAAGGAAGACCAAGTTATCTGAAGTTACCAGAACCCTCAGACGTCTTGAGCAATTATCTCATTTCTCCTCAGCCAAAGCTTAACGTCCACACAGCACAGACTGTCCACAGCTCAGCTGTGCTGATCAAACTGAGGGATTTCAATAGCGAGGGACAAAAGTCATTTACTATTTAATTCATATCAACATTGAGCTTCAAGACCAAGTAAAATTTGGGCAAAAGACCTTTTCCTCTGACTGCTTATTTTTATATTTCGGCCCCCTGCACCCCAGGGGGAAAAATAATGGTTACTATGGTTACCATAACAGCTTGGCCCTAAATGTCTGCAGGCCTACACACTCAGCATCAGGGCTGGGATTGCATTGAAGGGAAGTGAGAACAGGACGTACCATCCTTCCCAAACTCAGCCTTTTCACCAAGAAAGGAGCAGGGTTAGCGCAGGGAAATTCCTGACCTGTGAATTTCCTGTGCTCTGGCTCTTACACTGCTGAGCCATACTTGTAGGTGGAGGGACTGTGGTAAAGAATTAGAACACAGAACACAGAACAGGAACAGGCCTTTTGGCCCACAATGTCTGTGCTGAACACCATGCCAAATTAAACTAGATCCCTTCTGCCTACCCATGATCCATATCCCTCCATCCCTGCATATTCATGTGCCTGTCTAAAAGCCTAGCACATCTGCCTCCACCACCACCACTGGCGGCCCGTTCCAGGCACCCACCACTCTCTGTGTGAAAATCTAGCCCCACACATCTCCTTTAAACTTTCCCCCTCTCACATTAAATGTATGTTCTGTAGTATTTAACATTTCAACCCTGGGAAAAAGATTTTGACTGTTTACCCTATCTCTGCCTCTCATAATTTTATAATCTTCTATCAGGTCTCCCCTCAGCCTTCACCACTCCAGTGAAGATAAACCAAGTTTGTCCAATGTCTCCTTATAGCTCATACCCTCTAATCCAGGCAGCATCTTGGTGAACCTCTTCTGCACCTTTTCCAAAGCCTCCACATCCTTTCTGTAATGAGGCAAACAGAATTGCTTTAATATCATTGGAAGCATCTACAGTCAAGGTGGAGAAGGTATACAAGTACAAACATACAAATTAAGAGCAGAAGTTGGCTTCTCAAGCTCTCTCCTCCATTCAATGAGGTCATGGCTGATCTGACTGTAGTTTCAACACTGCATTTCTGCCTACTCTCAGTAACCTTTCATTCCTTTGCTGATCAATAATCTATCTACCTCTGCTTTCAAAATAGTCAAAGACTGCATTTTTACCACCCTTTGAGCAAGACAGTTCCAAGCATTCACAGCCCTCCAAGAGAAAAACATTTCTCCTAAATCTCTCTAACTTGGGCAACACGTTCTTTAGAAGCAGTAAATCTGAATTCCAGATTCTCCCACAGAAAGAAATATCCTCTCCATGTCCACTCTGTCAAGACCCCTCAAGATCGTATATGTTTCAATCAATTCCCTGTCTCACTCTATACTTGGACCTCAAAGAACCAGGTTCTTGCTATATTCCTTTAGAAGGAATGAAGGCACAGAGGAAGAGTAGGGTTGCTGACCAGTGCAAGGGGGTGTATTTCCTGAAATCCATTCAGCTGTGGAAGTTGGAAGCCCACCAAAGAAAGATGAATGATGTGATTATCCCTGGATCCACTGAGGAAATCCAGCAAACACTCAGAAACACTTATGCTGGGAAACCATCATAAGATCTTCAGGGTTATTGAACTTTCCTGAGCACGTGGGAGTTCAGCATGCACACTGTATTTTATATATGTAATACAAAAAGAAGTGAAAGCTTTTGCAGGACCAAAGAGCTCGTCTCTGTTAGCCACCTAACCACTGCGATAAGTCAGGTTTGGAAGGTGTTGGTGGCTAACAGGTTGTGGAGGACCCACAGAGAGGTTTTATCAAATTTTGGAACAAAAGGGAATCCGCAGAGAGGTTTTATCAAATTTTGGAATAAAGACTTGTTTCCTGCCATGTCCACAGACTTCAGCGCGATAGGTGCTGAACTCAGACTCCTCAGGAAATTGCAAATTCCCATTTGAAGTGGCATAATGATAGGAATCTGACCTTAGAAAATAGAAGGAGAAGTAGCTCATCAGCCCCTGTGCCTGCTCTGCCATTCAACAAGGTCCTGGCTGATCTTCTATCATGTTGTAGGGGTAGGAATAGAGAGGGTTAATAACTAGTAAGATTGCACTGATGAGGTAACAGGGAACCACTGATGAGATTCAACAATAGAGAAATGGGATGCAGTTGTAACTGTACCAAGGTACAGAGGCTTTATGATTATGTTATAGCATGCCACTAGTGCTGTAGCCGAAGGATTAGATTTACTGTTAACTGAGTTAGGCAAATAATTAAGTGTTTTATTCTGTCATCAAACCATAGTTTTCATGTTAATTAAGTCCATGTAATGACGCAATTTTCTGAACAGTCCATAAACTTATGAACACTTCTTCGTTATTCCTTTTTTTTTGCACTATTTATTTATTTTTGTAACTAATAGTAATTTTTATGTCTTTGCACTGTACTGCTGCCACAGAACAACAAGTTTCACGTCATATAAGTCAATGATAATAAATCTGATTCTGATTCTGATTCTGACAATCAAATCTTAGTTAAGTAAGTTTTCTGTGTCATCACGTATGCAGAGAAGTATATAAGGCTGTCCTGAAGTTGTGTTCATGTAGATCAGCTTTGTCTGGTCTCCTCGTGCACACCAGTTTCAATAAATCACCCATTGTTCGGACACCAACTCCGTGTTGCCTTTCTTGTTCACTCCTGCAACCTCAACGTCCTTTTCCAGCCCTCTTCCCATATTCCTTGATTGCTTTAATATCCAGAAAACTACCAGTTGAACTCAGTGAATGAGCCTCCATAGACCTCTGGAATAGAGAACTCCAAGGATTTGCCACGCTCTGAGTGGTTAGGTTTCTCCTCACTTCAGTCTCAGATGGCCTTCCCTTAGTTTGATATGGTGAGACTCTTTGGTGCGAGGAAACTTTCTCCTTGTGTCTGTCCTATTGAGCACACTAAGATTTCCATGTGTTCAGAGCGATCATGTTTTTGCTTTCTCAGAAAAACTTTGGAAAGTAATGCAACTATTCCAAATCTATAGTCAGTTGCCTACTAATGTTGGCTCGAGATCAAATAGACAAGGAGCTATAATCAGCCCAGCTTTTAGCTGTGCATCCACAGTTTCTATAGCATCCAGCTGCTTCCTAATTAATTCCAGGTTTTCTTGCATTCACAATTGTAATCAGAAATGAACCACATTGAAGATAGTTCTCTGGAAACAGTTAAACCTGAGTTCCCCGGGTGACTTTTCAATGGTTTAAGCTGAGGTCATGTTCTGGATTTACAACTACATTGCTGATAGAAAACCTTCATATGCCCCTAGTCATTATGACCAGGGCCAAACATTCACCACACAGCTTGGATTCTCCTGCTCCCTGGTCTACCTCCAAACCCTCCTTCCAACCCACCCCGCTAACCCTTGCTTCACTACAGTCAGCCATGCCTTGGTTGGTGGTATTTTCCGAATGTTGAAGTCCTTCTCCAGAACTTGTGGAAAGAGAAACAGTTAATGTTTCATGTCTGGGACCCTTCATCAGAACCAGAAAAGAGAGGGAAAACAAATTCCAGGAAAGATGGGGGGAGGATGAGTAGAACCAAGGGAATATCTCTGATAGAGTAAGACCAAATGACAATGTGGTAGTTAGAAGCACATTATACTCCTTCAAAGAAGCACTTTGAGTCATTTGGTCTTGCCCTATCAGAGGTATTTCCTTTGGTCTTCCCACCACCCCACCTTCATTACTATTGAAAACTATTTATTTTCTCTTTTTCCCAGTTCAGAAGAATGGCCTCAAACCTGAAATATTAACTGTTTTTCTCTCCACAGATGCCATCTGACCTGTTGAGTATTTCTAGCATTTATCTGCTTTCATTTCAGATTTCCACAACTGAATTTTTTTTGATTTCCACAACTTTCTCTGTACTGCTTTCAAGCTTCAGCTTGCCCCTAACCCGAACTGAGACTGCACTGTATTAATGAAGGCCTGCTCACTTGTTTGAAATGTCAGCTTTTAGATGAAGTGTCACACTGAGCCAAAGTAAAAGATGTCATTAAATACGTTTAATCTCTCAACCAACATCTCTACTCCTGTCATTATCTTATTGTTTGTTGTCAGGATCCTGTGTTCCAATTAGCTGCTGCACCTCTTATCTTACAAGAATGGAGTTTGCCACAGACAAGTGTGAGCTAATACATTTTGGGACGTGAAACACTAACAGGACATATGGAGTAAATGACAAGGACCTCAGGAGTATTGATGTACAAAGGGACATTCACGTACAAAGTCATAACTGAAAATGGCAACAGATGATAACAAAGAAGACGTATGGTGTGCTTGAGGCATTGGTATTGGTATTGGAATTGGTTTATTATTGTCACTTGTACCGAGGTACAGTGGAAAACTTGTCTTGCATACCGATCGTACAGGTCAATTCATTACACAGTGCAGTTACATTGAGGTAGTACAGAGTGCATTGAGGTAGTACAGGGTAAAAACAACAACAGTACAGAGTAAAGTGTCACAGCTACAGAAAAAGTGCAGTGCAATAAGGTGCAAGGTCACAACAAGGTAGATCGTGAGGTCATCCCGGTGCATCACTGACACCAGCCTCCCATCCTGGGACTCTGTCTTTACCTCTCGTTGTCTTGGTGAAGCAGCCAGCATAATCAAAGACCCCACCCACCCGGGACATTCTCTCTTCTCTCCTCTTCCATCGGGTAGAAGATACAGGAGCCTGAGGGCACATACCACCAGACTTAAGGACAGCTTCTACCGCACTGTGATAAGACTATTGAACGGTTCCCTTATACAATGAGATGGACTATGACCTCACGATCTACCTTGTTGTGACCTTGCACCTTATTGCACTGCACTTTCTCTGTAACTGTGACACTTTACTCTGTACTGTTACTGTTTTAACCTGTACTACATCAATGCAGTTTGTACTAACTCAATGTAACTGCACTGTGTAATGAATTGACCTGTATGATCGGTTTGTAAGACAAGCTTTTCACTGTACCTCAGTACAAGTGACAATAATAAACCAATACCAATACCAATCTTTGTATAAGGGAACCATTCAATAGTCTTATCACAGTGGGGTAGAAGCTGTCCTTAAGCCTGGTGGTATGTGCCCTCAGGCTCCTGGATCTTCTACCCGATGGAAGAGGAGAGAAGAGAGAATGTCCCGGGTGAGTGGGGTCTTTGATTATGCTGGCTGCTTCACCAAGACAATGAGAGGTAAAGAAGACAGAGTCCAAGGAGGGGTGGCTGGTGTCTGTGATGCGCTGGGCTGTGTCCACAACTGTCTGCACTTTCTTGCCGTCCTGGGTTGGAACATCATGTTGTAGCTGTACAAAACATTGGTCAGTGCACAGTTGGGTTATTGTGCACAGTTATGTTCACCACACTACAGGAAGGATGTGGTAGCATTAGAAATAGTGTGGGAGAGATTCAGCAGGATGTTGTCTGGAAGGGAGATTGCATAGGTTTATTCTCACTGGAACAGAGGAGGCTGAGGGGTGCCCTTACAGAGGTTTATAAAATTATGACGAGCATAGATAGGGTAGATCGTCCTTTTCCTTGGGTCTGGCAGTCTAAAGCTAGAGGGCATAGATTTAAGGTGAGAGCGGAAAGATTTAAAGGAGACCCAAGGGTCAAAGTTTTCACACAGAGGATGGTGGGTGTATGGCGCCGGAGTGTGACAACTCATTGCAAGCTGCTCTCTACAGATCTGCTCATTACCCTTACTATAATCGTTCTACACTTTTAAATTTAAACTCTATGTCACTAACTATTACTAATAATGTTCTTTCAAATCTTCTTATAGGGCTGGCAACACTTTACTCTGTACTGTTATTGTTTTTACCTGTACTACATCAATGCACTCTGTACTAACTCAATGTAACTGCACTGTGTAATGAATTGACCTGTACGATCGGTATGCAAGACAAGTTTTTCACTGTACCTCAGTACAAGTGACAATAATAAACCAATATCAGAGGAAGTATTAGAGGCAGGTACAATTATAAGACATTTGGACAAGTACTTGGATAGGAAAGGAGGAGAAGGATACAACCTTAATGCGGGCAAATGGGATATACATTACAATCGGACAAGTTGGGTCAAAGGGCCTGGTTCAGTTCTGTACAGTCTTTGTCTTCATGATATAACTAGGGCCTCAGTGCTGGGGATGTAGATCAGGGAAAGGACAATGACATGGGTTCACTTGTCCTTCCAGTGAATTCGGAGGATTTTGCAGAGATCGTATCGATGGTATTTTTGCGTGCCTTGAGATGCCTGCTGTAAGTAGTCCAGGTCATCTCCTACTCAGGAGGGCAGGGATAACTGCTGTCCAATAGACAATGAGTTCTGTACCAGATCTGAGATCTTCATCTTTTCCTCAGTCGTCCTAAGACTGTGCTGGCTCATTGAAGGTGGTGGTGGATTTCATCATCGACATCAGCCTACGCCAAGAGATGGCTCCCAAGATATTGCAGTCCACAGTTTTCAGGATCCCGTCATTAACCATTATTGTCAGAGGGCAGTGTGGTTCAGCAGGGTCGGGTTGGCTGGATGAGGACCTCCCTCTTGGGCATGTTGAGTGTAAAGCCCACCTCCTAGTGGGCTTCAGTGACTGAGTCGCCGGTGGCTTGGAACTCAGCCTCTAGGCATACACAGCCACAGAGATGATCCATGTACTGCAACTCAGCAACGAGAACCAGTGTCAGACTCTCCCAGGCCAATATCCCGAGTGTTGAGGCCCTGGTTACACCCAGCCAAATACCCATCACTGGACTTCCAAAACAAATACTTTATTCTGAGAAAAGATTCTCAAGCAGAGAGAGGAAATGATTCAAGAATGTACTCAAATTCATCTTGAAGGAATGCAACATCCCCACTGACTTCTCTGTCCCATGACTGCTCAAAGTGGAGAAGGAACATTGTTGCTCTTGAGAACCTCTGGGACATGCATCAGGAACACACAGAACTGCAACATAAACATCACCCACCCTGTCTGCTACCTCCTCTTCCATCTGTGGAAAAATCTATGGTTCCCATCTGAGGCTCATCAGATTCCTGAATGGTCCATGAACCCATGAAAACTACCTCATCATTCCTTGGTCCTTTTTTTGAATTATTTATTTATTTTGTAATTTATGGTAATTTTATGTAATTTTATGGTAATTTAGGAAGGAGATAGAGGGCCTATTGACGTGGTGTCACAACAACAACCTTTCCCTCAATGTCAGCAAAACAAAAGAGCTGGTCATTGACTTCAGGATCAGGAGCGGTGTACATGCACCTGTCCACATCAACGGTGCTGAGGTCGAGAAGGTTCCTGGGAGTGAACATCGCCAACAGTCTGTCCTGGTCCAACCATGTAGACGAAACGGCCAAGAAAGCTCACCAGTGCCTCTACTTCCTCAGAAGGCTAAAGAAATTTGGCAAGTCCCCTTTGACACTCACCAACTATTATCGATGCACCATAGAAAGCATCCTATCTGGATGCATCACAGCTTGGTATGGCAACTGCTCTACCCAGGACCGCAAAAAACTGCAGAGAGTTGTGGACACAGCCCAGCGCGTCACGGAAACCAGCTTCCACTCCATGAAGTCTGTCTATACCTCTCGCTGCCTTGGTGAAGCAGCCAGCATAATCAAAGACCCCACCCACCCGGATCATTCTCTCTTCTCTCCTCTCCCATCAGGCAGAAGATACAGGAGCCTGAGGGCACATACCACCGGCCTCAAGTATGGCTTCTATCCCACTGTAATAAGACTATTAAACTGTTCCCTTATACGATGAGATGGACTCTTGACCTTACAATCTACCTTGTTATGACCTTGTACCTTATATTCTGTAGCTGTGACACTTTACTCTGTAGTCTGTTATTGTTTTTACTCTGTACTACCTCAATGCACTGTGTAATGAATTGACCTGTACGAACAGTATGCAAGACAAGTTTTTCACTGTACCTTGGTACAAGTGACAATAATAAACTAATACCAATGTGTTTGCAATGTACTGCTGCCACAAAACAACAAATTTCATGACATTTAAATCAATGATAGTAAACCCGATTCTGATTCTGAATGCACAAACCTACACAGAAGTAAGTCATCCTTGTTCCGAAGGAACTGCCTAAGAAGGTGGAGATAACATTGAAAAGAAGATTTGCCTTTACATGGTGCATTGAAGATGTGAATCAGGAATTGCACGGTGCTTTACAACCAATGAAGTACTTTTGAATTTTAGTCACTATTGTACTGTTTGAAGCACAGAGAGAGAGAACCAAATCTACTGAAAGGTCATTGACCTGAAATGTTAACTCTGTGTTAACCCAGGCTCTCTCTCTACAGTTGATGCCCGAACTGCTGAATGTTCCTGGCATTTTCGAGTTTTAATGTTACTCGGTTATTTGGTTATCATTATATCACAGAGAGAAAAGTTACTTTAATCAAATTGTCTTCTGCATTGACTATTACAACAGTACATTGATGGCCACAAATCATTTTAGAATGTTCCAAGGATGGAAACAATACTTTACAAATGAAAACTCTTCCAATTCCTATTAGATGTTCCTTGGGTTCTTGAGGTGATTTCTTCCTTTGTAGAGTGGAGAACAATTTGACATTTTCCATTAAAAATAGGAACTCACAGATGGTTCCATGTTCTTCTTAGCAACAGAACTCCATAAAGTCACAGTGCCCTCATTTACCCACTCTTCCTCTGTGATCTGAAAGCAAATTCCAGCTGCATCTCACATCTGCTCGCTCCGTGTGTTGTTATTCTGTCAAGGAGGTAAAGATAACACAGGCTGAAACATCCCTGGAAGTCTACCTCCCACAGAGACCTAGAGCTCACTACAAGAAAGAACAGTAAAACTTGCTCCAAGAACCTCCACATGTGTAGATCCAAGAACTCTTATATCTTTCCTCTAATTGCACAGAATAGTTGATACTTGCTGACCCAGCCAAACCTCAGTGACGAAACAACAGTATTGGTATTGGTTTATTATTGTTCCTTGTACCGAGATACAGTGAAAAACTTGTCTTGCATACCGTCCATACAGGTCAATTCATTACACAGTGCAGTTACATTGAGTTAGTACAGAGTGCATTGAGGTAGTACAGGTAAAAACAATAACAGTTCAGAGTAAAGTGTCACAGCTACAGAGAAAGTGCAGTGCAGGTAGACAATAAGGTGCAAGGTTACAAGATAGATCGTGAAGTCAGAGTCCATCTCATCATATAAGGGAACTGTTCAATAGTCTTATCACAGTGGGATAGAAGTTGTCCTTGAGCCTGGTGGTACGTGCCCTCAGGCCCCTGTATCTTCTACCCGATGGAAGAGGAGAGAAGAGGGAATGACCTGGGTGGGTGGGGTCTTTGATTATGTTGACTGCTTCGCCAAGGCAACGAGAGGTAAAGACAGAGTCCAAGGAGGGGAGGCTGGTTTCCGTGATGCGCTGGGCTGTGTCCACAACTCTCTGCAGTTTCTTGCGGTCCTGAACAGAGCAATTGCCGTACCAAGCCGTGATGCACCCAAATAGGATGCTTTCTGTGGTGCATCGATAAAAGTTGGTGAGTGTCAAAGGGGACATGCCAAATTTCTTTAGCCTCCTGAGGAAGTAGAGGAACTGGTGAACTTTCTTGGCTGTGGCATCTACGTGATTTGACCAGGGCAGGCGATTGGTGATGTACTGTCCTCAAAAGTCATAGAATCATAGAGTCGGAGAGTTATACAGAACAGAAACAGGCCCTTCAGCCCAAGTCATCCACACCAACCAAGATGCCCATCTAAGCTAGTCCCATTTGCAAAGACCTGGTGATCTTTCTATGAGTACAGGCGACCAAACCCAGGTAAAATGAATGGTAAACAAAAGAAGCTGTTCAAAATAGGCTTCGACTTAATTCAGGAGCAACAAATAACTCACAAGCCAAGAGCTTTACTTGCCAAATAAAATAACTGTGCTTGTCAAAAGAGGTGAGAGATGATATAAAACTAAAGGAAGGAGTATGGGGAGTACAAGGAGTGGTGTAGGTCTAGGAGACTGGGAGACTGGAAGAAGGTGAAGAAAGATGTTGTTGAATCTGTACAAAGAATAGAAATTTGCCCTGGAACCGCGTTCCAGCAACCCACCGCTCTGTGTGTGAAAAACGTGCCTTGCACATCTCCCTTAAACTTGCCCCCTCTCACCTTAAATGCATGTCCTCTAGGATTTGACATTCCCACCCGGGAAAAAGACAGTACTATCTACCCTATCAATGCCTCTCATAATTTTATATATTTCTATCAGGTCACCCCTCAGGGTCTGACCCTCTAGAGAAAACAATCCAAGGTTATCTAACCTCTCTAATCCAGGCAACATCCTGTTGAACCCCTTCTGCACCCTGTCCAAATTCTTCCTGTTTTGCAGTGACCAGAACTGCACACAATACTCCAGATGTAGCCTAACCAGAGTTTTATACAGCTGCAACATATCTTCCCAGCTTTCATGCTCAATGCCCTGACCCATGAAGGCATTCTTTACCACTCTATCTACTTGTGGTTCTACTTTCATTGAGCTATGGGCTAGCACCCCAAGATCCCCCTGTACATCAATGCTCCTCAGGGTCCTGCCATTTACTGTATGCTCTCCTTTTACATTTGATCTCCCTAAGTGCAACACTTCACACTTGTCTGATTAAACTCCATCTGCTAAATTTCTAACTGATCTATATTCTACTGTATCCTTTGACAACTTCCTCACTCTCTACAACTCGTCTGCAAACTTACTAATCAGCCCACCTATATTTTCATCCAAATCATTTATATATATCACAAATAACAGAGGTCCCAATACTGATCCCTGCGGAACACCACTGGTCACAAACCTCCAGTCAGAATAACACCCCTCCACCACTGTCCTCTAGAGTCACAGGGTCACAGAGCTACACAACACGGAAACAGGCCCTTAGGCCCAACTCATCCATGCCAAACAAGTTACCTACCTGAGCTAGTCCCATTCGCCTGCGTCTGGCCCATATCCCTCTAAACCCTTCCTATCCATGTACCTGTCCAAATGTATTTTTAACATTGTAATTGTACCCACCTCAACCACCTCCTCTGGCAGCACATTCCATATGTGCATCACCTTCTGCGTGAAAAAGTTGCCTCTCAGGTCCCCTTTAAATCTTTCTCCTCTCACCTTAAACCTATGCCTTCTGGTTTTGAACTCCCCAACCCTGGGGAAAAGACAGTGACCATCCATCTTACCAATGCCATTCATGATTTTATAAACCTCTATAAGATCACCCTTCAGGCTCCTTCACTCTGTAGTCTATAACCAAACCAGTTTTTAATCCAATCTACCAAGTCCCCATGAGCCCTAATCTTCTGGATCAGCCTACCGTGAGGGACCTTGTTGAATGCTTTACTAAACTCCATGTCACTTGTAAGGTCAGAGGTAGGGATGTTCACTGATGATTGCACAATGTTCAACACCATTTGCGACTCCTCAGATAATGAAGCCGCCCACATCCAAATGCAGCAAGACCTGGAAATAACCAGGCCTGGGCTGATAGGTGGCAAGTAACGTTCATGCCACACAAGTGCCGGGTAATGATGATATCCAATAGGAGACAATCCGGCTATCATTCAATGGCATTACCATCACTGATTCCTCCACTATCAATAACCAGAAACTGAACTGGAGTAGCCATATACACAATGTGGCTACAAGAGCAGGTTAGAGGCTAGGAATCCTGTGGTGAGTAGCTCACCTCTTAACTCCCCAAAGACTGTCCACCATCTACAAGGATCATGTCAGGAGTGTGATAGAACACTCTCCACTTGCCTGGATGAGTGCAGCTTCAACAACACTCAAGAAGCTCGACACAATACAAGACACAGCAGTCCACTTGATAGGCACCCCATCCACAACCGTTCACTCACTCCGCCACCAACGCACAGTGGCAGCAGTTTGTACCATCTGCAGGATCCATTGCAGCAACTCACCAAGACTCCTTCGACAGCACCTCTACCAGCTAGAAAGACAAAGGCAGCAAAAGTATGCAGAACATCACCCCCTGGAAGTTGCCCTCCCAGCCACACACCATCCTGATTTTGAGAGTATATCACCATTCCTTCACCATTGCTGGGTCAAAAATCCTGGAACTCTCTCCCTAACAGCACTGTGGATACACCCACACTTCAAGGACTGCAGCAGTTCAAGAAGGCAGCTCACCACCACATTCTCAATGGCAACTCGGGATGGGCAATTAAACGATGGTTCAGCCTGTGAAGCCCACGTCCCTTGAATAATAAAAAAAGGCTTATCCATCTGTAATATGAACTCAGTTTTGTTCTCTCCACTGACACTACTTGACCCCTGATCATTTCCAACATCTCTGAGGTGCATTTTACAGCTTTTGTTTTCTCGTTTTCTAACTTCCTCTATTAACCTTCACCAACAGCTTATCACCACAGCAATGCTGGCTTCACCCTATCAGAAATCTCCTCTCTGTCCTATCCGTCTCTCCCCCACCTTCTCTGTAAATTAAAACTAACTAGCTTTTTCTTACCCAGTTCTCACAAAGGATCATCTGTCTGAAACATTAATTCTTCATTCTCCACAGATGCTGCCTGACCTGCTGTGTGTTTCCAGTGCTTTCAGTTTTTATTTCAAATTTCCAGTTTTTGTTTAATTTTCATACTGGCACGAAAGCCTGGGAAGTCCCCAGGAGCTAATAGATTCCACCCCAGGGTATTAAAGGATGATGGTGGGGAAATTGCAGAAGGTTTAATAATAATCTTCCAAAATCCTCTTGAATTAGAAATTGTTTCTTTAGCTCAGAAGACTGCAAATATAACTCCATTATTTGAGAAATGTGGGAGAGAGAAATGACAAAATCATGGACATGTCTCTTCCACTGCCTGAAGGCAACCACTCATTAAGGTGAAAGGGAGTGAGTACTTTCAGAGAGCAGAGCTGATTAACAAGATCCACCCTCGATTTGTAAAGGGCTGGTCGTGTCCAATGAATTTATTTGAATGCATTGAGGAAGTAACTGAAGTAATGGGGAAAGCCTGTGAACGTAACTGGTATGCAGTATTCGATAAGGTTTCACATAACAGACAGTTACCTGAAATTAAAGCTCTTAAAATAAAAACAAATTATTTGAGGTCAGGGCCTTGTTTAGGCGGGAGACAAAGAGTGGGGACATTTAGTATTTACTGAAATTTGAAGGAAGTGACAGTATTAAGTGTGAGCTCAACGATTTTAGTCGCAAAAATACGGCTATCAAATCGAGAAGAGTACTGTAAAGGCTAAAGGCACTAAGAGTTAGGATATAGAAGTGAACAAATAAAAATCAATAAAAAATCTGCAGATACTGGAAATCTGATATTTGACCAGAAAAGGCTCAAAATGCCAATATGTCAGGATTACAGGTAATATTTCAGGTCGAAGGTCATTCATCAGAATATATAAGTGTTTTAATACTGTTATACAAGGTCTTGGATAGACCACATCTGAGGCACTGAGTGCAGTCAAAAGCATTGTATCTTGGGAAGGATATCTAGGCCTTGGAAGAACCTCACACTGAACGTCAGCAAGACCAAGGGATTGATTGTGGACTTCAGGAAGGGGAGTCAGGAGAACACACCCCAGTCCTCATTGAGGGGTCAGCGGTGGAAAGGATGAGCAGCTTCAAGTTCCTGGATGTCAACATCTCAGCGAATCTATCCTGGGCCCAACACATTAATGGAATCACAAAGAAGGCATGCCAGCAGCTCTACTTTTTTAGGAGTTTGAGGAGATTTGTCACCAAAGGCTCTTCCAAATTTCTATAGATGTGCGGTGGAGAGCATTCTGAATGGTTGCATCACAGCCTGGTATGGAGGCTCCAATGCACAGGATCGCAAGAGGCTGCAGAGGGTTGTAGACTCAGCCAGCTCCATCATGGGCACAACCCTCCCCACCATCAAGGACATCTTCTAGAGGCGGTACTTCCAGAAGGCAGCATCCATCACGAAGGAACATCACCATCAGGACATGCCCTCTTCTCGCTACTACCTTTGGGGAGGAGGTACAGCAGCCTGAAGACCCACACTCAAGATTCAGAAATAGCTTCTTCCCCTCTGCCATCAGATTTCTAAACGATCCATGAACCCATGAACACTACCTCGTTATTCCTTTCTTTCTCACTATTTATTTATTTTTGTAATTTAAGTAATTTTTGTAATTTTATAATTTGTCACTGAAGAGGTCGTGATGAGAAAACTAGTGGGTCTAAAGGTAGGCAAATCCCCTGGTCCTGATGGGATGCATCCCAGGGTACTGAAAGAAATGGCAGAAGTTATAGTAGAGGCGTTTGTGATAATTTACCAAAATTCTCTGGACTCTGGGCGGGTCCCGGCGGATTGGAAGACAGCGAATGTCACGCAACTGTTTAAAAACGGATGGAGGCAAAAGGCAGGTAACTATTGGCCAGTTAGCTTGACATCTGTAGTCAGGAAAATTCTTGAAGCTATCATCAAGGAAGTAATAGCGAGACACCTGGATAGAAGTGGTTCCATCAGGCAGACACAGCATGGATTCAGGAAGGGCAGGTCCTGTTTCACAAACTTACTGGAGTTCTTTGAGGATATAATGAGCAGAGTAGGTAGAGGGGAACAGGTGGATGTTGTATTCTTGGATTTCCAGAAGGCGTTCGATAAGGTGCCGCATAATGTATTATCCATAAGATAAGGATGCATGGATTTGGGGGTAATTTATTAGCATGGATAGAGGATTGGTTAACCAATAGAAGGCAAAGAGTTGGGATAAATGTGTGTTTCTTTGGTTGGCAATCAGTGGTGAGTGGGGTGCCGCAAGGTTCGATGCTGGGCCTGCAACTGTTAATGATATACACTAGCGGTTTGGAAGAGGGGACCGAGTGTAGAGTATCTAAGTTTACTGATGACACTAAATTGAGTGGAAAAGCAAATTGTGCAGAGTGTGCAGAGGATGCAGAGTCTGCAGAGAGATATAGTTAGGTTAAGTGAGTGGGCAAGGGTCTGGCAAATGGAGTACATTGTTGGTAACTGTGAGGTCATCCACTTTGGAAGGAAAAACAGAAGATCAGATTATTATTTAAACGGTGAAAGATTGCAGCATGCTGTTGTGCAGAGGGACTTGGGAGTGCGTGTGCATGAATCGCAAGAGGTTGGTTGGCAGGTGCAACAGGTTATCAAGAAGGCAAATAGAATGCTGGCCTTCATTGTTAGAGGGATTGAATTTAAGAGCAGGGACATTATGCTGCAACTCTACAGGGTACTGGTGAGGCCGCACCTGGAGTACTGCGTGCAGTTCTGGTCTCCTTACTTGAGGAAGGATACACTGGCTTTGGAGGCAGTGCAGAAGAGGTTCGCCAGGTTGATTCTGGAGATGAGGGGGTTAGTCTATGAGGAGAGATTGAGTCGCCTGGGACTATACTCACTGGAATTCAGAAGAATGAAAGCGGATCTTTCTGAAACATATAAAATTATGAAAGGGATAAATAAGATAGAGGCAGGAAGGTTGTTTCCACTGGTAGGTGAGACTAGAACTAGGGGACATAGCCTCAAGATTCGGGGGAATAGACTTAAGACAGAGATGAGGAGAAACTGCTTTTCCCAGACAGTAGTGAATCTGTGGAATTCTCTGCTCAGGGAAGCAGTGGAGGCTACCTCATTAAGTATATTTAAGGCATAGTTAGATAGATTTTTGCATAGTAAGGGAATTAAAAATTATGGGGAAAATGCAGGTAGGTGGATCTGAGTCCATGGCCAGATCAGCCATGATCTTATTGAATAGCAGAGCAGGCTCAACGGGCCAGATGGCCTCCTCCTGCTTCTATTTCTTATGTTCTTATGTTATTATGGTAATTTTATGCCTTTGCACTGTAATGCTGCTGTAACACAACACATTTCACATCATATGTCAGTGATCATCTGATTCTGAGATTCTGATTCAGATTCTGAAGTGCTTTCCAGTAGCTTTCTACCAAGGCTTCAAGGATCGGATAATGAAGATTACATAAACTTGTCCAAACATAGAAAGCACTGGAAAGACTTAACAGGTCAGGCAACATCTGTGGAGAGAGCAACAAGTTGATCCCTCTTCATCAGATGGTCTGGTTCTGATAAAGAGTCATCAAACTGATAGTTTACCCCTGTTTCTCTCTCCACAGATGCTGTCTAACCTTTTGAGTATTTCTAGCATTCTCTGTTTTTGTTTCCTAGTATCTACAGTATTTTGATTTTAAATTGGATTACAGGTCTTACATTCTCTGGACCAGGAGACAAGTTTATTCTCCTCATTGTCTGATTGGAGCTTTTAAGGGATTAATGGGTTTGTTCGAGAGATTTTATTTTCTTTTAATTAGATCCAACTATTCAAGACATTGTTGAGGAATCACTTCCTCATGTCAAAGCTGATAGTAGTTTGAAACTTTTCTTTACAAAGCTAGTTGTTAATCATTGTAGGTCCAAAGGTGTCAAGATACATGGAGCCAAGGTGCAGCACTGGGACATAGTAAGTAGCGTTGCTGTCTCTCAGGTCCAGTGACCTGGTTTCATTCCTGACCCCTGCTGCAGTCTGTCGGAGCTTGCATGTTCTCACTATGACTGTGTGGATTTCCCCCAGGTGCTCTGATTTCTTCCCATATCCCAAAGACGTGCTGGTTGGTAGATTAATCGCCTACTGTTAATAACCCCTAGTGTAGGCAGATAGTAGAAGAATCAGGAGAAGTTGATGAGTTGAGGAATAATAGGTTACAGGGAAATAAGTGGGAGGAGTGAGATGAATGGGATTTCTCTGAGAGCTAGCATTGTCTCGATGGGCTAAATAGCCTTCTTCTATGCCAAAAGAAACAATGAATATGCATATGGGTGGAGATGGTACACAGGTCAGCAAAGATATATTTGAGTTTAATATGCAGAATGGCCAGATGTGAGTTATTCCTGATATGTTTCTGCATTCCTATTTTGGTCTTACAGTACATACTTCTCAAAAGAAATGGACTTAAAAAGGAATTAGAAACAAGTCAAAAATAGAATAAATTCTTTGGCATCCCAGCCCAGCTTTCTGCTGTAACAGTCAAGGAGCTCGACACCATCCAGGGCAAAAGCAACGCTGTGACTGGCATCCTTCACCTTTTCTTCCATTAGCAGTGCACCAAGTACAAAACACACTGCAGTTACTCACTCAGACAACTTCGACAGAACCTCACAAACCTCTGACTTCCACCCCCCCAAGGAGGACAGGGGAAGCAGCTGCACAGAAACACCACCTCCAGGTCACAAACCGTCCTGACTTGGAAGTATATTCCTTCCGCGTCACTGGGTCCTAAATCCTGGAACTCAGTCCCTAGCAGCAGTGTGGAGCAACTTCACCAGAAGGCTTTGAGCTACTGGAGCTGTCCTCTGGTTTTTTTAAAGTACAGCCGCGTGATTTTAACATATTATCACAAGTAATATTGGTTATTAAATATCAGTGCTATTTTAAGGCTGTATCGTGTTAAGGATTGAGGCTAAGAGACTCACTTTCCTTGCTCACATGAAGCTCACAGCGTAAACAGTGTACATGATAATAATAAATACAGCAATACAACGATACAACAAGGGCAAAGACAACAGAATAGTCCAAAGTATAGTTGTGCAAACTAAATTAGTGCAAAAGAAATGCTAAAGTGACAATAATGGAAGAGGTAGAAATTAAGGGTTCAAGAATACTTATTGATTGTGAATTTTGGCATCTCCTACTCAAGTCCAGTGGAGACTCAGTCTCTGAGTAGATTCAAGACAGGGATCTATAGATTTTTGGATATTGGAATTTTTGGATAATGGAATCAGGCGGCACGGGATGAGTGTAAGAAACTGGCGCTGAGTTAGAAGATCCGCCACAAACTTATTGAATGGTAGACCAGTCAAGAGGGGCAAAATGGGTTACCCCTCCCTCTATGTCTGACTCGTTGATGTATGGGATCACTCTGTGTTTGTGAATGTGTATTTTGAGAGCAGGTGAATTCTCCCTTTCAGCATAAAACCTACTCAGTGCAAAGGAACAGTTAATACACAAGGCATCACCTGACTTCTCAGCATTTGCAGTCTGACCTGCTGAGTGTAACCAGCTCTTTTATGTCTCTTCTTTGATGAAATAAGCTTCTTATGTTCCCTGCCACGCATGCCCCATTCTCCCAAAGCATAACATAATAGTTGCAACCATAATGGAGTGAAACCATATCTGAAATGCACCCTAATAAGGACTTGTATTTCATACAATGCTAATCCATCCGTTGTGTCAGTGATATTAGTTTTTAACACCATGGTGCTACAAGTAAACACCACAAGCTAACAAAAAAACTCAATGTGTCATGCTGAATTTCAAATTATTTGCAAAGTACAAGTTAGCAAGAGGCCAGGAACTGAGTGAATGCCTTTTTCCTTTCTATTTTGACTTATAAATTGAGATGTAGGATCTACTAAAGAAAGTAGACTAGACTCCAGTGCACCTCCCTCTCACCCCTTCCCCCCACATGGATTCCAACCAGTCAACCCTTGTAATTGCTCAAGATGGATCCAGCCAAATACCAACACTCATTTTTGTAATGTCCCAACAGAATTGTTTTGTTCCCTTCAGAGTTGCCAGCTGAGTACAGTTCCACCAGCTACACAGAGGCCAAACGATAATTTTGCATCAATATTTGGCTCCCTTTTTGTTGACCCCTTGTAGTGAAAACTTCAATCACTTATGTGGTCAGTTTTCTATCCTTACAGTAGTCTAATCAGGCACCACAAAAATTACGTGATGTTTAGTTATTCCTGGATCAATTGATTCAGATACTTTAAAGTTATTGTGAACAGATAGCTTGTCAATTTGTATTTGATTGGATTTCCTTCTTTATAGATTAAATTAGCAAGCCAAGTGTAAAGAGAGATTCTTATCCCATCTACCCATATCCAAGTCTAAATTGATTTAAGATGAAGCTGTGCATTTTCCTGATGAATTTTTAACATCTTTGTCACATAATCTTGAATTAAAAAAGGAACTGCAGCTCATGAATTTGAATCAAGATTATC
This sequence comes from Pristis pectinata, assembly GCF_009764475.1. Classification (NCBI taxonomy): domain Eukaryota; kingdom Metazoa; phylum Chordata; class Chondrichthyes; order Rhinopristiformes; family Pristidae; genus Pristis; species Pristis pectinata. Next base: position 8,762,528 of record NC_067407.1, read on the forward strand.
AATTCAAAAGTCACTGTCACATGTAATTGAGGCTGCAATAATGACTGGGAAATCTGTTGGGGAAAACATCTACATCCCTCAGATACCAATGATCCCATCTGATCTACCCCTTCAACTGAAGTGACTTCAGTTCCCTGTTCAACCTAGTTTTGCTGTGAGGACCTCAAGGTTCAACAACAGCTTCTTCCCCACTGCTGTCAGGTTCTTGAATCAACCTGGGAAACTCTAACACTACCTCGGACTATATTTCTTTTTCACCCTCTCAAACATGTGTCATTATGTTCATTTTGTTGTTTATTTTTGCACATGTGTAAATTATGCGTAATTTATGTTAATTTAAGTTTTTAATTAATTTACCTTTGTCATGTTTGTACTGTGATGCTGCTGCAAAAAGCTAATTTTCATGGCATTTATACCCTGGGTATGTTTGCCTATGACAACAATAAATTTGAACTTGACCATTAGCAAGGTACAAACACAATCACTAAAAATTGTTGGCCTTCTTCTCAAAAATTAATGCTCTTCCCATAGTCAGCTATATGTTGGTTGCTCCAGACTTGGGGATGTATAATCTATATATTTTTACACCAGATTCTAAAGAAAGAAATATTATGTATTCTGAAGCACTTCAACATTGAAATGAAGTAAATTTACACATTGTGCATGGGTACGTACCTGCTTAAAGAGAACTATATTAAATGTAGTTTCTGTATACATATTCATAGAGTCACAGAGTCATAGAGTTATACAGGACAGAACTAGGCCCTTCGGCCCAACTGGTCCATGCTGACCAAGATGCCCCAGAAAAGCTCGTCCCATTTGCCAGCATTTGGCCCATAACCTTCTAAGCATTTTCTATCCATGTACCTGTCCAACTGTCTTTTAAAAGTTGTCATTGTACCTGCCTCAACCAGTTCGTCTGGCAGCTGATTCCACATAGGTACCACCCTTCAAAATTGCACCTCAAGTTCCTATTATACCTTTCCCCTCTCAGTTTAAACTTATGCCCTCTTGTTCTTAATTCCCCAACTCTGGGAAAAGGTTGAGTGCATTCACCCTATCTATGCCTCTCATGATTTGATTTTAGTGTATATGTTGTTACTGGTAACTTTAGTTAAACTGCATAATTTTAACCCCCTAATTATGATATTCATGGAATAATTATAAATTTAATTAAGATTTTATTTCATTTGCAAGGAGTGTTATATAAGAACCAGAATCAGGTTTATTATCACTGACTTATGTGCCGTGAAATTTGGTGTTTTGCGGCAGCAGTATGGTGCAAAGACATAAAATTACTATAAATTATAAAACTAAATAAAAAGTGCAAAGAAAAGGAATAACAAGGTAGTGTTCATGGGTTCCTGGACCATTCAGAAATCTGATGGCGGAGGGGAAGAATCTGTTCCTGAATTGGTGAGTTTGGGTCTTCAGGCTCCTGTACCTCCTCCCCGATGGTAGCAACGAGAAGAGGGCATGTCCCGGATGGTGAGGGTCCTTAGTGATGGAAGGAATAAAATAGAATTGCATAAAAATAAATGCCAAACAATGTCCGACATAGCAACTATATATATATAATATGTGATTTATTATATACTGATGCATGAGATAAAGCACTCCTCAATATATTATCTAATGGATGTACTGTGTATAGTGGGCATGCTATTCCTATAGTAAGTGGGGATGACCAGACAATAGCACTGAAGCCTGGTGAGTGGATTAATGTAAGTGACCGTGATTGATTTTAAACTCATTACTTTCCAGTGCTCACTGTGTTTTTCTGGAGAAGTTGCCTTGCTTTTACCGAGAGAAGTGCTGCAGCTTCTATCATTACAGAGACACAAGAGATTCTGCAGGTGCTGGAACCTGGAGCAACACACAAAAAATACTCTTAGCACTCTTCGCAGTGTGGAGGAACAGACAGATCTTGGGGTCCACATCCATAGATCCCTCAAGGTTGCCACACAGGTCAATAAGGTTGTTAAGAAGGCGTATGATGTGTTGGCCTTCATTAGTTGGGGTATTGAGTTCAAGAGCCGCCAGGTAATGTTGCAGCTCTATAGAACTCTGGTCAGACCACACTTGGAGTATTGTGTTCAGTTCTGGTCACCTCATTATAGGAAGGATGTGGAAGCTTTAGAGAGGGTGCAGAGCAGATTTACCAGGATGCTGCCTGGATTGGAGAGCATGTCTGATGAGGATAGGTTGAGTGAGCTAGGGCTTTTCTCTTTGGAGAGGAGGACGGTGAGAGGTGACTTGATAGAGGTGTACAAGATGATAAGAGGCATAGATCGAGTGGACAGACAGAGAATTTTTCCCAGGGTGACTATGGCTAACACGAGGGGACATAATTTTAAGGTGATTGGAGGAAGGTATAAAGGGGATGTCAGGGGTAAATTTTTTACACAGAGAGCGGTGGGTGCGTGGAACGTACTGCCGGCAGTGGTTGTGTGGACAGATACATTAGGGACATTTAAGAGACTCTTAGATAGACACATGAAGGATAGAAAAATAGGGGGCTATGTGGGAGGGAAGGGTTAGATAGATCTTAGAGCAGGATAAAATGTCGGCACAATATTGTGGGCCGAGGGACCCATGTTCTATGTTCTATGTTCTAAAATGCTGGAGGAACTCAGCAGGTCAGGCAGCATCAATGGAAGGAAATTAACAGTCGACATTTCGGGAACTGATGAAGGCTCTCAACACAGGATGTCAACTGTTTACTTCCCTCCATAGATGCTGCCTGACCTGCTGAGTTCCTCCAGTATATTGTGTGTATAGCCTCTATCATTAGTTCTGGTTCCTCTGTTCTTTAAACCGATTCATTGTTTTCTAAGTGAATTGAAAGTGTTCTACACTTGCCTGTGCTCCCAGACCAATACTCCACTCCATTCCTGGATTACTGGATGAAACATTGATGTCAGTCAGGACTCTGCATATAATGATACAAGTAGGATGGGAAACACCTGTGGCCCATATGTGCACCCCAACCAAATAACCTTGGCCCTTAATTCAGGTGTGCCACATTCTCGGGGACAGATCACCCATTCAAAGCAGGTGGCTTTAGCCACCCTTGCAGCAGTCCTTTCAGCTGCAGAGAGGGTAGGAGGAAGAGTGCTGATCCAGCAAGTAGTCTTCACTACTGATCTCTTGCGGCTAACAAATTAACTGCCAAACACTTCAGAATATCCTGAAAGCCTCTCCTCATTCTCTCTGGCTATTTGTTACCTTAATGTTCTAGTAATTCGTCTGGTAAAAACAATTTTTAAAATAACCTAGATTTCTCAAAAGACATGGAAACCATATGGGAAACCACAGAAAGATTCTGCTTTGAGCTTGTACAATGTGGCCCAAATTGTTCTTTTATTAGAACTGGCTGAGACAAAAAACTGGGCGATGAAGTGCAGATGTCAATGGGAAAGGCTGCAACAAAAAAGCATGTGGCTACTTATCATAGATTCAGAGAATCATAGCATCATAAGAGTCTATTGGCCCTGTCAGCCCAACTCATCCATGCCAACCATCTATGTCAATCCCATTTTCCTGCATTCAGCCCATAGCCCCTCTCTGTCTTTCCAAGTTTGCAGATGATACCACCGCAGTAGGCCGTATCTCAAATAACGATGAGTGGGAGTTCAGGAAGGAGACAGAGAGCTTAATGACATGGTGTCATGACAACAACCTTTCCCTCAATGTCAACAAAACAAAAGAGCTGGTCATTGACTTCAGGAAAGGGGGCGGTGTACATACACCTGTCTACATCAACAGTGCTGAGGTCGAGAAGGTTGAGAGCTTCAAGTTCCTAGGGGTGAACATCACCAATAGCCTGTCCTGGTCCAACCATGTAGATGCCATGGCCAAGAAAGCTCACCAGTGCCTCTACTTCCTCAGGAGGCTAAAGAAATTTGGCATGTCCCCTTTGACACTCACCAACTTTTATCAATGGACCATAGAAAGCATCCTATCTGGATGTATTACAGCTTGGTATGGCAACTGCTCTGCCTAGGGCCGCAAGAAACTGCAGAGAGTTGTGGACACAGCTCAGCACATCACGGAAACCTGCCTCCCCTCCATAGACTCTGTCTACATGTCTCGTTGCTTTGGTAAAGCAGCCAGCATAATCAAACACCCCACCCACCCTGGACATTCTCTCTTCTCCCCTTTCCCATCAGGTAGAAGATACAAAATCCTGAAAGTACATACCACCAGCCTCAAGGACAGCTTCTATCCTGCTACTGTAAGACTATTAAATAGTTCCCCCAGTACAATAAGCTGAACTCCTGATGTCACATTCTACCTCATTGTGACCTTGCGCCTTACTGTCTACCTGCACTGCACTTTCTCTGTAGCTGTAACACTTTATTATTTTACATTGTACTACCTCAATGCACTGTGTAATGAATTGACCTGTATCGATCAGTATGCAAGACAAGTTTTTCACTGTATCTCAGTACATTTGACAATAATGAACCAATTCACCAATTTACTAATTCCACTGTGGCCCAATAAATGTTCCCAGCTGTGGTGAAAGAAACAGAATTCACATTTCAATCAAGGTATCATCAACCTGAAACATTAATAATTTACTCTGTTTCACTCTCCACAAAGTGCTACCAGACCTACTGAGTAGCTTTCAATGTTTTTGGTGTTTATTTTTAAATTCCATCATTACTTAGTTTGAATTACTGATATTAACTTTATTCAGGCTTACCATTAGCCAAATCCAAGTTCACAAACAGCCACGGTCAGATTTGAACTCACACTTTAGGATCATTAAATAGGACTACAAAGCTAATAGCCTTCCCACGACCTTCTGTCCTAGCACAACCAAAGGCTGCAGAACCATCTCAAGTGACCTACAGATTGGAAAAGCAATTGCCAATGAAAGCTCCCGTGTGCAAGATGCACACCGAACCTTATAAACGCAGTTAGCCTGAAAATAGCCATGTCATCGACACAATAAATCACACAGACCTCAGAAGGTGATTATTGTACAGCACAGCGTTCCCAGCAATCAATTGATCCTCCAATGAAAAAAAACGAGTCTGTCACTGAATGGGACATGATATGGGTTGTTTAAATTGGTTGTCAAAGTCTTACTCCCTGAAAGTGGCTGCACAGCTTGTTGGGTGGTAAGGCGTATGGCATGCTTATCTTTATTAGTCAGGCATTGAATTCAGGAGTTAGGAGTTATGTTGCAGCTTTATAAAGCTCTGGCTAGGCTGCATCTGGAGTATTGCATTCACTTCTGGTCGCCCCATTACAGGAAGGATGTGGAGGCTTTGGAAGAGGTGCAGAAGACGTTTACCAGGATGCTGCCTGGATTATATGCCAGGTGCTATAAGGAGAGGTTGGATGAACTAGGGTTGTTTTTCTCTGGAGCGGTGGAGGCTGAGAGGAGACCCGATATAGAAGTTATAGATTATGGAGGGAAGAGGCATAGATAAGGTAGACTGCGGGTATCTTTTTCCCAGGGTCAAAATTTCTGGTACTATTGGGCATGCATTTAAGCTGAGAGGGGGTAAGTTCAAAGGAGATGTGCGGGGCAAGTTTTTTACACAGAGAGTGGTGGGTGCCTGGAATGCGCTGCCAGGGGTGGTGGTGGAGGCAAATACAATAGATAAGATAAAACAAGATAAGATAAGGTAAGATAAGTCACATGTACATCGAAACACACAGTGAAATGCATCTTTTGCGTAGAGTGTTCTGGGGGCAGCCCGCAAGTGTCGCCATGCTTCCGGCACCAACATAGCATGCCCACAACTTCCTAACCCGTACGTCTTTGGAATGTGGGAGGAAACCGAAGCACCCGGAGGAAACCCACGCAGACACGGGGAGAACGTACAAACTCCTTACAGAACAGCGGCTGGAATTGAAACCGAGTCGCTGGCGCTGTAATAGCGTTACGTTAACCGCTACACTACAGTGCGTTTGAGGCTCTTAGATAGGCACATGAATGCGCAGAGAATGAAGGGATTAGTTTAGGTAGGCGTTTAATTACTTGTTTAATTAGTTCGGCACATCATGGACTGAAGGGCCTGTTCCTGTGTTGTTCTATGTTCTATGTTTTAAGCAATTTGTATCTACTGTTATAGACAAAACAATATATACTGTAATGGTTTAGTTACCGAGAACATATGAAACAGGAGTAGGCCATTTGGCCCTTCAAGCTCGCTCTGCTGTTCATTAGGATCATGTGATCCTCCGTGCTACTTTTCTGCACTATACCTGTATCTATTGATTCCATTAATTTCCAAAAATGCATTGATCTTTGCTTTGAATGAACTCAGTGACTGAGTCTCCACAGCCCTCCAGGGTAGAGAGTTCACAGGATTGAGAATTCACAGCCCAGTCCGTCACAGGCTCACCACTTCCTTCCATGCGTCTGTCTTCATGGTGCGTTGCTTCAGGAAGGCCAACGGTACCATCAAGGATGCCTGTCACTCTGGCCATTCCCTGTTCTCTCTTCTACCTTCTGGGAGAAGATACAGGACCTTGAAAGCCCGGACACCCAGACTCAAGAACGGCTTCTTCCCCACTGCTGTCAGGCTCCTGAACCAATCTCCTCCTTCACATCCCCTTCCCGGTGGAGCTGCCACGTTCTCGAACCCTTAACTCTACCTCTCTCGGTTATTCTGTTATTGTCACTTCAGCATTTCTTTTTGCACCACTTCAGATTGCACTGCAGACTTTGCACCATTCTGTTGTTTCGTGCTCACTGTTGTATTTATTGTTGTATTTATTATTAACATGTACACCGTTTACTCTGTGAGCTTCATGCGAACAAAGAATTGCATTGCACCCTGGTATACATGACAATGAACTAATCTAATCTAATCCAAAGATTCACCACTCTGAGTGAAGTCATTTGTCCTCACCTCAATCTTCCGTGGCCTAACTCTCATTCTGAGAATGTGAACCCTGGTTCCAGATTCCTTGGGCAGGGCAGATCCTCTCCTAATCCAGCCATTTAATCCCTGGAAGGATTTTCTACATTTCATTGAGATCATTGAGATTCTAGTCTCCAGAAAAATACAACCCTCATGCAACAAACCCACCATTCAGGAACAGCCTAAGGAATCTTTGCTGCACTCCCTCTGTGACAAACTATCTATTGTTTTAGATAAGGAAACCAAAGCAGCACATAATACTCCAGGATTGGTTTCACCAAAGCCCTATATAATTTAAGTAAGACGCCTTTACTCCTGTACTCAAACCCTCATGTAATAAAGGCCAACATGCCATTTGCCTTTGTGATTGTTTATTGTGGCATGTTGCTTTCTGTCACTCATGTACAAGACACCCAGGTCCATTTGAGAATCAATGGTAACAATTTCCTCAAGGCATAGACTTGTACAGCACAGAAACAGGCCCTTCAGCCCACCACATCCTAGCCCACCTTTTTGCCCATCTGCACTAATCCCAGTTGCTCACATTAGCAGTCCAGATGAAGGGCTTTGACCCAAAACATCGACTGTCCATTTCCCTCTACAGATGCAGCCTGACCCACAGATGCTGTCTGACCCACTGAGTTCCTCCAGCAGTTTGTTTTTTGCTCCAGATTCCAGCATCTGCAATCTCTTCTGGGTTCTTCTATGTCTTAAAAGTCATAATAGTGTCTGACTCCACCACCTCCCCTGACAGCATGTTCCAGGTATCAACCACTCTCTGTGTACGGCACAGTAGTGTAGCGGTTAGCGTAATGCTATTACAGAGCCAGTGACCCGGGTTCAATTTCCGCCTCTGTCTGTAAGGAGTTTGTACGTTCTCCCCATGTGTCTGTGTGGGTTTCCTCCAGGTGCTCCCATTTCCTCCCACATTCCAAAGATGTACAGGTTAGGAAGTTGTGGGCATGCTATGTTGGTGCTGGAAGAGGGGCGACACTTGCGGGCTGCCCCCAGCACATTCTCAGTTAACGCAAAAAGATGCATTTCACTGCGTGTTTCGATGTACATGTGACTAATAAATAAATATCTTTGAAAAATATCTTTAAAAAAACTTACCCCTCAGATCCCTTTAAAAACTCCTTCCTCTCACCTTAAAACCTCTGCCCTCTTTCTTTTGCTATCCCCAACTTGGGAAAAGGATTTTGACTGTCTACCCTATCTATAACTCTCATAATCTTATAAATTTCTAACAGGTCAACCCTCAGCCCCCTTCGTTCCAGGGAAACCAATCCCAGCCTATCCAATCTCACCTCATAACTACAATCCAAGCAACATTCTGGTGAATCTCCCCTGCATTCCCTCCAGCACAATCATATCCTTCCTTTTTAAAGAATATGCAGTCTTCTGTTTTCTACACAGCAGTGGAAAACCTCGCATTTTTCCGCAATATGTCACATCTGCTTCATTCTGAAGTGAGTTTGGCTGATTATCAATGCAAGGAGTAGACACATAGCTGCAGAGTCAGTTTCCAATCTGCTGCAGCAATTTACTGAAGACAGAAGACCCCAACATTTATGTGGACCCCTGTATAATACCTGAGTCCACGAAAATAACAAGACAAGTTGAGAAAGCTGTGAAAACAAAAGCAACTAAAGTAAAAGAACACATGATAGAAATCTCAGAATCAGAAACAGATTTTATCACTGCCTCAGGTGTCATGAAACCTGTTTTGCGGCAGCAGTACAGTGCAGAGACATAAAATTGCTATAAATTACAAAATAAATAAATAGTGCAAAAGCAAGGGTTAATGAGGTAGTGTTCATGGGTTCATGGACCCATTTGATGGTGGAGGGGAAGAAGCGGTTCTTGAATCGTTGAGTGTGGGTCTTCAGGCTCCTGTACCTCCTCCCCGATGGTAGTAATCAGAAGAGAGCATGTCCCGGATGGTGAGGGTCCTTAGTTGTGGATGCCACCTTCTTGAGGCACCACCTCTTGAAGATGTCCTCGATGGCGGGGAGGTTGTGCCCGTGATGGTAGCTGGCTGAGTCTACAACCCTCTGCAGAACCTCTTGTGATGCTGTGCATTAGAGGCCTCCATACCAGGCTGTGATACAACCAGTCAGAATGCTCTCTGCCGCACACCTATGTGACATACAGAATCTCTTCAAACTCCTAAACAAAGTAGAGATGCCGGCATGCCTGAAATGAAATCAGAATAGCAGGGAAACATTCAGCAAGTCAGTCAGCATCTGTGAAGGGAGAAACAGAGTGAACATTTTAGGTTGATAACTTTTCATTGATGTTGCTTAACCTGTTGAATGTTTTGAGAACTTTGTTTTTATTTTTTACAAAAGGACATCCTTGGCTTCAGCAGTGGAAAATAAGAGAATGATTCAACTGTTTATGCTAGTAATCTGGCTGACTCTGATCTTCATAACACTGACTTTGGCAAAAGTTATGTTTTGAAGTGAATCACTCTCCTGATGTAGCAAAAACCTGCAGATAATTTGTGCAGAGCAAGGACCCAAAAACAGTAGAGTGACAATGTCCGGATACAAACAGAGGAATAAAGTAGAAAAGATTATGGAGTGAACTAAAAATGTAAAGTGTTTGAAACACTCAACAGGTCAGGCAGAATCTGTGGAGAAATAAACAGAGGTAATGCTTCAGGTCCGAGACCCTTCATCAATACAGGAGCAGTGAGGAATCAAGAGGGAATGTCTGAGACAGGATGGAGACCAAGGTTGCACAGGTGATACAATGCTTTCAGAGCCATTTAGTTGGTAGATAAATGAAGGAAATTAGAGAGAGAAGACAAACGAACAATGTTGCCCCTGTAAGAGGCAGAATACAGCAGATGCTGGAATCCTGAAGCAAAGGATGCTGAAAATACCCCACATCTGTTGAGAACAGGACAGTTCCAATGCAAACAGGAAGAGCTGGTATCAGCATTGGTATTGGTATTGGTTTATTATTGTCACTTGTGCCGAGGCACAGTGAAAAACTTGTCTTGCATACCGATCGTACAGGTCAATTCATTACACAGTGCAGTTACATTGAGTTAGTACAGAGTGCATTGAGGTAGTACAGGTAAAAACAATAACAGTACAGAGGAAAGTGTCACAGCTACAGAGAAAGTGCAGTGCAATAAGGTGCAAGGTCACAACAAGGTAGATCGTGAGGTCATAGTCCATCTCATTGTATAAGGGAACCGTTCAATAGTCTTTTATCACAGTGGGATAGAAGCTGTCCTTAAGTCTGGTGGTACGTGCCCTCAATCTCCTGTATCTTCTACCTGATGGAAGAGGAGAGGAGAGAGAATGACCCAGGTGGGTGGGGTCTTTGATTATGCTGGCTGCATTCAACAAATTGAATTCAACAAATTCAGGTAACCAGCTCTTCCTGTTTGCGTTGGAACTGTCCTGTTCTCAACAGATGTGGGGCATTTGCAGCATTCTTTGCTTCAGGATTCCAGCATCTGCTGTATTCTGCCTCTTACAGGGGCAGCATTGTTTGTTTGTAGAGTCATCCAGTACAGAATTGGACCCTTCAGCCCATCATGCCCATGCTAACCTTTTTGCCCATCTATACTAATCTCATTTGCCTGCATTAGGACCTTCTCTGCCTTCTCTTTCAGTGTCTGTCTAAATGCTTCTTAAACACAGTAGCTGAGTAATCCCAAGGACTGCAACATACCCAGAGGGAAGAAGGGGTGCTGTTCCTCGAGTTTGCGTCTCTCCAGCCTTCCCCTTACCTCCAACTTAGACCACACTTGCTTTCTCACTTCTCCAGTTCAGCTGAAGGGACTTTGACCTAAAATGTTCACCGCTTTTCTCTCCACAGATGCTACCTGACCTGCTGAGTGTTTCCAGCACTTCCATTTGGTTTTTCATGTTTTCAGCATCTGCAGTTTTTTTTTTGTCTTCAAGAGATTAAGGAGTAACTTGATTGACGTTTTCAGTATGTTAAGAGAGAACTGAAAGGGTGGGTAAAGAAGAGGTGTTCCCATTGGTTGAGGAGTCTAGGACTAGGGTAAGTAAGCTAAACATACTGTCTATACTTCTTGCTGCCTCAGTAAAGCAGCCAGCATAATCGAGGACCCCCCCCCCCACCCCACCCCGGACATTCTCTCTTTCTCCCCCTCTCCCATCAGGCAGAAGAAGCAAAAAGCCTGAAAGCACGTAACCACCAGGCTCAAGGACAGCTTCTATACCACAGTAATAAGACTATAGAATAGTCCACAGTATGATAAAATGGATTCTTGAGCTCACAATCTGCCTTGTTGTGACCTTGCTCCTTATTATCTACCTGCACTGCACTTTCTCTGTAGCTGTTACACATTATTCTGCGTTCTGTTATTTTTTACCTTGTACTACCTCAATGCACTGTGTAATGAATTGATCTGTATGAACAGTATGCAAGTTTTTCACTGTACCTCGGTACATGTGACAATAATAAACCAATTCCAATTCCAGCCAATTCCATTACAGTCAGGACTTTCAGGAGTGGATTCAGGAGACACTAAAGGAATTGTGGAATTGTGGAACTGTCTGGCACAATTGATCCCAATCCAATTGTTCAAAGTCCAAGATTAAGAGCTTTTTAAGATGTTAAGAGACTTGGGGAGACAATAGAAGTGTGAATGATCACGTGGTCATGATGAATCTTGGTACAGCCTCATTGAACTCCTGGACACACAAAAGACAGTAGGTGCTGGAATTTGGAGCAACAAACAATCTGCTGGAGGAACTCTGTGGGTTGAGCAACATCCATGGAAGGAAAAGAATTATCAAAACCCTGTATCAGGATTGAGAGCAAAAGGGGTTGGGGGGGGGTTTGGGGGGGGATGGCTAATATAAAGAGGAGAAGGGGAGTGGTGAAGGCAGGAGGCAGAGGTGGACTGGGGGGGGTAAGATGACAGGCAGGTTGAGCCAGGTAGAGGAGGGGAGGGTGGGTGGAGTTGGGAGACAGTGGCAGGTGAATGATTGCTGGAGGCAAACAAAGAAAGAGAAAAAAATGAGAGCTAGATGGAGCGAGGTGGAGGTGGGAGGGGAGTGGAGGTTGGAGACGGCTACTGGAGGGAGATAAGCAGGAACACAAAGGGCGACCAATGCTGAAACAGTAAGCCAGCCACTGCACTCCCATTTAGTGGCAGGCTCACTCTTTGTTGCTGGGAGCATTAAGTGTGGAAGAAACCCCTTAGAAATCTGATCAACTTATTGCAGAGCCAGCTCAACTGTTCTTGGACCAAATAGAACATTGAACATAGAACAGTACAACACAGGAACAGGCCCTTTGGCCCATGATGTCTGTGTTGAACACGATGCCAAATTAAATTAAATCCCTTCTGCCTGCACATGATCCGTATCCCTCCATCCCCTGCACATTTATGTGCCTATCCCAAAGCCTCTTGAACGTCACTATCATATCTGCTTCCACCACTCCCCCTGACAGCCCGTTCCAGGCACCCACCACTCTCTGTGTAAAAAAAAACTTGCCCCACATATCTCCTTTAAACTTTCCCCCTCTCACCTTAAATGCATGTCCTCTAGAACTTGACATTTTTATGCCCCTCATAATTTTATAAATTTCTATCAGGTCTCCCCTCAGCCTCTGACGCTCCAGAAGAAACAACCCAAGGTTGTCCAACCTCTCCTCATAGCTCTACCCTCTAATCCCGGTAAGCCTCTTCTGCACCCTTTCCAAAGCCTTCACATCCTAATGGGGCAACCAGAATTGCACACAATATGCGAAGTGTGGCCTAACCAAAGTTTTACATAGCTGCAGCATAACTTCCTTACTCTATACTCAACGGCCTGACTAATGAAAGCAAGTATGTCATATGCCTTCTTTACCACCATATCCACTTGTGTGTCCTCTACCACAGAGTTGTAGACTTGGACCCCAAGATCCCTCTGCGCATCACTGCTGCTAAGGATCCTGCTATTTATTGTATACTTTCCTCATGCACTTGTATTTACTGTACAAATGAGATGTGCCCTGCCTATGCGTGCATTGTACATCTTTCACCTAAGTTGTTGCCTTTGCAGTTGCTTTTCTACAAGTTAATGCAGTTACTCGAGATGGTTCTGAAACATGTCACATGCTAAACCTTTTCCCTGTTCTAGTATCTTGTAAACACAAAAGTAAAAGGTTTGTCAGATGAGGAGAGATTAAGCAGATTGGATCTGTACTTCCTTGACTTCAGAAGAATAAGAGGTAATCTCATTGGAATGTACAAAATACTCACCGGGATTTGATAGGGTGGATGTGGAGATGAGGTTTCCCCTAACTGGGGCATCTAGAGCCAGGGGTCACAGTCTTGAAATAAAAGGTTGTCCATTCAGGACAGAGGTGAGAAGAAAGTTCTTCACCCAGAGGTTAGAGGATCTTTAAAATTCTCTACCCAATTGGGCCATGGAGACTCAGTCAGTCAGTACAATGTAAGTGGAGTCTGATTAGTAAGTTTGCAGGTGACACAAAATTGGTGAGTTGTAGGTAGCGAAGAAGGTTGTTTAATGATACAGCAGGACATAAGTCAGCTGGAAAGTTGGGTGGAGTGGTGAGAGATGGAGTAAATCCAGTCAAGTATGAGGTAATGCGCTTTGGGAAGTTAAATTCAGGTAGGACAAAGAGAATAAGTGGCAGGGACCTTAAGAGTATTGATGTACAGAGGGACCTTGGAGTACAAGTCCATAGCTCCCTGAAAGTGGTGAAACAGGTGTACAGGGCAGTGAAGAAGGCATTTGGTATTCCTGCCAGGGCACTGCATGTAAGAGTTGGGACCTCATATTGCAGCTGTACAAAACATTGTTTAGACCACATTTGGAGTATTGTGTACAGTTCTGGTCACCAGACAACAGGGCAGATGTGGTAGCAACAGAGAGAGTGCAGAAGAGATTTTCCAGGATATTGCCTGGAATGGAGGGCTGTAGTTATAAGGAGTTTATTCTCATTGGAATGTACGAGGCTGAAGGGGTGACCTTATGGAGGTTTGTAAAATTATCAGAGGCACAGATAGGGTCGATAGTCAGAGTCCTTTTGTCAGCCCAGGGGAACTTAGAACGAGAGGGCTCAGGTTTGTGAGAGGGGAGAAGTTTAAAGGAGATCTGAAGGGTAACTTTTTCACAAGAGGATGGTGTTTCTCTGAAATAAGCTGCCGGAGGAAGTAGTAGAGGCAGATACAATCACAATATTTAACAGATATTTGGAGAGGTACTTAATCAGAATCAGGTTTATTATCACTGATGTATGTCGTGAAATTTGTTGTTTTTTGGCAGCAGTACAGTGCAAGATACAGTATAAAGACAAAAATTACTGTAAATTACCAAAAATAAATAAATAGTGCAAAAGAAGAATAACAAGATAGTGTTCATGGGTTCATGGACCGTTCAGAAATCTGATGGTGGAGGGGAAGAAGCTGTTTCTGAATCATTGAGTGTGGGTCTTCAGGCTCCTGTACCTCCTCCCCAATGGGAGTAACAAGAAGGGGGCATGTCCTGGGTGGTGAGGGTCCTTAGTGACGGATGCCGCCTTCTTCAGGCACCGACTCTTGAAGATGTCCTCAATGGTGGGGAGGGTTGTGCACGTGATGGACCTGGCTGAGTCTACAACCGTCTTGCGAGCCTGCACATTGAAGCCTCCACACCAGCTTGTGATGCAACCAGTCAGAATGCTCTCCACCGTACATCTGTAGAAATTTGCAAGAGTATTTGGTGACATACTAAATCTCCGCAAACTCCTAACCAAGTAGAGCCACTGGCATGCCTTCTTCATAAATGCATCAATGTGTTGGGCCCAGGTTAGATCCTCTGAGATGTCGATGCCCAGGAACTTGAAGCTGCTCATCCTTTCCACTGCTGACCCCTCAATGAGGACTGGGGTGTGTTCTCCCAGCTTATCCTTCCTGAAGTCCACAATCAGTTCCTTGGCCCTGCTGATGTTGAGTGTGAGGTTGTTTTTGTAACACCACTCAACCAGCCGATCTATCTTACTCCTGTACGCCTCCTCATCGCCATCTGAGATTCTGCCAACAACAGTGGTGTCATCGGCAAATTTATAGATGACATTTGAGCCATGCTTAGCCACACAGTGACAAGTGTAGAGAGAGTAGAGCAGTGAGCTCAGCATGCATCCTTGAGGTGCACCTGTGGTGATTGTCAACGAGGAGGACATGTTACTATATATAGATAGGAAAGGCATAGAGGATTACAGACCAATGCAGGCAAATGGGATAAGCATGAATAGGCATCATGGTCGGCTTGGACAAGGTGGATCAAAAGGGCCCATTTCTGTGATGTACTATTCTATGATTCTATGATATATTCAGGAGACAGATTGATAGCTTTTTAAATATTAATGGAATCAAGGGAGATGGGGTTAGTACAGGAAAGTAGCGCAGAAGCAAAAAAATCATCCATGGTCTTATTGAATGAAAGACCACTGAATGGCCAAGTCCTGTTTATATTTACCAGTAGAGTGCTGCCTAAGGTTTAGTTTTGGAGCACACATACACTTGTCCTGTATGAGCTGGTAAATCAGTTACCTCTGCCTGATACACTTCCAGTTCCAAATCACCTTTTCATCCACCTGTACCTGCACTGTTCCTTCTTTATTTGTTCAGGAGCATCTCCTCAGGACTACTCCCACACAACAAACCCCTCTCTTGTTTATCCTAAGCTCAAAATGCACCCAAAATTCATCACTACCAAAAAGCAAACTCTTTGAACAGTCTCCAACTCGCATTCCCCTTTTCCCAGACCTCAGCACTGGGTAATCCCAGAAAATGCTGGAAACACTCAGCAGGTCAAGCAGCATCTGTGGGAAGAGAAACAAAATCAATGTTTCAGATCAGAGACCCTTCATCAGAACAAAAACAATCTTGTATTTCTACAGAAACAAAGCACTTCATAATAGCAGTTATCAAATAGAATTTGACACTGAGCCAACTTTGGAAGCGTGTTCAAAGTGCTGGAATTTTAAGGAGTGACTTAGTAGAGCAAAGGGAAATTGACAGGCCCAGGGTAGAAAATCCAGAGCTTTTGGTCCTGACAGATGAATGCATGGTTGCCGACAATGAAAATCATTGACATATGAAGGGGCAAAATTGGAGAACTGCAAGGTCTTGGAGGATTATAGACTGGAAGATGTTACAAAGACAGAGAATATGATTAATCTCTTCTCTCCTCAAGCCTGCACCTTCCAGTTCAAAGTTTAGCTATTCTTTTGCAAATTATTTCCTTTCTAAAGCTTCTTCTGCGCTCAGAAATCAAATTCATCCCAGAGATCTTAAAGAAAAGAAATATTTGCTGAATTATTGCAGAATGCAAAGAATGTGATAATTTTTCCTGTCTACAGAATTGATCTTGCTTCAGGAGTGAACAGTCCCAATCATTATATTTTTCCAACTTTTTATTTTCCTATATTTGTTCCATAATCTGTATTAAATCACAGTGTATTCTCAAAGTTTGACAGTGAAGTGTCTGAATTGCCAAACACAACAAATCACATTACGTTTGTTTGCTTACTGGAACTGCAGAAAATGTCTTCACATACTCATCCAAAAAAGGTTTCTGCTTGGAACAGGAAGCTGTGAAATAGCGGATAGTCTACACGGTATGGCTAAGGAGGTCTGTAAGACACCCCATACACGCACACACGCATGCACGTAGAATCATTGAAGCATTGCATCTCTGAAGGAAGGTATTTAATTCATGTCAGATCTGTGCAAGTGTGATCCGAACACTCAGTCCCCAATTTTTGCCTCATAGTCCAGGAATTTTGTTCTTCCAAGCATCCATCTAGTTTTCACAGAATATTAATATCTTTTATTAGAAATGCAGCTTGATCTCACAAACAATAAAATGAATGAGCTAGGGTTTTTGGTATTGTTGATTAAGAGACAAGTAACTCTGTCTGTTCTCTTCTTCATCTGGAGTTATGAGGCATCCGTTATCCGTCAGAACCAACAGACGGGGTCCCAACTTAAATCTCATTCAAAGGGCAACCGCCCAGATAAAACAGTAGCTATTCTCAGTGCTATTTTGAATTGTCATCTGTAAGCAATGTGCACGTACCAGAGTGGACCTTGAATCCGCACCATCTTCCATTAACTGTTGCATTAACCAAGGGATACCGATACTAAAACCCTCCCTTCACCAGAACCCATCACCACAATGAAATGATATCAGTCGAGCAACTGAGATTTCTATTCATCCACCTTCACTCGCACGAGATCAGTGTTGGTTCTACAGACTGCTTGACATAGCCAGATGACCAGCTTTAAAATCCAGCCCTCTTAAACCTATGATCTCTGGTTTTATACACCTCTGCAACAGGGAAAATTTTTCCTGCTATCTATCCTGTCCATGCCTCTCATTATTTGATATCCCTCCATCAGGTTCTCCTCTCCAAGGGAAACAAACCCAGCCTCTCCAGTCTCTCCTCATAATTGAAACTCTTCATCCCAGGCAACATCCCAGGGAATCTGCTCTGCACCCTCTCCGGGAGTGATCATGTCCTTCCTATAGTTGGCAACCGGAACTGCACGCAAAACTCCCAAGTGTGGCCTAACCGGTCTTTTGTAAAGTTGTAGCATTACATAACTACTATTATATTCTATGCCCTGGCTGATGAAGGCAAGTAACCCATTTGCCTTCTTCACCACCTTATCGACCTGTGCTGCCAACTTCAGAGATCATTGGACTTTTACACCAAGGTCCCTCTGTTCCTGACTACTCCCTAGGGCCTTGCCATTCAATGTGGTTGTCCTATCTATATTTGTCCTCCCAAAATGCATTACCTTACACTTATCAAGACTAAATTCCTCAAGTCAAGTCAAGTTGTGCACAAGTACGGTGAGGTACAGGTACAATGAAAAACTTGCTTGCAGCAGCATCGCAGGCAATTAGGTAGAGACAACACACAGAATGTAAATTATACTAGAGAGTAAAGAGAAAGAACAAAGAAGACTGTGCAAAAACAGGACATTAATAGAAAAGAAAAAGTCACAATTAGTGACAAGTCCATGGCAGTGCAGGAGGTGGTCCATAGTGTTCTGTTGCTGAGGTGGGGTTAGGGTTGTGCAGGTCGGTTCAAGAACCTGATCATTGTAGGAAAGTAGTTGTTCCTGAAACTGGTGGTGTGGAACTTCAGGCTTCTGTACCTCCTGCCGGACAGTAGCAGCGAGAAGAGGGCATGGCCTTGAGACTAAGGCAACAGAAAAGAGATTGAATCTCAGTTTGAGTGGACATTTAGCCCTTTATTGTTGCAGGAGATCCAAAGCTCTTGTTTCCCTAAGCCTTTGGCAAACATTCAGCAATAGAGCTCTCACGTGGATGCCGCTTCTTCTAAACGTCGGAGGTTGACAAGATCTGGAAGGGAGGCGCTCAGATGTGAATGGAGACCGTCATCGGCCACCGCTGGACAGCAGTCCTTGGCGGGATTGGCACGTTGCGCAGGAGAGGAGAGAGGGGCAAAAGGGTAGACAGGACGTGTGAGAAGGCTGAACAGGAGGGAGTGCGAGGGAAGGGGAATGGGAGGATGGTGGGTGTCATGGGGAGTGAGCAAGATACAGATGAATAGGAGAGGTTGATGATAGAAGGGTGGATAGAAGAGGAATAGGAACGGAAGGGATAAACGTAAGAGAGACATGCGTGATAGGGTGGCTGAGAAAGGGTTTTGCGGGCAAAGGAATGGGCGTGTAAGAGTCCAGACACATGAGGGATGGAGAGGAGAGGGGTGGGCAAGAGACGGATGGTTGTAAGGGGCCTGGATGGGAGGGGGTGAACCGGAAGGGGTGTGGGGCAGACAAGTGAAAAGGATTTATTTATTTAGCATTTGCATACAGTCTAAACCAAGCATTAATGTCCTTAGTGACCGAGTAGTACTTCTGAAGCCCACTGCTGAACTTAGCATCGATGTTTGGACTGCATCCGTTATTGTCTCAAAGACCCTAAGTGGTGCCAACAGATGCCTTCCCCACTTTCCAATCAGTCGATAACAATTGCTTCTTGACATAGTAACTTGGAGGTTGGTGGGCCACGATTGGAGCCTGCAGTGAGAAACTGATTCACTGCTCAGCCAACATACAATCTCTATCATTTCCCAGTGTAGTAATATCCTGGAAATCAGGAGATCCAGTCGACACTGGTCCTTTTTGACTTCTTGTTGGTAGAACATGGAACAGTACTTTTACTGTGGATTGAGTTCAAGAGCCACGAGGTAATGTTGCAGGTCTATAAGTCCCTGGTTAGACCACATCTGGAATATTGTGTTCAGTTCCGGTCGCCTCATTATAGGAAGGATGTGGAAGCTTTGGAGAGGGTGCAGAGATTTACCAGGATGTTGCCTGGATTAGAGAACATGTCTTATGAGGAGAGGTTGAGCGAGGTAGGGCTTTTCTCTTTGGAGTGGTGCAGGATGAGAGGTGACTTGATAGAGGCGTACAAGATTATGAGAGGCATAGACAGAGTGGACAGCCAGCACCTTTTCCCCAAAGCTGTAATGACCAAAACTAGAGGTCACCCATTTAAGGTGCATGGAGGAAAGTTCAGAGGAGATATCAGAGCTAGGCTTTTTTACGCAGAGAGTGGTGGGTGCCTGGAATGCACTGCCAGGGGAGATGGTAGGGGCTGATACGATAGGGTCATTGAAGAGACTCTTAGATTGGCGCATGGATGAAAGAAAAATAGAGGGTTATGGGAGGTGAAGGAGAGAAGGAAATAGATTGAATGGGGATAAGGTTTATATAGGTCGGCACAACATTGAACTGTGCTATGTAGTATAGCACAGAACAGGCCCTTCGGCCCATGATGTTGTGCAGAATTAATTAAACTTGTAATTAAATGCCTAACTAAACTAATCCCTCCTGCCTAACAAGGTCCATATCTCTCCATTCTCTGCACATTCATGTGCCTATCTAAGAACCTCTTGAACACCTCTATCGTATCTGCCTCCACCACCACCCCTGGCAGCACATTCCAGGCACCCACCACTCTGTGTAAAAAAACTTGCCCCACACATATTCTTTAAACTTACCCCCTTTCATCTTAAATTCATGCCCTCTGCTATTAGACATTTCGACCCTGGGAAAAAGGTAACAGCTGTCTCCTCTATCTATGCCTTGCATAATCTTATAAACTTCTATCAGGTCTCTCCTCAGCCTCTGCCGCTCCAGAGAAAACAACCCAAGTTTGTCCAATCTCTCCTTATAGCGCACGCCCTCTAATCCAGGCAGCATCCTGGTGAACCTCTTCTGCACCCTCTCCAAAGCCGCCATATCCTTCCTACAAAGGGGTGACCAGAATTGAATGCAATACTCCAGATGCAGCATAAACTGAGTTTTGTAAAGCTGCAACATAACTTTCTAACTCTTGAACGTAATGCCTCGCTAGGTAGGCACAAAATATCCCCTGCCATTCTACTATAGAAAAACAGAGAAATTCTGTTAGACCTCCCTAAACAATATCTATGCTTCTATCAATAAAACTGAGGAAAAAGCCACATGATCCAGATATTATCTCATTGCTATTTCTCGGATCAATTCTTATACCAAAAACAATTGAGCCTAGACATTGAAGTAACTAAAAGCATACTCAGTTCTAAGCCTGACTCATAGGTTGATGTCAGAATGCTGATGGTGAGAACTTGCTGTGTGTTAGTTGTTTGCTATGTTGTTTGCAACTTTTACTGATGCACCATAGAAAACATCCGATCAGGATGTATCACAGCTTGGTATGGCAACTGCTCTGCCCAAGACCACAAGAAGCTGCAGAGAGTTGTGGACACAGCCCAGCGCATTACGGACACCAGTCTCCCCTCCTTGGACTCTGTCTTTACCTCTCGTTGTCTTGGTGTAGCAGCCAGCATAATCAAAGACCCCACCCACCTGGGACATTCTCTCTTCTCTCCTCTTCCATTGGGTAGAAGATACAGGAGCCTGAGGGCACGTACCACCAGACTTAAGGACAGCTTCTACCCCACTGTGATAAGACTATTGAACAGTTCCCTTATACAATGAGATGGATTGTGACCTATGACCTCATGACCTCTCGATCTACCTTGTTGTGACCTTGCACCTTATTGCACTGCACTTTCTCTGTAGCTGTGACACTTTACTCTGTACTGTTATTGTTTTTACCTGTACTACCTCAATGCACTCTGTACTAACCCAATGTAACTGCACTGTGTAATGAATTGACCTGTACAATCGGTATGCAAGATGAGCTTTTCACCGTACCTCGGTACAAGTGACAATAATAAACCAATACCAATACTATGTCACAGGAGTGGCTACCCCAGAAGAATTTCTTTAGTTCTCTTTACAGGACATGACATGACTGCAATGGCCAACACACAAAAAGCTGAAGGAACTCAGGAGTCAGGCAGCATCTATGGAGGGAAACGGACAGTCAGCATTTCGAGTCGAGACCCTTCACCTGGACTGAGCAATATGGGACAGAGAGCCAGTATAAAATGGTGAGGAGAAGGGGTGGAGCAAGAGCTGGCAGGTGATAGGTGGATCAAGGTGAGGAGGGGTGATAGGCAGATGGGGGAGGGGAGAGTAGAAATAGCAACTTCTCTTTTGACTCCTCGCACTTTCTCCAAATCAAAGATGTAGCCTTGGGCACTCATGTGGGCCCCAACTATGCCTGCCTTTTTGTTGGCTACATGGAGCAATCCATGTTCCAAAACCATCTGGGCATCACTCCCCAATTCTTTCTCCGCTGCGTGAATGACTGCATTGGTGTCACTTCCTGTATCTGCACGGAACTCATCAATTTCATTAACTTCACTACCAACTTCCACCACACCCCCCACCCCCCCCCCCCAAAATTCATTTGGTCCATCTCCGACATCTCTCTCCTCTTCCTTGATCTCTCCGTCTCTATCTCAGGAGATAGATTATCCATCGACATCTACTAGAAGCCTACTGACTCCCACAGCTACCTTCACTACACCTCCTCCCACTCTGTCACTTGTAAGGTCTGCTCCACTGCAATGGCCCACGTGAGCAGCGATTCCAAATTGCCCACCTGATGATGTGTGGCTTTCTTGAAAAAGTTTCCCCTCAGTTTTCTATCAAATCTCTCCCCTTTTACCTCAAACCTATGCCCTCTAGTCCCTGATTCCCCAACCCTGGGAAAAAGACTGAGTGCATTCATTCTATCTATGCTAATGATTTTATAGACCTCCCATTTTCCAACACTCCAGTGAATAAAGTCCTAGCCTGCTCAATCTCCCCCCTATAACCCAGTTCTCGAGTCTGTGTAAATCTTTTCTGCACTCTTTCCAGCTTAATGGCATCTTTCCTATAGCAGGGTGGCCAAAACTACGCAATATTGGTTGGTTGAAATTGGTTTGGCTGGTTGGGATTGGTTTATTATTGTCATTTGTACCGAGCTACAGTGAAAAACTTATCTTGCATACCATTCATACAGATCAATTCATTACACAGTGCATCAAAGTAGTACAAGGTAAAACAATAACAGAATGCAGAATAAAATGTCACAGCTACAGAGAAAGTTCAGTGCAGGCAGGCAAATGTGGCCTTGCCAATATCTTGTACATTTCATTGACTGTACAGAATAAAGCCCATAAAGGCTGTAATGAATGTCATATAAGTAAACACATGTTCCTCCTTGTGTTAAAGCAACATATTCCAACTGAAACATCCCAACAGTCATAATTACTTAGAGGGAATGAGTCAAATCTTTCAACAGAAGAGCAATAAAAATCAGTGAAAGTAATTCCCTCAAGCTTTAATGCGATTGATTAGTTCAAATTTATTTATTTATTTTAGGAAACTCACAGAGTTGGAAGCACTGATGAGAATTCTTCAATGTTGCATTGCTAATTTGCTTCAAAGCACACAGGTAGACAATATCTCTGTACACGGCTAAGGATTTGGATCTGATTGAATCTTGTGGTTATTTTGTCTGCACGACTGCTAAAATATACCAAAAGTATGCTTTACACTGACAGACTGCAAGATATAGTTGAATCAAACACTACAAAATAACAGTGTCTTATAAAAAAAACCTGGAAAGAGTTCAAAGCACTGATCGAGTTCAGTCAGGGAATGTAAACCAGGGTATATAAATTTTGATTCCCTTTTCCTGGAAAAAAGAAATATCCTTATGATGATCTAACTCTGATAGTCCCATAAGTGGATACAACTTCTCCGTATTTGCCCCAAAAAAACTCTCATAATCTCAATGACCAGCTGAGCCTCTTCGAGAGAAAAATGATGCCCTTGGCTTTTCAATCTTCCCTGTAAAACCTCCTATCCAAAATAGGCAGTTCCTTATATTGGGCCAAGTGCAATAACCATTAGCCTGTTACCATGAACTCGAATTCAAGCATGCTGTTATGGCGTGTAAAATGTTCCAGTTATTTAGGACTATGCGCATTGCCAAGCTGGCATGCTGTTAGGGGCACCAGAACAAATAAAAGTAAATCATCAGTGTTAAGTGAGCTGTCACGCAATAACCTGGAGTATTCTTACCTCTGAAGCTGGTCCTGAGACGTCAACACAAGAAAATCTAGGCTGACATTGCTGGAGGTGCTGGAGGTGTTCTGGATGATCATCTTCGATAGAAACAAAAGATCTTTTGGTGAACAGTGGGGGAACTATTCGCTATTCACTATGTTTTAGCAAATTCTTATCCTTTAAAAATTATGCCCAGACATTGGAATCACTGAACACATCTTCAGTTCTAAGCCTGACTCATAGGTTGACGTCAGAATGCTGGTTGTGGGTACTTGCTGCTTGTTAGTTGTTTGCCTTGTTTGCTATGTCACAAGAGTGGCTACCCCAGAAGAATTTCTTTTAGTTCTCTTTACAGGACATGGACATGACTGCAATGACCAACATGCAGAAAGCTGAAGGAACTCAGGAGTCAGGCAGCATCTATGGAGGGAAATGGACAGTCAGCATTTCGAGTCGAGACCCTTCACCTGGACTGAGCAATATGGGACAGAGAGCCAGTATAAAAAGGTGAGGGGAAGGGGTGGAGCAAGAGCTGGCAGGTGATAGGTGGATCAAAGTGAGGAGGGGTGATAGGCAGATGGGGGAGGGGAATGTGGAAATAACAACTTCTCTTTCGGCTCCTCCCACTTTCTCCAGATCAAAGGTGTAGCACTGGGCACTCGCGTGAGCCCTAACTGTGTCTGCCTTTTTGTTGGCTACATGGAGCAGTCCATGTTCCAAAACCATCTGGGCATCACTCCCCAATTCTTTCTCCGCTGCATCAATGACTGCATTGGTGTCGTTTCCTGTCAATTTCATTACCTTCACCTGGACTGAAAGATAGAGGGGAGGTCACCAGTATAAAGAGGTTAGGGGAAGGGGTGAAGCAAGAGCTGCCAACCTCCGCCCTGCTCTCTAATTCACTTGGTCCATCCCCGACACCTCTCTCCCCTTTCTGGATCTCTCCGTCTCCATCTCAGGAGACAGATTATCCACCGACATCTACTACAAACCCACTGACTCCCACGGCTACCTTCGCTACACCTCCTCTCACCCTGTCACTTGTAAGATCTGCTCCACTGCAATGGCCCACGTGAGCAGCGATTCTAAATTGCCCACCTGATGATGATGATGTGTGGCTTTCTTGAATGGGTCCGCGGGGGGTTGGTACAAATGAGTAACATACCAGCAATTTCAGAGGGCAGGGAGGAGTCAACTATGTCTCCATGTCTGGAGTAGTATATAGTCTGAAACTGAGTGAAGATGGCAGATTTATTTTGAAATGAACACAATCAGAATCAGGTTTATTAACACTGACATATGTCGTGAAATTGGTTGTTTTACAGTGCAAGGCATAAAAATTAGGATAAATTACAAAATAAATAAATAGTGCAAAAAAAAGATTAACAAGGTAGTGTCCATGGGTTCATGGACCGTTCAGAAATCTGATGGCGGAGGGGAAGAAGCTGGTCCTGAATTGTTGAGTGTGGGTCTTCAGGCTCCTGTACCTCCTCCCTGATGGTAGTAACAAGAAGAGGGCATGTGCCAGATGGTGAGAGTCCTTAGTGATGGATGCCGCCTTCTTGAGGCACCACCCCATGAAGATGTCATTGATGATGGGGAGAGTTGTGCCCATGATGGAGCTGGCTGAGTCTACAACCCTCTGTGCCTCTTGCGATTCTGTGCGTTGGAGCCTCCGTACCAGGCGGTGATACAACCAGTCAGAATGCTCTCCACCGTACATCAATGGGAATTTACAAGAGTCTTTGGTGACGTACCAAATCTCCACAAACTACTAATGAAGTAGAGCCACTGGTGTGCCTTCTTCGTGATTGCATCTACGTGTTGGGCCCAAGATAGATCCTCAGAGATGTTGGCACCCAGGAATTTGAAGCTGCTCACCCTTTCCACTGCTGATCCCTCATTGAAGGCTGGTGTGTGTTCTATCGACTTTCCCTTCCTGAAGTCCACAATCAGTTCCTTGGTCTTGCTGATGTTGAGTGCAAGGTTGTTGTTGCGACACCACTCAACCAGCCCATCTATCTCACTCCTGTAGGCCTCCTCGTCGCTATCTGAGATTCTACCAGCAACAGTGGTGTCAACAGTGTCAACATTGTCGACAACAAGTGAACCAAATAGGCTTTCAACAATATATAGAGTATTGACATGACTACTGAAACTCCAGAATTATTTAATTAAATGATTTTAAGTTACCAACCTGCCATGGTGGGATTCGAAGTCTCTAGATCATTAGGAGAATGAGGGGCAATATTATAGAGATGTATAAAATCATGAGTGGCATAGATAGGGTGAATGCACACAGTCTTCTCCCCAGGGTTGGGGATTCAAGAACTAGAGGGCATAAGTTTAGGGTGAGAGGGGAGAGATTCAATAGGAACCCAAGGGGCAACTTTTTCACCCAGAATGTGGTGGGTATATGGAACAAGCTGCCAGAGGAAGTGGTTGAGGCAGGTATATTAACAACAGTAGACATTTGGACAGGTACATGGAGAGGAAAGGTTTAGACGGATATGGGCCAAGTGCAGGAAAATGGGACTAGCTGAGATGGGAATCTTGGTCGGCATGGAACAGTTGGACCAAGTGGTCTGTTTCTGTGCTGTGTTGCTCGATGACTGTGTTAGTCCATGCCTTTGAACTACCAGTCTACTGACATAACCACAACGTTAGTTTTGCAAAGCCTACATTTTAACTGAAGCAAAGCGTTTTGTATGCTGTCCATTGCAAGTTACTCCTGGGTCTGGTCACTCAGTTCAACTAGTGAGAAGTTGGTTGATCCAATACGGGGATGTACGTGGGGAATAGGGGGGAGGAACAAGAAACTGCCAGCAGTGGTTCAGTGTGGAGTGGCTCACGTCAGAAGTTTCAGATTTAAACACCTTTCCAGTGGCTCTGAGCACATAATCAGTGCTGCATTGTCACAGGTGCCACCTTTAGAGTCATACAGCACAGAAAACAGGCCCTTCAGCCCAACTTGTCCATGCTGACCAAGTTGCCTCCCAGTCCCATGCTAGTCCCACTTGCCTGTGTCTGGTCCATATTCCTTGAAACCTTTCCTACCCACTTACTTGTCCAAATGTCTTTTAGATGTTTTAATTGTACTCACCTCTACCACTTCCTCTGGCAGCTCATTCCATGTACGTAAAATGTTCTGTGTGAAAAAGTTGCCCCTCGGGTTTCTTTTAAATATTTCCCCTCTCACTTTAAACCTATGCTCTTGAGTTGAGGACTCCCCTACCATGGGGAATAGGACTACAGCTATTCATTTTATCCATTACCTCATGATTTTATAAACCTCAGAAAAGTCATCCCTCAGCCTCCTACACTCCAAGGAAAAAAGTCCAAGACTATCCTCTCCTCATAATCTTCCAGTCCCGGTAGCATTCTTGTAAATCTTCTTTGCACTCTTTCCAGCTTAATGACATCTTTCCTCCAGCAGGGCGACCAGAACTGTACACAGTACTCCAAATGTGGCCTTACCCACGTCTTGTACAGCTGTAACATGACATCCCAACTCCTGAACTCAATATCCTGACCATTGAAGGTAAGCGAGCCAAGTACCTTCTTCACCACCCTGTCTACCTGTGTTGCCACTTTCATCGAACTACGTATCTGCACCCCTATGTCCTGCTATTCTACAACACTCCCAGGGCCCGACCATTTACAGTGCAAGTCCTGCTCTGGTTTGTCTTACCAAAATGCAACACCTCCCATTTATCTGAATTAAATTCCAACATTTCAAAATTTAAATTCAATTAACAAAATAAGCCTGGAATAAAAAATTCTTTTCAGCAGTAGTGACCATTGAAATACCCTGGGGATTGTTATTAAAAGCCTATCTTGTCCTGGTAGGACGCATGTCCTACGACAGGGTTCTGTTCCTGAGGACTGCTCATAACCCAAACTATTCGTAAGTCGGAAATGAACAAAACAGTGAGTGGGAGAGGGTCACAGAAACGGCTGTGACGGGTGAGCAAGCAGGCACAGGAAGAGTGGCCTCACTGACCCAGTGAGTGAGGGAGTGAGTTTGCTCAGTGCTCCCTCCTCTGCTCGGCTCCACCCAGTCCCTGATTGTTGAGGCTTGGGTGGAGAGAGTGGGGAGGGCGGGCATGCGGAAATTCCCCACTCACACCAGGGAGAAGATGTCTGCAACCCTGCAACAGCTGGTAAATCCATCACCATAAAGAACAACCAGTACAGCAGCTCAAACCACCCATTCCTGCCAGAAACATCACCTATGCCTCTGCAGCACACAGCTGCCTGGTCAGACTCAGACCACACTGACATAGAACATAGAACATAGAACACTACAGCACGGTACAGGTCCTTCGGCCCACAATGTTGTGTCGACATTTTATCCTGCTCTTAGATCTATCTAAACCTTCCCTCCCACATTGCCCCTCCATTTCTCTATCATTCATGGGTCTAGCTAAGAGTTTCTTAAATGTCCCCAATGTATCTGCCCCCAAAACCTCTGCCAGCAGTGCGTTCCATGCATCCACCACTCTCTGTGTAAAAAACTTACCCCAACATCCCCCTTATACCTTCCTCCAATCTCCTTAAAATTATGTCCCCTCGTGTTAGCCATTATCGCCCTGGGAAACTGGCTAACTCCAAATCACTTGATTCACCTCACACTCACCTGTGAAGCTCTGCTTAGAGATAGGGACGCCTAACTTGCTTCAAAAATTGTTTAAAAGTTCATTGGAAAATTTTTATAAAGTTAAAAATTCTGCTCGTTTGTATGGATGAATGCCCATAAGTCAGACAGCTGTAACCAGTACAAGGAAAATCTGGCTATATAGGGAAAATCTGTTGTCCATATCCAGTCATTAAAGCAAAGTCTCATGTGCTCCCTCAGAAGGAGGTAACATATCACGTGTCACTGTTCCTCCGAAAGGCACTGGAGTTTTATCTGATCAAATAATGACGAGTCGGAGTACAGGAAGGAGATAGAGAGCTTAGTATCATGGTATCATGACAACAACCTTTCCCTCAATGTCAGCAAAACAAAAGAGCTGGTCATTGACTTCAGGAAAAGGGGCAGTGTACATGCACCTGTCTACATCAACGGTGCTGAGACCAAGAGGGTTGAGAGCTTCAAGTTCCTAAGAGTGAACATCACCAATTGCTTATCCTGGTCCAACCACGTAGATGCCATGGCCAAGAAAGCTCACCAGCGCCTCTACTTCCTCAGGAGGCTGAAGAAATTTGGCATGTCCCCTTTGATACTCACCAACTTTTATCGATGCACCATAGAAAGCATCCTATCTGGATGCATCACAGCTTGGTACGGCAACTGCTCTGCCCAGGATCGCAAGAAACTGCAGAGGGTTGTGGACACAGCCCAGCGCGTCACAGAAACCAGCCTCTCCTCCTTGGACTCTCTCTTTACCTCTTGCTGTCTTGGTGAAGCAGCCAGCATAATCAAAGAGCCCACCCACCTGGGTCATTCTCTCTTCTCTCCTCTCCCATCAGGTAAAAAATACAGGAGCCTGAGAGCACATACCACCAGACTCAAGGACAGCTTCTATCCCACTGTGATAAGACTATTGAACAGTTCCCTTATACGATGAGATGGCCTCTGACCTCACAATCTACCTTGTTGTGACCTTACATCTTATTGTCTACCTGCACTGCGCTTCCTCTGTAGCTGTGACACTTTACTCTGTACTGTTATTGTTTTTACCTGTACTATCTCAATGCACTCTGTCCTAACTCAATGTAACTGCACTGTGTAATGAATTGACCCGTACGATCCATATGCAAGACAAGTTTTTCACTGTACCTTGGTACAAGTGACAATAATAAACCAATACCAATACCAATATAAGACTAGGGGTTTTTTTTGGGGCGATGGAGGCTGAGGGGAGACCTGATAGAAGTTTATAAAATTATGCGAGGTGTAGATGGAGCAGACATCTATTTCCCGGTATCTTTTTCCCAGGGTTGAAATGTCTAATACGAGAGAGCATGCATCTTAAGGTGAGAGGGGGTAAGTTCAAGGGAGATGATCAGGGCAGGTTTTTTACACAGAGTGTGGTGGGTGCCTGGAATGGATTGCCAGGGTGGTGGTGGAGGCAGATACAATAGAGGTGTTTAAGAGACTCTTAGATAGACACATGAATGTGCAGAGAATGGAGGGATATGAACCACGTGTAGGCAAAAGGGATTAGTTTAATTAGGCATATTAGCTTAATTAATTTGGCACAACATCGTGGGTTGAAGGGCCTGTTCCTATGCTGTACTGTTCTATGTTCTATATTCTAATATTCTGGCTAATAGTTATCCAACAGAGTATGGTCATTACCTCCTTGCTTTTTCTATATCTTATCTGTGTGCAAATTGGCTGCTATGCTACACTCCGTAAAAACTCAATTGACCACAAGGTGCACTGGCATGTTGTGAAATGTACTACATAAAGGTGTCTTTCATCTTTTTTCTTGACCGACAGGTAGAGCACCCTGTACTCTGTTGTCTTGGCAATAAATTTCCCACATATTGTATTCCCAAAATTCTAGCAGCTTTGTTGCAGCTCAGACACTTTCCCCTACAAGAAGCAGACGCAGATACTAAAAGACACCACAGCTTGTTTATGGCCATCTCCTAGCAACAGCACAAAGCTGGCAGGGGTTTGCCAAGGGCTCAGCAAAGCACTGCCTAGTCCGTCCCTGCAGTAATTGCCTTCTGTTCAGCGCTTGTTATAAGGGCATGTTTGTTTTGGAACACAGAACCACTTATCCTATTCTTAAAGCTGCAAGAAAATTGTAGTTTAAAAAAGTGTAGAAAAGAAAATTTAATACATTTTAACTGTATAAAATTATGAGGGGCATAGATAGGGTGGACAAGCAATATCTTTTTCTTATTATTGAGTGATCCAGAGGGCATGCATTTAAGGTGAGAGGGGGTAGGTTCAGAACAGACGTGAGGGGTACGTTTTTTACTGAGAGAGTGGTGGATGCCTGGAATGTGTTGCCTGATAGGGTAGTGGAGGCAAACTCAATGGAGGCTTTTACGAGGGGTTTGGATGGGCACATGAATGAGAGGAAAATAGAGGGATATAGGCATTCTGTAGGTAGGAGGGAATAGCTATGTCGGCACAGCATTGTGGGCCGAAGGGCCTGTTCTGTGCTGTACCGTTCTATGTTCTATCGCTGCAGCAACATTAAAAATAGCAAGAGGCCATTTGGCCCTTCAAGACTCATGTCAGATTCAATAAAATCAATGCTGATCTGATCTTGGCCTCAGCTGGTAAAGCCACTGCCTCACAGCTCCAGAGACCCAGGTTCAATCCTGACCTCAGGTCCTGTCTGTTTGGAGTTTGCACGTTCTACCCCCGACCACATGGTTTTCCTTCGGGTGCTCCAGTTTCCTCCCACATTCCAAAAGATATGCAGGTCAGTAGGATAGTTGGCCACTGTAAGTTGCCCCTGGCGTGTAGGTGAGTGGTAGAATCTGCAGGAGTTGATGAGAATAGATTCATAGAGTCATGGAGTCATACAGCACAGAAACTGGCATTTGGCCCAACTGGTCCATGCCGACCAAGACACCCATCTAAACTAGTCCCATTTGCCCGTGTTTGGCCCATATCCCTCTATACCTTTCCTATCCATGTACCTGTCTAAGTATCTTTTAAATGTTGTTAATGTACCTGCCTCAATCACTTCTTCTGGCAGCTCGTTCCATATAGAGACCACACTCTGGGTGAAAAAGTTGCCCCTCAGGTTCTTTTTAAATCTATCCCCTCTCACCCTGAAACTATGCCCTCTAGTTCTTGATTCCCCAACCCTGGGAAAAAGATATAGATAGATATTTATTTATTAGTCACATGTACATCGAAACACACAGTGAAATGTGTCTTTTTGCGTTCCTGGGAATGTGCTGGGGGCAACCCGCAAGTATCGCTGTTCTTCCGGCGCCAACGTAGCACGCCCACAACTTCCTAACCCGTAGGTCTTTGGAATGTGGGAGGAAACCGGACCACCCGGAGGAAACCCACACAGACGTGGGGAGAACATACAAACTCCTTATAGACAGCGGCGGGAATTGAACCTTGGTTGCTTGTGCTGTAATAGCGTTACGCTAACTGCTACACCACCATGTACACTACACTGTCCGCAATCACCCTGTCTATGCCCCTCATAATTTTATACACCTCTATAAGATCACCCCTCATTCTCCTACACTGTAATGAATAAAGTCCCAGCCTGCTCAACCTCTCTGCATAACTTGGTCACTCAAGTCCCAGCAACATCCTCGTAAATCTCCTCTGCACTCTTTCCAGCTTAATGGGTTCTTTCCTTTGGCAGGGTGACCCAAAACTGAACACAATATTCTGAATGCTGCCTCATCAACGTGTTATGAAAATGTGGGTAGAATAAAATGGAATTAGTGTAGGATTAGTGCAAACGGATGATTGATAATTGATGTGGACTTGGTCAGCTGAGGGGTCTGTTTCTGTGTGGTATTACTCTGTGACTCAAAGATTCCACAGCTCTCTCCCCGTTTCCCACAACCTTTGCCTTCCACAGGAAAGAAATCTATCTCAGTGAGAGATTTTGAAATTCAGTGATAAGAACGAAAAATACAGGAAACACTCAACTGGTCAGGCAGCATCTGCGGAGAGAGAGAAACAGAGTTTCAGATCAGGGACCCTTCATCAGAATTGGGAAAGAGAGATGAGGAAGGAAGTTTTATATTGCAGAGAAGTTGCATTCAGAATTGCCACTTTCTCTGCAACTTAAAATTACCTTTCTTATCTCCCTTCTTACTCTGATGAAGAATTCCTGACCTGAAACATTAACATTGGGTCACTTTCCCCACAGAGGCTGCCTGACCTGCTGAGTGTTACCAGCATTTTCTGTTTTTATTTCAGATTTCCAGTATCTGCAGTATTTTTTTGATTTTAATTTGAAATTTAATAGTTCCTTGTCAGAATGCAAGATTCATTTAAATGGTAGACGGGAAGGGTCTACTTGCTGGAGGAGTCCAGTCAGTGTCTGCACACCTCATTCACACCTCCCAAAGAGGTGTCAGGACTCTAGATGTGAACAGGACTCCTCCTAGCTCTATCAGGTCAAGAGACCACCGGAAGAAAGAAAATTCTTCAGGATGCTTTCAAAGCTTCCTTGGAAAAAATGCAACATCCTCACCAACTTGCAGAGAGTTGTGAACTCAGTCCAGTCCACCACGCAAACCAGTCTCCCCTCCATTGACTCCGTCTACACTTCCTGCAGCCTCAGGAGAGCAGCCAGTGTAATCAATGACCCCTCCCACCCCGAACATTCTCCCTTCTCCCCCATCCTATCGGGCAGAAGATACAAATATGCAAGAGGTACAAATACGATAGGGAGCGTTCAAGAGGTTCTTAGATAGACACAGGAATGTGCAGGAATTGGAAGGAAATGGACATTGTGTAGGCAGAGGGATTAGTTTAGTTGGGCATTTGGTTACTAATTTAATTAGTTCGGCACAACATTGTGGGCCGAAGGGCCTGTTCCTGTGCTGTACTGTTCTATGTTCTATGTTCTATGTTCTATACAAAGTGTGAGAACACGTACCACCAGACTTAAGGACAGCTTCTATCCCTCTGTTGAGTGGGCTTCTCATATGCTAAAGATTCTTGATCTCTCAATCTACCTCGTCGTGGCCCTTGCACTTTATTTGTCTACCTGCACTGCACTTTCTCTGTAACACTATCTTCTTTATTCTGTTCTGCTTTCACTACCTCAATGTGCTTATGTATGGAATGATCTGTCTGGATGGCATGCAAACAAAAGCTTTTCACTGTATCTCGGTACATGAGACAATAATGAACTAATTCCCATTCCATTCCAACTCATGGGAATCCTGGACCTGTGAGCAATCAAAATAGGAAGGCATTGAGAATCCTGAGCATCCTTGTCAGGGGCACACAGAAGTCCAGTAAGAACAGTGGACAGAATACACCACTCCCATACTGCCCACCGAATGGCCCCATCAAACATCTCCTCCCCCACCTGCAGCAGAGCCTAATCAGCCATCTCAGAAGTCACAGAAATGGAATGGAAGCAAGTCATCCATAATCTCGAGGGACTGTCTGAGTGAGTATTAAATTGGCTTTTAGGCAGGCATCCAGAATGTTTGCCAGAACAATCTAAATCACTGATTGCAATATTTCAGCAAGTCACTGAGCTACTTATCAGATGCCCTTTGTGACACTGTGCAGGCATGATATCTGATTGATTACTAATTTATTTGGTGCCTTTCAGAACATCCCTTATCACTTTACAGTAAATGAAGCATTTTTTGAAGAGAGGTCACTTTTGTAATGTAGGAAATGTGGTAACAGTTTTCACACAACGGCTCCCAAAGTGGTTATGGGCAGATCACCCATTTTAGAATTGGTCATTGGTGGATACTATATTGACCAGAACGCCAGGGGAAACTCCAATGCTCTTCTTCAAAACATTGCAATTCCATCCTTAAGAGAAGAGCCAGAGCTTTGGTTTAACATCTCATCCAAAAGACAGATGTGTTACCCACTGAGCAATGGGTGACGTGAGGGGAAGGGGCCCCTCCTGTTCATCTACTGTCTGCAGAGCTGATGGGATCTGAGAAGATCAATGAGTTTAAAAGGGACACAAACAAAAGAGCTAGTCATTGTCTTCAGGAAGGGGGCGGTGCACAGCCTCCTGTTTACATCAACGGTGCAGAAGTCGAGAGGGTTCAATTGCCTAGGAGTGAATATCACCAGCAGCATGTTCTGGTCCAACCATGTAGACGCCACGGCCAAGAAAGTTCACCTGTGCATCTACGTCCTCAGGAGGCTAAAGAAATTTGGCATGTCCCTTTTGACCCTCACCAATTTTTATCAATGCACCATAGAAAGCATCCTATCTAGATGTAACACGCTTGGTATGGCAACTACTCTGCCGGGACCGCAAGAAACTGCAGAGAGCTGTGGATACAGCTCAGCACATCACGGAAACCAGCCTCCCCTCCATGGACTCTGTTTACACTTCTCGCTGCCTCAGTAAAGCAGCCAGCATAATTAAAGACCACACCCACCCCGGACATTCTCTCTTCTTCCCCCCCCCATCAGGCAGAAGATACAAAAGCCTGAAAGCACGTACCACCAGGCTCAAGGACAGCTTCTATCCCGCTGTTATAAGACTATTGAACAGTGCCCTAATACAATAAGATGGACTCTTGCCCTTACAATCTACCCCATTTTGACCTCACTGTTTAAGAAAGGAGGGAGGCAGGAAAAGGAAAATTACAGGCCTATTAGTCTGACATCGGTGGTTGGAAAGTTATTGGAATCGATCCTCAAGGACAAGGTTATGGAATACCTAGAGGTGCAAGGCAAGATAGGTCCAAGCCAGCATGGTTTCATTCCAATAGGAATCAACCTATTGGAATTTTTTGAGGTAATCTCAAGTAAGATGGACAAGGGAGAGGTTGTGGATGTTGTATATTTAGATTTTCAAATGGCCTTTGACAAGGTGCCGCATAAAAGGCTGCTTAATAAGATGAGAGCTCATGGAATTACAGGAAAGATATTAGAATGGGTGGAGCATTGGCTGGTTGGCAGAAAGCAAAAGGTGGGAATAAAGGGATCCTGTTCTGGTTGGTTGCCGGTTACTAGTGGTGTTCCGCAGGGGTCGGTGTAGGGGGTACTTCTTTTTACACTGTATATTGATGATTTAGATTATGGATTAGATGGTTTTGTGGCTAAATTTGCAGATGACACCAAGATAAGTGGATGAGCAGGAAGTGTTGAAGAAGCAGAAAGGCTGCAGAGAGACTTGAACAGTTTAGGAGAGTGGGCAAAGAAATGGCAGATGAGATTCAATGTTGAGAAATTGGTTGTACATTTTGGAAGAAGAAATAAACGGGCAGATTATTATCTAGATGGGGAGAAAATTCAAAATTCGGAAGTGCAAGGGTCCTCGTGCAGGATATCCTAAAGGTTAACCACCAGGTTGGATCAGCAGTAATGAAGGCAAATGCTATGTTGGCATTCATTTCAAGAGGAATAGCGTATAAAAGTAAGGATGTGTTGATGAGGCTCTATGGGGCACTGGTGAGACCTCATTTGGAGTACTGTGAGCAGTTTTGGGCCCCTTATCTTAGAAAGGATGTATTGATGTTGGAGAGGGTTCAGAGAAGATTTACGAGGATGATTCCTGGAATGCAAGGGCTGACATACGATGAGCGTTTGTCGGCTCTTGGACTGTATTCACTGGAGTACAGAAGAATGAGGGGGGACCTCATAGAAACATTTTGAATGTTGAAAGGACTGGACAGAGTAGATGCAGCTAAGTTGTTTCCCTTGGTGGGTGAGTCCAGGACAAGAGGGCACAGTCTTGGAATTAGAGGGTACTCACTTAAAACAGAGATGAGGAGAAATTTCTTTAGCCAGAGGGACATGGATTTATGGAATTTATTGCCACATGCAGCTGTGGAGGCCCGATCATTGGGGGTGTTTAAGGAGGAGATTGATAGGTATCTAATTAGTCAGGGTATCAAGGGATATGGGGAAAAAGCCGGGAATTGGGACTAGATGGGAGAATAGTTCAGCTCATGGTGAAGTGGCGGAGCAGACTCAAAGGGCGGAATGGCCTACTTCTGCTCCTTTGTCTTGTGATCTTGCACTTATTGTCTGCCTGCACTGCACTTTCTCTGTAACTGTAACACCTTATTCTGCATTCTGTTATTGTTTTCCCTTGTACTACCTCAATGCACTGTTGTAAAGAAGTGATCTGCATGGATGGCATGCAAAACAAAGTTTTTCACTGTACCTCGGTAAATGTGACGGCAATAAACCAATTTAGTTAAGATCAAAGACCCTTTGTTCGAACTGAAAAGGAGATAAAAGACCCTTGTAAAGCTGCGGGGAAGGGGCAGGGAGATGTTTCTGATTGGGCAAAACTGGGGTCACGATGGGGATAAACTGTAAAATTGAAAAATTTGAGGACCAAGAGAACTTTGCAGATTGTGGTGAGGGCAGAAAAGTGGGTGATTATTGGATAATGTGTCAACCTTGCATATTGTTCTCCAATGAACTGTCTTTATAAAATAAATAATGGTGTAATGCGGGCTAATTTGGAATAGTTCCTGCTGTGTAGAGTTTGCATATTCTCCCTGTCACCATGTCTGTTTCTCCAGGGTGCTCTGGTTTCCTCCCTCATTTGAAAAATGTGCAGGTTGGTAAGTTAATTGGCCACTGTAGGTTGCCCCTAGTGCGTAGATGAGTGGCCAAATCCGTGGGGAGAATAAAATGCATTATTGTAGGATTAGTCTAATAATGTGTGCTTGACAGTGGGCTAAAGGGCCTGTTTCTGTGCTGTATCTCTCCAAGGTTATCTGATCGATGAGTAAACGGGAGCAATCTGAGTGTGAGAACGTAAACAAAAGAAGATGGGGATTGCAAAATACAGAGCAGGAAGACATGCCCAGCAGGTCAGGCTGTGCACGTCCTCCGCTCCCAGAGAGAATAAAAAGAAGGAAAAAATATATGCTAAGCTAATATTACAGACGATCGACTGATAGTCTGAGAAATCAAGTAACTTGAAGCTGTAGAATTCAATATTGAGTCCAGAAGCTGCGATGTGCCCAGATGGAAGATTTGAAATATTGGTTTATTATTGTCACAGGTGCCAAGACACAGTGAAAATCTTTTGTCTTGCATGCCAACCAGGCAGATCATTCCATACATAATTACATCGAGGTAGTAAAAATAAAACAGAATGCAGAATATAGTGTTACAGTTACAGAGAAAGTGCAGTGCAGGCAGACAAATGAAGAACAAGGGCCATAATAAGGCCACGATAAGTGACAGGGGGCTGTTCCACAAGCTTGCTTCCTTTCAGTCAAGGATAAGATGGGGGAATGGGGCTCACTGATTGCTTGGGGTTACTTGATTTCTCAGACTGTATCAGTCGATCGTCTGTAATATTAGCTTAGCGTATGAAGCTTGCATGGACTCAACAGGATGAATGGCCTTCTTCCATGCATAGTATATCTCTGATTCTAGAACACGGAGTGTTTGTTGGTCTGTCAACATAGGTAACTGTTTAACTGCAGGGTGTCTTGCGACTGCAAGAACTACATTATAGCTTGCTGAGGATTTTATCGCTGAGGTACCTGGCTGTCTCAAACAGCTTCACTGCCATCATGGTGGTCCAGTTGATCCAGGAGAGGAACTGGGAAAACAAGGAAGCTGGGAGGAAGCAGGAATAGAGGGAGAAGAGGGAAGAGAAGCCAAAGGGTAGGAACTAAACCTATAGCAGGTCTTAGGGATGAGAGAGAAATGTACACAGGTCTGTCAACCACATTACAGGAAGAGTGCGATTGCACTGGTGATCTACCAGGAATGGAGAATTTTAGATTCATTAGATGGGCTGATTGCATTAAAATAGAGAAGGATGAGGAGACATCTCAGTGACACGCATAAGATAAAAGAGGGTGAACCGATGATGGTAGCAGTAAACAGGGAAACAGAGCTTGAAGTTAATGAACGATTTGGAGGAAATTAAGGAGAAAATTTCTCAGCCAGGGAATAGTGCGATCTGGAACTCATAAAGTGTAAGGGTGATTATTACATCTTGTTCTATTTAGAACATAGAACATAGAACATTACAGCACAGTACAGGACATTCGGCCCACAATGTTGTGCCAACATTTTATCCTGCTCTAAGATCTATCTAATCCCTCCCTCCTGCATAGCTCCCTATTTCTCTATCATTCATGTGTCTATCTAAGAGTCTCTTAAATGTCTCCAATCTATCTGCCCCCACCACTTCTGCCGGCAGTGTGTTCCACATACTCACCACTCTCTGCGTAAAAAACTTACCCCTGACATCCCCCTTATATCTTCCTACAATTACCTTAAAATTATGTCCCCTCATGTTAGCCATTGTCACCCTGGGAAAAAGTCTCTGACTACCCACTCGATCTATGCCTCTTATCATCTTATACACCTCTATCAAGTCACCTCTCACTGTCCTCCTCTCCAAAGAGAAAAGCCCTAGCTCACTCAACCTGTCCTCATAAGACATGCTCTCCAATCCAGGCAACATCCTATTTCTGAGTAACAGTTCAAGACTCATAAAGTCATAGAGTCATACAGCATGGAAACAGACCCTTCGGCCCAACTGGTTCATGCTAACAAATGTGCCCATCCAAGCTAGTCCCATTTGCCAGCATTTGGCTCATAACCTTCTAAACCTTTCCAATCCATGTACCTACCCAACCGTCTTTTAAAAGTTGTTGTTGTACCTGCCTCAACCACTTCATTTGGCAGCTCAATCCACATACCTACCACACTCTATGTAAAAAGCCAATTGATCGTGGACTTCAGGAAGGGGAAGTCAGGAGAACACACACCAGTCCTCATTGAGGGGTCAGTGGTGGGAAGGGTGAGCAGCTTCAAGTTCCTGAGCGCCAACATCTCAGAGGATCTATCTTGGGCCCAACATGTTGATGCAATCACAAAGAAGGCACGCCAGTGGCTCTACTTCATTAAGAGTCTGAGGAGATTTGGTATATCACCAAAGATTCTTGCAAATTTCCACAGATGTAAAGTGGAGAGCATTCTGACTGGTTGCATCACTGCCTGGTATGGAGGCTCCAATGCGCAGGATCGCAAGAGGCTGCAGAGGGGTGTAGACTCAGCCAGCTCCATCATGGGCACAACCCTCCCCGCCATCAAGGACATCTTCAAGAGGCAGTGTCTCAAGAAGGCTGCATCCACAACTAAGGACTCTCACCATCCGGGGCATGCCCTCTTCTCGTTACTACCATAGGGGAGGAGATACAGGAGCCTGAAGACCCACACTCAATGTTCTAGGAACAGCTTCTTCCCCTCCGCCATCAGATTTCTGAACGGTCCATGAACCCATGAACACTACCTCGTTATTCCTCTTTTGCACTATTTATTTATTTTTGTAACTTATAGTAATTTTTATGTCTTGCACTGTACTGCTGCCGCAAAACAACTAATTTCACAACATATGTCAATGATAATAAACCTGATTCTGATTCTGGTTCTGATATTAAATCTCTCCCTTCTCCCCTCTCTAGTTCTTGATTCCACAACCTTAGGAAAAAGACTGAGTGCATTCACTCTATCTATGCACCTCGTGACTTTATACTCAAAACGGTGGCTTATGTTGAGACTGGAGTGGTTGTGGCTGATTTCCCTGGAAATCAGGGAAATTTCTATGGAACAACCTGCCAGAGGAAGTGGTGGAGGTGGCTACAATTACAACATTTACAAGACATTTGGACAGGTACATGGATAGGAAAGGTTTAGAGGGATATGGGCCAAACACAGGCAAATGGGACTAACTCAGGTAGGCACCTTCATAGAACATAGAACATTACAGTGCAGTACAGGCCCTTCGGCCCACAATGTTGTGCCGACATTTTATCCTGCTCTAAGATCCATCTAACCCTTCCCACCCATATAGCCCCCTATTTCTCTATCATTCATGTGCCTATCTAAGAGTCTCTTAAATGTCCCTAATGTATCTGCCCCCACAACCTCTGCTGGCAGTGCGTTCCACACACCCACAACTCTCAGTGTAAAAAACCTACCTCTGACATCCCCCTTATATCTTCCTCCAATCACCTTAAAATGATGCCCCCTTGTGTTAGCCATTGTCGCCCTGGAAAAAAGTCTCTGACTGTCCACTCGATCTATGCCTCTTATCATCTTATACACCTCTATCAAGTCACCTCTCATCCTCCTTCTCTCCAAAGAGAAAAGCCCGAGCTCACTCAACCTATCCTCATAAGACATGCTCTCCAATCCAGACAACATCCTGGTAAATCTCCTCTGCACCCTCTCTAAAGCTTCCACATCTTTCCTATACAAGGCAACCAGAACTGAACACTTCGTTGGCGTGGACCATTTGGACCAAAGGGCCTGCTTCCAAGCTGGATGACTCGATGACTCTATATCATATTTACTTTCAGACTACAGGTCAGATACTGCCGAGAGAGACAAGATGTGTTTTCTGTACAGGGTATGTGTAATAGTGAGTGATCTGGTGCAGTATGTAAAAGCATCATTCCTTATTCATTCTTGCAATAACCTCATATCCATCATCACATTAAAAATGAACCTGGATAAGCTCCTCATGAATCATAACCACAAAGAAATAGACCATCAGAATAGGAAGTGGGATTAGACTGGAATGCTCCTTTTCAACAAGAATGTTCAGAACGGGCCAAATCATCTGCATCCGTTCCATAAATTTCTATGATTCTATGATTCCAACACGGTGGCACAGCTCGTGATACCGGTGCCTCACGGCGCCAGAGACATAGGTTCAATCCTGACCTCGGGCGCTGTCTGTGTGGAGTTTGCAGGTTCTACCTGTAGGCAAAATGTATACTATATTTGCAATATGCATGTAATTTATTGAATACAGTTAGATTTACAAGTTCATGATTAACATGAGTTCACTGACTAAAGGTGTGTAAGTTCTTGATGTGGATACATCCCCCCTTTTTAACAGTGGATATATCCACATTTTGCTTTTATATGTGAAGTGGGATTGGTTTGTGGCTTACGTACATGAGCTGTTAAGTGCAGCAATTACTTTAAGTTTAGTGGAGGTATTGCTACCATAAAAAAACTGTGTCACATGGTCAACTGTTGCAACATTGAATGTATTGTCCTTCAGGTTCCGTTGAAAGTCAGGCGCCACAGTGAACTCTCCAACTTCCGGTAAACTGCTCCCATTTCGCTCTCCTCCTGATCTACCCGGTTCTTCTGACAGTCACACCAGCCCCCATCACCCTGTCTCTTCCCCCTCTCCCGCACTCCTCCCACTGGTTCTCCTCCCCCCCACTATTCCCATCTGCCATCCATCCCTCGATTCCACGCTCCACATTCCTCTCCTATCAGATTCCGTCTCCTTCAGCACTTTGTCACTTCCACCTACGTATCACCTCCCAGCTTCTGGCACCATTCCCACTCTCCCCTCCTCCATCTGCCTATCACTCCCCCCCCCCCTCACCTGGATCCACCCATCACCTTCCAGCTCTTGCTCCACACCTTCCCTCCATCATATTACACTGGCCATCTCCCCTCTATTTTTCACTCCTCATGGTCTCGACCCAAAACATCGACTGTCCATTTCCCTCCATTGACGCTGCCTGACCTGCTGAGTTCCTCCAGCGCTTTGTGTGTTGCCACAATAAACAGGCATGGTTCCTCAATATGCCTGGTCTAAGAGAGTTAAATGATACACAGAAGAACACAAGAGAAATCCAACCATACCCCTGGGGCTGACACTTCGTCCACATGTTCTCCTTTGCATCCTATCTGGATGTATCATGGCTTGGTACGACAACTGCTCTGCCCAGGACCGCATGAAACTGCAGAGAGTTGTGGACACAGCCCAGCGCATCACGGACACCAACCTCCCCTCCTTGGACTCTGTCTTTACCTCTCGCTGCCTTGGTGATGCAGCCAGTATAATCAAAGACCCCACACACCTGGGTCATTCTCTCTTCTCTCCTCTCCCATCAGACGGAAGATACAGGAGCCTGAGGGCACGTACCACCAGACTTAAGGACAGCTTCTGTGATAAGACTATTGAACGGTTCCCTTATACAATGAGATGGACTACGACCTCACAAACTACCTTGTTGTGACCTTGCACCTTATTGCACTGCACTTTCTCTGTAGCTGTGACACTTTATTCTGTACTGTTATTGTTTTTACCTGTACTACCTCAATGCACTCTGTACTAACCCAATGTAACTGCACTGTGTAATGAATTGACCTGTACGATTGGTATGCAAGACAAGTTTTTCCCTGTACCACAGTAGTGTAACAGTTAGCGCGATGCTATTACAGCGTCAGCGATTGGGGTTCGATTCCCATCACTGTCTGTAAGGAGTTTGTACGTTCTCCCGTGTCTGCGTGGGTTTCCTTCAGGTGCTCCGGTTTCCTCCCACATTGCAAAGACGTACGGGTAGGTTAATGTGGGTTTAAAATGTGCGGCGCGGACTCGTTGGGCCGGAATGGCCTGTTACCACGCTGTAAATAAAATTTAAAATTTAATAAAACGATACCAATACCACAGGTGCAGAATGAGAAGGAAATGCTTGGCTCTTGTATAATGCTGATTCAGTAATGCTTCAGGACTTGGTCCTCAGGATCTACTGAACTGCTCCTTGAAAATTAGCAGTCATTGACAGGTCATAGAGGGAACAGTTACTATACCTCCACAAGCTGTTGAATTCCTAAGTGAAACTATTTGAGATGATGTCAGTTATAGAGTCATAAAGAGATACAACATGGAAACAACCCTTCAGCCCACTCTGTCCCTGCTGAGCATCAGATACCCATTTACACTAATCTCCCACTGCCGTCTGGCAAGTGGTACCAGAGCATCTGGGCCAGAACTACCGGACTATACAACAGTTTTCTCCCCCAGGCTGTCAGGCTCCTGAATACCCTGGAGATAGTTTCAAACAAATGCCGCGTCAAAAGCCCTGGTTTGCACAACGGCGTATAAGAACTTTGGCTGTTGCTGAACATGTTTATACACTTAGTGCAACTCACTGAGTTCTGTATTTTCTTCGTCCAGCTCGGCTTTGCACTAACCCTGCACTAATTTTGTATTCTGCATATACCATTTTTTGCACTATTTGTGCTTGCACAATTTTCTCAACTGCGTTTATTGTATGTCCTCTGTTCTATGTATGTCCTCTGTTGTGTGATTCTGGGGGAAACAACATTTCGTTCCTCCGTGTGTTTTTACACCATTGGATGAATGACAATAAAGTGTAACTTCTTTTCAAACTTTTTATTAGTTTTCAAATTAATACAGATTAATATATAACATCGATGTTTGTACATGTAATACAAAGAGATCAGGAGAACAATCACGGCATAGATAATCATAAAGAACAATAAAATATAAAAAAATCTGTAGATCCAACGATCTCTTAGTAAATGAATATAATATAAAAGAAAGGAAAGAAAAAGTTTTCTTATATATATAAAAGAAAAGAAAGATAAAAAAAAATCCCCAAATCAATAAGAAAAATTATAAACAAGATATCAAATCAAACAGAAAAATTTCAAAACGAACAAAAAAAAAGAAGGAAAAAAAGACTGGACTGAAATTTCTCAGTAGAAACAGAGCAATATTATGTCATCAACTCCATTCCTCTAAGTTGGAGAATTATTGAAAGGGGATCCATATCATGTGAAAATATTGAATAAATGGACTCCAAATATCTTCAAATTTAAGAGAAGGATCAACAGTACCACTCCTAATTTTTTCTAAGTTTAAACATGATATAGTTTGAGAGAACCATTGAAAAGTAGTAGGGGGTTATAATTTCAACTTGAATTTACATTAATCCCACTTTTTATTCTCCCCACATTCCCATCAACTCCCCCCAGATTCTACCTCTCACCGACACACTGGACGCAATTTACAGCGGGCAATTAACTGACCAACCTGCACGTCTTTGCGATGTGGGAGGAAGCCGAAGCACCCAGAGAAAACCCAATTGGTCACAGAGAGAGCAGGCAAACTCCCCACAGGCATCACCTGAGGTCAGGATTGAATCCAGGCCTCTGGTACTGTGAGGCATCAGCTCTACTTAGTTAAGGGAACAGTGTTAGCCAGATCACAGGAATAAATCCCCAACTCTCCTTCAAGCTGCCTATCTGAATGTAGAACAGAGGGACCTAGGAGTACAAGGTACATGGTTCCCTGAAAGTGGCATCTGTTACGGACTCAGTGAAAGTCCCTTTAAGATAGAGAGTGTGTGTGTATGTGTGTGTGGGGCGTGCTTACGTCAATAGAAGATAAAGGACGTAATGACGTTGTTGAAGAAGTCAGAAGAAGAAGAAGGAGAGAGAGAGAGAAGGGAGAGAGACACCAGCCTGCTTGTTTTCTCTATCGATGGATGAGAAACAATAACTGTGTTTGCCACTGAAATCCATGTATGGAAGTTGGAAGT
Source organism: Pristis pectinata (assembly GCF_009764475.1). Lineage (NCBI taxonomy): Eukaryota > Metazoa > Chordata > Chondrichthyes > Rhinopristiformes > Pristidae > Pristis > Pristis pectinata. The sequence continues at coordinate 8,806,889 of NC_067407.1, forward strand.
AATCCGGTGGAGTTCACTTTGTTGCTGACCTGTAGAAGGAAACAGGTATTTGTGTGTGGACGACCACGGTTCGGATGCTTTTCGGGGTGAGGAAGTCACTACCGAGTAAACACTGAAGTGTCGTTTGGGTTCCATCCTGGAACATTTGGATTTCGTATGTACTCTCTCTATGTTTTTCTACATCTACATCTTATCTTCAGACAACAGTGGTTGTTGAAGAAGCCCTTGCTCATGTTTCACCTTATGGCTTGCGGAACTGAACTTTAAGAACCATTCAGGAACTGGGAGTTTTGGACTTTGTCACACACACACACGACGAGTTTAGTTTTGGGGTTAACGTTCGAGGTTTAACATTCTTGAATTCTAACATACTAACATTTTTTTTTTAACTTTTATTTTACGTATTATCATAAGTAGTGATTAATAAAATAGTTTTTAACACTGAATCATGCTCAGTGTGTTTCTTTTGTTGCTGGTTTGTGACAAAATTGGGGGCTCGTCCGGGATCGTTCCCAAGGTTAACGAGATTCGTATGGGATCCAATCCAAAGATTAACGAGTGTCATCTGGGATCGTTCCCCAGATTGCCGAGATTTGTTCGAGATTCAATCCAAAGATTTTTGAGGGAGGTCTGATAAATTCTTTTTAATTGGCTTGTGTATGTGGAAACCAGCAGCAATGGATATTAAGGCATTTTTGGAGTCACCAACCCAAAAGGGATTGGAGGTGGCGAAAAAGAATGATTTGATAAAGATTGCTACAAGGCTAAACCTTACAGAAGTAAAGCAGTCTATGAGAAAGGCAGATATTCAGAGACTGATAGCTGGCCATTATGTGGAAAAGAAGGTGTTTGAGAAGGAAGTGTTAAAACAGTTTCCTGGCAGTGAAATAGCAATTTCTGAGGCACAGGTGCAGCTGGCAAAGATAGAAGCTGAACGAGAACAAACCCAGTTAAAGATAGAGGCTGAACGAGAGCAAAATAAATTAGAGGCCGAACAAAAGATAACTCAGATGAAGTTAGAGGCTGAACGGGAACGAGAGATAACTCGGATGAAGTTAGAGGCTGAATGGGAACAGGAACTAATTCGGTTAAAGTTTGAGGCAGAGGAAAAGGAGAAACAGAGGCAGCATGAGTTACAAATGAAGCGTAGGAGTTCGGAATCTGATTCTAATGATGGTTTTTCAGCCAGCAGGGAGGTTCGATTAGTCCCTCCGTTTGAAGAAGATCAGGTTGATCAGTATTTCCAACATTTTGAAAAGGTTGCTGTGAGTTCAAACTGGCCAAGGAAAGGATGGGCTCTTATGGTACAGAGTGTGATTAAAGGTAAAGCTCAAAAAGCTTATTCTGCTTTGTCTGTTGAGGATGCAGCTGATTATACCAAGGTAAAACAAGCTATTTTGAAGGCCTATGAATTGGTCCCTGAGGCTTATAGACAAAAATTCAGAGACTTGAGGAAATCTGCAGATCAGACTTATATGGAATTTGCCAATGGAAAGAGAATATGTTTTGAACGATGGTACATGGCTAAAAATGTAGATGGGGATTATGATAAATTGACAGAATTGATACTAGTGGAAGACTTTAAAAGATGTGTTCCAGCTGAATTAACAACATATTTAAATGAAAAGGCAGTGGAAACTTTACAAGAAACTGCTAGGTTGGCAGATGATTATGCTTTAACCCATAAATCCAAATGGGGACAACCTAAAACCTTTCAAAAGAGTTACAAAGACAATCCAGGTAAACCAGAGATTAAATTGGGAGGTAATCAAAAAGGAAAAGATGAAAAAAAGCCAGGGCTGGAGAAACCTGTTGAGCGTACTTGTTATTACTGTAGGAAACCTGGCCACGTGATATCTAATTGTGCCCTTTTGAAGAAAAAGAAGGAAGCTGGGCCCAATGCTTGCTTTCAGGCAATTAAAAATCAAAAAGGTTCAGGAGATGCTGTTAAAGATCAGTCCTTGCAAGAGGGAAAAGCGGAAAAGTTGGAGGAGGTGAGAAAAGAATTCCGTTCGTATGTATCAGAGGGTTTTGTTTCACTGAATGATGAGTCACCCCAGGTGCCAGTGAAAATTCTTAGAGATACTGGGGCTAGTCAATCTCTCTTGCTGGACAGTGTTTTAAATTTTGGTGAAGAAAGTGACACTGGTGAGGTAAATCTAGTGCGAGGCGTTACAGGTGAGACCATGTCTGTCCCTTTTCACAGGGTGATTTTAAAGTCAAAGTTCGTAGAAGGACCAGTCGAGATAGGGATAAGACCTAGGTTGCCAGTGGAAGGAGTTTCTTTGTTATTGGGAAATGACCTTGCAGATGGAGAAAGTGATCCTGTGGTACGGTTAACGACCAAACCAAGGATTGATGAGTCTGAGAATGATCCAGATGTTTACCCATCATGTGCGGTGACTCGAGCTAGAGCTAGAGAATTAGCCAAGACAGACAGTCCGGTGCAGTCTGATGTGGTTCCTTGTGACAGTCCTAAACAGGAAGAAAATTATGATGCCTTATCTGAGACTTTTCTGTCTTCATTGGAGGATCAACATCCTTATAGTGAGCCTGAATTTAAAGATTTGTCTTTGTCGAGGAAGGATTTTATGGTGGAACAGACAAAGGACCCTGAGTTGACAGAATTGAAAGAAAAAGCACTCTCATGTGAGGAGATTGAAAAGGTGCCAATTGGATACTATGTCAAAAATGGAGTGTTAATGAGGAAATGGAGACCTCCTCATGTTCCTGTTACTGAGGAATGGGAAGTTATTCATCAGGTTGTTGTTCCAAAAGTTTATAGGGATGAGATTTTAAACCTGGCCCATAGTATGCCTTTGGGTGGTCATTTTGGTGTGAATAAAACTGTAGGGAAGATCTTGAAACAATTCTATTGGCCTGGTTTGAGAAAAGATGTGGTGATGTTTTGTCGAACCTGCCACACATGTCAGATGGTAGGTAAACCAAATCAAAAACCCCCTGTGGCTCCTTTGAAGCCAATTCCTGCTTTTGGGGAGCCCTTTTCGAAGGTGATTGTGGACTGTGTTGGCCGCTTACCAAAGTCTAAGACTGGAAATCAGTATTTGTTAACCATCATGTGTGCCACTTCTAGATTTCCAGAGGCAATGCCCCTTAGAAATATTAAGGCCAAGACGGTGTCAAAGGCTCTTGTAAAATTTTTTACCTTGTTTGGTTTGCCAAAAGAAATCCAATCTGATCAAGGTAGTAATTTTATGTCAAAAATTTTTCAACAAATAGTCTATGAGCTGGGAGCAAAGCAGATTGTATCATCTGCATATCACCCAGAATCTCAAAGAGCTCTGGAGAGATTTCATTCTACTCTCAAAAATATGCTGAAGACTTATTGCTTTGAAAACACCAAGGATTGGGACGAAGGTATCCATTTACTTTTGTTTGCCATTAGAGAATCGATCCAGGAGTCAATCGGATTTAGTCCGTTTGAGCTTGTGTTTGGACATCGGGTGAGAGGTCCTTTGGAGTTGTTGAGAGAGCAATGGGTTAATGAGGAAGTTCACTTGAGTCTGTTGGACTATGTCCAAAAATTTAAAACTCGGTTGGAGAGAGTCTGCCAGCTAGCGAGAGAGAATCTGAAAACAAGCCAGATAAGAATGAAGACATATTTTGATAGACGTGCTCGGCCTAGGACATTCGCAGTGGGGCAAAAGGTGTTGGTATTTTTCCCTAGCCAAAATAATCCCTTGCAATCTCGTTTTTCTGGACCCTATGTTATTGAATCTCGAGTGACTGATCTAACATATATAATCAAAACACCAGATAGACGCAAGAAAACACAACTCTGTCATGTAAACATGCTAAAACCTTATTATGAGAGGGATTCAGTTGTGGCCTTGGTGGATGGTGTAAAGGTTGTTTCTAGAATGCCTGATGTTGATGTTGAGGAAGGCCAATTTAGACCAAATATTGTTCCATCGAAACTAAAAAACCAAAATATCATGGAGAACCTTGAAACGAAGTTGGACCATTTACAAGTTTCACAAAAACAACAGATGAGAGAATTAATTTTAAAATTTAAAAATTTGTTCCCAGATGTTCCAAACAGAACATCGATAATTACCCATGATGTTGACATTGGGGATGCAAAACCAATCAAACAACACCCATATCGAATGAATGTGGAAAAAAGTAAACTTGTTGATCAGGAAATAAAATACATGTTGGAAAATGATATTATTAGACATTCTACTTCAAATTGGAGTTCGCCCTGTGTTATTGTACCTAAACCTGATGGAACTGTTAGATTTTGCACAGATTACAGGAAAGTGAATGCTGTAACAAAGTCAGATGCTTACCCTATTCCTAGGGTGGATGATTGCATAGACAGAGTGGGAAAGGCAAAATTTCTTACAAAGATTGACCTATTAAAAGGGTACTGGTGTGTTCCATTAACAGATAGAGGAAGGGAAATTTCAGCCTTTGTAACCCCTTCTGGATTGTATGAATACAATGTTTTGCCATTTGGAATGAAAAATGCTCCGGCAACATTTCAAAGAATGATTAATTCAGTGATTCATGGGTTAAAACATACAGATGCCTACATTGACGACTTAGTGACTGGGAATGATACTTGGGAAGATCACATCTCTGCGTTAGAAAGGTTGTTTGAAAGACTTTCCAAGGCTAACCTTACAGTTAACTTGGCTAAAAGTGAATTTGGCCATGCCACTGTGACGTATCTTGGTTATGTTGTAGGTCAAGGCAAGCAAGCTCCTGTTCAGGCAAAAGTTCAAGCAATATCTGAGTTCCCTATTCCCACAGGTACGAGGACTGTTAGAAGATTTTTGGGAATGGTTGGATATTATCGAAAATTTTGTAAAAACTTTGCTGATATTGCTCTTCCCCTAACTAATCTTCTGAAGAAGGGAGTAAAGTTTGTTTGGACAGATTCTTGTCAAGAAGCATTTGAGAAGCTGAAAGCCATTTTATGCTACCATCCTGTGCTCAAAACACCTGACTTTGAAAAGCCATTTTCATTAGCAGTAGATGCCAGTGATGAAGCTGCAGGAGCTGTGTTGTTGCAGAAGGGTGACCTTGATGATATTGACCATCCTGTAGCTTACTTTTCAAAGAAATTTAATGAGCATCAAAAGAATTATTCCACCATAGAGAAAGAATTACTGTCGCCTGTTTTAGCCTTGCAACATTTCAGTGTATATGTTTGCACTGCTCAGAAACCATTGACTGTGTATACAGATCATAACCCATTGGTGTTTCTGAGCCGAGTCAAAAACAAGAACAGAAGGCTGTTAAACTGGAGGTTAATTTTGCAAGAGTTTGATCTCATGATAACTCACATTAAGGCAAAGACAATGTGATTGCTGATTGTCTTTCTTGATGTTAAATGGGAAACATGTATCTGTACTAATCTGATAGTCTGTAGTTGTGTAGCATGATAATTATTAACATTACTAACTGTATGCGCGGTTAAAATTTTCTTGGGAAAATTTTTTTTTTAGGTGGGAGGTGTTACGGACTCAGTGAAAGTCCCTTTAAGATAGAGAGTGTGTGTGTATGTGTGTGTGGGGCGTGCTTACATCAATAGAAGATAAAGGACGTAATGACGTTGTTGAAGAAGTCAGAAGAAGAAGAAGGAGAGAGAGAGAGAAGGGAGAGAGACACCAGCCTGCTTGTTTTCTCTATCGATGGATGAGAAACAATAACTGTGTTTGCCACTGAAATCCATGTATGGAAGTTGGAAGTAATCCGGTGGAGTTCACTTTGTTGCTGACCTGTAGAAGGAAACAGGTATTTGTGTGTGGACGACCACGGTTCGGATGCTTTTCGGGGTGAGGAAGTCACTACCGAGTAAACACTGAAGTGTCGTTTGGGTTCCATCCTGGAACATTTGGATTTCGTATGTACTCTCTCTATGTTTTTCTACATCTACATCTTATCTTCAGACAACGGTGGTTGTTGAAGAAGCCCTTGCTCATATTTCACCTTATGGCTTGCGGAACTGAACTTTAAGAACCATTCAGGAACTGGGAGTTTTGGACTTTGTCACACACACACACGACGAGTTTAGTTTTGGGGTTATCATTCGAGGTTTAACATTCTTGAATTCTAACATACTAACATTTTTTTTTTAACTTTTATTTTACGTATTATCATAAGTAGTGATTAATAAAATAGTTTTTAACACTGAATCATGCTCAGTGTGTTTCTTTTGTTGCTGGTTTGTGACACATCGCAGGTAGACAGGGTGGTGAGTGCCCTTTTCTCCTCTAGTTCTACATTCTTCCATTTCATCTGCCCCACTGTCTGCACTCAACCCTTTCTCCAGATTGGCTTTGAACCTCTGCACTTGCACCAAATCATTTCAGCCCTGCTTTGGTCTTCGCTACATTCCAAATTTTCCTCAAGACCCTCCCACCACCTCATCATTGTTCCCACCTGCTCCCCAGTCATCTCTTCCTGCAAGACCTTAGTGTATCGCTCAACCTTTGACGAGCGCAATACGGAATCAGAATCAGGTTTATTATCACTGACATATGATGTGAAATTTGTTGTTTTGCGGCAGCAGTACAGTGCAGAGAATCTATAAATAAATAAAAGAATAAATAGTGCAGAAAGAACAGAATAACAAGGTAGTGTTCATGGGTTCATGGACCATTCAGAAATCTGATGGCGGAGGGCAAGAAGCTGTTCCTGAATCGTTGAGCTTGGGTCTTCAGGCTCCTGTACCTCCTCCCTGATGGTAGTAACGAGAACAGGGCATGACCCGGATGTTATTCATAGAAAGCCTTAACTTATACAGCAAATGAACAGGCCCATTGTGTCCATGCCAACCATCAAGTGCCCATTTATAGTAATCCCATTTACCAGTGATGTCTTTGGCAGTTCAAGCACTCACCTGGATATTTTTTAACTGTTGTGGGAGTCTCTGCCTCCACTGGTCCCTCAGGCAGTGCACTCGAGATACCAACCATCCAATGGGTGAAAGTACTCTCCCTCAGATCCCCTCAACTTTCTGCCCTTCATCTTGAACTCTTTTAGCTGCCTCTGCTATGGAGAAAAGTTTCTTACTATCTGCCTTTTCTGTGAACATGTATACTTTCATAATTTTGGATGGCTGTCACTTTTTTACAGCAAATAATATCAAACAATTTACAGCATTAAATCAAATTAAAAATGCATCCAAACCAAAGGTTCTGATGTCCTGATGAAGGGTCTCAACCCGAAACGTTGACTGCTCATTTCCCTCCATAGATGCTGCCTGACCCACTGAGTTCCTCCAGCATGTTGTGTGTGTTGCTTCAAACCATAGACTCAATTTGATTTCACTTTATTGGAAATGATTTTATTCCAGTAAATGAATCCTTCCAAGCATGTAGCCATGATTGTTCAACAACCCCTGCATGGTTTCATGACAAGAGAGCCCTGAAAATCCTCAATGGAGGATAATTTCCCATCTCCACCGTGCTGTTCTTAATTCTGGTTAGCATTAGAAAAGTATGTTTTAATGCATGGTTTTGATTTAAAAGAGAGTTGGGTAGGAGAAGGTTATGAAGCGGGAGGTGTTGAGATTGCAAAGACATTTGGAATGTTCCTGGTATGGTGAACATAACAAGAGTCTCCACCTTCATTAGACACACTGGAGAGGTCACAGATTTTCCATGCCTGCCTCCTAATTGTATCTCCAATTAGTATTTCCATTCAAAAATAAAACTTTGTTTGATGTCCCCCACTGATCTTCTGACGAAGGCAATTCCTGGCATTATTTAAACTTCTTAGGACTTGGATGGAAAAAATCAGGTGGAGCAAATTCCAACTATAAGTTCCAAAATTTTGGAATCCATCCACATACCTAGTTGACAACAAAAGCAAAATAATGAAAGAGAGGCTTTCCCACACTCTGGACTTTCTTCCGTAATTTCTAAAATATGCAGGCCGTCTATTCTTTCCTGCAGCCCAGCCTTTGGGAAGAGTAAATCCATGGCAGACTCACCCTAATCCATTGAGCATTCTGGACAGTAGATACCACATATCAGTAACACAGAACAATTCTTCATTCTACTTCCAGTTCTAATGTCTTTAATCTACCGAATATCCCCCAATTCACTCCACTTTCACAGATAATAGCATTTATTCGTCCTACATGATAACTGAATATTTCTGCAGCCTCTGCCTGGACTGCTGACGAGTTGTTTTTCTAACTAATGTTGAGCAATTTTGCCATTAGTAGCAATTCCTAAACATTTATTCCGAGGTCTAATGGGATCGGAGATCTTACCAACTTGCAAATAAAAGCAGTAATTCAATTATTAGCTAAATATTACTATCCTTTGGTACTTTAGTTTCTTCACACTTTCTGTTCTTGCAACCAGCTATTGTATTTAATGTTAAATATTTTATTTTAAAAATATTATGAGGAGATTTGTAGGATAAAATGCATGTTGCAATCCAGCTGTGATTCACTGTGAAGCAACACAAATGTTACTTTCTAACTATATTTCTAACAACTCAATGCAATTTGCTTCAGCTGGAATCATATACAGGCCATCCCCAGGTTACAAGCTCCCAATTTATAGACACCACTACAAACAAACGAGCTCCTATAATGTTATTATAATTCAAAAGTCAGACGCATACATACAAACAGCAGAACTCTGGAGACACAAGAGTCTGCAGCTGCGGGAATCTGGAGTAACAAACAATCTGCCGGAAAAACTCAGTCCTGATGTAGGGTTTTGACCCAAAATGTCTACAATTCCTCTCTTCCCACAAATGTTGCTCAACCCGCTGAGTTCCTCCAGCAGATTGTAACGGCAGAACTAGTTTCCTCTCTCTCTCTCTTCACTTTTAGGAATTGTTCTTTCTTATCCATCTTATGTGCTTTTGATGCCATTCATTACAATACAAATGCTATTCAATACAAGATTAGAGCAACCTTATAGAAAGGTTTGAAATTATGAGAGGCATAGATAAGGTGGATGGTAACAGTCTTTTCCCCAGGGTAGTGGAGTCCAAAACTAGGGGGCATAGGTTTAGGGTGAGGGGAAAGATTTAAAAGCTATGTGAGAACCAGCTTTTCACACAGAGAGTGGTGAGTATATGGAACGAGCTGCCAGAGGGAGTGGGTGAGGCAGGTACAATAGTGTCATTTAAGAAGCACTCGGATAGGCACATGGAGGGAGTGGGGCTTAGAGGGATATGGGCTGAGTGCAGGAAATTGGGTCTAGCTGGGAGGGCATCGTGGGCGGCATGGACTGGTTGGGCCAAAGGGTCTGTATCTGTGCTGTATTGCTCTGTGACTCTATGACTCTAATACTGTGGAGGTATGGTTACTATGTGCATTTTCCGACTTATGAACAAAGTCAATTTGTGGACATCTGTAAAAACGCAACCAGTTTGTTACCCAGGGGCAGCTTGACAAGGTTTCCCACTGGAGAATTTGGAAGGACATTGACATAGATAAGAGAAGTAAATTAAACCTAGCGTGACGTTTTAAATTACATTGTGAGAATAACCCAAGTGATCATAGGTCTGAGCAGTGAAAGGGATATTCTTGGGCTGATTTTGGGTTGATTGGACCTGGCAGCAAAAAAGAGGACTGTAGGTTGGTTAAGAACATAAGAACCTGAAGCAGGAGTAACCCGTTCAGCTCTCATACTTGCCGCACCATTCAATATGGTTAGAACTGACCTTTTACCTCAGCACCACCTACATAGAACATAGAACATAGAACATAGTACACTACAGCACAGTACAGGCCATTCGGCGCACAATGTTGTGCTGACATTTTATCCTGCTCTAAGATCTATCTAACCCTTTCCTCCCACATAGCCCCCTATTTCTCTATCATTCATGTGTCTATCTAAGAGTCTCTTAAATGTCCCTAATGTATCTGCCCCCACAACCTCTGCCGGCAGTGCATTCCACGCACCCATCACTCTCTGTGTTAAAAACTTACCCCTGACATCCCCCTTATACCTTCCTCCAATCACCTTAAGATTATGTCCCCTCATGTTAGCCATTGTCGCCCTGGGAAAAAGTCTCTGACTGTCCACTCGATCTATGCCTCTTATCATCTTGTACACCTCTATCAAGTCACCTCTCATCCTCCTTCTCTCCAAAGAGAAAAGCCCTAGCTCGCTCAACCTATCCTCATAAGACATGCTCTCCAATCCAGGCAGCATCCTGGTAAATCTCCTCTGCACCCTCTTTAAAACTTCCGCATCCTTTCTATAATGAGGCGACCAGAACTGAACACAATCTGCACAATATTGCCATCTGCACAAGTACCTGTGTGCACAGGTGCAACGAAAAACTTACTTGCAGCAGCATCACAGGCACATAGCGTCATCTCAGCAGCATTCACAAGAAAAACATAAGAAAGAACACAGAACAAAAAAAAGTCCTTTTTATTGCAAAGTGATCAAAGTTGTCACAGTGTTGCTGATTTTCCTAAAGCTGCATTATCTGTGCATGCTTCAACAAACACAAGTTAAAAGAAAATAAGTTTTGTGTTGATTGATTTACTTTTTTTCCACACAAATTCTGTGAGAGCGAATTTTATTCTGTATAGTCATAAAGTCACAGAGCAATACAGCACGGATACAGACCCTTCAGCCCAACCAGTCCATGCTGACCACTGTGCCCACACAGCTAGTCCCAATTTCCTGCGTTCGACCCACATCCCTCCAAGCCCCGTCCCTCCAAGTACTTATTTAAGTGCTGCTTAAATTATGCTATTGTACCTGCCTCACCCACTTCCTCTGGCAGCTCTTTCCACATACTCACCACCCTCTGCATGAAAAAGTTGCCCCTCAAGTCCCTTTTAAATCTTTCCCCTTTTACCCTAAACCTGTGCCCCCTAGTTTTGGACTCCCTTACCCTGGGGAAAAGACTGTTACCGTCCACCTTATCAATGCCTCTCATAATTTTAAACGTTTCCTTATTCTCCTACGTTCCAAGGAATAAAGACCTAGCCTGGCCAACCTCTCCCTGTAACTCAGGCCCTCTAGTCCTGGCAACATCTTCGTAAATCTTTTCTGCGCTCCTTCCAGCTTAACCACAACTTTCCTATAACAGGGTCAGAATCAGGTTTATTATCACTGACATATGTCATCAAATTTGTTGTTTTGTGGCAGCAGTACAGCGCATGACATTAAAATCACTATGTTACCAAAAAGCAAACAAATGAAATAGTGCAGACGAGGAATAACGAGGTAGTGTTCATGGATTCATGGACCATTCGGAAATCTGATGGCGGAGGGGAAGAAGCTGTTCCTAAAATGTTGAGTGTGGGTCTTCAGGCTCCTGTACCTCCTCCCTGATGGTAGAAACGAGAAGAGGACATGTCCCAGATGGTGAGGGTCTTTAATGATGGATGCTGTATCTCAAATTCTTGGGTGAATTGTGAATCCTGTCAGGGTGAACTTCTGTAATCCGAGTGGCCGTAACACAGGGATTGCCTGTCCTCCAAGATCCCTCTGTTTCTCTATCCCATCTAGATCCACGACTTCCAAGCAATAATTAGCAAGTGACTGGGAGTGATTTGTTGTTTGGAGGGGAGTGATCTTGACTTGAACTACCCCTTGGTTGTAGAAATGTTTCCCAAATTCTGGCTCTAATTTTACTTTGGTTGCCTAGTAGGTAAGAGTAACACTATTACAGCGCCAGTGACCCGGGTTCAATTCCGTCTACTGTCTGTAAGGAAATTGTATGTTCTCCCCGTGTCTGCGTGGGTTTCCTCCGGGTGCTCCGGTTTCCTCCCACATTCCAAAGACGTACGGGTTAGGAAGTTGTGGGCGTGCTATGTTGGCGCTGGAAGCGTGGCGACACTTGCGGGCTGCCCCCAGAACACTTTGCGCAAAAAGATGTGTTTGTGTGTTTCGATGTACATGTGACTGATAAAGATACCTTATCTTATAGTCCTCAAACATCCCTCCCAAACAACACTCAGAGGTTTAAACAAAGGAGAAGAAATGTTGGTTCTTCCATCCAAACTTAACTGCCTCATGGTTATCTCTGTTGATCTCCATTTACAGGTTATTTGTCTTCGCTGCAAATTTACCAATGCACAATTGTATTTTGTTGCAGGCTACCTCCCCCTCCCCACTCTATCTCCAGCACCACTAAACCTGGTATATTCGAAAATCCCTGGAGATAAAATAGAGTCATTGATTCACACAGCACAGAGGTACGTCATTCTGTTCACCATGTGTCTGGTATTGGTATTGGTATTGGTTTATTATTGTCATTTGTACCGAGGTACAGTGAAAAACTTGTCTTATAAACCGATCGTACAAGTCAATTCATTACACAGTGCAGTTACATTGAGTTAATACAGAGTGCATTGATGTAGTACAGGTAAAAACAATAACAGTACAGAGTAAAGTGTCACAGGTACAGAGAAAGTGCAGTGCAATAAGGTGCAAATTCACAACAAGGTAGATCATGAGGTCATAGTCCATCTCATCGTATAAGGGAACCGTTCAATAGTCTGCTGACCATCTATACTAATCCTTTCATCAGCCTTTGATTCATAGCCTTCTATGCAATTCAAGAGCTAGTCTGGATACTTTTTTAAACGTGAGAGACTCTGCGTCCCATCGCCAGCTTTGGCAGTGCACTCCAGCTACTCTCTGGGTGAAAAATTTCTCCTCAGGTCACCTCAAATCCTCTTACCCATTAAATGTAAATGTTAGTGTAGATTGTGAACAGCAGAGATCCCAGCACTGATCCTTGAGGAACATCATTACCCCTCTCTTCCGCTGTGAATAGCTGCCTATCGCTGGGCTGTCATGGGAGGACTGCACTGGAGTCTCAGCCAAGAATACTCGCACATCTGGAGAGATGCTTCAGCCCACAGTGTTCTGACTCAGACGTAAGATGCCTAGCAACTAAAGCAAACTGACATCGACTGTTAATCTCACAAAGCCACAGCTTGAAAGTAATTAGTTTAATGGCAAAGGCAAGAGGGCTGATAACACAGAATACAAAGGGAGGTCCAAATTTCTCTTTATTTCAACGTCTGGGTGTTTTTTAAGGAGGTGTTAAACCAGAATTGGGCAATAAAAGTATAAAATTAGAGACAGAATTTCCAGGAATGAAGTTTGCAAACATTCCTATACCCAAGGTAGTCTGAGAACATCCAATCAATTGCAGATTTTAATTTGAGATTGTTAGATTTTTTTAACATTTGAATTTAGGATTAAAGCATGGTTATGTGGGGTTCAGTGACAGGTTATCCCTGATATCGCTGACTTGCCAAACAGACAAGAGGGGCTAGGTCATAGAGATATAGAGTCATACAGCATAGAAACAGGCCATTCGGCCCACCATGTCCATACTGACCAGTGGGCACACATCCATATTAATCCCATCTCTTAAGTATTTGGCCCCTAGCCTTCCATTCCTAGGCAACTCAAGTGCTCCTCTAGGCATTTCTTAAATACCTCCAGTGACTCTGCTTCCACCACTTTCTCAGGCAGTGTATTCCAATTACTCACCACTCTCTGGATGAAAAAGAACTCCCTCAGATCCCCTTGAAATCTCTCCCCCCTTACCCTAAATCCATGTCCTCTTGATCCATCTCCTTCTGATAAGGGGAAAAGTTTCTTGGAGTCCACCCTGTCTATGGGAGTACAATGTTGGTAAATGTGAGGTCATCCAGTTTGGAAGGGAAAACAGGAGATCAGATTATGATTTAAATGGTGAAAGATTGCAGCATGCTGTGTGCACAGGGACTTGGGAGTGCTTGTGCATGAATCGCAAAAGGTTGGTTTGCAGGTGCAACAGGTTATCAAGAAAGCAAGTGGGACGCTGGCCTTCATTGGTAGAGGGATTGAATTTAAGAGCAGGGAGGTTATGCTGCAACTGTACAGGGTACTGGTTAGACTGCACCTGGAGTACTGCGTGCAGTTCTGGTCTCCTTACTTGAGGAAAGATATACTGGCTTTGGAGGTGGTGCAGAGGAGGGTCACCAGGTTGATTCCGGAGATGAGGGGGTTAGCCTATGAGGAGAGATTGAGTCGCCTGGGACCATACTTGCTGGAATTCAGAAGAATGAGAGCAGATCTGAAAGAAACACATAAAATTATAAAAGAGATAGATAAGATAGAGACAGGAAGGTTGTTTCCACTGGTAGGTGAGGCTAGAACTATGGGACATAGCCTCACGATTCAGGGAATAGATTTAGGACGGAGATGAGGAGAAACTGCTTTTCCCAGAGAGTAGTGAATCTGTGGAATTATCTGCCCAGGGAAGCAGTAGAGGCTACCTCATTAAATATATTTAAGGCACAGTTAGATAGATTTTTGCATAGTAGGGGAATTAGGGGGTATGGGGAAAAGGCAAGTAGTTGGATCTGAGTCCACGGCCAGATCAGCCATGATCTTATTGAATGGCAGAGCAGGCTCGATGGGCCAGATGGCCTCCTCCTGCTCCTATTACTTATGTTCTTATGTATATCCTTTAAACTTCTAATGACCTCAATCATGTCCCATCTTAGCCTCCTCCACTGCAGTGAGAAGAGACCCAGCCTCTCCAGTCTCTCCTCATAGGGCATGCACTCCCATTTCCATTGGTCCTAATCACATACAATTTGAGGTCCTCGGTGATTAAATTTGTACACTAATGTCACCACAGGTTGATCCCGGCTAGGTTGGGTTGGCAAACGTTAGTACCAAACTGATTCCTGTGAAAAGCATGCTCAGTTCTGGAAGGAGAACTGACAAGTATTTGCAGAGATCTCAACATCAGAGGAATTTTTGCAGTGAAACGAATTGTGATCAAAAAGGAGGATCAAAGCTTGCCTCAAGGAGAATAATAAACATTGTTTGCTGGATAAAACACAACTTGTAACCTTTTAATGCAGCTCAGAAGCTGCCTTCAAGGATCGTTTGCCAAACTCGGTGACTGTTTATAAAGAACCTTTGGTTCCAGTCCAAATCAGATATGGATCTGCCTTAAGAACATTGAAATTGGAATTGGAATTGGTTTATTATTGTCACATGTACTGAGGTACAGTGAAAAACTTGTTTTGCATACCATTCGTACAGATCATTTCATTACATCAGAGCGTTGAAGTAGTGCAAGGGAACCAATAACAGAATGCAGAATAAAGTGTTACACTCACAGAGACTGTGCAGTGCGGGCAGACTATAAGGTGAAAGGGCCATGACAAGGTAGATTGTGAGGTCAAAAGTCTATCTTATCGTACTAGGGGGCCATTCAAAAGTCTTACAACACTGGTAAAACAATTATAACAGCATACAAAGTCAAAGCAGGAGTAGACCATTCAACCCCTCATGTCTACTCTGCCTTGTAGTTGATTTTTAACCTCAACTTCACTTTCCTGTAGCTCCATCTACAAGTTTGCAGATGACGCCACTGTAGTGGGCCGAATCTCAAATAACGATGAGTTGGAGTACAAGAAGGAGGTACAGAGCCTAAAGATGACATGGTGTCGTGACAACAACTTTTCCTTCAACGTCACAAGAACAAAAGAGCTGATCATTGACTTCAGGAAGGGGGGCAGTGCACATGCTCTTGTCTACGTCAATGGTGCTGAGGTCAAGATGGTTAACAGATTCAAGTTCCTAGGAGTGAACATCACCAATAACCTGTCCTGGACAATAACCATGTTATTGTCTACCTGCACTGCACTTTCTCTGTAACTGTAACACTTTATTCTGCACTCTGTTATTGTTTTTCCCTTGTACTACCTCGATGTACTGATGTGATGAAATGATCTGTATGGACGGCATGCAAAACAATGTTTTTCACTGTATCTCAGTACATGTGACAATAATAAACTAAGTTACCAATTTATGATACTAGGTCTTATACTAGATATTTGCACTAGATCTAAAATAGCCTGTTCTCTATTTGTTTAACACACTTTTCCAGAAAAACATCCTTTCTGCATGCGCTGAATTTGCCCTCTACAGTATTACTGCTAATTTGGTCTGCCTAGTGGAATAACGTCTCCCATGGTTATTGCACAACACTTGCTATGTAATATAAGAATTGGGACGTTACGTTGCAGTTGTACAAAACATAGGTTGGACTGCACTTAGAGTACTGCGTACAGTTCTGGCCTCCACAGTACAGGAAGGACGTGGTAGCAATCTAGACAGTACCGAAGAGATACACTAGAACGTTGCCTGGAATGGAGGGCTGTAGGTATAAGGAGGGATTGGATGGACTCGGTTTATTCTCATTGGAACATAGGATGCTGGGCGACATAGAGGTTTACAAAATTTATGAGAGACAGAGATGGAATAGATAGCCAGAATCTTTTCCCCAGGGCGCAGGAGCCTAAAACCAGAGAGTACAGGTTTAACATGAGAGGGGAGAAAGTTAAAGGAGATCTGAGGGATGAGTTTTACACACAGAGGGCAGTGATGTTCGGAACAAGGAGGTAGTGGAAGCAGATACTATTACGTACTATTACAGGCACGGTAGTGCAGCGGTTAGTGTAACACTTTACAGCGCCATCGACCCAGGTTCAATTCCGGCCACAGTCTGTAAGGAGTTTGTATGTTCTCCCCGTGTTTGCGTGGGTTTCCTCCGGGTGCTCCGGTTTCCTCCCACATTCCAAAAAAAAAGACGTACAGGTTAGGAAGTTGTGGGCATGCTATGCTGACGCCGGAAGCGTGGCGACACTTGCGGGCTACCCCCAGAAACTCTACACAAAAAGATGCATTTCACTGTGTGCTTCAATGTACATGTGACTAATAAAGATATCTCTTATATAAAAGGCATTTAGGCAGGTACTTGGTTAGGAAAGGTTTAGAGGGATATGGGCCTAATGCAGGCAAATGTATTAGTGTAAAGAGGCTTCATTTTCAGCATGGACAGGGTGGGCCAAATGGCCCAATTTCTGTGCTGTACATTTCTATGGTTCTGTGATTTGATATACATGTCAAATCTCCTGACTTATGCTGTGCACTGATTACCACCACTGGTCCCTGCAGAGAATTCTCACAAATGCCCCTGTCTATTTCTTACTTCCACCTTATCCTGGCTTTCCAAGATAAGATCCTTTCTTTCCATGGCCTTTATCCCATCCTTTTATCACGGCTTCCTCTCCTTATTTTCCATTTTGTCCACATCTTCTGAAAGTTAATCAGTCAAATTATATCATGTTTAAACTTAGAAAAAATTAGGAGTGGCACTGTTGATTCTTCGGTTAAGTTTGAGGAAGTTTGGAGTCTATTTATTCAATATTTTCATCTGATATAGATCCCTTCAACAACTTTGAATTTAAAAGAGTGGAGTCGATGACATAATATTGCTCTTTTCTCGTTGAGAAATATCAGTCCAGTTTTTTTTTCTCTTCTGAAATTTTTTTAGTTTGTTTTGATTTATTACTTACAATTTTTTTGATTTGGGGGTTCTCTTTTTTTTATTATACAATAAATCTTTTTCTTTCCCTTTTTGATATTTTTTTGTATTATATTTGCTTACTAAGAGACCGTGAGGTCCAGACTATATTTTTTATTCTTTATGTCATGATTGTCCTCCCAATCTCTTTGTATCACATGTATAATCATTGATGTTATATATATTAATCTGAATTAATTTGAAAATTAATAAAAAGATTGAAAAAGGAAGAAAGAAAAAGAAAGTTAATCATTCTGCAATATTTAATTCCCAGCCTTGATCACCTTGCAACCATACATCTGTGATGGTTAAATTTTTTTTAATTTTATTTACAGCGTGGTAACAGGCCCTTTCGGCCCAACAAGTCCATGCTGCCCATTTTAAACCCCCATATTAACCTACCCGTACGTCTTTAGAATGTGGGAGGAAACCGGAGCACCCAGAGGAAACCCAAGCAGACACGGGAGAACATACAAACTCCTTACAGACAGCGACGGGAATCGAACCCCGATCGCTGGCGCTGTAATAGCGTCGCGCTAACCGCTATGCTACTGTGCTGCCCCATTTAGGGGCATACCCATTTATTCCTATCTGAGCTATTGATCCATCTGTCTTTCCATGAATACTGTGTGGATTCAGATATCAAGTCTTCAGTTATGGTCTTTTTACCACATGTCCTTACTGTGGGTACACCCCAGTGTTTGCTTGCTTGGTCCCTTTCTGGAACACTTTGGTTATTAATATCTTGGAAATATATTTCTATTCCTATACTGTCATTGGACGTAAATCCCAGGATTCTGCCCAACGATCCTATAGGACTGCAATGTTCCAAGAAGGCAGTTCACAATCACCTTCTCAAGTACAATGAGACAATAAACACTGGCTCTGCCAGTCATACATCGTAAGAAATCCTGGAAATAATTGTTATTTTATAATGCTGTTCACCCTCCCAAAGCTACTGATCTCCTTACATTATACTTGTGACAAAAAATTAGCTCCAGAGCCCATTGTGTGAAAAAAAACTGGACAGAGAAAATACAGACATCACCGTAAAAACATGTGCATCTTGGCCTCAAAGTGCCAAACATGTTTTCGATTTATCTTACATTACATTTGCCAAGGAGACGAAGCATTAACAAACACAGTCTTTCCTCTCAGCTCCTATGACTCAAGCATTGTGGAGTGATGTGCCAAAGAGAGCTTGCGGTCCAGGTTCCTTATGGGAGGTTCCAGCAATAATCATCAGAATAAGTTAGAGTCCAGTCAGGGATCAGCTGGTTTTCAGGAAGATCCTCCATCTTAGACATCGGCTTAAAGAGAAATAAACACAACTTACATCTATATAGCACCTCTCAGAGTGCCCTAAAGTACTTCACAACCTCTGAAATACTCTTCAAGGACAGTAAAACTTCAATAACCTTGACATGCTTACAAATTTCTACAGACGTACGGTGGAGAGCATTCTGTCTGGTTACATCACCGCCTGGTATGGAGGCTCCAACGCACAGGATCGAAAGAAGCCGCAGGGGGTTGTAGATTCAGCCAGCTCCATCACAGGCACAACCCTCCCCACCATTGAGGACATCTTCAAGAGGCGGTGCCTCAAAGCAGCATCCATCACTAAGGACCCTCACCACCTGGGACATGTCCTTTTCACGTTACTACCATGAGGGAGGAGGTACGGGAACCTGAAGACCCACACTCAACGATTCAGGAACAGCTCCTTCCCCTCTGCCATCAGATTTCTGAACGGTCCATGAATCCATGAACACTACCTCATTAACCCTTACTTTTGCACTAGTTATTTACTTTGTAATTTATAGTAACTTTACGAATCTACACTGTACTGCTGCCGCAAAACAACAACTTTCACATCACCTAAGTCAGTGATAAAATCTGATTCTGAGATTTGTTTTCACAGCTTTCTCAACTTGTCCTGTTATTTTCATAGACTCAGGGGTCCATATAAATTTTGGGGTCTTCTGTCTTCAGTAAAGTGCTGCAGCATCTTCAAGAGTCGGTGCCTCAAGAAGGCGGCATCCGTCACTAAGGACCCTCACCACTCAGGACTTGCCCTCTTCTCGTTACTCCCATCGGGGAGGAGGTACAGGAGCCTAAAGACCCACACTCAATGATTTAGAAACAGCTTCTTCCCCTCAGCCATCAGATTTATGAACGGTCCATGAACCCGTGAACACTTCCTTATTATTCCTTTTTTTTCTGCACCATATATTCATTTTTGTAATTTATAGTAATTTTACGTCTTTGCACTGTACTGCTGCCACAAAACAACAAATTTCACGTCATATAAGTCAGGGATAATAAATCTGATTCTGATCTGATTCTGATTCTGCTCAGGATCTTGCTGATGCTTAACGAGCAGATTTTCTAGATTATTGGATGCTATTTCTATTAATACCCTAACACAGTTTTAATTGACTATCATTTCGGGATTACACAGATTTATATTGAATTTTCCAGTGAACCAGATAAGTTTATAGGGTGCTCAGGGAGTGGGTCCCAGTGACTGGGATGGGATCACAAGAAACAAGGCACCAGTGAGTGACAGGAGCAGGGCAAACATTACTTGATGATCCAGATGGTGAACCGTCAGGATTTCCAAATCGTCGGACAGTGATTATCGAAATTTTACATATATTCATTGTTGTAGTGTAGGACATGAAACATCCAAATTGCGCATAGCAAGCTCCCTACAAACCAGCAGCATAAACATTGCATTCTCCAATTTCAGGTAACCTCGACCCTCTCTGTCCCTTTCTCTCTCCTCCTGACCCACCCAGGTCCTCTTGCACACCAGCTTCTTTCCAAACCAATCCCCATCCCAGCCCCTGTTCCCCACTTTCTTTCCTCTCCCCCACCTGGTTCCATCTGTCCATCACCCACACACTCCTCCCAACTGAATCCCTTATCCCTCTGTTCCTCCACACTGCTAAGAGTCCTGCCATTAACCTTGTAGTCCACCTTCAAATTTGACCTTCCAAAGTGAATCACTTCACACTTTTCCGGGTTGAACTCCATCTGCCATTTCTCAGCCCAGCTCTGCACCCTATCAATGTCCTGATGTAATCTCCAGCAACCTTCTACACCATCCACAACACCACCAGCCTTCGTGTCATCTGCAAACTTACTGACCCACCCTTCCACATCCTCATCCAGAACATAGAACAAAAAAGGGAGATTGTTGTACACACAGAGACACAAGAGACTGCAGATGCTGGAATCTGGAGCAATAAACTATCTGCTGGAGGAACAGCATCTGTGGGGAAAAGGAATTATCGATGCTTCGAGTCAAAACCCTGCATCAGGACGATGGTACAACCTTATAAAACATTGGTTAGACCACAGCTGAACCACTGTGTGCGGTCTGTTTGCCAGACTACAAGAAGGGTGTGATTGCATTGTAGAGGATGCAGAAGAGATTCACCTGGATGTTGCCTGGGATGGAGCATTTCAGTTGTGGGGAGAGATTGGATAAGCTGGGTTTGCTTTCCTTGGAGAGGAGGAGGCTAATGGAGGATCTGAGAGAGACATTTAATATATGAGGGGGATAGTTAGGGCACAGAGCAGGAAATTTTCCCCATAGCAGAGGTATCTACTACAAGAAGTTCAGAGTCAGGAGAAGGAGGTTAGAGGAGATCTGAGGAGGGATTTTTTTCAGCCAGAGGGTGTTGGAATCTGGAACGCACTGTCTGGATGTTGGAGGCAGAGCCTTTCGGAGGGATCTGGACAAGCTTGAGTCCCCAAGGTGGAGGAGGTTCGGACCAAGTGCTGGTGAGTTGGATTGGTACAGATGGATCAGCATAGACGTGGTGGGCAGAGAGTCCTGCTTCTGTGCAGTTAGGTGACACTGTGAGGTGTGAATGGAGGGAGAACAGAGGAGAGGGTGAATAAAAATTACTGGAATTATCAGCATTGGTATTGGTATTGGTTTATTATTGTCACTTGTACCGAGGTACAGTGAAAAACTTGTCTTGCATACCGATCGTACAGATCAATTCATTACACAGTGCAGTTACATTGAGTTAGTACAGATTGCATTGAGGTAGTACAGGTAAAAACAATAACAGGATACAGAGTAAAGTGTCACAGCTACAGATGAAGTGCATTGAGGGTAGACAATAAGGTGCAAGGTCACAACAAGGTAGATCGTGAGGTCAGAGTCCATCTCTTCATATAAGGGAACCATTCAATAGTCTTATCAAAGTTGGGTAGAAGCTGTCCATAGGTCTGGTGGAACGTGCCCTCAGGCTCCTGTATCTTCTGCCTGATGGGAGAGGACAGAGGAGAGAATGACCTGGGTGGGTGGGGTCTTTGATTATGCTGGCTGTTTCACCAAGGCAGCGAGAGGTAAAAACAGGGTCCAAGGAGGGGAGGCTGGTTTCTGTGATGCACTGGGCTGTGTCCGCAGCTCTCTGCATTTCTTGCGGTCCTGGGCAGAGCAGTTGCCGTACCAAGCCGTGATGCAGAACACAGTTGTTGCTGGAAATCTGAAGTACAGGAGAATGTGGAAATACCCAGCAAATCAGGGACATCTGAAGAAGGGGAAATGGGACTGATCTGATGGGTTTGCTGAGGGCTTGCATGGACCTGATGGGCTGATTGGCCTTTATGTCATAATAAGTAATTCTGTTAATGTCACACAGCGACTGTGGACAAAGAGAAGCTGAGTTAACATTCCAAGTTAATAACCTCACATCATAGAACTGAGAACATAGAACAGTACAGCAAAGGAACAGGCCCTTCAGCCCACAGTGTCTGTGCTGAACGAATTAAATGAGTAATTAAACACCTCACTAAACTAATCCCTTCTGCCTACACAATGTCCATATCCCTCCGTTCTCTGCACATTCATGTGCCTACCTTAGAGCCTCCTAAACACCTCTATCCTATCTGCCTCCAGCACATTCCAGGCACCCACCACTCTCGGTGTAAAAAACTTGCCCTGCACATCTCCTTTGAATTTACCTCCTCTCACCTTAAATGCATGCCCTCTAGTATTAGACATTTTGACCCTGGGAAAAAGATACCAGCTGTCTACTCTATCTAAACCTCTCATAATCTTATAAACCTCTATCAGGTCTCCCCCCAGCCTCCACCGCTCCAGAGTAAACAACCCAAGTTTGTCCAACCTTTCCGTATAGCATGTACCCTCTAATCCAGGCAGAATCCTAGTAAACCTCTTCTGAGCCCTCTCCAAAGCCTCCACACCCTTCCTATAGTGGGGCAACCAGAACAGAATGCAATACTCCAGATGCGGCCTAACAGTTTCGTAAAGCTGCAACATAACTTCCCCACTCTTGAACTCAGTGCCTCGACTAATAAAGGACATCAGAACCGAAACAATCTGGAAAGGTTGGTTATCTGAAGTTGTCCGGCTTATTGCTGAGTCCTTCTAGCAGCTGCTGCCTTTTATTTTGCTTTTTTGGCATTATAAATGCACTTTGCTTTAGAAGTTGCTGCATGTTATTCAATGTGAATCAACGCAACCAACCAAACAATAAAATTAGCCTCAGAGAGTCTGCTGCAGTTGGAACTGGAGTGTTGAGCAGATGTTGCACTGATCATTACTGGGCTGTCGTGACTCCAGGAATCTCCACTTGCTAAGCAAACCAAGCAGAACAGCTGCATCTATTTTCAAAATGCTGCTGCCACAGCTTTTTTTATTTTCCTCTCACCTTTTTCCATAACTTTTTCCTCAACCGAGTGTGCATCAGGGATTAATAGAACTAATCAATTTGCTCAGACATACTGTACATCCCTCAGACATCTACCTTGCACCTCCCTCAAACCAGCTGTCCCATGAAACAATCTTCTGGAGGAAGCTTGGACCCTGTATCTGAGGAAAGACGTGCTGGCCCTGGAGAGGATCCAGTGGAAGTTCACGACAATGATCCCAGGGATGAAAGGCTTGACGTATGAGGAGCGTTTGACGTCTCTGGACCTGTGCTCGATGGAGATCAGGAGGATGAGGAGTGATCTCACTGAAACCTACTGGATACTGAAAGGCCTGGATAGAGTGGACGTGGAGAGGATGTTTCCATTAGTAGGAGAGTCCAGGATCTGAGGGCACAGCCTCAGAATAAAGGGACTTCCCTTTAAAACTGAGGTTTGGAGGAATTTCTTCAGCCAGAGGGTGGTGAATCTGCAGAGAGTGTTAGAGGCCAAGTCACTGGATGTAGCAGTTAGCGTAACACTATTGCAGCGCCAGCCACCCGGGTTCAATTCCGGCTGCTTCCTGTAAGGAGTTTGCACATTCTCCCCATGTCTGTGTGGGTTTCCTCCGGTTTCCTCCCACATTCCAAAGGCGTACAGGTTGGGAAGCTGTGGGCGTGCTATGTTGGCGCCGGAAGCGTGGCGACACTTGAGGGCTGCCCCCAGAACACTCTACGCCAAAGATGATTTCACTGTGTGTTTCGACGTACATGTGACTAATAAAGAAACCTTATTTAAGGCAGAGATTGATAGGTTCTTGATTGGTAAGGGGGTTAAGGGTTACCAGACGAAGGAGGGAGAATGGGGGTTAAAAAAAATTCAGCCATGATTGAAAGGCAGAGCAGACTAGTTGGGCCGAATGGCCTAATTCTGCTCCTATATCTTATGGTCTTATGGAGAAATGGTCAACGTTTCAGGTACGTATCCAGCTGTAGCTTATCTCTCCTAATTCCGTAGGGTACCAGAAGGGTGACACAGTACCACAGCAATTAGTGCCCCACAGCTCCAGTGACCTGGGTTCGATCCTGACCTCCAATGCCATCATTGTGGAGTTTCCACATTTCCCCTGTCACCATGTGGATTCCCTCTGAGTGCGCTGGTTTAGAACATAGAACAGTACAGCACAGGAACAGACCCTTCGGCCCATGATGTCTGTGCTGACCATGATGCCAAATTAAACTAAATCTCTTCTGCCTGCACATGATCCACATCCCTCCACTCCCTGCATATTCATGTATCTGTCTAAAAGCTTCTTAAATGCCGCTATTGTATCTGCTTCCAACACCACCCATTCCAGGCACCCACCTCTATGTAAAAACCTTGCCCCGCCTCTCACCTTAAATGCATGTCCTCTGGTAGTTGGCATTTC
Organism: Pristis pectinata; assembly: GCF_009764475.1. NCBI lineage: Eukaryota > Metazoa > Chordata > Chondrichthyes > Rhinopristiformes > Pristidae > Pristis > Pristis pectinata. The sequence goes on from NC_067407.1 coordinate 8,831,349, forward strand.
TACCCTAGGAAAAAGATTCTAACTATCTAGCCTATCTATGCCTCTCATAATTTTATCAATGTCTATCAGGTCTCCCCTCAGCCACTGACACACCTCGAACGTCTCCTTCTAGCTCATAGCCTCCAATCCAGGCAGCATCCTGGTGAACCTCTTCTGCACCCTCTCCAAAGCCTCCACGTCCTTCCTGTAATGGGGCGACCAGAACTGCACACAACTCAATGACTTGCAGATTGTTCGATTAATTGGACACTGTATATTATCCATGGATGGTATGGGAAGTGAGAGTTGGTAGGATGTGAGAGAAAATACGTTAGAGGGAAATAAGTGATGAAATGGGACTGATAGGATTGGTCTGAGAGCTGGCACAGACTCAGTGGGCCGAATAGACACCACGGTAGTGTTCTCCCCGTGTCTGCGTGGGTTTCCTCCGGGTGCTCCAGATTCCTCCCACGTTCCAACGACGTACAGGTTAGGAAGTTGTGGGCATGCTATGTTGGCACCGGAAGCATGGCGACACTTGCGGGCTGCCCCCAGAACACTCTACACAAAAGATGCATTTCACTGTGTGTTTCGATGCACATGTGACTAATGAAGATGCTTTGCTTGTCTTGTCAACGTTGTAAGAAAGTATGTCAGACTCAGGGTTAATTTAATTGACATGTTTCAGATGAATAAGAGTTGATAGAGTAAAAAGAAATTATTTCCTCTGGTGAAGCTAATATGTGGAGAGTTTAACCAAACTGGACCTTGGGAAGTCAAGAAACGCTGCAGATGATGGAAATCTGAAACAAAAAACAAAAGTTGTGGGAACCCCTCAGCAGGTCAGACAGCATCTGTGGAGAAATGACAAACAGATCAATGACCCTTCATCATCCTCTTGAGTATAGAAGCATGAAATGTAAAGTGTTTGACAGGGGAGATTCGGAGTTAATATTTCCACTGTTTGGGATGTTTAGAACCAAAGGTCAGAGTCTCAAAATTAGGGGTCACCCATTCAGAACAGAGGTAAAAGAAATTTCCCCACGGAGGTGAATACTTGGAATTCTCTACCTGAGAGCGCTGTGGAGGTTCAGACACTGAGTGTATATAAGGCAGAGATCGAGAGAGTTTTAGCTATTAAGGAACCCAAGAATGTGGAGTTGGTGAATAGGTTACCAACAGGACAGATGAGAGCGGGCCGTAGACCTTGTCTACAGGACTGCAGCAAGATCCTGCATGGTAGGCTGGCCTGGAAGGTGAGATTACCTGGGATCCAGGATGAGCTAGCCAATTGGACACAAAATTGGCTTAGTGGTAAGAGGCAGAGGGTGGTACTGTTAAGGTTGTTTTTTTAGATTGGAGGCCTGTGACCAGTGTTGGGTCGCCTGTTGTTTGGCATATATATTGATTTGGACAAGAATGTAAGTGACGTGGTTTGTAAGTTTGCGGATAACACCAAAGTTGGTGGTACAGTGGACAGTGAAGAAGGTTGTCCAAGATTACAACAGGATCTTGATCAACTTGGAAAGTGGGCCAAGGAATGGCAGATAGAATTTGTAAAATCATGAGCGGCAGAGATAAGATGGATTGTCACAGTCTTTTCCTTGGGTAGGGGTGTCTAAAACTAGAGGGTATAGGTGTAAGGAGGGAAGGGAAAGATTTAAAAGATAAGATAAGATAAGATTTCTTTATTAGTCACATGTACATCAAAACACACAGTGAAATACACCTTTTGCGTAGAATGTGCTGGGGACAGCCTGCAAGTGTCACCACACTTCCAGCACCAACATAGCACGCCCACGACTTCCTAACCTGTACGTCTTTGGAATGTGAGAGGAAACTGGAACACCCGGAGGAAACCCACGCAGGCATGGGGAGAACGTACAAACTCCTTACGGACAGCGGCCGGAATTGTACCCAGGTCACTGGCACTGTAATAGTGTTATACTAACCACTACACTACCATGCCTGCCCTGAGGACCTGAAGGGCAATTTTTTGACACAGAGGGTGGTGAATATGTGGAACGAGCTGCCAGAAGAGGTGGTTGAGGCAGGTACAATCACAACATCTTAAAAAACATTTGGACAGGCACATGGATAGGAAGGGTTTAGAGGGATATGGGTAAAATGCAGGCAAATGGGGTTAGCTTAGATAAGCATCTTGATTAGCAGGGATATGTTGGGCCAGTTTCCATGCCATATAATTCTCTGAATCTATGAATCTATGAAAGGTAAAAGATCAGCAATAATTTTATTGAATGGACCCACTCCTTTATTGCAAAGACCTACTCCTGCTTCTATTCGCAATACTGTGCAGCAGGCACGGTAGTGTAGCAGTTAGCGTAAAGTTATTACAGCGCCAGCAACCCGGGTTCAATTCCGGCCACCGTCTGTAAGGAGTTTGTACGTTCTCTTCGTGTGTCTGCGTGGGTTTCCTCCGGGTGCTCCGGTTTCCTCCCATATTCCAAAGACGTACGGGTTAGGAAGTTGTGGGCATGCTATGTTGGTGCCGGAAGCGTGGCGACACTTGTGGGCTGTCCCCAGCACATTCTACGCAAAAGGTGCATTTCACTGTGTGTTTCGATGTACATGTGACTAATAAAGATATCTTATCTTATCTCATCTTCATGTTCTTCACTAGCTATATAGTGTTTGCAGATGATTGTAAATGTTGCTAAGTAAATGCAAGTAGTTGAGGAAATTTAGAACAGTACAGAACAGGAACAGGCCATTCAGCCCACGATGCTGCACCAAACTAATTAAACTGATAATTAAATACCAAACTAAATTAACCCTTCTGCCTACACAATGTCCATATCCCTCCATTTCTGCACATGCATGTGCCTATCTTAGAGCCTCTTAAACACATCTACTGTATTTGCCTCCAACACCACCCCTGGCAGCACATTCCAGGCACCCACCACTCTCGGTGTAAAAAACTTGCCCCGCTATGAATCTATCTCCTTTGAACTTACCCCTCTCACCTTAAATGCATGACATTTAACATTAGGTATTTGGACCCTGGGAGAAAGATACCAGCTGTCTACTCTATTGATGCCTCTCATAATCTTCTAAACTTCTATCAAGTCTCCCTCAGCCTCCATTGCTCCAGAGAAAACAACCCAAGTTTGTCCAACCTCTCCTTATAGCACCTGCCCTCTAATCCAGGCAGCATCTTGGTAAACCTCTTCTGCACCCTCTCCAAAGCCTCCACATCCTTCCTATAATGGGGCAACTAAATCTAACCCATAGATTTTTCTGCTGAAAGGTTAAAATAAGGACAATATCCAGTTAACAACATCGTGACTCAAAGTCATGCAAGGGGGAGCAATTCAGATTGGCCACGGTGGAATTACTTCCTGCTGGATAGAAATGTAACTGGCAGGCTTTATGAGGGTAATTATCTTAATTTAAATGTCAATGGAAAAGTTTCTGCAGAAAATATAGGTTTTGGCTCTGACATGGTCAGGGAAAGGTGATAAAAAACACAGAGAGCACTTTGTGCATTCTCAATCAGTGACTGTTCAGGAAGAGTCAGTAAACCGAATGCACAAAAAAGCCTCCCAACCCATTTTCCACACACAGCTGCCAATATAGTGAGGGAGATAGTCATAGACCTCAAGGGGACAGAGGCAGGCCAGGGGGAAGGTCAGACACATGGCAGATGGAACACAATGAAGTCAAGCCTTGATAGAGGTGTACAAGATGATAAGTGGACAGTCAGACACTTTTACCCAGGGCAACAATGGCTAACACGAGGGGGGAATAATTTTAAGGTGATTGCAGGAAGGTATAAGGGGGACGTCAGAGGTACTGTGCTGTAGTGTTCTATGTTCTATGTAAGTCAAATCAAGTCGAGTTTATTGTCATATTCACCAGTACGCTGAGGTACAGGTACAATGAAAAACTTGCTTGCAGCAGCATCACAGGCACATAGATTCAGACAACACAGAACATAAATTATAGATAAATTGTACAAGGCAGTGAAGAAGCACAATTCGAAACAAGTCCATGGTAGTGCAAGAGGTGGTCCGTAGTGTCCCATTGCTGAGGTAGGGTTAGGGTTTTGCAGGTCGGTTCAAGAACCTGATGGTTGTAGAAAGGTAGCTGTTCCTGAACCTGGTGGTTGTTGTGAGAAATCCACATGGCTGTCACGTGACAGTAACGACAATGGCCCCCGCTGACCGGAGGACAGCATTGCTCCTCTGATCGGAAGTGATACTACTGTCAATTAAGGCGCAGCTCCACCCACTCCTCAGGTGTGAGAGTACCTTTTGCCTCTGAACTTGCCTGACCACTCTGAACTTGCCTGACCAGTACCCTTTGTCTCTGAACCTGTCTGACCATTGGCCGTGGCAGGAACCTTTGTCTTTGACTCCCACACCATTGGCTCGTTTAAATCACAACAGTGAGGCTCCACCCAGCCTCCTAGCACCATAAAAAGGGCTGCATCCACTAGTCCTTCCTCTTTTGACGACCCCAGGAGTAGTGAGACAACACTGCAGAGATCATTGGTAAGAGTGCATCACCACATGGTCAGGGAGCATTTCACTCAGACTCAGGGAGCATTAAGGGCCAATGCTAGTGTGGGACGGGCATTGAAGTGTTATATCCTGAAGTTGTACATTGTTATTGTGTGCTTGTTTGTATCTGTGTGTGTGTGTGTGTGTGTGTGTGTGTGTGTGTGTGTGTGTGTGTGTGTGTGTGTGTGTGTTTCGTGGTATCCTGTGCGTGAGTGAGCATGTGTCTGTTCCCACCCATTCTGTCCCGCGTTTGCCTTTGTGATTAAACTAGTTTTGGTCTACAAAGCTTGTGTTCAGAGTCCTTGATCCTTAAGACAGTAAAGAACGATTTCACACAACAGTGGTGTGGGGCTTCAGGTGAGGTGAGAAAATACACGCTGAATGGTGTAAATTTTAAAGGGGTGCAAGAAGAGAGAGAGTGACGTGTTTGTCCACAGATCACAGAGGGTGGCAGGTCATGTTGCCAAAGCATTTGATAAAGCGTGTGGGATCCTTGGCTTGTGGGCACTGTGTGGGCAGGCACAGTAGCCTAGCAGTTAGCGTAACACTATTACAGCGCCAGTGACCCGGGTTCAATTCCGGCCGCTGTCTGTAAGGAGTTTGTATGTTCTCCCCGTGTCTGTGTGGGTTTCCTCCGGGTGCTCCGGTTTCCTCCCACATTCCAAAGACGTACAGGTTAGGAAGTTGTGGGCATGCTGTGTTGGTGCTGGAAGCGTGGCGACACTTGTGGGCTGCCCTCAGAACACTCCACACAAAAGATGCATTTCACTGTGCGTTTCAATGTACATGTGACTAACAAAGAGATCTTACTTTATGAAAAGAGTACAAATTTAGGGAGGTTACACTAAAGCTTTTAAAATATCAGCATTGCCCCAAAATTGTGCCCGTCTAGCACACCGTACATTGGGAAGGACATGAAGAATTTGGAGACGGTACAGAAGACATCTGTTAGAATGGTTTCAAAGATGAGAGGGGTTAGAATGAAGTGTATCAGAGTGGAGAATCAGTGAGGACCAGAAGGAGATTTGAGAGACATGCTTAAAGTCATGACAGATAGATGGAATCCAGTGGCTGATTGGTCAGAGGGAACAAATTTAAAGTGATTGGCAAAAGAATCGGAGGAGTCAACTTATAGAATGTATGGTTAGGACTTAGAGTGGAGACAGGTGCAATGGCAGCCTTCAAGAGGAGAGAGGGAATTGGGTCAATATTTGAAGAAAGAAAAGTCACAGAGATATGGAGGCATGGTTAACTAACTGGATTCCTTTTGAAAGAAGGAGCGGCTTCCACCCGTGATGTACAATTCAGTGGTTCTATGAAAGAAAATTCCAATAAAAAATTTACAAATGTTTATATTTGCTGCAATTCACAGGCCAAGGGAGATGAAATGTTCAAAGTCTTCTCTGATCTCGCAAGTGTATGTTAAAGATCCCCTGGCATGTAGAACATAGAACAGTACAGCACAGGAACAGGCCCTTCTGTGCCAAACATGATGCCAAATTAAACTAACTCTCTTCTTCCAGTACATGATCCATACCCCTCCATTCCCTGCATATTCATGTGTCTAAATATTTCTCAAATTCCACTATTGTATCTGCTTTCACTACCACCCTGGGCAGCCTGTTCCAGGCACCCACCACTCTCTGTAAAAGAAATATCCCACACATCTCCTTTAAACTTTCCCCCTCTCACTTTAAATGCATGACCTCTGGTACTTGACATTTCTATCCTGGGAAGAAGATTCTAACTGTACCCTCTCCAGTGCCTCTGTTTGTAATAGAGACAGGAAAATGCTGGAAGTATTCAGCAAGCCAGGCAACATCAGTGGAAAGAGAAACACCATCAGCGTTTCAGTTCTGACCAAGGGTTCCGACCTGAAATGTTAACTGTTTCTCTTTCCATAGATGCTGCCTGACCAGTTGAGTATTTTCAGCATTTTTACCTTGATTCAAGATTGGTATTGGTATTGGTTTATTATTATCACTTGTACCAAAGTACAGTGAAAAGCTTGTCCTGCATACCGTTCGTACAGATCAATTCATTACGCAGTGCATTGAGGTGTAGTATGAAAGGCCAGGGGTCAGATGACAGTGACAACACTATTGACCCCCATGGTCGGATGATAGCATTGCCTATCAGGTCGGAAGCTACACCACTGTCAATCAGGGGTCCGGCCCCGCCCCATTAGGTAAACACCTTTGTCTTGCTGGACCACTCGGACTGGTCTGTGCGAGCACCTTTGTTCCTGGGCAAATCTACTACTGGCCCGTTTAAAACACCTTTGTCCTTGCTGGGCCACCCAGCCCCCCAGCAGCATAAAAGTGCTGCATGTTTGGTTTTTCTTCCTCTTTTTGTCTCCCAGGATGTTGAGGTAAGCTGTACACTACTCCAGGGCAGTTAGTTAAGGACTCCTGAGACCAAAGAGCCAAATGTTTGTCCAGAATCAGGGTGTTCAAACATTGTATTGTTTATTCCTTGATCATTTGTACCCAGTTATTGTGTGTGCGCGTGTGTGTGTGTGTGTGTGTGTGTGTGTGTGTGTGTGTTTGTGTGTGTGTGTGTGTGTGTGTGTGTGTGTGTGTGTGTGTGTGTGTGTGTGAGTGAACCTCACCCTCTGTCGCGATTTCCCTCCACATTCGTGATCTCCTGCTTGAGAGTGTGTGATGTGCATCTGTTCCCATTCATTCTGTCCTGCGTTTGTCTTTGTTAATAAACCACTTTTAAATTACAAAGACTGTGTGTCCAGACCATTATCTTTAAGATACCAAAAGAACCTTTCTCACAACACAGGGTAAAAACAATAACAGAATACAGTCACAGCTACAGGGAAGTGCATTGCAGGTAGACAATAAGGTGCAAGGTCATAACAAGGTAGATTGTGAGGTCAAGAGTCCATCTTATTGTATGAGGGAACCGTTCAATAGTCTTATCACTGTGGGATAGAAGCTGTTTTTGAGCCTGGTGGTATGTGCCCTCAGGCTCCTGTATCTTCTGCCTGATGGGAGAGGGGAGAAGAGAGAATGACCCGGGTGGGTGGGGTCTCTGATTATGCTGAGGATCTCGACCCGAAACATTGACAATTCCTTCCCCCCCACCCACCCCCACCACCCCCCCCCCTCAACCCCCACAGCTGCTGCTCATCTGCTGAGTTCCTTCAGCAGTCTGGTTTTTGCCCTAGATTCCAGCATCTACTGTCTCCTCCGTCTTCAGAATCAGGTTTATTATCACCGCCATATGTCGGGAGCTTTGTTGTTTTGCAGCAGCAGTACAGTGCCAGACATAAAAATTACTATAAGTTACAAAAACAGATAAATAGTGCAAAAGAGGAATAACGAGGTAGTGTTGATGTTCCAAAGCTGAATGAGAGAGTCAGTGAGTGTGAGTGTGTTCTGTTTTTGCTTCAGAGTTCCAGCATCTGTAGAAATTTTTTGTTTACAGTGGGTCAGTCAAAACCTTACATAGTTTTCCGGAAGTAAAAAATATTGAATTATTAAATTTCTGTATTAACCCTTCCCTCTGTTTTTTTACCCATTGCACAAATGCAATCTCGCTGGACCAATGCTTTAAACAGGTTGGAATGGAAGAGGTTAAACAGTTCCATGGTCTTAAGCAACTGAAAAAGAATATTTCCCAATATTTAATAAGCTTCAAATATCAAGTACCATTTAAGTATTTCAGCACAATTTTATAAAATTTCACTGATCAGTCACTAAGCAGACATATGTTTATTGTCAGAACTATTGGCAGTGAGAAGCTGTTTGTGGTTAGATTAGCTCATGGTCTAACCAAGAAGGAAATCTTAGCTGACTGTACCAATTCATCAAGTTTAAAACATTACAACACCGTTAAGAAATTAACTCCATTCCCCGCACCCCTTCACCCCCAACCCCAAGCATCCAGAGCAGAAAGAAGGAAGTTGACCTCTAGGTGGGGAGGTGTGATTGACCTAATCTGTTTTAGGGCAGGGGAGGCAGAAAACACTACTTGCATAACTACATCCATGACACCAGCAGCAAAGCATGTGTAGTTCAATTTCTGTGTGTATGTACGCAGTTCAGTGGCACAGCTAGTAGAGCCACTGCCTCATAGTGACCGGACTTTGATCCTGACTGTCGGTCCTATCTGTGTGGAGTTTACACGTTCTCCCTGTCACCAAATGGGTTTCCTCTAGTCATCTCCCACACCCCAAACACGTGCGGGTTGGTGAGTTAATTGGCTGCTGTAAATTGCCCCTAGTGTGTGGGTGAGGGGTAGGATCTGGATGGGATTTGTGACAAGTTAGTGGGGAGAGTGAAATGGGATTGATGTAAATGGGTTCTTGATGGTCAATGCAGACTTGATCATGCAAATACACATACACATGTGATTATGCATCTTTCTAGGCATGTCATGTGTTTGCATTTGTGCATGTGTGTGTGCATGAGTAATCATGTCAGCATTTTGTTTGTGTATGTCAATATGCACTTGTGTATGTATCTGTAAATATTTGTGCTGTGTGTGTGCATTTGTGTGTGTGCGTGTGCATGTGTGTGTGTGTGTGTGTGTGTGTGTGTGTGTGGGGAGGGGGGGTGTATATGGAACAAACTGCCAGAGGGAGTGGTAGAGACAGGGAAAATTATCCCTCTAAACCTTTCCTATCCATGTACCTGTCCAAATGTCCTTTAAACACTGTAATTGTACCCGTCTCTACTGCTTCTTCTGGCAGCTTGTTCCATCTACGCAACACCCTCTGTGTAAAAAATTTGCCCCTCATGTCCCATTTAAGTCTTTCCCCTCTCACCTTAAACCTATGCCCTCTAGTTCTAGACTCCCTCACCCTGGGAGAAAGACTGTGAACTATCTACTCTATCGATGCCCCTCATAATCTTAGAAACCTCTATAAGGTCACCCCTCAGCCTCCTTCGCTCGAGGGAAAACAATCCCAGCCTGTCCAGTCTCCACATAAGTCAAGCCCTCCAGTCCCGGTAACATCCTTGTGAACCTTTTCTGCACCCTCTCCAGCTGAATCACGTCCTTTCTATGGGATGACGACCAGAACTACACACAGCAGCACAGGTGCAGTCCCACCAGGTTCTTGTACTTTGTGTGATACAGAGGTGGACGATCAACTATGATCATATTGAACAGTTGCGCAGGCTCCAAGGGCTGAATGTCTTATTCCTGCTCCTCTGTCTCCTTATGAACAAACATGCACCAACTTGTATGGAAACTGGCAACACAACCTGCCAATTTCTAGGGTTTAGGATTTATGGTTTGGGCATAGAGAAACTACTATTAAGTTACAAGGAATGGAATCTAGTCTTAATTTCACCACCACCCACGTAGCCATGTTGAACAGGGGACTGGAAATTTCTTCGAGCATACAGACCACACGCTTATAAAGGAACGTTTATTATTTCAAGCACAGAGCGCAGAAGGGTATCCAAATGTAAAATAATAATATCAATGTGCTTCTACGTCAATGAATGGGTTAGGCACCCTACTGCGGTGGAGAACACCCTCTGAGTCCACAGGAACGTAAGAAGTTGCAGAGAGGAGTGGACTCTGCCCGATGCTTCACAGGCACATTCCTCCCCACCATCGATAGTATCTACATGAGGTGCTGCCTCAAGAAGGCATTGTCTATCACCAAAGATCCCCACCATCCGGGCCATGCCATCTTCTCGCAGCTACCATCAGGCAGGAGGTACAGAAGCCTGAAGTCCCACACCACCAGGTTCAAGAACAGCCACTTTCCTTTAATCAGCCGGTTCTTGAAACAACCAGCAAAACTTTAATCACTACAGTTTAGCAACACTATGATCACCTTGCACTAAAATAGACATTTTTTGTTACAATTATGTTCTTTCTTGTAAAAATTGTGTATAATTTATGTTTAATTTATGTTTTTCTTGTGGATGCTGCTTACCTGAGGCCTGTGATGCTGCTGCAATAAGTCTTTCATTGCACCTGTGCATGCATGTACTTGTGCAGATGACAGTAAACTCGACTTGACTTGAGTGAAGACGTTTCACCTCCTCTCTATCCTCGTATCCTGAAACTGTGACCTCCTCATCCTAAACACCCCTCATTCCCAGCCAGGGGAAACATCTTCCCCGCATTCACCTGTGGAGCCCTGTCAGAATGTTTTACAATTCAGTGAGATCTCTCTCACTCTTCCAAAGTCTATGGAAGGAGGAACAGAGCTAACATTTCACATCAAAGAACTTTCATCAAACCTGAAACATTAACTCTTTCTCCTTCCTTTCTCTAACTCTGCCTGCCCTGTTGAATGTTCTATTTTTAATTTTCATTTGCAGTTTTTATTTCAGAAATCCTGATTCTGGAGTTTATTTGATTTCCAACCTGGAGCAGGGGGTTGCAGTGGGGGTGTTGGTCAGATGCTGACCTTTCACATCTAACGCCTGGGGTCCACTCTGACCCAGGCTGCTGTTCTTTCACAGGGGAAATGCATAGTGACTGCAGTTGCTGCCGACAATGGCAGATAATTGGCACAAATACAGTAAGGTCTTCTGAAAGGAAATCAGATTGTTCTTTCGTAAAGTAGCTTAAGAGTACAACAAATGCAGGTAAGTGAGATTGAGCAAAACCCTTTCTCTATTCTGAGGCATTCTACAATTCATTTATATGCAGTTTTTAATTTACAGATTTGCAAGGTAGAAAGGAATTTTCATTACACCAGAACTGGATCCAGTACAGGATCAGAGAATGATCTTGCTATTTACAACATTGCGCAGAAAATGAAGCTTAATGAGGTTGTAACTGCCCCCATTTTAACCCACCTGGTCTGGCCCTATCAGAGATATTCCCTTTGTTCTTCTTGCTTTCCCAAGTCTGATGAAGGGTCTTTTCTCTGAAGCGTTAACCATTTCTCCTTCCGCAGATGCCTCCTGACTTGCTGACTGTTTCCAGCATTTTCTGTTTTTTTGTTCAGATTTCCAGCAACTACAGATTTTTGATGCTCATTTCTGGCAATGAGTTTGGTAGTTCCGGACTCTGATGGTTTGAGATTTGGTCGTCTCAGCCAAATCATTGATACCAGTCACAAATATGACACGGCACGGTAGTGTAGTGGTTAGTGCAATGCTATTACAGCACTAGTGACCCGGGTTCAACTCCCACCGCTGTCTGTAAGGAGTTTGTATGTTCTCCCTGTGTCTGCGTGGGTTTCCTCCGGGTGCTCTGGTTTCCTCCCACATTCCAAAGACGTACGGGTTAGTAGGTTAACATGGGTGTAATTGGGCGGCGCAGGCTCGTTGGGCCGGAAGGGCCTGATACCATGCTGTATAAATAAAGTTTTAAAAACAATCCTCTGTTCTACCGTTATCACTGGCAACTTCTTAAAATTTTTCCTTGGATTTAATACAATCTTTAGTTTCTCCTCTCAGCCACAGATGGACAACTTCTACTGTTGGGTTTCTGTGCCTTAAAGGAGTATTTTTTTCTGCAAATTATGCATTATTTCATTAAATGCTAACCATTGCCTGTCCACTGTCACAGCTTTCAATGCATTTTCCCAATCAAACACAGCAACTCTCAGGTTCAGATTATTTTATTGTCACATACACCAGGGTGAAATGAGGTTCCTTGTTCACATGAAGCTTACAGAGTAAACAGTGTACATGATAATAATACATACCATAAATACAGTTACAAGCACAATACAACAGAACGGTGCAAAGGGGAAGTGGCAATAATGGAATAAGCAAGAGAGGTAAAATAAAGCATCCAAGAACATGGCAGCAGCACTAAGAGGACGATGTGAAGAGTCCCCTCAGACCTTCATAGCTACATTCTTTCCTTTGTTTAGATTTAAGCCCCCTAGTTTTAGCCAGTTTCCTGGTCACCTGACCAGTCTATTGATATAACCAAGAAATCTACAGCTTTCTTCCTCACAAACTACCTCACAGCCAAATTTTATGTCCTGATGCAGGGTCTCGACCTGAAACATCAACAATTCCTTCCCCTCCACAGATGCTGCTCGACCTGCTGAGTTCCTCCAGCAGATTGTCTGTTGCTCCAGATTCCAGCATCTGCAGTCTCTTGTGTCTCCAGATCTTCTATCAGTTTTGTTTTGTACTGCTTTAAGATGGATGGGGGAAGGAAGGTTGAGTAACCAGGAAGGACCTGCACATATTTTTCCTGCCCCCTCTAAAGTCCCTAAATGAACTTCAGAAACTTGAAGCTCCAATGGAAATACTTCCGACAAGTGCTTTAAGTTTATGGATTAACTCACGGGGTATAAGAGCTGTAAACTCTGTGCACTCAATGGGAACTTCCCCTCCAACAAAATCCACTGCAGATTGTACACAATTGAACACCCGAGACTTGAGTGTGTGTGTTTGTTCAAGGACTCTTCGTAAGTCTCTGGAGCCCGATCTGCCATCTGGAACTACCTGTCCTGAATGCAGAAGAACTTTCAGTGCCAAGATTGGACTCATAAGCCACTTGAGAGCCCATAAGTAGATCAATGGAATGAAGACCATCATCCTCGACCTCGAGGGATAGCCACGACGACGACAGGAGCTTTCTACAAAGCCTTGTGGCATGAGATTCCCCGCAGTGCTCCAGTTTCCTCCCACATCACAAAGACATGTTAGTAGGTTGAATGACCACTGTAAATTGCACCAACTGTGTAGGTGAGTGGTGGAATCTGGGATGAGTTGATGGGAACCTGCAGAGAATAGGGTACAGGGATGTTGGTATTGCTATTGGTTTACTATTGTCACTTGTACCGAGGTACAGTGAAAAACTTGTCTTGCATACCGATTGTACAGGTCAATTCATTACACAGTGCAGTCACATTGGGTTAGTACGGAGTGCATTGAGGTAGTACAGGTAAACACAATAACAGTACAGAGTAAAGGGTCACAGCTACAGAGAAAGTGCAGTGCAATAAGGTGATTTAAAAGAACATTATTAGTAATAGTAAGTGACATCGAGTTTAAATTTAAAAGTGTAGAACGATTATAGTAAGGGTAATGAGTAGATCTGTAGAGAGCAGCTTCCAATGGGCGGACAGGGATTGTTCTGTGTGTTGGCATGGATTCGGTGGGCTGAATGGTCTCCATCTATAGAACATAGAACAGTACAGCACAGGAACAGACCCTTCAGTCCATGATGTGCCAAACTAATTAAACTAGTAATTAAACGCCTAACTAAACTAATCCTTTCTGCCCACACAATGTCCATATCCCTTCATTGTCTGCACATTCAGCTGCCTATCTAAGAGCTTCTTAAACACCTCTATCTGCCTCCATCACCACCCCTGGCAGTGCATTCCATGTAAGAAACTTGCCCCACACATCTCCTTTGAACTTACCCCTTCTCACTTTAAATGCATGCCCTCTAGTATTAGACATTTCAACCCCAGGAAAAAGATAAGATAAGATATCTTTATTAGTTACATGTTCACTGAAACACACAGTGAAATGCATCTTTTGTGTAGAGTGTTCTGGGGACAGCCCGCAAGTGTTGCCACTCTTCCGGCGCCAACATAGCATGCCCACAACTTCCTAACCCGTACGTCTTTGGAATGTGGGAGGAAATTGGAGCACCCGGAGGAAACCCACGCAGACACACGAAGAGAACGTACAAACTCCTTACAGACAGCAGCCAGAATTGAACCCGGGTCGCTGGCGCTGTAATAGCATTACACTAACCACTACACCAGCTGTCTACTCTATCTATGCCTCTCATAACCTTATAAAGTTCCATCAGCTCTCCCCTCAGCCTCCGCCGCTCCAGAGAAAACAATCCAAGTTTGTCCAACCTCTCCTTATAGCACATGTCCTCTAATCTAGGCAGCGTCCTGGTAAACCTCTTCTGCACCCTCTCCAAAGCCTCCACGTCCTTCCTGTAATGGGGCGACCAGAACTGAATGCAATACCCCAGATGTGACCTAATCAGAGCTTTATAAAGCTGCAACATAACTTCCTTACTCTTGAACTCAGTGCCTCGACTAATAAAGGCAAGCGTGCTGTACGCCTTCTTTACCACCCTATCAACCTGTACAGCCACTTTCAGGGAGCTATGGACTTGGACCCCAAGATCCTTCTGCTCATCAATACTACTATATTGCAAGGAAGTATGGCCAATATATAAAAAAGTGGAGTAGATACAATACTTGCAAGAGTGAAAGCCTGAAAATGACAATTATTGCTTACAACTAGTATCACATATAGCATAAGACCAAATTCGAAAATGATAAAAAAAATATTTTGTACCTGCAAGCAGATAATAAGAAAATGAAAGCCAAGGTGCAAATGGACAAGCCATGATCTGGGGAGAATAGAAATACAAAGAAAGATATTGAGAGAACAGATAACCAGGATAAATTGTACAGAGGCGTTCTATACATGAGATCTTTCTAGTGGGATACCAAGGTGAGAAGCAATGAAAGAGGCCACCTAGAGGAACAAGAGGAAATGGCAGGTCTTCTCCTGTTCTGATAGTCCCAACACACTCTGTTCACAGGATGGCTGCGGTGGGGAGGAGACAGTCACCCACCTCTTTGTAGACTGTTGATTTGCTAAGAGGGTCTATAGAAGGATGCAAGAGTTCTTGTCACGGTTCATTCCGAGCAGCTCCTGAACAGAGGGCTCTCTGATCTACGGGCTGTTCCCAGGGACACACGCAGAGACAGACATCAAGTGCTGCTGGAAGATCATCAACTCGGTGAAAGACACCCTTTGGCCTGCCCGAAACTTGTTGGTCTCCCAGCACAGCGAGATGTCCGTGAGGGAAAGCTGCCGACTGGCACATTCCAGGCTGCAGGAGTACGTGCCGAGGGACGCACTGAAGCTGGGTGTAGCCAATGCAAGGGCTCTGTGGGGAAGGACAACAGTCTACTACTGGACATTGAGGGGCTGAGTCCAGTGGGGTAGCCCCTCAAACAGCAGAAGGGTGTATCACCCCAGGGGACCACATGAGTGGCAAAGGTGCTATGTACAAAAAAAGATGTGCTATCAGCTGGCGATCTCTTTCTTTCAGTCCAGATGGTCTCAATCCAAAACGTATGCTGTTCATTTCCCTATATAGATGCTGCCTGACACGCTGAGTTCCTCCAGCACTTTGTGTATTGCTCCAGACTGCAGCATCTGCAGTCTCCTGTGTCTCCGTGTATGCATATAGTATACATATACATACACATATAGTAGCAGTTAGCATAACACTATTACAGCGCCAGCGACCCGGGTTCAATTCCGGCTACTGCCTGTAAGGAGTTTATACGTTCTCCCTGTGTCTGCGTGTGTTTTCTCTGGGTGCTCCAGTTTCCTCCCACATTTCAAAAAGACGTACGGGTTAGGAAGTCGTGGACATGTTATGTTGGCGCCAGAAGCGTAGCGACACTTGCGGGCTGCCCCCAGAACACCCTACACAAAAGCTGCTTTTCACTGTGTGTTTATTTGATGTTTTATGTATCCACTACCATGTCTAGAACCAGCAACACTGAATGTATAGACCAAACAACACTAAGAAAGTAAAGAGCTTTGCAATGTTCTCCTTTTGCATATATATATATTTATTACGAATAACGTTTATTTTTGAAATTAAAAAAAGTCTCTCGGAATTGCTTCTATTCCAGTTCTGTGGATTCTGAGCTGTTTGATGAGCCAATGTGTGAAACTGCAGTCTCTTCCAGAGGTGGAGCAGGCAGTGGCAATAGCTAGGTGACGTGATCCACTCCTCTTGCTGCCTATGCAGAGCCTCCGTGTGCTCCTGTAGAAGGATGCAAGAGTTCTTGTCATGGTTATACTATATGCATATAATATATACTATATGCACACACGGAGACACAGGAGACTGCAGATGCTGCAGTCAGGATCAATACACAAAGTACTGGAGGAACTCAGTGTGTCAGGCAGCATCTATGGAGGGAAATGGACAGGAGGTTCTCAATACCACCCCCAGTGCTCCCTCCCCACCTTGAGTGGACATCAGCCAGAAATTCCCAGGAGCTAGTGGGGATGTTGCATTCCTTCATGGGGAGGTATGAGTAGATGGTCAGAGGCTTTTCTCCCCTGAGCGGAAATGTCAAATATTAGAGGGCACAGCTTTAAGGTGAGCAGCAGATAGTTTAAAGGAGATGTGCGGGGCAAGATTTTTTGCACAGAGAGTGGTGGGTGCCTGGAACGGGCTCCCAGGGGTAGTGATGAAAGCAGATACAATAGCAACTTTTAAGACGGATTTAGACAGGCACATAAATTTGCAGGGAGTGGAGGGATATGGATCATGTGCAGGCAGAAGAGATTAGTTCAATTTAGCATCATGTTCGGCACAGACATTGTGGGCCGAAGGGCCTGTTCCTGTGTTGTACTGTATTATTTTTTGCACTGATGTGTTGTTTTGCACAGTCCTTAGTTTCTTCACTATCTTGTATAATACATGTAGAAATTATGTTCTGTGTCTCGTCTGAACCTACATGCCTGTGATGTTGCTGCAAACAAGTTTTTCAGTGTACCTGTTCCTCACTGTACTTGTGCACATGACAATAAACTTGACTCAACTCTGCTCAGTAATCTTCTCTGGTTCAGGGCTTAAGATAAAGTAAGATACCTTTATCAGTCACATGGACATTGAAACACACAGTGAAATGCATTTTTTGCGTAGAGTGTTCTGGGGCAGCCCGCAAGTGTCGCCACGCTTCCGGTGCCAACATAGCATGCCCGTAACTTCCTAACCCGTACGTCTTTGGAATGTGGGAGGAAACCGGAGCACCCGGAGGAAACCCACGCAGACAGGGGGAGAACGTACAAACTCCTTAGAGACAGCGGCCGTAATTTTCGAGTATCAGTTTTGGGAGTCTGGTGCCAAGCATGCAAACAACATGGGCTGTCCCACTCAGCTGAATGAGTGTAACAAGGGTCTCAATACTGGGCATGATGGTCTGGGAGAGGATACTGACATTGGTTTGCTTGTCCTGACAGTGAACTTGGAAAACGCTGCAGACACAGGATTGGTGGCATGTTTCCAGTGCTCTGAGGTGCCTGCTGTGGGCTGTCTGAGTGTCAAAACCACATTGGAGGGTAGGCTGTCCAGTTGACCCTGGGTTTTGTGCCCAGACTGAGATGTCGATCTTCAAGTACCAATTTCCTAATGTGGAGTATTGAAGGCAGTGGTAAATTTTATCATCGATGTCTTCATTTGCCAAGAGATGGCTCCAGGACATGGGAAATGGCCCATGTTTTCCAAGGTCTCAGCGAGAACCACAAAGGAAATGAACACTGATGTGGTAAAGGCACCAGATGGAGATAAGAACTGCCAGTAAAACAGCAGGAGGAAGGGGTTTTCATTGCATGTTCCTAGAACATAGAACAATACAGCACAGGAATAGGCTCTTCAGCCCACCGTGTCTGCACCAACCACGTTATCAGTCTAATGAATCCCATCTGCCTGCACATGGTCCGTATCCCTCTATTTCCTGCCTGTTCATGTGGAAGGAGAAAGGAAGGGAAGGAAAGAAAGCCATTTGGCATGCTGGCCTTCAGTCAGGGCACTGAGGTTAGGAGGTGGGAGGTGACGTTGCAGTTGTACGAGACATTGGTGAAGCCACATTCGGAATATTGTGTTCACTTTTGGTAACCCTGTTATGGGAAAGAGGTCAGAAAAGGTTTACGAGGATGTTGCTGGGACTCGAGGGACTGAGTTATAGGAAGAGGTTGAGCAGGTTAGGACTTTATTCATTGGAGCATAGGACACTGAGGGGTGATCTTATAGAGGTGTGTAAAGTCATGAGGGGCATAGACAGGGTGAATGCATTGTCTTTTTCCCAGGGTTGGGGAATCAGGAACTAGAGGGCATCGGTTTAAGGTGAGGGGGGACAGATTTAATAGGAACCTGAGGGCCAATTTTTTCACCCAGAGGGTGGTCAGTACATGGAATTAGCTGCCAGAGGAAGTGGTTGAGGCAGGTACATTAACAACATTTAAAAGGCACTTGGACAGATATATGGATAGGAAAGGTTCAGAGGGATATGGGCCAAATGCGGGCAAATGTGACTAGCTTAGATGGGAATCTTGGTCAGCAGAGACCAGTTGGGCCGAAGGGCCTGTTTCCGTGCTGTGTAAGACCATAAGATATAGGACCAGAAATAGGCCATTTGGCCCATCGAATCTGCTCCACAAAGAATGACTCTATAGCTCTAAGGAAGAAGCTTACTCAAATTACCAGCAGGCAAAACCAAGACATAAAGAGTCTGCCTGAAGATCCCGGTTGAAGAAGTAGCAAAGGATGGACTTCTCATTGTCCAGAATTCTCTGCAACAGGAGCAAGAATTAAGTAGAGGAGATAACAGCACAGCAGCAGCCCAAACTGTCAGCTGTGGCTCTGTTGAATGCATTCTTACCTCTTGTGCATCTTGGATAACCACAAAGTCTCCCAGATTGAGTCCTGCATGATACGGTGTCCTTCAGAGAAGCTGTCACACCAACACACTGTATACCCACTCAGGCAGATGTAAAAGATCCTATTTCTTCAGAATATTAGACCAAGGGATTAGGTTGTTATGATGAAATAACTTTGAGTGGCATGCAGACGATGGAATGGATTACGTGGGCCAAATGGCCTGATTCTGCATTGTAAACTAAGTTAGCATGATGCTATTACAGCAGCAGCGACCCGGGTTCAATTCCGGCCGCTGTCTGTAAGGAGTTTGTACATTCTCCCCGTGTCTGCATGGGTTTCCTCCGGTGCTCTGGTTTCCAAAGACATACAGGTTAGGAAGTTGTGGGCATGCTATGTTGGCACAGGAAGCGTGGCGACACTTGAGGGCTGCCCCCAGAACACTCTACGCAAAAGATGCACTTCACTGTGTGTTTCGATGTTCATGTGACTAATAAAGAAATCTATCTATCTATCTGTAACCTGCACTGTACTGCTGCCACAAAATAACAAATTTCACAACATATAAGTCAGTGATAATAAACCTGATTCTGATTCTGATTCTGATTTTGATATTTATTCCTTAACTAGCATTACTAGACCAGATTACCTGGTTGCTATCACACTGTTCTTACTGTAGGTTGCTGCATGTAATTTAGGTACCATCTCATCTGCACTTCAAGCAGTAAGCACACTTCAAAAGGTCTTGGCTGGCTGCAAAACATCTTTGCTTGTAAAAGGTGCCATAGAAATGCAGGTTCTTCTCAACAGCTGAAGACTAGAAAAGCAAAGCTACAGTTGACTTAAGAGCACATGTGGAAAAAGATAAAATCTCATTGATTAATTGAATGTCAGGCAAATTGATTCAAGATGATTACAGACCATATGTTTTCAGTAACAGAGGGATGTGTGGAATTGAACACAGGTTGCTGGTTAGGGTGACGCTATTACAGCACCAGTGACCCGGGTTCAATTCCGGCCTCTGTCTGTAAGGAGTTTGTACGTTCTCCCCGTGTCTGCGTGGGTTTCCTCCTGGAGCTCTGGTTTCCTTCCACATTCCAAAGACGTACGGGTTAGGAAGTTGTGGGCGTGCTATATTGCACCAGAAGTGTGGCGACACTTGCGGGCTGCCCCCAGAACATTCCACCCAAAAGATGTATTTCACTACATGTTTTAATGTACATGTGACTAAAGATATCTTATCTTATATCTCTGCACATTGATCAAGAACAACTTCTCCCCTGACGAGCTGCTGCTGTTGTATTGGCTGTGAGTAGAGTTCACACAGCTGTCAGTCACTGGATTTTGCGGACAAACTCTTTGTGACATCTAGCCTCATTGCTTGACCATTTTGAGACCACACAAGAGTGGACTTGACTGCTGATAGCAGTTGCAAAAGGACATTTAATATAAAACGAGAATGAAGGAAGTAGGATCTAGCACTGGAGGACAGGCAATTAACGGGAGGGGGGGAAAGTTTAAAGGAGACGGGCAGGGCAAGTTATTTACACAGAGAGTGGTGGGTGCCTGGAACTGGCTGCCAGCGGTGGTGGTGGAAGCAGTTACAATAGAGGCGATTAAGAGGCCTTTAGGCGGACGCTTGACTATACAGGGAGTGGAGGGATGTGGGTCATGTGCAGGCATTAGAGACTCAGCATCGTAATCAACATGGTTGTGGGCCGAAGGGCCTGCTCCTGTGCTGTACAGTTCAGGTCCCTCAGCAGCCTGAAGGAATCTGTAACCTTTCACTGTCACTCAACAAGTGACCGGTTGCTCAGTTCTCCCAGTCACCGCCTGTCCCCTGGTTGCTCTGGCCCCACCCTGCCCAATCCCTGGACGCACTGGAAGGCAGAAGACCAACATGTGTAGTCGTCTCTGCTGCTGAGCTGTCCCAGGATGGCTGCATCTCTCCAAGCTCATCAGTAAGTTCCAGATCCCAATACCGAGTGTTCCTCAGTCCGAGGCAGGGAGCTTTCCCAGCTCCCAGTTCCTGTCAGTAGTCGGGGTCCAAGTGATTCTGACACTTAATCTGCTCCCAGCACATTCCACTAGACTAGAAGTCCAGTGAACTTGACCTCGCTGTAATCATCTTCATCTCAGTTTATGCCAATCACCACTAATTGCCTTTTGAATTCTCCCATTCTGCAAACTATTTACCAAAATGTAGAAACCTTAGATTATAACAGTGTGTTTTAAAAGCTATTACATTCCTGAAAATGAATGTCACATGATTACTCTGG
Source organism: Pristis pectinata (assembly GCF_009764475.1). Classification (NCBI taxonomy): domain Eukaryota; kingdom Metazoa; phylum Chordata; class Chondrichthyes; order Rhinopristiformes; family Pristidae; genus Pristis; species Pristis pectinata. The sequence continues at coordinate 8,852,473 of NC_067407.1, forward strand.
TTTACAGAGAGAGAGATTGTTGGCAAGATCCAAATTGACAGAGTCAAGAATAATGCACTGTATTCAGGGAGACACACATCTGTTTCAGGTTAGTATTACATCAAATAATAGGTTCCAAGACAGGAACATCTCTCAGTTTTGTCACAAGATGAGGGCATCGATGGCAAGGACAGCATTTATTGCCCATCCTAATTGCCCTTGAAAAGGTGGCAATGCCACCTCCTTGAACCACTGCGGTCCAGATGTTGCACATACTCCCACTGTGCTGTTGAGGAGGGAGTCCCAGGAATTAGACCCAGCAGCGGTGATATGTATTGCGTGCGATTCTGGTTGCCCCATTCCAGGAAGGATATGGAGGCTTTGGAAAAGGTACAGAAGAGATTTACCAGTATGATTGCCTGGCTTAGAGGATATGAGCTGTAAGGAGAGGTTGGACAAAATCAGGTTATTTTCTCTGGAGCATCGGCATCTGAGGGGAGACTTGTCAGTGTTTATAAAGTTATGAGAGGCATAGAAAGGGGAGACAGTCAGAATCTTTCTCCCGGGGTAGAACTGTCAAACACCAGAGGACATGCTTTTGAGGTGAGAGGGGGAAAGTTTAAGGGAGATGTGCAGGACAAGTTTATTTTTACAGAGAGCGTTAGGTGCCTGGAATGGGCTGCCAAGGGTGGTGGTGGAAGCAGATACGATAGTGGTGTTTAAGGGGCTTTTAGATAAACACATGAATATGCAGGGAATGGAGGGATATGGATCACGTGCAGGCAGAAGAGATTTAACTTAATTTGGCATCGTGTTCAGCACAGACATTGTGGGCTGAAGGGCCTGTTCCTGTGCTGTACTGTTCTATGTTCTAAGCCAGGATGGTGTAAGACTTGAAGATAAGATAAGATCACTTTATTTGTCACATGCACATCGAAACACACAGTGAAATGCATCTTTTGTGTAGAGTGTACTGGGAGCAGCCCGCAAGTGTTGCCACGCTTCCGGCGCCAACATAGCATGCCCACAACTTCCTAACCCGTACGTCTTTGGAATGTGGAAGGAAACCCACGCAGACACGGGGAGAACGTACAAACTCCTTGCAGACAGAGGCCGGAATTTAACCCAGGTCGCTGGCGCTGTAACAGCATCACACTGACCACTACACTACCGTGCCTGCAAGATGGAACCTGAAGATGGTGGTGTTCCCTTGTACCTGATGCTGTTGACCTTCTTGCTGGTAGAGATTGTGGGTTTGGTAGCAGCTGTGGGAGCAGATGGTGAGTAACTGCATTGCACTTTGTAGATGGTACATGCTGCAGTCACTGTGTGCTGAGAGCAAAGGGAATGACTATTTTAGGTGTTGGGGGGGAAGCTAGTTAAATGGGATCCTTTGCCCTAGATGATGTTAAACTTCTTGTGATATTGTTGAAACTCCACTGATCCAGGAAGATGGAGAATATGCCATCACACTCCTTCTTATCCCTTATTATTGGTGGAAAAACTTTGGGATGTCACTTCCCACAGCATACCCAGTCTCTGTTCTGTTCTCATAGCCAGGGTAGATATGTAGCTGGTTCAGCTGAGTTCCTGGTCAATGGTAACCTTGACGATATTAGTGGGAGACTCAGCAATGGTAATATCATTGAATGTCATGGGTAGGTATTGGCTTCTCTCTTGTTGGAGCTGGTCATTACCTGGCATTTGCACTTTGTGAATGTTAATCAACATTCTGAAATGTTATCTTTGTTCCTTTCTATGTAGACGCTATCTGGCCTGCTGAGTATAACTGATCTCATATCAGACTTAAAGCGGCCTTAAAATTTTGCTTTCATAATACCACTTGGCAATCTGGTTCAGATAATCTTAAATATAAAATGTAAGAACAGAAGAAATAGAAGCATGAGTTGGCCATTCAGCCCCTCAGGTTTGCCGTGCCATGGCGGATCTGCCGCCTCAGTGTTACTTTATTATCACTGAGCATTGTGTTCAGTTCTGGTCGCCTCATTCTAGGAAGGTTGTGGAAGCTTTAAAGAGGGTGCAGAGGAGATTTACCAGGATGTTGCCTGGATTGGAGAGCATGTCTTATGAGGATAGGTTGAGTGAGCTAGGGCTTTTCTCTTTGGAGAGAAGGAGGATGAGAGGTGACTTAATAGAGGTGTACAAGATGATAAGAGGCATAGATCGAGTGGACAGTCAGAGACTTTTTCCCAGGGTGACAATGGCTAACACGAGGGGACATAATTTTAGGGTGATTGGAGGAAGGTATAAGGGGGATGGCAGGGGTAAGTTTTTTTACACAGAGAGTGGTGGGTGCATGGAACACACTGCTGGCAGAGGTTGTGGGGGCAGATACATTAGGGGCACTTAAGAGATTCCTAGATAGACACATGAATGATAGAGAAATGGAGGGCTATGAGGGAGGGAAGGGTTAGATAGATATTAGAGCAGGATAAAATGTTGGCACAACGTCGTGGGCCAAAGGGCCTGTATTGTGCTGTAATGTTCTATGTTCTATGTTAAATGAAATGAAAGTTGTCGCACTGTACTGCTGCCGCAAAACAACAAATTTCATGTCATTTAAGTCAGTGAGAATAATTCTGATTCTAATTCTTTCCTGGCTATTATTTCCCCTGATTCTCCTAATACCCACAAATCAATCTCTTTCTTGAATAAAGATAAGATCTTTATTAGTCACACATACATCAAAACACACAGTGAAATACATCTTTTGCGTAGAGTCTTCTGGGGGGCAGCCTGCAAATGTCACCACGCTTCTGGCGTCAACATAGCATGCCCACAACTTCCTAACCTGTACGTCTTTGGAATGTGGGAGGAAACCAGAGCACCCGGAGGAAACCCACGCAGACGCGGGGAGAACATACAAACTCCTTACAGACAGCAGCCGGAATTGAACCCGGGTCTCTGGCACTGTAAGGCGTTACGCTAACCGCTACACTGCTCACTCAGTGACCAAGCTTCCACATCCATCTTGTGTAGACAACTCCAGAGATTCACCAGTCTCAGGGTGAAGAAATTCTCTCTCATCTCTGCCTGAGTGACCAACCTCTGACTTTAAGACTGTGACCCCTAGTTCTAAATTACCCCAGCTACGGGAAGCATCATCCTTGTGTCTACCCTGTCAAGCCCCTTAAGAAGGAGACACAAGAGACTGCAGATGATGGAATCTGGAGCAATACACAAACCATCTGGAGAAACTCAGCAGGTCAAGTGGCATCTGTGAGGGGAAAGGAATTGTCGACATTTCGGGTCGAGACCCTGCAACTGGCCAGCCCCTTAAGAATTTTGTTTGTTTCAAGGAAATCACCTCTTATTTTTCTAAATTCTAGAGAGTGTAGCCCGAATGAAAATAAAGAAAAAAGACTGCAGATGCTGGAAATCTAAAATAAAAACAGAAAACGCTGGAAATACTCAGCAGGTCAGGCTGCATCTGTAGGACGAGAAACAGAGGCAATGTAGGAGGCCCTTCATCAGAGTTTAAAAGGAGTCAGAAGAGGCTTGTTAATGTGGGTAGGGAGGGGATATCTCTGATTGGGTGAAAGGAGGGTAACTATGGGAATAAGCTGTAAACAAAGTTACCTGGTAAACGAGTGAATGGGAACAGTTAGAGAGTGAGAACATAGACCAAAGAATGTGCGAGCTGTGAAATGCAGAGTGGGAGGACGCGTCCAGCAGGGGAGTCGAAAACTAGGTGTCATAGGTTCAAGGTGAGAGGGAGGAGGTTTAAAGGGGATCTGAGGGGTAAAGTTTGCACACAATGTATCTGGAATGAGCTGCCAGAGGAGGTGGCGGAGGCAGGAACAGTAACAATATTTAAGGGGCATCTGGACTGGCATAAGGCACAGAGGGATAAGGAATTAATGCAGGCAAGTGGGAGCAGTATGACCAGTATACAGGCGACACACGCATTACGGCCGTTCAGGTTACAGAATCTGCCCTTACCAAGTACACAAGTCACTACCCAAAAATTTGAGATACAGAATAAAATTCACTCTCACGGAATTTATGTGGGGGAAACAAAGTAAATAAATCAACACAAAACTCCTTTCTAACTGGCACGGCTTTCTGTTATGGAAAATCACGATATGGCCCACTTTCTAGGAATGTGCCTAACATGAGGGATTGCTTATAGATAGATTCCTGAATAGCAGGCACGGCACAGTAGTATTGCAGGTTAGCATGACACTAAAACAGCGCCAGTGACCCGGGTTCAATTCCAGCTGCTGTCTGTAAGGAGTTTGTACGTTCTCTTCGTGTGTCTGCGTGGGTTTCCTCCGGGTGCTCCAGTTTCCTCCCACATTCCAAAGACGTACGGGTTAGGAAGTTGTGGGCATGCTATATTGGCGCCGGAAGCGTGGCGATACTTGTGGGCTGCCCCCAGAACACTCTACACAAAAGGTGCATTTCACTGTGTGTTTCAATGTCCATGTGACTAATAAAGAAATCTTATCTTATCTTGTACCCAGTGACTAAGCCTTTACAGCAGACTCTGGCTGTCTATCCTAACTATGCCTCTCATGAAAATCTTATTGCAGCAGCATCACAGGCACATAGCATCAGATAAGCAGCATTCACAAGATCAACATAAATTAGATATAAATTAAACACAATTTTTACAAGGAAGAACACAAAGAGAACAAAAAAAAACAAAATCCATTTTAGTGCAAAGTGGTCATAGTGTTGCTAAACTGTAGTGATTAGGTTTTGCCGGTTGGTTCAAGAACTGAATGATTGAAGGGAAGTAGCTGTTCCTGAACCTGGTGGTGTGGGACTTCAGGCTTCTGTACCTCCTGCTCGATGGTAGCAGCGAGAAGATGGCCTGGCCTTTTGATGGACATTTTGCATTTTAGCTTCTGATTTGCAGCTTTTGCAAGAGGTCTAACTGCTCCTCTCTGTGGCTCAATGTGACTATCACCTCTGAGTCAAAACGCTGTAAATCCTATTGAACACAAAACCTAGGCTGCTGTTCCCAGCGCAGTATGGAGGGAGTGCTGTACTGGGAGAGGGGCCACGTTTCGGATTAGGCATTAAATGGAGCACTCTGCTCTCTTTCAACCAGCCCCTGCTACTCCCAAATCACTTGCACTCTCAGGTGGATATAAATGATCCAATGTCACCATCTTGAAGAAGTGAGGGTGAAGAAAATTCCTCAATCCACAACTGATAAACAGATCATCAGATCACTTGTCACAATGATGTTTGTGGGAGCTTGCCTTGCACAAATTGGATACCACATTCCCTGCTTTAGAAACAATGAATATGCTCTGAGAGCATTTCATTGGCTGCAAGTACTTGGAGTCATCCTGTGGTTGTAAAAGACACGATAAACACAAGTGTTTTTAATCAGGAGCACATCCTTCCACAGGAATCACTAATTCTGTTTACATAAAGTTGCCATAAGTGGGGCTGTAGTTAGAATAAGATGTTGTATAAAGGATCTGGATATCACATGGGCAATTTAGGCTGCAAGAGGCTGCAGAGGGTTGTAAGCTCAGCCAGCTCCATCACAGACACAACCCTCCCCACCACTGAGGACATCTCCAAGAGGCGGTGCCTCAAGAAGGTAGCATCTATCATTAAGGACCCTCACTATCCGGGACATGCCCTCTTCTCGTTACTACCATCAGAGAGGAGGTTAAGGAGCCTGAAGACCCAAACTCAGTGGTTCAGGAACAGCTTCTACCCCTCCGTCATCAAATTTCTGAAAGATGAAAAACACGATGATGCTGGAAGAACTCAGCAGGCCAGGCAGCATCCGTGGAGAAAAGCAGGCGGTCAACGTTTCGGGTCGGGACCCTTCTTCAGGACTGAAGATTGGAAAAGGGGAAGCCCGATATATAGGAAAGAAAAACAGAGCAGTGATAGGTGGACAAAAGAGGGGAGGCAGAGTGAGCACAAGGTGGTGACAAGTAAGAGATAGTGATAGGCAGATGTGGGGGAGGGTCAAAGGTAAGGAGAGGAAAGGAAAAGAAAGGTAGAAAAAAAGATGTCAGGAAAGGGAAGAAGAGAAGGAACATGGTGGGGGTGGGGGGGGTGGTGGGGGGGGGTGGGGGGAAGGGGGTGGGGGGAAGCGGGTGGGGAAGGGGGTGGGGAAGGGGGTGGGGGGAAGGGGGGTGGTGGGGGTGGGGGGAAGGGGGTGGGGAAGGGGGTGGGGGGAAGCGGGTGGGGAAGGGGGTGGGGGTAAGGGTGGGGTGGTGGGGGTGGGGGGAAGGGGGTGGGGAAGGGGGTGGGGATTACCTACAGTGGGAGAATCCAACGTTCATGCCGTTAGGCTGCAAGGTTCCAAGATGGAAAATGAGGTGCTGTTCCTCCAATTTGTGCTTGAACTTCTCCTGTCAGTGGAGGAGGCCTTAGGATTTCTGAACGATCCATGAAACCATGAACACTACCTCATTCTGCCTTTTTTTTTGCACTATTTATTTATTTTTGTAATTTATAGATTTTTATGTCCTTGCACTGTACTGCTGCTGCAAAACACCAGATTTCACGTCATCTGTCAGTGATAATAAATCTGATTCTGGTTCTGAGTCTGCCCTTTGCACCAAAGGGCATGGTGAAACATGATATTGTGAGGGAGCACATCAGCTGTGATTCACGTCATTTTAATTTAGCAATCTGCATTTTTATAAACCCAGTTTTTATTACTTGCCTGATGAAATAAAACACCAGCATGTGAGTCAAAAAATACCAAAGCTGGTCCATGTTTCCTTCCTCCTGCATAGTGATCACCGGTAATAGCTTCAGTCCTCTAGATCTTCCACAAGCCTGTTCGCTGTAAGTGAAAACCTCCTCACAAATGCAGCAGTCAACAGTGAATCACCTCACACGGTATCTGAAAATCAAACAGCTACAGATGCTGAGAAACTGAACTTAAAGCAGAAAGTGCTGCAAGTATTCAGCAGGTCGGACAGCATGGGTGGAGAGAGAATCGGAGAAACCGAGCCAACATTTCACTTCAATGAATCTGAAATAAAAACAGTATTACTCTTCTGAAGGGTTCATGACCTGAAATGTTAAGTCTGTTCCTCAGTTTCACTCTCCACCAGTACTGGCTGGTCACATGAGTATTTCCAGCACTTTGTGTTTTTACTCCTTTACACACATTTGTTCAATAAATGAGACATGGCCCTCACAAATATGACAGCTTCGTATGCATGTCTTTGAAATTGCTGAGTGTGTGAGACGTCCCTCGCAAATACGGCAGCCAGCCATTAATCACACTTGAAAAATTTACTTAATGTGTGGGATATACCCCTCACAAACAGAGCAGCCAGGCGCCTACCCTCTGATGTAAACCAGTTTAGTACATGAGATAAAAATATAGAATACCACTCAGGAGATCAAGCAGGAATGAAGTTCAGCTGGGGAATAGCACCTCATCTTTCAAAGCTTTAAATAAGGTGACTTCTTCCCCTCTTGGCTTCTTCCCCTCCACCATCAGATTTCTGAACGATCCAGGAACCCATGAACACTACCTCATTATTCCTTTTTTGCACTATTTAGTTATTTACAGGAAGAAAGCGGGACAAGGTCCTACAAGCTGAATTTAGGGAGTTAGGAGATGGATTAAAAAGTAGGACCTCAAAGGTAATAATCTCAGGTTACTACCTGTGTCACGTGCCAGTCAGAGTAGGAATAGCAGCACAGTTAGGATGAATATGTGGCTTCAGCAGTGGTGCAGGAGGGAGGGTTTCAGATTCCTGGGGTATTGGAACCTGTTCTGGGGGAGGTGGGACCAGTACAAACCAGACAGTCTACAACTGGGCAGGACTGGGATCAATGTCCTCGGGGGATTGTTTGCTGATGCTGTTGGGGCAGGTTTAAACTAATTTGGGAGGGGGATGGGAATCCATGCAGAAAGACAGAGGGAAGCAGAGACCAGAGCAAAAGTTAGAAAAGAGACAAGTAAGAGTAGAGTACAGAAAAGTCAAACACAAAGGACATAAAGGTTAGATTCCAAAAGGACAATGAGTGTAAGGGCACTTTATCTAAATGCCCGTAGTATTCGAAACAAGGTCAGTGAACTTGAAGCACAAATCAGTACAAAAGGGTATGATTTTGTGGCCATTACAGAAACATGGTTGCAGGGTGGAGATGGTTGGGAATTCAATATCCAAGGGTATCAGGTAATACAGAAGGATAGGTAGGAAGGTAAGGGAAGTGGGGCAGCGCTCTTAATTAAGAATGAGATCAGGGCAAAAGTGAGAGACAATATAAGATCTAAGGAGCAGAATGTTGAGTCCATCTGGGTCAAGATTAGGAATAGTAAGGGGAAAGCTCACTGGTGGGAGTTGGCTATAGGCCACTGAATAATAACATTACGGTGGCACAGGCAATAAACCGAGAAATATTTGATGCATGTAAAAATGGAAGGGCGGTTATCCTGGGGGACTTTAACTTCCACATAGATTGGGCAAATCAAGTTGGTCGGGGCAGTCTTGAGAAGGACTTCATAGAATGTATCCGTGATAGCTTTCTTGAACAGCATGTTAGTGGACCTACAAGGGAAGATGCTATCTTAGATCTGCTCCTGTGCAATGAGACAGGTAAAATGAACAATCTTGTAGTTAGGGATCCTCTTGGAAAGAGTGACATAGTATGACTGAATTTCTCATACAAATGGAGGTGCAATAGTTCGATCTAAAACCAGTGTATTATGCCTACACAAGGGAGACTACAACAGGATGAAGGAGGAGTTGGCTAGCGTAGACTGGAAACACAGGCTATAGGGTGGGACTGTTGAGGAACAGTGAACTTTCAAAGAGATTTTTCACAGTGCTCAACAAAAATATATTCCAGTTAAAAGTAAGGACAGTAAGGGTGGGGAGAACCAGCCTTAGATAACTAAGGAAACAAAAGAAGGCATCAAGCTAAAAGCTCATGCACACAAATTCGCCAAGAGTAGTGGGAAACTGTAAGATTGGGAAAACTTCAAAAAGCAACAAAGAACCACTAAGCAAACAATAAGGAAAGGGAAGATGGATTATGAAAGTAAACTAGCACAAAATATAAAAGCACGTAGTAAAAGTTTTTATAATTATATAAAGCAGAAAAGGGTGACTGAAGTGAATGTAGGTCCCTTGGAAGATGAGAAGGGGCAATTAATATTGGGTGATGTGGAAATGGCCGAGGCCTTGAATGACTATTTTGTATCGGTCTTCACGGTGGAGGACACGTCTAATGTGCCAAAGAGAGACGTTATGGATGCGATGAGAGGTGATGACATCGATACAATCGCTGTCACTAAAGAGGTAGTGATGAGCAAACTAGTGGGCCTAAAGGTAGACAAGTCCCCTGGTCCTGATGGGATGCATCCCAGGGTACTGAAAGAAATGGCGGAAGTTATAGTAGAAGCACTTGTGATAATTTACCAAAATTCTCTCGACTCTGGGCAGGTCCCGCGTATTGGAAGACAGCGAATGTCATGCCTCTGTTTAAAAAAGGATGTAGGTAACTATAGGCCAGTTAGCTTAACATCTGTAGTCAGGAAAATGCTTAAAGCTATCATCAAGGAAGTAATAGCGAGACACCTGCATAGAAGTGGTTCCATCAGGCAGATGCAGCATGGATTCAGGAAGGGCAGGTCCTGTTGTTACAGACTCGGTGAAAGTCCCTTTAAGATAGAGTGTGTGTGTGTGTGTGTGTGTGTGTGTGTGTGTGTGTGTGTGTGTGTGTGTGTGTGTGTGTGTGTGTGTGTGTGTGTGTGGCGTGCTTATGTCAACAGAAGATAAAGGACGTAATGACGTTGTTGAAGAGGTCAGAAGAAAGGGAGAGAGAGAGAGAAAAGGGAGAGAGACACTAGCCTGCTGGTTTCTCTATCGATGGATGAGAAACAATAACTGTGTCTGCCACTGAAATCCATGTATGGAAATTGGAAGTAATCCGGTGGAGTTCACTTTGTTGCTGACCTGTAGAAGGAAACAGGTATATTTGTGTGGACGACCACGATTCGGATGCTTTTCGGGGTGAGGAAGTCACTACAGAGTAAACACTGAGGTGTTGTCTGGGTTCCATCGTGGAACATTTGGACTTCGTAATTACTCTCTCTATGTTTCTCTACGTCTACGTCTTATCTTCAGACAACGGTGGTTGTTGAAGAAGCCTTTGCTCATGTTTCACCTTATGGCTTGCGGAACTGAACTTTAAGAACCATTCCTGAACTTGGAGTTTGGGACTTTGCCACACACACGAAGAGTTTAGTTTTTGGGGTTAATGTTCAAGATTTAACATTTTTGAATTCCAGCATACTAACATTTTTACTTTTATTTTACGTTTTATCATAAGTAGTGATTAATAAAATAGTTTTTAACACTGAATCATGACTCAGTGTGTTTCTTTTGTTGCTGGTTCGTGACAAAATTGGGGGGCTCGTCCGGGATCCAACCCAAAGATTAATGAGTGTCGTCTGGGATCGTTCCCCAGATTGACGAGATTCGTTCGAGATTCAATCCAAAGATTGTTGAGGGAGGTCTGATAAATTCTATTTAATTGGCTTGTGTGTGTGGAAACCAGCAGCAATGGATATTAAGGCATTTTTGGAGTCACCAACCCTAAAGGGATTGGAGGTGGCGAAAAAGGATGATTTGGTAAAGATTGCTACAAGGCTAAACCTTACAGCAGTAAAGCAGTCTATGAGAAAAGCAGTTATTCATAGAATGCTAGTTGACCATTATTTGGAGAAGGAAGTGTTTGAGCTGAGTGAGGTAGTTGAGTTTCCTGAGATTAAACCAATGATTTCTGATGTGACTTCTCAACCAGTGGAGTTGGAGGATCTGGAGGAGGAAGAATTAGAACAGTTAGAAGAGTTTTCTGGGAGTGAGTCAGAGATTCCTGTTAGCCAGGTGCAGATAGCAAAGATGGAGTTAGAACAAACACGAATGAAGTTCGAGTTGGGACAAAAAAAGATAGAGGCCGAACAAAAGAAACTAGAGGCTGAACGAGAGCTAACTCAGATGAAGTTAGAGGCTGAATGGGAACGGGAACTAATTCGGTTAAAGTTTGAGGCAGAGGAGAAGGAGAAACAGAGGCAGCATGAGTTAAAAATGAAGCGAAAGGGTTTGGAATCTGATTCTGATGATGGCTTTTTAGCCAGCAGGGAGGTTCGATTAGTCCCTCTTTTTGAGGAAGATCAGGTTGATCAGTATTTCCAACATTTTGAAAAGGTTGCTGTGAGTTCAAACTGGCCAAAGGAAGGATGGGCTCTTATGTTACAGAGTGTAATTAAAGGTAAAGCTCAAAAAGTTTATTCTGCTTTGTCTGTTGAGGATGCAGCTGATTATACCAAGGTAAAACAAGCTGTGTTAAAGGCCTGTGAATTGGTACCTGAAGCTTATAGACAAAAATTTAGAGACTTGAGGAAATCTGCAGATCAAACTTATATGAAATTTGCCGATGGAAAAAGAAGATGTTTTGAACGATGGTACATGGCTAAAAATGTAGATGGGGATTTTGATAAATTGAAAGAATTGATATTAGTGGAAGACTTTAAAAGATGTGTTCCGGCTGAATTAACAACATAATTAAATGAAAGGGAGGTGGAAACTTTACAAGAAACTGCTAGGTTGGCAGATGATTATGTTTTAACCCATAAATTCAAATGGGGACAACCTAAAACCTTTCAATCCAGGTAAACCGGAGATTAAATTAGGAGGTAATCAAAAAGGGAAGGATGAAAAGAAGCCAGGGCTGGAGAAACCTGTTGAGCATACTTGTTATTACTGTAAGAAACCTGGCCATGTGATAGCTAATTGTGCCTTTTTGAAAAAAAGGAAGGAAGCTGTGCCCAATGCTTGCTTTCAGGCAATTAAAAATCAAAAAGGTTTAGGAGATGCTGTTAAAGATCAATCCTTGCAAGAGGTAAAAGCTGACAAATTGGAGGAGGTGAGAAAGGAATTCCGTTCTTATGTATCAGAGGGTTTTGTTTCACTGAACGATGAGTCACCCCAGGTGCCAGTGAAAATTCTTAGAGATACTGGGGCTTGTCAATCTCTCTTGCTGGACAGTGTTTTAAATTTTGGTGAAGAAACTGACACTGGTGAGGTAAATCTAGTGCGAGGCGTTACAGGTGACACCATGTCTGTCCCTTTACACAAGGTGATTTTAAAGTCAAAGTTAGTAGAAGGACCTGTTGAGATAGGGATAAGACCTAGGTTACCAGTGGAAGGAGTTTCTTTGTTATTGGGGAATGACCTTGCAGATGGAGAAATTGTCCCTGTGGTACGGTTAACGACCAAACCAAGGATTGATGAGTCTGAGAATGATCCAGACGTTTACCCATCATGTGCGGTGACTCGAGCTAGAGCTAAAGAATTGGCCAAGGCCGACAGTCCTGTGCAGCCTGATGTAGTTCCCTGTGACAGTCCTAAACAGGAAGAAAATTATGATGCCTTGTCTGAGACTTTTCTGTCTTCACTGGAGGATCAAAATCCTTGTAGTGAGCCTGAATTTAAAGATTTGTCTTTGTCGAGGAAGGATTTTATGGTGGAACAGACAAAGGACCCTGAGATGACAGAATTGAAAGAAAAAGCACTCTCATATGAGGAGATTGAAAAAGTGCCAATTGGATATTATGTCAAAAATGGAGTGTTAATGAGGAAATGGAGACCTCCTCATGTCCCTGTTAATGAGGAATGGGAAGTTATTCATCAGGTTGTTGTTCCAAAAGTTTATAGGAATGAGATTTTAAACCTGGCCCATAGTATGCCTTTGGGTGGTCACTTTGGTGTGAATAAAACTGTAGGGAAGATCTTGAAACAATTCTATTGGCCTGGTTTGAGAAAGGATGTGGTGATGTTTTGTCGAACCTGTCACACATGTCAGATGGTAGGTAAACCAAATCAAAAACCCCCTGTAGCTCCGTTGAAGCCAATTCCTGCTTTTGGTGAACCCTTTTCGAAGGTGATTGTGGACTGTGTTGGCCCATTACCAAAGTCTAAGACTGGAAATCAGTATTTGTTAACCATCATGTGTGCCACTTCTAGATTTCCAGAGGCAATACCCCTTAGAAATATTAAGGCTAAGACGGTGTCAAAGGCTCTTTTAAAATTTTTTACTTTGTTTGGTTTGCCAAAAGAAATCCAATCTGATCAAGGCAGTAATTTTATGTCTAATTTTTTTCAGCAACTAGTCTATGAGCTGGGAGCAAAGCAGATTGTATCATCTGCATATCACCCAGAATCTCAGGAAGCTCTGGAGAGATTTAATTCTACTCTCAAAAATATGCTGAAGACTTATTGCTTTGAAAACACAAAGGATTGGGACGAGGGCGTTCATTTACTTTTGTTTGCCATTAGAGAATCAATCCAGGAGTCATTAGGATTTAGTCTGTTTGAACTTGTATTTGGGCATCGGGTGTGAGGACCTTTGGAATTGTTAAGAGAGCAATGGGTTAATGAAGAAGTGCACTTGAGTCTGTTGGACTATGTCCAAAAATTTAAAACTCGGTTGGAGAGAGTCTGCCAGCTAGCGAGAGAGAATTTGAAAACCAGCCAGATAAGAATGAAGACATGTTTTGATAGACGTGCTCGGCCTAGGACATTTGCAGTGGGACAAAAGGTGTTGGTATTTTTCCCTAGCCAAAATAATCCCTTGCAATCTCATTTTTCTGGACCCTATGTTATTGAATCCCGAGTGACTGATTTAACATATATAATCAAAACACCAGATAGACGCAAGAAAACACAACTCTGTCATGTAAACGTGCTAAAGCCTTAATATGAAAGAGATTCAGTTGTGGCCATGGTGGATGATATGAAGGTTGTTTCTAGAATGCCTGATGTTGATGTTGAGGAAGGCCAATTTAGACCAAATATTATTCCATCGAAACTAAAAAACCAAAATATCCTGGAGAACCTTGAAACGAAGTTGGACCATTTACAAGTTTCGCAAAAACAACAGATGAGAGAATTAATTGTAAAATTTAAAAATCTGTTCCCAGATGTTCCAAACAGAACATCGATAATTACCCATGATGTTGATGTTGGGGATGCAAAACCTATCAAACAACACCCATATCGAATGAATGTGGAAAAAAGTAAACTTATTGATCAGGAGATAAAATACATGTTGGAAAGTGATATTATTAGACATTCTACTTCAAACTGGAGTTCGCCCTGTGTTATTGTGCCTAAACCTGATGGAAGATTTTGCACAGATTACGGGAAAGTGAATGCTGTAACGAAGTCAGATGCTTACCCTATTCCTAGGGTGGATGATTGCATAGACAGAGTGGGAAAGGCAAAATTTCTTACAAAGATTGACCTATTAAAAGGGTACTGGTGTGTTCCATTAACAGATAGAGGAAGGGAGATATCTGCTTTTGTAACCCCTTCTGGGTTGTATGAATACAATGTTTTGCCATTTGGAATGAAAAATGCTCCGGCAACATTTCAAAGAATGATTAATTCAGTGATTCATGGGTTAAAACATACAGATGCCTACATTGACGACTTAGTGACTGGGAATGATACTTGGGAGGATCACATCTCTGCGTTAGAAAGGTTGTTTGAAAGACTTTCCGAGGCTAACCTTACAGTTAACTTGGCTAAAAGTGAATTTGGCCATGCCACTGTGACATATCTTGGGTATGTTGTAGGTCAAGGCAAGCAAGTTCCTGTTCAGGCAAAAGTTCAAGCAATATCTGAGTTCCCTATTCCCACAGGTACGAGGACTGTTAGAAGATTTTTGGGAATGGTTGGATATTATCGAAAATTTTGTAAAAATTTTGCTGATATTGCTCTTCCCCTAACTAATCTTCTGAAGAAGGGAGTAAAGTTTGTTTGGACAGATTCTTGTCAAGAAGCATTTGAGAAGCTGAAAGCCATTTTATGCTACCATCCTGTGCTCAAAACACCTGACTTTGAAAAGCCATTTTCGTTAGCAGTAGATGCCAGTGATGAAGCTGCAGGAGCTGTGTTGTTGCAGAAGGGTGACCTTGATGATATTGACCATCCGGTAGCTTACTTTTCAAAGAAATTTAGTGAGCATCAAAAGAATTATTCCACCATAGAGAAGGAATTACTGTCGCTTGTTTTAGCCTTGCGACATTTCAGTGTATATGTTTGCACCACTCAGAAACCATTGACTGTGTATACAGATCATAACCCATTGGTGTTTCTGAGCCGAGTCAAAAACAAGAACAGAAGGCTGTTAAACTGGAGTTTAATTTTGCAAGAGTTTGATCTCATGATAACTCACATTAAAGGCAAAGATAATGTGATTGCTGATTGTCTTTCCCGATGTTAAATGGGAAACATGTATCTGTACTAATCTGATATTCTGTAATTGTGTAGCGGGATAATTATTAACATTACTAACTGTATGCGCAGTTAAAATTTTTCTTAGGAAAAATTCTTTTTAGGTGGGAGGTGTTACGGACTCAGTGAAAGTCCCTTTAAGATAGAGTGAGTGTGTGTGTGTGTGTGTGTGTGTGGCGTGCTTACGTCAACAGAAGATAAAGGACGTAATGACGTTGTTGAAGAGGTCAGAAGAAAGGGAGAGAGAGAGAGAAAAGGGAGAGAGACACTAGCCTGCTGGTTTCTCTATCGATGGATGAGAAACAATAACTGTGTCTGCCACTGAAATCCATGTATGGAAATTGGAAGTAATCCGGTGGAGTTCACTTTGTTGCTGACCTGTAGAAGGAAACAGGTATATTTGTGTGGACGACCACGATTCGGATGCTTTTCGGGATGAGGAAGTCACTACAGAGTAAACACTGAGGTGTTGTCTGGGTTCCATCGTGGAACATTTGGACTTCGTATTTACTCTCTCTATGTTTCTCTACGTCTACGTCTTATCTTCAGACAACGGTGGTTGTTGAAGAAGCCTTTGCTCATGTTTCACCTTATGGCTTGCGGAACTGAACCTTAAGAACCATTCCTGAACTTGGAGTTTGGGACTTTGCCACACACAGGAAGAGTTTAGTTTTTGGGGTTGATGTTCAAGGTTTAACATTTTTGAATTCTAACATACTGACATTTTTACTTTTATTTTACATATTATCATAAGTAGTGATTAATAAAATAGTTTTTAACACCGAATCATGACTCAGTGTGTTTCTTTTGTTGCTGGTTCGTGACACTGTTTCACAAACTTACTGGAGTTCTGTGAGGATATAATGAGTGCAGCAGATAGAGGGGAACAGGTGGATGTTGTATACTTGGATTCCCAGAATAATAAAAGACTTAGCCTTAGGATAAGGATGCATGGAGTTGGGGGTAATGTATTAGCATGGATAGAGGATTAGTTAACCAATAGAAGGCAGAGAGTTGGGATAAATGGGTGTTTCTTTGGTTGGCAATCAGTGGTGAGTGGGGTGCTGCAGGGGTCAGTGCTGGGCCTGCAACTGTTCACGATACACATTAACAATTTGGAAGAGGGGACCAAGTGTAGCGTATCTAAGTTTACTGATAACACTAAATTGAGTGGAAAAGTAAATTGTGAAGAGGATGCAGAGAGTCTGCAGAGAGATATAGATAGGTTAAGTGAGTGGGCAAGGATCTGGCAAATGGAGTACATTGTTAGTAAATGTGAGGTCATCCACTTTGGAAGGAAAAATAGAAGATCAGATTATTATTTAAACGGTGAAAGATTGCAGCAAGTTGTTGTGCAGAAGGACTTGGGAGTGCGTGTGCATGAATCACAAGAGGTTGGTTTGCAGGTGCAACAGGTTATCAAGAAGGCAAATGGAATGTTGGCCTTCATTGCTGGAAGGATTGAAGTTAAGAGCAGGGACATTATGCTGCAACCGTACAGGGTACTGGTGAGGCCACACCTGGAGTACTGCATGCAGTTCTGGTCTCCTTACTTGAGGAAAGATATCCTGGCTTTGGAGGTGGTGCAGAGGAGGTTCACCAGGTTGATTCTGAAGGTGAGGGTTTAGCCTATGAGGAGAGATTGAGTCGCCTGGGACTATACTCACTGGAATTCAGAAGAATGAGAAGGGATCTTATAGAACCACATAAAATTATGAAAGGGATAGATAAGATAGAGGCAGGAAGGTTGTTTCCACTGGTAGGCGAGACTAGAACTAGGGGACATAGCCTCAAGGTTCGGGGGAATAGACTTAGGACAGAGATGAGGAGAAACTGCTTTTTCCAGAGAGTAGTGAATCTGTGGAATTCTCTGCCCAGGGAAGCAGTGGAGGCTCCCTCATTAAATATATTTAAGACACAGTTAGATAGATTTTGGCATAGTAGGGGAATTAAGGGTTATGGGGAAAAGGCAAGCAGGCGGAGCTGAGTCCAAGGCCAGATCAGCCACGATCTTATTGAATGGTGGAGCAAGCTCAACGTTTTGTAATTTATAGATTTTTATGTCTTGCACTGTACTGCTACCACAAAACAACAAACTTCACGTCATATGTCAGTGATAATAAACCTGATTCTGCTTCTGATTCTGACCAAGCCTGAGTTCAATGATTTCGGATAATCATTTACAGCTTCAATAGACCCTTCTTTTGTTCCTTTGCTTGTTAATTTTGCCATCCTTCATCATCACTTGATTGGGCAAGAATTTGGCAGATGCAGTACAATGCGAGTTACCTACCTTGGAAGGAAGAATGAAAAAGAAAATTATTGGTTAAACAGAGCGAGACTACAAATTGTTTTGGTGCAAAGGGACCTCAGAATCCTGGTACATGAAACATGAGGTTACCATACAGGTATAGAAAGTGATTAGGAACATTAATGAAATGCTGGCCTTTATTGCAAGAGCTAGGGAGTATAAGAATTTACAGGTTATGGGTGAGTCTATGCCCGGAGTGTTGCATACAGTTTTGGTCTCCACATTTCAGCAATGATATACCTGTACAGCACTCAGAGGAGGTTCACCAGGTTGATTGAAAAGGTTGGCTTATGAATAAAGGTTGAACAGTTGGGACTTAGAAATGGGAGGTGATCTTATTAAAACATATAAGATTCTGAGGGGGAATAAGAGGGTCATTGCTGAAAGGATGGTTGCCCTTGCTGGTGTGGCTAGAACAAGGAGGAATAAGTTTAGCAATAAGGGGGTCACCCATTGAGATAGAGGTGAGAAGGAATTTCTTCTCTCGGTAGGTCATGAATCTTTAGAATTCTCTCCCTTCTGAGCTGTGGAGGTGGGTCATTGAATGTATTCAAGGTGGAGAATGACCTACAAAGGGAGATGGGGACAGGACAAGATGGTGGTGCTGAGGCCAAGATTGGATCAACCACAATTATATTGAATGGCAGAACATGAGAAACTGCAGAGAGTTGTGAACGCAGCCCAGTCCATCACACAAACCAGCCTCCCCTCCATTGGCTCCGACTACACTTCCCGCTGCCTCAGGAAAGCAGCCAACAGAATCAAGGATCCCTCCCACCCTGGACATTCTCTCTTCACACCTTTTCCATCGGGCAGAAGATACAAAAGCCTGAGAGCATGTACCACTGGGCTCAAGGACAGCTTCTATCCCACTGTTATTAGACTCTTGAATGGACCTCTCATATGCTAAAAGATGAACTCTTGATCTCCGAATCTACCTCACCATGGCCCCCACACTTTATTTGTCTGCCTGCACTGTACTTTCTCTGTAACTGCAACACTCTATTCAGCATTCTGTTTTCTTTTTACCATCTCGATGCCCTCTTATATGTTTTAATAAGATCACCTCACACTTCTAAGTCCCAACTGTTCAACTTCTATTGGTATTGGTAATGGTTTATTATTGTCACTTATATCGAGATACAGTGAAAAACTTGTCTTGCGTACCGATCGTACAGGTCAATTCATCACACAGTGCAGCTACATTGAGTTAGTACAGAGTGCATTGAGGTAGTACAGGTAAAAACAATAACAGTACAGAGTAAAGTGTCACAGCTACAGAGAAAGTGCAGTGCAATAAGGTGCAAGGTCACAACAAGGTAGATCGTGAAGTCAGAGTCCATCTCATCGTATAAGGGAACCATTCAATAGTCTTACCACAGTGGGGTAGAAGCTGTCCTTAAGTCTGGTGGTATGTGCCCTCAGACTCCTGTATCTTCTGCCTGATGGAAGAGGAGAGAAGAGAGAATGACCTGGGTGGGTGGGGTCTTTGATTATGCTGGCTGCTACACCAAGACAACGAGAGGTATAGACAGAGTCCATGGAGGGGAGGCTGGTTTCCGTGATGTGATGGGCTGTGTCCACAACTCTCTGCAGTTTCTTGCGGTCCTGGGCAGAGCAATTGCCATGCCAAGCCATGATACATCCAGATAGGATGCTTTCTATGGTGCATCGGTAAAAGTCCTCTGACTTGATACAAGTACGTATATCATTGCTGAAATGTACGGCACGATCTGTCTGAATGGCACGCAAACAAAAGCTTTTCACTGTATCTCGGTACACGTGACAATAATAAACCAATAATAATAACAAAGGAGTGAGCAAATCAGCCCCTCAAGTCTGCTCCACCATTCAATATGATTGTGGTTGATCCAATCTTGGCTTCAACACCACTACCTTGCCCTGTCCCTGAGGACTGGTTTGCCCACTGCTGTTCCTTTGTTCTACATTCTCTCCTGTGTTCTACATTACTGCACACTTTACCCATGTTTTGCCCAATCCTCAGCTGTGTTGGTTCTGACGATCAATACCTCCCCAATCCCACTCTTCCCACTTCCAATTCACCCTACTTCTGTAAATCAGGCACAGTAATGTAGCTATTACAGCACCAGCAACCCGTGTTCAATTCCGGCTACTGTCTGTAAGGAGTTTGTACATTCTCCCCGTGTGTCTGCGTGGGTTTCCTCCGGGTGCTCCGGTTTCCTCCCACGTTCCAACAACATACGGGTTAGGAAGTTGTGGGCATGCTATGTTGGTGCCGGAAGTGTGGCAACACTTGCGGGCTGCCCCCAGAACACTCTATGCAAAAAGATGTATTTCACTGTGTGTTTCAATGTACATGTGACCAATAAAGATACCTTAAAATCTTAAATCATTATAACCTGTATCATCACTGATATTCTCACTCCTGGGCAAAGGGAGCGAAAATATAACATTAAATGCTATTTCTCTCTCCAAGGATGATGCCTGATCTGTTGTGCATCTCCAGCATTTTCCACTGTAAGATCAGGTAGCATTTGCAGAGAGGTAAACTGACTTATTAGTTCAGGTCAACCACATTCCATCAGAACCGAACGTTGTTCGAGGTTTTAGGCAAGCAGAGAGCCAGGGAAAATGGGGGAATGGAGATGGTGGGAATGCTGAAAGGAGGCCTGCCCCTCGCAACCATGGCAACCAGACATGGTCACCAAATGCTCTAACAAACATCGAGAGATGCACTGTAGAAAATATCCTGACTGGTTGCATCACGGCCTGGTACAGCAGTTCCAAGGTACAGGAATGCAAGAGGCTACAGAGAGTAGTGCACACAGCCCAGTCCATCACGGGCACAGCCCTCCCCACCACTGACAGCATCTACAGGAGGCACTGCCTTAAGAAGGCGGCATCTATCATCAAGGACCCCCACCATCCAGGTCATGCCCTCTACTCGCTGCTACCATCAGGTGAGGTGAGGTGAGGTGAGGTGAGACATCTTTATTAGTCACATGTACATCGAAACACACAGTGAAATGCATCTTTTGCGTAGAGTGTTCTGGGGGGGAAGCCCGCAAGTGTCACCACGCTTCCGGCGCCAACATAGCATGTCCATAACCTCCTAACCTGTACGTCTTTGGAATGTGGGAGGAAACCGGAGCACCCGGAGGAAACCCATGCAGTCATGGGGAGAATGTACAAACTCTTTACAGACAGCAGCTGGAATTGAACCCGGATCGCTGGCGCTGTAATAGCGTTACGCTAACCGCTACACACGCCCGAAGTCCCACACCACCAGGTTCAGGAACAGCTACTTTCTTACAACCATCAGGTTCTTGAATGGACCTGTACAATCCTAACCCTACTTCAGCATTGGAACACTATAGACCACCTCATACACTACCATGGACTTGTTTCTAATTGTATTTCTGCACTAATGTCTGTTTTGCACGGTCTTTTTCTTCATTATCTTGCATAATTTATGTATAACTTATGCTCTGTGTGTTGTCTTTACCTACCTGCCTGTGATGCTGCTGCAAGTTTTACATTGTACCTGCACCTCACCTTACTTGTGCACATGACAATAAATTTGACTTGACTTGACTATATTCACCCCCCTATCCACTGACTACATACAGAGAGCCTCAGGGTATTTTACCTGCCCCTCACAAGCATGCTGGCTGTAGTTAGCAGCATCTGCTCAGACGAAGAGCAGGAAACACTCAATGAGAGAGAAAACCAAAAGGAATTAGTTGGGATCACCATCAGAATTTGATGGATTTCAATGCAGAGGTTTTCCAGATGATGTGCAGACAACCTGGTTATGAAACATTCATTACCCAATAGTACCAATCATTAATCAGGAGCTTTAAAAGCCTTTTGATGAACACATTCAGTTCAATAGTCAGGACCGCCTTTCCTGGACATTCCTGACCATGCAGGGATTAAAATCCCAGGCATCCCGACCTGTGGAGATGAACTGCTAATTACACCCTCAGTGCCGTAACTTCAGCAGATGTGGAGGCTGAAGCCCTGCTCACCCATGGCTTGCACTGCATTTCCGATAAAATAGCTGCTGCCTGGGTTCAATCCTGATCTCGGGAGCTGTCTGTGTGGAGTTTGCACATTCCAGCTGTGACTGTGTAGGTTTCCTCTGGGTGAACATAGAACATAGAACAGTAGAGCACAGAACAGGCCCTTCGACCCACAATGTTGTGCTGACATAGCTATTCCCTCCTGCCCATATCCCTCTATTTTCCTCTCATTCATGTGCCCATCCAAACCCCTCTTGAAAGCCCCCAATAAGTTTGTCTCCACCACTCTATCAGGCAACGCATTCCAGGCATCCACCACTCTCTGAGTAAAAAACTTACCCCTCACGTCTGTTCTGAACCTACCCCCTCTCACCTTAAATACATGCCCTCTGGTATTGGATTGCTCAATAATAGGAAAAAGATATTGCTTGTTTCTGGAACGATCTCCACAATGTTCAGTTCATCCTTAGCACCAACGCCCAAACATATCGTCTTCAAGGCCAGATGATGTTCAGCGACCTCATCATCTGTAATTTCAAACTTCTGCGTCTTCTGTTGGGCATTCAGCTCGCAACCCCATAGAACAGCAACTGGCTTGTCCGTTTTACTTCTGTTTGAAGTCATCTTCTCTGTGCTCTGGTTTCCTCCCACAACCCAAAGACATGAAAGGTGGCAGGTGAGTTAGCCACTGTAAATTGCCCCTGGTGTGTAGAGAATGGTAGAATCAGGGAGGAATTAATGGGGAGAATAAAATGGGATTACTACAAATGATTCTATGAACTATGACCACTAGAAAGAGTTGTGAGAATGGCAACTGTCACCACATTAAAGCAGTATCTTGAAGAACACCTGAAGGGATGTAACCCACAGGGCGACAGACCAAGAGATGGGAAGTGAAATTAACCTAAATTCATTTTTGGCATTCAATGACCTGAATGGCCTCCCTCTGTGCTGTAAATTTTGATGTTTCTGTCAAGTGTGTACTATACCGCACAAGTGAAGCATGATGAATGAGTGAAATGAGGTATTACATCGGCAGAAATGTTTGCAGCTTCCAGTGACCCAAAGATACATATTTTCCAAATGAATTATGATTGCGACAGGATCATTACTGACTTGTTTTGAATTAGACTGCTCAACTTCAATCTCCTCAGAATCATGCATTATTCCACATCTCTTGTTTAATGCCCTGGCATTGGCAGTGAATAATTAGCAACTGTTTCCACTGGCAGAAGGGCAGAGAGCCCAAGGATAAGGATCTAGTAAAGCAAGTAGAGAGGCAATGAGGAAAATGCTTTTTAGCATTGAATTATGGTCCAGATTCATCTCCCTATATAATGGAGATGGAAGCAGATTGTTTAAATGCACGCAGAGAGGAAAAATATTACGGGATTGTAGGAGAATGGGATTAATTGGATAATTCTACCAGAGGCCAACACAGGAAAGATGGAGGAAAGATGGACTTACAGCCTTCATCCTTCAGTGTATTATTTATAAGGCAAAATGATTATGCTGTATATAGTTACACAATTACATAATAAAGGGTGAACAAATAATTTCCTTCACTACAAGTTACCTCACTTTACCACAGTTTAAAAAAACCACTTAATTGGTCTGTATTAATAGCCACATGTACTACCAGAATCTTGAAAGGCTTTATATAAATCCAAAACATTTCAGCTGTCTGTCTGAATTAATCCCTGGCAAAGTTGCTTGCAGCTTAAGTGGTGGCAGCTCTGAGTCTGGCAGTATCTGGAGTATGCGAGGTGGGCCCTGGCTGAGCGTGGAGGTCGGGATTTAGAGCAAAAACAAATACAGGATTGATGTTTGTTTTTTTTATTTGGGTGTCACTTCATTTTCAATTGCTCCACTTTGCACATCAAGGACGTTGTCCAACCAAAAGGTTCAGATGTTTTTGTGGACCCTGGAAAAGTTCCACAGAAATAATGTGTGTTTCCTGGAGCCAAGTAATAAAAAAAAATTCAACGTCTCTTGAAATTAGCCATGGTTTTAATTTTGGCTAAGTTTTTCCAGTAATTCAAAAAGATTCTGCACGGCATTACACGATTGCATGAGCATTAAGCATGTTTAAGCAATGATCTTACTTCAGTGAACCTCATGAGGTAATGAAGGACCATCAAAGCCACGGACAATATTCACCACCATTAACATTCACCTACGCAAGATTTCCAGTCACACGTCTCTGAAGGGCATTAGGAGCAGGAATCCAGATGCTTTGCACATCTCCACACAGTAGGTGTTTAAGTAATGAAGGACCATCAAAGCCACGGACAATATTCACCACCATTAACATTCACCTACGCAAGATTTCCAGTCACACGTCTCTGAAGGGCATTAGGAGCAGGAATCCAGATGCTTTGCACATCTCCACACAGTAGGTGTTTACACTAACCAAAACACCCAATCCCCCTTCATGGCTTGAGATAAGTTATCCAAGCACAATTAAACTTTGAGAAGATCTTTATTAGTCACATGTACATTGAAACACACAGTGAAATGCATCTTTTGCATAGAGTGTTCTGGTGGCAGCCCGCAACTGTCACCACGCTTCCGGCGCCAACATAGCATGCCCACAACTTCCTAACCTGTATGTCTTTGGAATGTGGGAGGAAACGGGGAGCACCCGGAGGAAACCCATGCAGACACGGGAAGAACGTACAAACTCCTTACAGACAGTGGCCGGAATTGAACCCGGGTCTCTGGCGCTGTAAAGCGTTATGCTAACCGCTACACTAGTGTGCCTACCCATACACTACCGTGCCTGCCCATCTGACCTATGCAGCTAATTAGACATCAACCATAGATTTCACTCGTGCCTCAGGAGTAGTGAACCCCTGCTTCACAGCAATTCGGGTAACTGAAATTTTCCCTTAAGGAATTCACAAATTACTTCTAAAAAATTTGCTTTGAGAGAATTTATGTGAGACACAAAATGTAAAAGAAACAACTAACTTTGTCCATTTTTGTCAAGGGTTCATGCTACAGAAAATCACAATAGGGGTGGTTTTCTGGGAATGCAACCCTTTCATAACACAAGGGTGTGCTAGATATGCATTCAAGTCTCACTCCAGAGGTCCAAACACAGAAACCTCAGCTTACCCTCCAGTGCAAAGTACTATCTTTTGGATGAGGTATTGAACCAAAGACCTCTTCTTCTCCCCTATATGAACTTAAGAGATGTCAGTATTGTATTTGAAGAGTAGGAGATTTGCTCTGGTAAATTGGCTAACATTTACCCTTTTTCCTCAACACAACTAGAAAAACAAATTATCCGGTCATGTAAAGTGACCACACTCCTAAAGTGTTTAATTGGTTGTTCCACACTTTGGGATCTTTACAAGTTTTTTTTTCTCACACGTTTTCTGTAGAATCATGATAGTGAGCCACCATGATTGTCAGATTGTTGGATGGGACGCAGTGACCACGTTTCAATGCAATTTATTTTTAACTATAACCCAACTTGGCAAAAAGGACTATTCCATTACACAAGTAGAGAAGTCACCATGTGTTTTGTGTACAAGTGTCTCGAAAACACTCACGCCGAGGACTTCCAGCTCTAGTGATGATAGTATCTTCTGCTTTCTGTCCAGCTTCTGACTATCCCTCTGCTGCTCCAGTGGATCCAGTGGAAACCCACCCTGAGCCTAGCTGGGTCAAATCTAGTGCAAGCTCGGCGGTCCCCAGACGGGGAAATTGGCTACTGGAGAGACACAACAGCGCAGCTAGTAGTCCCATTGCCTCACAGCACCAGAGACCCAGGTTCAATCCTGACCTCTGATGTTATCTGTTTGGAGTTTGCGCTTTTTCTTCCTGTGACCATGTGGGTTTCCTCTGGGTGCTCTGGATTCCTCCCACGTCCCAAAGACGTGTGGATTGGTTGGTTAGTTGGCCGCTGCAAATTGCCACTGGTGTGGTGGTAGAACCTGGGGGGTGGGGGCGCTGACGAGAATGTGGTGAGAATAAAAATTGGGATGAGCGTAGATGGGTGCTTGATGGTCAGGACAGACTCGGTGGGCTGAAGGGCCTGCTTCTGTGCTGCAACTCTTTATGTCTCCATGGGGGAAAGGTAGAACATTATTTTTTGTATTATTTATTTAAGGAAATTTCAATGTTTTAAAATGTTCACTATACAACCAATTTTGGTGTCATTGCAAACTTACTAACCATACCACCGACATTCTCAACCAACTCATAAATATAGATAACAAGCAACAGAGAACCCAGCACCGATCTCTGTGGCACACCACTGGTCACAGGCCTCCAGTCTGAGAAACAACCCTCCGCAATCACCTTCTTCCTCCTACCACCAAGTCAACTTTGTAGCCAATTAGCTAGGACCCCAATCCCATGTGTTCTCACCTTCCAGATCAGCCAACCATGCAGGACCTTGTCGAAGTCCAAGTAGACAACATCTACTGCCCGACCCTCATCAATCCTCTTGGTCACCTCCTCAAAATGGTAAATAAAAATTTCACAAAGCTCAATGATGTTTAGCCATTGAGTTGTCCTTTTAAACCTTTTTTACCTCAGACCTCACCTGCCCAAAAGCAGTTGTCCTGACTTCTCTTGGTCCAGCCACATAGATGCTATGGCCAAGAAGGCACACCGGCACGTCTACTTACTCAGAAGGCTAAGGAAATTCGGCATGTTCCCAATGACCTTCATCAATTTTTACAGATGCATCATTGAAAGCATCCTACTCGGGTGCATCACGGCTTGGTATGGCAACTGCTCTGCCCAAAACTACATAAAATTGCAGAGTTGTGAACACAGCCCAATTCATCACACAAACCAGCCTCCCCTCCATTGACTCTGTCCACATTTCCCTCTGCCTTGGGAAAGCAGCCAACATAATCAAGGACCCATTCAGTCATTCCTCTCTCCTCTCCCATCAGGCAGAAGAAAGAAAAGCCTGAAAACATGTACCAACAGGCTCAAGGACAGCTTCCAACCCACTGTTATAAGACTCTTAAATGGACTTCTTGAACTCTTGATCTCTCAATCTACCTCATCATGACCCTTGTACCTTATTTGTCTACCTGTACTGCACTTTCTCTGTAACTTTAACACAATATCCTGCATTCTGTTATTGTGTTGCTTTTGTACAACCTCGATGTACTGACAGTATCTATGGAATGATCTATATGGATGGAAGGCAAACAAAAGCTTTTCACTGTTTCTCAGTACACATGATTATAACAATCACCATTTACCAATGGACCTGGTGAAATTTGTAAAAATTCCCAAAATAGATCAGCCATAGGAACGTGGTTCTTTGCTTTTTCCAAAGCACTTCAAAACAAATGGGATTAAATATTACATTTCAAAAGAGTAGTTTGACTTGGCAAATAGCTCTAGAATTAATCCCCATTTCAGGTTGAGCAATTTGTAAAGTCCTGGTTGAGGGTAATTTATAATTCAAAGAACAACTGCTTCTATCTCCCTAACATTGTGCACCTTAGTTCATCCATGCCTTGTGATAAAATCCCTTTATGGACCAGCATCTCTTCTTTAGTACATACCCCAAGCTTATCATCCATTTTGTGTGTGTTTGGAGAGGAGAGACAACATAAAGCAGAGAAGACTTACACTTATGTGGGATTTCCTTCACAAATTTCTTTATGCTGGCCACTATTTTATTGCAGGAATTTGTGCACAGCATGCACCCACACAGAGCATTCCGGTACTGACCAAATAACCCATTCAAATGATGGTGATTGAGGGATACATTTTAACCAGGATTTTGGAAATTACTCCTTTGCATTTGTTGGAAATAATCCCAAAGGATTTCTTACAAGAGCAAATTTGGGCCACAACTTCCAGGAAAGACACCTTTTCTGATAAAGCAACACTGTCACAGATGGGAAAAGTATAGACTTATAGGGATATGGGCTAAACACAAATGGGACTAGCTCAGCTAGGCAATTTGGTCAGCATAGATGAGTTGGGTTGGAGGGCCTATTTCACTGCTGTATGGACTCTAGGTATTACATTAAAAGTTCACTCTAAATTTCTGTGCTAGTCTCTAGAGTAGGACTGATCAAACCTTGTGAATCAGAGAAAGCAATTGCTCCAGTGATGACATCTTGCATTACAACATGGTGAGCCACTCCACTAAGAATATCCAGTCTATGACCTGCTCTGATAGTTAATACCTACGTGTAATTAATCCAGTTGAGTTTTTGATCGACAGTGACCCCTACATCCAGAGAACACTGATGGTGGCGTACTCAGCAATGGTGATGTTGGTTATGCTCCCTTTCATTTAAAGTAATCACTATTTTGATCATTTGCTGCCTACTGATTTGATATGCCTTTAAAAGATTTAATCTCCTTTGGGAGGCAAACAGCAGCAAGTTGCTGTTTGCAAACAACCAGAAATAAAACACAGTATGATCCAGATTCTTAATGGCTCTGTTCGTCTAAACAGTCCTAGTGGAATAGTATGCGTGCAAAACACAGAGTGAGAACAGAATAAAATCCAATCTAATCTTTCCTCTCTAATCAATTTAACACTCAACATGCGGTCTGTCTGGAAGAACACCAGTTCATTCCAGGTATCCGAGGAGAAAGAGGCTAGGGAACCTGGGGAAATGTATGTCAGATTCACCATGTACAGTCCAGGCAAGTAGCCCCATCTCTAGCTGGCACATTCATAACTGGAAATGTATTTTCCAGACTGGATGAAGTCCCATAACTGACTCAGATATTGTGCAAAATAAAATTCCACATGAAAATGAGACTTAAGTTAATCAAGGTTATGATGTGTGCATTGATTAAGGTCTGAGTGCTTGAAGGGACACTACAAGGTACCAGATATTCTCACTCTTGACAATAACATTTCACAGATGTCTCACATTTTCATTCTGTTAACTTGCCCAGCCTACCATCTTAAACTTCATAAATGGTAAATGGCTAAAGGGCATTTAAATTCCAGTTGTGCCAAGTAATACTCTCACTGGATATTTGTTTGTTCAAATTTAATCCCGATTCACCGAATTATGTAAATTTACAAAAATCACAGCAAAATTTCTGCATGAATCTCCCTCACTTCAGTTTTATAAGATAATTTGCCAGTCCACCATGCACCTTTCAATTCTGGACAATTAAGAAAATAATGTAAAGTGCAGAAGGGTAAGCAGTCTTTTTTCCAGGGTTGGAAGAAATCAAAAACTAGGGATATAGATTTATGGTTAAAGATGAAAGATTTAATAAGAACTTGAAGGGCAACTTTTTTTTTTAAACACAGCGGATGGTAGATATATGGAACCAACTGCCAGAGGGAGTGGTTGACGCAGGTACATTTAAGAAGTATATGGACAGGTATATGGAATGACAAGAGTTTAGGGCTAAGTGCTGGGAAATGGGATTAGCTTGAATATACATCTTGGTGGAAATGGATAAGTATAGGCTGAAGGGCCTTTAGCAGTGCTGCACAACTCTATGACTATGACTTGATCCTTGCAGCAAGGATCACGTGTCATTAGTTTGTCCACATTTAGGGCTTGATTTTTTTTTAACCTGAGAAAACATTCCCAATGACTGACTTAAAACATTTATTTTTGCTTTAACTGTGTCAGCATATGTCAATCATGTATTTTGCTTTAAGAATTGTGCTTCTAAAATACAGATATTGCATATAGACTGCTGGGCAATCCTTTGTGTCTCTGGACACAATAGAATAAATAAATCAGTGACAACTGGGGGACTCAGGATGGCAGAACCTAATCTGAGTGAGAACAATGAACGATTTTGAATGTGAAGGTATTGTTTACTATTGTTCTCACCCAGGTTGGTATTACAGAATCCAATTCAGCCCATTTTTTAAAAATTATTTAAATTATTTGATTTAGGTAAATAACCAAAGAAATACCCCTAAACAGAACCAAAACAAAAAGCAAAGGATTGCAGGCCTATCTATATTGCAGTCAATATCTATCCTTCAATCACTGACGCAATTATCTGATTCAACTCAATTGTGGAATTTTGGCTGTGAAAATTCCCTCCACACTTGCCTGATTAAGTGACTGCTCATTATTATTGAAGTTCTTTGGTGTATAAAAGAACTCTTATCCAAAAACAAAATATTAGAATAAATTAGATTCTGGTCTTAGTGAATCAATGCCCAGTTATTTTTACTGGTTTGCATCAAGCCCATTGTGTGGCATGGGGCATGAAGTTGGGCTCACTTCACCATTGAAAACACAAGTATAAAATTCATCCAATATTGCATGACAATGACACTGGAAAATCCATTTCATTAATGCATTAGGAACCACTCAGTGGTAGGAGGAGGTATATTATTACATAGAACAGGACAGCACATGAACAAGCCCTTCGGCCCATAATGTCTGCGCCAAACATGATACCCAATTAAACTAGATCTCTTCTGCCTGCAGATGATCCATATTCCCTGCATATTCATGTCTCTACTAGCCTAATCTGCTTCTACCCTTACGCCTGGCAGCCCGTTCCAGACATGCGCCACTATGCCCCGTACATCTCCTTTAAACTTGCCCCCTCTCACCTTAAAATGTATGTCCAGTATTTGACATTTCAACCCTGGGGAAAAAAAATTTGCCTACCCGATCTATGTCTCTCAGAAGTTTATAAAACTTCTATCAGGTCTCCCCTCAGTCTCTGGCGCTCCAGAGAAAACAACCCAAGTTTGTCCAACCTCTCTTTATAGCTCATATCCGCTAATCCAAAGCCTCCATGTCCTTCCTGTAATGGGGCGACCAGAATTGCACACAACTGGCATGGAATAGTAAAGATTTTACTCTGGAGACACAAGAGACTACAGATGCTGGAATCTGAAGCAAAAAAAACCTGCTGGGGGAATTCAGCAGGTTGAGCAGCATCTGTGGGAGGAAAGAAATTGTCACTGTTGTTTCAGGTCAAAACCCTGCATCAGGACTGAGAGTGGAGAGGCGAGATGACCAGCATAGAGAGGCGAGTCTGCCAACTCCACCCCCCACTCACTTCCCCTATTCAGCACTATCTGCCTATCACCTTACACCCCTCCTCAGTCCACTAATTGCCTCTGAATCCTTTCTTGCCACTCCTTCTCCTCTCTATGCTGGCCATCCCGCCTCTCCACTGTCAGTCCTGACACAGGGGTTCAACCCGAAATGTCGACAATTTGTCCTCCCAGATGCTGCTCGACCCGCTGAGTTTCTCCAGCAGATTGTTGCAAAGATTTTACTCTGCTTTCTCGTATAAATAACTGGAAATACTTGATGCTGCACATGAACCCAACAGAACCAGCATTCACTGTGTTGAATGCAAGAGTAATGATGAATTATAATAAAATTCATTTAATATTGAAGGCACACGAGCACTATTTCTGAGGCAGATCATCAAATTAATGTTTTTAACACAAGACATGCTGTGCAACATTGTTGGAAAATGGAAGAGGGTTAAAATGAATTTTAAGGAATGTCAAGTTTCAAACAGGGACAAAACATACAAACAACGTGTTGGGAAGGGGATGCTGGGAAATAGTTACAATCAATGTAAAATTCTGAACAGATTATCACTGCACTACATCAAGGTCTAAGAACTTGAGCTGATGCAGCAGCGCATCTGTTCTAGATGATGGAATGTAAGCCAAGGGGTTCAGGCAAGAGTTCACAACTTCTTAGACACAAGTGCATCATGGTGATACAATCCCGGGCAGGATAAACTACCTCAACAGTGCCAGATATGAGGAGATGCAACTACTGCTTGTGAGGTAACAAATACTGATTGAGGATGAAAAAACACAATGGTGTGTACTGCTCTGAGTGGTTGTATATCACAATCCAGCAGAAAATCAACAAAGGGCTTGCGACTTGTACCTCAGGGAATATTTTTCAGAGTACCAGAGAGATTGTTTTCCCAAGGATTAAAGTCTGCTTGGGGGTATGACCAAACAATGCTGTGCTAACTATTGGTGTAAAATACTCAAATCTTTCACACAGAACAAGAAAAACAATTTGACGAAGGTTTTGTGAAAAAAACTTTAATAGAAAAAAATCTTTACAGAAGGCATTTTAACATGTAGTGTAAATCATTTCTTGTTTTCAGTAGTTCAATACAGATGCATTGCTTTAGGCAAAGTAGTCATTATAATCTTTATGGCATTGTGAAGCCCAGTTATAACTGTCCATGCTTAATAAACCAATGCTTAAAGAGTCATTTTTTTTTAACTGGGAGGATTTATTTTCCCTTTGGTTGAAAGTGCAGAAGAAAGTTGGTTGTATTCCGAAAGAAAACTGGTCCCATAAAGATGAAGCATCCAGATTTAGATTCATGAATCACCTCCCACCTCCTTGCTATTCTCATTTCTTAATTTGTTTGGTCCAAATTTGGAAAGAGCTTTGGTGGAGTGGATGTCTCATTGGTGGACAAACTTGCAGGCATTAATCGCTTGTGATGTATGTACATATATAGGAATGTTTATACAATTATATCTCTGGTTTAATGTAGCACCATCACATATCCCCGTGACCTAGGTACATGCCCAGCCTATCATATACATCTGCAGCCCACTAGAGTGGGCCACACCAGATCATATACTACCCAGATATGTGGCCTGGGGCACAGTAATGTAGCATGGGCCACTCCAGAAAATCACACACCCCTGAGACCCAAATTACGTGGCACGGACCCATGGAGACCAAATTTGGATGCTCTCTGAGAACTGTTTCTGAGGTAAGTGATTCATTTTAAGCAAATGTAGTGTTACAGTTATATAAAATGGATTGAGAACCAATACCCCATTGAAAAATATAGTAATATCAACAAATCCATCTGGATGTAGAACAAAGAGCTTAAATAAATATGTTGAAGATTATAGACATCCAATGCATGATGCAATCTCATTAATTATATCCAGTACATACCACATTAAAAAGTGAAGTGAACCTGTTCCAAGCAGTGGGTGGAAAAAGTTGTACAGTGTGACTCAAACAAGGATTAGACAAAAATGATTCTGGTGAGAAGTCTTGGTTACCAAGCCTCTCTGCATCACTGAGGATTAAGGAAGTGCTGTTGAATTAGTGAGTGTTGGGGGCAGGTGTTCCAGAGAAGGCATCATCCCAAGTAATGCCAACCTAAACCACCACAATTAAACTCCAATCTACATTCAGATACGTCAATAGGCAATGTGTATTTACAGATTAAATGAACCCAAAACAGGAAGTACTAAATTTATTATTAAAATAGAAATCCTACCAAATATCTGATTAATCAGCTGCCCTGGTACCAAAGATTCAGACAAAATTAGCAAACAATTTGGTTATAAAAATACAGTGCAACATTATTAGGCACGCCATGGTAAATCAATTTAAGGCTTTGTAAATTATAAAACCAGACTGTAGTTATAAAAACACTTACTCGTTTGTCATTCCTCGCATTTTGATCCAAAATACATTACGTCCAAATGTTTAAAATTATACGAAAACCCATTGGATTAAGGGAGTGTACAAATATTCTTACAAAATCTTTGGTCCAATACCATTTATAATTAGTAATGAATGTTGTTGCTTGCCTTATTTAGGATTCTGATGGGAACTGCCAATATGAGTAACACTAATTACAGTACTCTTATTTCATCACCTCAGACTGCTCTTGCCAAAATTAACTTGGGTGTCGTAAATTTTAAATACTCTCATTTTTCCACAGTTCCAGTCAGAAAGGGCAATGTTTGTAACTGTACATGTTATTTAATTAGACATCAAATTAACCTCTCTTAAATCCCTTTATTACACTTTACCCAGTGATAGTTATTGAGGTGCCAAGTGCTGCGCCTTCTGCAGATCCTTATATTGGGAAGGCTGAGCTTGTATGTGTCTCATCCCCCTTAATGTTGGCATCTAGCACTGCTCTCTAGTGGAAACCGGGGAGAAACAGAGGTGATAAATACGTCAATAATTTATCATGACCTGTAGAAAGAAGGTGTGATTAATAAAGGCAAGATTGCCCTCTACTGCAACATGGGAAGGTAGTGCTCTGTGTATTATTGGATAGTCTTCCGATGGCCTTATGTTCCTGAGAAGTCACAGGGCAAATTGAACACATCAATTAAAAATGTGCTCACTCCACTCTCAGGCTACAAAGTCCATTTGATGTTTAAAAAAAAGAATCAACAAAGAGCTTCAAAACACTGCCTATTAATTCCTATTGAAATGTTGGCACTAAAGTCTCCCCTTCTTTGCATCACCTATGGCTCCCCAGATATCAAAAACAAACTCATCTGGAAATGCAAAGTCACCCAGGGCTTCATCGAGTGCCACTGCAAATTCATCGGGATTTTTCTTGTCCTTTCCAACCTCAACCATGGTTGCAGCTGAAAAAGGGGGGAAAATAAGGTTTTAATATCAGAACCAGATTTATTATCACTGACATGTGATGTGAAATTTGTTGTTTTGCAGCAGCAGTACAGCACAAAGACAAAAATCTATAAATTACAAAAATAAATATTGCAAACAAAAAGGAAATGAGATAGTGTTAATGGATCATTCAGAAATCTGATGGCATGCATTTGTATAAAGCCTTAACATAGTAAAAGGTCCTGTACTACATCACTGTCTGTTATCAGCTGGATCCTTCAGGACTCAGCCTACGATGGCGCATCTGAACCACCCAGCAATAGAGATTGATGAAGCAAATTTACTGTTGCAGCCAGTAACATTTGATAGAGAGATATCAGAGAATCAACTGATGAATCAAATGGTGTGGCATCTTCAACAGGCCCTTCACGAGGAGATGGAGGCCAGATTCAGATAGTTCACCGTCATATGTACCAGGGTGCAATGAAATTCCTTGCTCAAGTAAAGCTTACAGACTAAACTGTATACATGGTAATAATAAATACAACAATAAAAACAATGAGCACGAAATAACAGAATGGTGCAAAAATTGTAGTGCAATCTGAAGTAGTGCGAAAAGAAATGCTAATGTGACAATATTGTAATAACCAAGAGGAGTAGAGTTAAGGGTTCGAGAATATGGCAGCACCACCACTGTGAAGGGGATGTGAAAGAGTTGATTGGTTCAGAAGTCTGATGGCAGTGGGGAAGAAGCTGTTCTTGAGTCTTGCCATCCGAGCTTTCAAGCTCCTGTATCTTGTCCCAGAGGTAGAAGAGAGAAAGGATATGGCCATGGGGGCAGGCAATCAATTTAGCTCAATCATTCCAGCAGAGCTGCTGCCTCAGAGTACCAGAGACCTGGGTTCAATCCTGACCTCGAGTGCTGTTTGTGTGGAGCTTGCATATTCTCCCTGGGTTTCCTCCAGGTGCTCCAGTTTCCTCCCACATCCCAAGACATGCATTGTGGTAAATTAATTGACCACTAAATTGCCCCAAATGTCTAGGTGAATGTCAGAATCTGGGGGAGGGGGTCAGGGGGAGTTGATGAGACTGTGGGGAGAATGAAAAGAGGGATTAATGCTGGATTAGTGTAACTGGGTGGTTGGCATTCAGCACGAACCCGATGGGCCAAAAGGCCTGTTTCCGTGCTGTATGGCTCTATGACTCTGAAAGTCCTACAGATCCTCTCTGCAGCCATCTCGCATCCAGCAGTTAAAATATTCATGTAGTTCCTGGAGTCTGCTCCAAGCACTGAATCACTCGTTAAGGCTGTCCCTGATACCAGACCACTCAGCATATCCTTCTGTAGTTGAGAAACAGTGGTTACTCACCTTTATCTGCATCAGCTAATAATGCTACAATGTTGTGTCATATTCTTGAATTTGTACATTATTCTCTTAGTGTTAAGTCAGCTCCGAAAGCCCCTAGCCAACTAGAAAATCTATACTGCAATGCATTTCCTATTTTTTAATTGGTTGTCGTGTGACAATTCACACTTGCATCCTGATAATGAGTCTGAAAATATTTTGTAGGCAGCTGATGAGAAACAATGTGGTTAGACTTCCATCCTCTACACAGTAGTCACTGCTCACAATGTGACCTCCTCCATACCAAGGGGACTAAAAGCAGATTGCATGGAATTGCTCGAGTATTTTTTGTGGAAAAAATTTTCTTTCTTCAAACTTGCCCCTTTAATCATCTTTTACTTTAATGTGTGGTCTCATTCCCATGCCGACCTCTGTCCCTTCACCTCCTACACTGTTCCAAATATAGCTCAAGGAAGAGCACTTCATCTTCTGAGGAGGCATCTAACAGCCATCTGGACAGGAGTTCAGATATTTCAGATGATCAGCAACTTTGGCACTTATTTCATATTTCCAATTTTTATTTTCATAATGTATAAAAGTATAAAATCATGATAGGGTGAATACACACACACACAGTCTTTTTCCCCCCAAGGGTTGGGGAATCGAGAACTAGAGGGCATAGGTTTAAGGTGGGAGGGGAAAGATTTAATAGGAATTTGAAGGACAACTTTTGTTTACACAATGGGTGGTATGTATGTGGAATAAGCTGCCAGAGGAAGTGACTGAGGCAAGTACAATTAACAACTTTTAAAAGACAGCTGGACAGATACATGGATTGGAAGGGTTTAGAAGGTCATGGGCCAAACACAGGCAAATGGGAACAGCTTGGATGGGCATCTCGGTCAGCCTGGGCCAAAGGGCCTGTTTCCGTGCTGTATGACTCCATTATCATTATTCACTTAGATATGAAAAATACCAATTAACTTACCAAGTTCTGTGTCCCTTATGCCCATATAACTTTCCAACAGGTCATCAACTTTACTGATTGCTTTTTCTTCAAATTCAGTAGGCTGTTGATTTAAAAAAAAGTTTATCCAAGAATGAAAATTAACAACACACACAAAATGCTGGAGGAACTCAGCAGGTCAGCTAGCATCTATGGAGAGAAATGAACTGTCGATGTTTCAGGTCGAGACCCTTCATCAGGACTGGAAAGGAAGAGGTTAGAAGCCAGAATCAACAAATTTGCCACAATGATGTATCTACCCACTCTGTCGGTGCTTTCAAAAATACAAACTACTCTCATTAGCACCTCTCAAGAACACAGGAGATCTCAAAGCATTTTACAGCCAATTAATTATCTTTGAAGCATAGACTTTAGAGTGCAGGAAGTCTCCCAGTAAAATCATGACAATAATCTGAGTGGTGGAGATAGATAAATATTTAAAAGATCAAGGAGTTGAGGATTATAGGGAACTGGCTCAGAAGAGGTCTGGGGCAGACCAGCCACGATCACATTGAAAGGTGGCATAGGCTCGAGGGGCTGAGTGTCCTACTCCTGCTCCTATCTTCTTGTGGTCTTGAGTGGGGTGGGATGCTGAGGAAATTTGGGTGTTGGTTGAGAGATAAAACAACACCTAACCTGAATGTTGTCCTTCACAAGAACAACCAGGGATTTTTAAGAACAGCACCAGCAGATTACTCTCTTCAGCTGTTCCATTATAGTCTGCACCAAGCCTCTTCTCGCCACCCTTCAACTAATCAACATAGATCTTTATTTCTTTCTCCACCATGTTTATCCAGTGGCTCCCTTCCCTCCACCTTGATGACCTGTTCATCTGCTCTCTTCCTCCATCCTTTATTCCATGGTCCACTGCCCTGTCTTACCGGATTCCTCCTTCTTCAGCCCTTTGCCTGTTCTACTGATCAACTCTCAGCTTATTACTTCTCCCTCTTCCCCACCCACCTACCTTCCCCCCCATCACCTGAACTCACTTGTGCCCTGCCTGCGTGTACTCCTCCCCCACCTTCTTATTCTGGCTTCTGCCCTCTTCCTTTCCAGTCCTGATGAAGGGTCTTGGCCCAAAACCTCGACTGTTCATTTCCCTCCACAGATGCTGCCTGACCTGCCGAGTTCCTCCAGCGCTTTTTGTGTATTGCTCCAGATTCCAGCATCTGCAGAATTTGTCTCTGAGTATTTCCGGTGCTTCCTGTTTTTATTGCTCCTTTAACACTTCTCCCTCACACATGCATCACCCCTTCCTGAGATGCATCAATGCTCTCCGCTTCAAGCACTCCACGTAGCAGCAGGTTCCACTCAGTTTGCAAAGAAATTCTTCCTCAAATCTTCACCTGATTTGTTAGTGGCCATCTCAGTTGCAGCTCGTTCTAGACTCAGTCACATTGAAATAACCTCCATGATCTGCAGCCCTTTGTTGCCTCCACCTTCCAGCCTGTTACTATCTCCACCCTTCCCTCCCCCACCTGACTCCATCTGCCAATCAACCCCTCCTCACCTGGATCCACCTATCACTTGCCAGCTCTTGCCCCAACACTCCCCCTCACCTCTTTTACCAGTTACATCCCCCTCTAGTCTTTCAATCCAGATGAAGGGTCTCAACCCGAAATCTCAACAGTCCATTTCCTTCCACAGATGCAGCTTGACCCAGAGTTCCTCCAGCAGTTTGTTTTTTGCTCCCCATCTCCACTTTGTGGAAACCTTAAAGTTTACAATATTCCAGTGAAATTCTCTCCTTTTCCCAAAGAAGTTACGTTCTTCCCAGAAACAGGACTAAACCTCAAATTTGTTCCCTGGTCAGCATTAATAGATAATGATACAAGATACACAAAAACACCAGACTGATGCAGAAACAGAAGCTCCTCTAGGGTTCTTGCTGGGTTACTTTAATAAGGACAGACACCAGAAGCTTTGCTTTGCATTTGTCTCGCAATCTATGACCAGGCAGCTTAATGCAGCATTGCGAGTTCCATTTCAAGCCAAAACAACATGCAAAAGTTTTGATTCAAAGTGAACTTGAAGGTCTAAAGTACTTAAAACTTCACTCCATTCTATTCCACTTACCAATTCTTCCACAGTTGCAGGTCCCTTTGAACGTAATCGTAGTGTGCCCCTTCCTGTGCCAATCTTGCCCTCACCACCAGGCTTTCCTCGTGACCGGGGCTCAATTACATCTGACAAAGAAAAAAAAAGAAATTTTAATTTTATAATGCCACAAAATGGTGAAGCACCACTCACAGGGTAACTAAGAGTTCTCAAATAATTGGTAATTGGTTTATTATTGTCACATGTACCGAGATACAATGGAAAAACTTTTGCATACCATCCATACAGATCATTCCAAACACAAATTGAGGTAGTACAAAGGGAAAAGCAATAACAGAATGCAGAATATAATGTTACAGTTACAGAGAAAGTGCAATGTAGATAGACAAATAAGGTGAAGGGCCATGATACGGTAGATTGAGAGATCAAGAGTTCATCTTTATTGTATAAGACGTCTGTTGAAGTCTCATAACGGCAAGATAGAAGCTGTCCGAGTCTGGTGGTACATTTTCAAGCTTTTGTATCTTTTGCCTGAAGGAAGGAGGCAGAAGAGAGAATGACCAGGGTGGGAGGGTTCTTTGATTATGTTGGGTGCTTTCCCAAAGCAGGAGGAAATGTAAACGGAGTCAATGGAGGGGAGGCTGGTTTTCGTGATGCACTGAACTATGTTCACAGCTCTCTGCAATTTTCAGTTTTGGGCAGAGTAGTTGCCATATCAAACTGTGATGCATCTGAATAGGATGCTTTCTATGGTACATCTATAAAAACTGGTGAGAGTCAACAGGACCATGGTGAATTTAGGTCACCGCTCTTCATTTTCTCTTCATACTCTATATGATGTCAAGGGAGATTGGTCACAATGAAAGGCATTGATAGAGAGAATGAACAGACTGCATGGAATAACTGAGGATGTATGGCCATTTGGCATGCGTGCATTTATGTTTAAACTTCCTCCCACTTTTCCTCATCTAAATCCAGTGTGGCCCTCATATGTCTTTCTTTAAACATAGCCATACTATTAGCTTCAACCCCATCTGGAGAAGGGAATTTCACATTCATATCACTCTTTCAGAATAAAAGTTTCTTCAGAATTCCCGACTAGATTTCTTGGTGACCATCATATAACAATGAATCAGTTATTCCCCACAAGAGAAATATTCTGTATCTACTCTACAGAAACCATTCATAATTTTAAATGCATCTAATAGTTAACACCTCAGCCTTTTCTCAAGGAGAATGAGACCCAGTCTGCTCACATCTACATAAAACACTTACTGTCTCAAGAGACCCCAAAATCCTTCACAAAACAAGTTCATAGTTTTGAAGTCATTGTTGAAATGCAGACTATTTACACAGAACAAAGGCCCACAGAACAGTACAGCACAGAACAGGCCCTTCGGCCCACAATGTTGTGCCGACATAGCTAATCCCTCCTACCTACAGAATGCCCATATCCCTCTATTTTCCTCTCATTCATGCACCCATCCAAGCCCCTCTTAAAAGCCCCCAATGAATTTGCCTCCACCACCCTATCAGGCAACACATTCCAGGCATCCACCACTCTGAGTAAAAAGACGTACCCCTCACTTCTCTTCTGAAACTACTCCCCCTCACCTTAAATGAATGCCATCTGGTATTGGATCGCTCAATAATGGGAAAAAGATATTGCTTGTCCACCCTATCTATGCCCCTCATAATTTTAACCACTTCCAACAAATCATCCCTCAGCCTCCACCACTCCAGAGAAAAAGAGCCCACGTTTGTCCAGCCTCTCCCGATAGCACATGCCCTCTAATCCAGGCAGCATCCTAGTAAACCTCCTCTGCACCCTCTCTAAAGCCTCGGCATCCTTCCTAGAGTGAGGTGACCAGAATTGCACGCAATACTCTAAATGTGGCCTGACCAGCGTTCTATAGAGATGCATCACAACTTCTTGACTCCTATAATTTGAAACTTTGCATTAAGCACTGCTTTAGATCACCTCTATTAAACCACTTCCCTTATAAAATTTGATGATAGGCAACAAATACTGCTCTGTGAGAAAATCAGCAGTTCCTGGATGAACAACTGACATGACACAGTCTTCCTTTGGAGACACGAGAGAGACTGCAGATGCTGGAATCTGGAGCAACGCACACAAAATGCTGGAGGTACTCAGCAGGTCAGGCAGCATCTATGGAGGGAAATGAACAGTCAATGTTTCGGGCCGAGACCTTTCATCGGGATCTGAAATGTTGACTGTTCATTTCCGTCCATAGATGATGCCTGACCTGATGAGTTCCTCCAGCATATTGTGTGCGTTGCTCCTATTTTAGTGCACAACTTAAAACTTAACTTTTTCCAAACTCATTGGGCCATTGGCCTAATGAAAGAAACGTACAGAAAATGCTGAGAGGTGATCTGATGGACCACAGGGTAGAAGCACAGCTGTTTCCACAATGAGTGAGACCAAAGCTAGAGCCATAAACAGAAGTTAGTCACTAATATATAGAATAAGGATTACATTAGAAACAGTTTTACCACTACCAAAGAGTAGCTCAGACAATTAGCACAAATGCATTTGTTGGGATGCTAGTTGAGCATGCAAGACAAAAATGAGCAGGATTACATTTGATCACCGGTCTTTGACCTGAAAGGTTAACGCAGTTTCTTTCTGCACAGCTGCTGTTTAACTTGTTGAATGGTTCTAGCATTTTCTGTTTTTAACTTAAAAGACATTTAGACAGCTACATGGATAGGAAAGGTTAAGAGGGATATGGGCTTAATGCAGGCAAATGGGACTAGCTTAGTTAGGCACCTTGGTTGGCAAGGATGAATGGGGCAAAAAGCCTGTTTCCATACTGTGTAACTTTATGGCTCTATTCTATTTCAGATATCTGGCCTCTGCAGTTTGTTGATTTTCATTCGGTAGGTTGTGTTAATGGGGTTGAATGAAAAAAGGGTGGGAAGATGGTGTGCAGAGATCAGTGAGCCAACTGGCCTGCTTCTCTGCTGTAGATAATGTGTCTTGATTAGCTGATCACTGCAAATATTGAGAAGACTTGCTTCAAATTTTACTTCACATTATCTCAGCAAGCTTGAGGTGGCAGATCTGGTCACCCCATTACAGGATGTGGAGGCTTTGAAGAGGGTGCAGAGGAAGTTTACCAGGACACTAACTGGATTAGAGGGTACAAGCTATAAGGAGAGGTTGGACAAACTTGGATTTTTTCCCCTCTGGAGTGTTGGAGGCTGAAGTGCAACCCAATAGAGATTTATAAAAGGATGAAGGGGCATAAATAGGGTAGATAGAGTCTTTTTCCCAGGGTAGAAATGTCAAATAGTGGAGGACATGGCTTTAAAGTGAGAAAGGGTAAGTTTCAAGGACATGTGCGGGGTAAGATGTTTTTTTTATATATTATTTTTACACAGAGAGTGGTAGGTACCTGGAATGTGCTGCCAGGGGTGGTGGCGGAAGCAGGCAGAACAATGGTGCTTAAGAGCCATTTAGACAGACATGTGAACAGGCAGGGAACAGCAGCAGATGGACAACATACAGGCAGATGGGATTTAGTTTAATTTAGCATCATGGTCAGCACAGACATCATGGGCCGAAGGGCCTGTTCCTGTGCTGTCCGATGTTCTATGTTCCTACTCTGGTGATAGACCAAAGAATTCACCAGAGAGAGGGGCTAATCAAAACCAGCAATGTTATCCTATTGCAACAGGATTAGACAGGAGCTGGGAGAGTAAATTGGAAGCGGCTGTTATTGGGCAAGTCCACATCTGACATGTGGGAGTTGTTTAAAAGGCCAGCTGGTTAGAGTTCAGGACTAACATGTTCCTGAGGAAGACAGACAGGATGGCAAGGTTCGGGAACCATTGATTAAATTGGCAACATCTCATCATCAAAAAGAAAAAAGACGCATATGCAAGGTTTAGGAAGCTGAAATCAGACAGGGCCTTGGAGGAAGCAGGAAAGAACTTAAACCGGGAACCAGTAGGGCTAATAGGGAACATGAAGTGTCCTAGGTATGTAGAATTAAAGAAAATCCCAAGGCATTTTATACAAATATTAAACACAAGAGGATAACTAGGGATAAGGTAGGACCACTCATGACAAAGGAGGGAATTTATACCCAAGCCAGAGCAAGTGGGCGAGGTATTAAACGAGTAATTTGCTTCAGTATTCAGTAAGAAAAAGGGCACGGAGGACAGGGAGGGGCATACTTATATTTAGGGCATGTTGATATCCAGGAGGGGGGTTGGGTCTATTGAAGAGCAATAAAGTAAATAAATCGCCGATGGGATCCATCCCAGATTGTTGAGAGAGGCGAGAGAGGCAAGAGAGGAGAGTGCCGGGGCCTTGACAGAGATCTTTGTATCCTCTTTGGTCATAGGCAAGGTCCCAGAGAATAACCAAATGTTCTTCCTCTGTTTCAGAAGGGCAGTAGAGACAAACCAGGAATTTATAAACCAATGAGCCTTACGTCAGTGGTAGGGAAATTACTGGAGATTAGGGATAGGATCTACTTTCACCTGGAAAAGCATTGACCTATTAGGGATATTCAGCACGGCTTTCTGCAGGGCAGGTCACGTGTTACAAACTTGACTGAATTTTTTTGAGCAGATGATGAAGGTGATTGCTGAGGGTAGGGAAGTGGATGTTGTATAATGGATTTTAGACAATATCCATCATGGTTGGCCAATTCAGAAGATTAAGGCACACGGGATTCACAGAGACTTGGTAGATTAGATTCAAAACTGGCTTGGCCACAGAAGACAAGACAGTGGTGAAGGGGTGTTATTCTGATTGGAGGTCTGTGATCAGTGGTGTTCTGCAAGGATCAGTGCTGGGATCTCTTGTTTGTGATTTTTTTGGATGAAAAACTAGGGCTGATCAGTAAGTTTGCAAACAACACAAGAATTGGAGGAGTTGTGGATAGCAAAGAAGGCTGTCAAAGAATTCAGCAAGATATAGATCAATTGGAAATATGGGCAGAGTTTAATCTGGACAAGTGTGAGGTGTTGCTTTATTGGGAGGTCAAATGTAACAAGTATTCAGTAAATACCAGGACCCTTAGGAGCATTGATGTACAGCGGCATGTTGGGCTACCAGTCCATTACTCTCTGAAATTGGCAATACAAGTCGATAGACTGGTAAAGAAGATGTACAGCATGCTTGCTTTCATGGATCGTGGTGTTGAGTATAAAAGTCAGGAAGTCACGTTGCAGTTGTATAAAATGTTGGTTAGGCCACATTTGGAATGCGTAGTTCAGAACTTGTGTGTAGTTCTGGTCACTGTCACCATACTACAGGAAGGATGTGGAAGCTTTCAGAGGGTGCAGAAAAGGCTCACCAGGATGTTGCCTGGATGGATATTAGCTAGGAGAGGTTGGACAAACTTGGATTGTTTCCTCTGGAGCATTGGAGGCTGAGGGGTGACTTGATAGAAGTAAATAAAATTAATGAGAGGCAGACGGTCAGAGTTTTTCCCCAGGATGGAAAT
Organism: Pristis pectinata; assembly: GCF_009764475.1. Classification (NCBI taxonomy): domain Eukaryota; kingdom Metazoa; phylum Chordata; class Chondrichthyes; order Rhinopristiformes; family Pristidae; genus Pristis; species Pristis pectinata. The sequence goes on from NC_067407.1 coordinate 8,896,279, forward strand.
ATCAAATACTAGACGGCATAGCTTTGTGGCGAGATGGGAAAGTTTAAAAGGAGATGTGCGAGGCAAGTTTTTTTGTTTTGTTGACGCAAAGTGTTAGGTGCCTGGAACGCACCACCAGCAGCAGTGGTAGAAGCAGATACAACAGTAACATATAAGCGGCATTTAGGAATTGAGCAATATAGACCACATGCAGCAAATGTTCAATTTAAATTGGCATGGACATCATGGGCCAAAGGGCCTGTTCCTTTGCTGTACTACGTTCAATCACTTCTCCACCTATGCTCATTTGAAATCTGAAATAAAAACTAAAAATGCTGCACTGAGCAGGGCAAACAACATTGGTAGATAGGGAAACAGAATTAAATCCTTCAGGCAAATGACCATTCATTAGAACCAGACAATCATTCCCATTTATCTACATAATTAGCCACTGTGTGGTTCTTCCAATAAGACAGTAACCTGCAGTTGTATAACAACTTCAACATGGTAAAACATTTCAAGGCAGGACACAGGAATGTGATCAGACATACTACGACACTATTACACGAAAATACCTACTAAAGTTCTTGGGTAATGATGTTCCTCTCGTTACTCCCTTTTCTTAAATCATACTCCTGCTTTTTCAAATATTGGAACATGGATACAGGAGGTTGGCAGAAATTGCGCACATCCCCACCATATAGCCAGAACTGGGAGGGCATCAGTGATCAGTTTTGCCTGTTCCAGTGTACAATTTCGAAATGCAAGTGACATAACTGTTGCAAACTGCACAAATCACCAATTAATGATTGGTATATAAATGACTTCTTTTACTCAGTGGGTAACACTCTTGCCTCAGATTTGTGGGTTCATATCCCATGCCAGAGGCTTAAGCACAAAATCCTATATTGCAGGCTGACTCTCCACCGCAACCTTGATTTTAATATAAATTTTTTTTAAGTGATACAAGTTGAGGGATAAATAAAATGTTGGACAGTGGAAGAACTGTCTGAAACATTACCATGGGATCACTCGCCTTACCCAAGAGAGTTGACAAGGTCTCAGTTTAACATTTCATCTGCAAAATTGCACCACTAATGATCCCTCAGAGTGATGGCGAGTCAGTCTATACTCAGAGGAGTTTGTACTCAAGTCTCTGGAATGGGATACGAGCCTAGAAATTCAAGGCTAGAGTATTACCCACTGAGTAAAAGTCATCTAACTCCTTGGCGATTTGTGCAATGATGTCAATAAAGCAGGGAGCAGATACCAATTTCATCCCAGGACAGTACCGCAGCAAGAGATGGAGCCAAAATCTGATAGAGAATAGCCAAACAAACAAATCAATCCCAGTTGGGCAGGTTTGCTTTAACCGTGAGTCACTCTGGCCTGAACCTGGCCACTGTCAGCTTTCCAAGCCTCAGGCTTGCATCAGCTTCCACAGTGAAGCTTTATAGAAAGCAGATTCGGATCAGCTGAACACAGCGCTCACCAATAAGTAGCTTACAAATGACAACAGGTACGAGGACTGATTAGCATCCTACAACCCCACAATGCTGGCCTACACCACCATCTGCTGCACTGCACTCTACCCAATTACAGTAGGAGAAAAGAACTTGCAATCATACAGATGTTGCTATGACTTCATTACAATGTCAGCTCCATTAGTTGTACTTTTCCTATTATGTGCTTGTGTTTTCCCAGAAGGTTGTGGGTTCAAATTTCTGTTCCGGAGAAGTGAGCACAAAGAAAATCTAGACTGACGCTCCAGTGAAGCACACTGTCGGAGGTGCCAACTTCTGGATGAGTCATTGAACTGAGGCCCCATCTGCTCTCTCACACGGAAACAAAAGACCCTTTGATACTATGTGAAACAGCAGGGGAACTAACCCTGACGTCCACGGCAATATTTATCCCTCAACCAACATCACAAGAACAGAATATCACATCACCGATTTTTTTTTAAAACTTTAAACATAGACTTTATTTACACAGCATGGTAACAGGCCCTTCCAGCCCAATGAGCCTGTGTTGCCCAATTACACCCATGGGAGCTTGCTGTGCACAAACTGGCTGCCAAGTTTTCCACAACAATGACTACCCTTCAGTAAACTACATCACTGGCTGTAAGGCACTTTGAAACATCCTTTAAGGTCATGAACTTATGCTACATGGAGGTCTTGTTTTCTCAGCAAGTCTCAAAATGCAAGAGAAGTAGTCGAAGTGCTGGCAATTATGCAAAAGACTGCAGCCAATTTTCACGTACAATTCAGGATTAGAATCAGGTTTGTTATCACTGAGTTATTTGTGAAATTTGCCCCACCTACAGAAAATGAGATTAAGATCCAATCGTTTCTGGTGATGTTGGTAAAAAGAAAAAAAACAGTAACAGAATGTGTTGTTGCCCTATGAATGGATTTTGTTGTTAGAACAGCTGCACTGTGACACTTGGCCACATGGTGGGGCTTTGCACAATCTACTGCCAATTTTGGTTCCTGTTGTCCATTGTCAAATGAGAAAGGGAGGATGGTCCAGCAATAAAGTTGGGGGGGGGGGGGGGGGGGGGGGGGGGGGGGGGGGGGGGGGGGGGGGGAGGGGGGGTTGATGGCGGCAGCAGCGAATAAAGTGGGGAGTCCTTTCTGCAAACTGACAGTGGGAAGAGCAGTGGACCTCTTGGCAAACAGAAGGCAGGCAGCACCATCCAGAGTTGTTACTAAGTGATGAATTTCACAGGGTAATGCAGCCTGCTGTGCCAATGTACACCTGATCACTCTCCCCTAGGATGCTTTTACTGCATTGAAGGCTCTATGTAAATGTAGAAAATGCCAGAAATACTCACAAGATCATGCAGTGTGGGTGTAGTCTGCATCCTTTTGTCAAAGCATGAAAATGTTAGAGATGGAACATGTACAATCAGTCAGTCTATTCCAAGCTCTGTCACAGGATGAAATTACCGTGAATTGACAGAATTTCCAGACTATTGGAGAACCAGGAAAGTTTATTAGAGAACATGGAAACAAAATCCAGTGAGTTTAAAGGCAGTGTGTGAACGAGTCCCCGGTGTATTTAAAGGGAGCTCAGGAAATCAGACCCCAGAGACTCCTATGAATTACTAGCTCATGACCTCTTAATGTTGATAAGGAGCACTTGAGATGGTTTTGAGAGACCCGTGTCCATGAGTTGGAAGCACAGAAACAGTGTAAACAGAAAGGAGGAGTCCACCTCACAAACCACATGGTGGAAGAGTCACTGGTTCCCACACTGGCCTCAGTCAATTGAGAACCCACAAAACCAGATTGGAAGTCAGCCTTAATTCCAAACGACTGCCTCAGAAGTGGAGACAGTCAGGTGAAGGGAGAAAAGAGCAAACCTTCCAACCCACTTCCTTTCCTTCCAACTACCCCTACCCCTGCACTTCCTTAGAACATAGAACAGTACAGCACAGGAACAGGCCCTTCGGCCCACAATGTCTGTGCTGACCACGATGCCAATTTAAACTGCACATCTGCCTGCACACGGTCTATGTCCCTCAATTCCCTGCCTGTTCATGTGTCTATCTAAATGCTTCTTAAACACTCCTTAAGACCTGTCACACCTCTAACAATCTCTAATTCTGATGAAAGGGCAACCATTAACTGCTTCTCTCCCTACAGGTGCTGCCTGACTCATCAAGCAGCTACAGCATTTCAAAATACAAGTGTAGATCAAGGTAGTGATTATGACCCAGAACCGTTTCTCGTCTGTCTCTCAACCCGTCCAGCATCAAGATAGTCAGCCATCATGACTGTGTGCCAGCTCTCCCAAAGCTGCTGCCTCGGTCTTCCTGCCCAAATCCCATCACTTCTTGTTCACCTCAGATGCTGTTACCTGAATCTTGCCTGCAAATGCAAGTTCCTTCCAATACCTGTAGTGGCAGCAGAGTCATACTCAACCACATCAGGCCATATCCAGCCTGCGGCACGGAAACAAACCACATGGCCCATCTTGGTCCCGTCAGTGTTTATGTTCCACACAAGGTTCCTCCCGACAAATCAGCTCAGCCTTCTGGTTCTTTCTCCCTCAAGTTTATTTAGCTTCATTTATTGAATCCAACTATTTTGTTAGTAAGCTCTACATTCTAACGACTCATTGGGTCATAAAATTCCAATCTCCCTTGCACGTAGGAATGTTTTGTCAAACCTTTAGCCCATCAAGGCTTTTCATAATTTTTAAAGACTTCTATTAGTTTCTCTCTTAGTCTTCCCTTTTCTGCAGGAATGAGACCCAAACATATCCAGACGTTCCTGCCGGTTTTATCCATTGGTATCATCCTTGCGAATCTTTTTCCTTGCACCTTCTCAAATCCCTGTATAACTCTCGTATAAAATAGACTGGAACTGAACATCATGCTTGGTGTGACCAATGAGGGATACACACTTAAAATAACTTCTCTGCTTTTCATGTACATCTTTACAAATGAATCTCAACTTTTCTACCTATTCTTTAAAAACTGCATTACTATCCTGCAACTCCACTCTTAGTGATTTTTGAATCAGTATCCCTACATTTTTGTTCTTCTACCCAACTTAGCCTCTTATTTTCTGAAAAGGATGTTGCCTCCTTTTTCTTCCTAATCACATGCACCACCTTGTTTATTATGTTGCAAGTTACATAGTCATTATACAAGCTTACTAGGGAGGAGTCGCTATCAAAACGTTGCACAATGAAAACCACTTGTACACACCAGCCAAATTGACTTTAGCAATTTACGAAAATGCCTTACGGGTTTACTTAAACCACCTCAGTGTCAAGAGACCTCCCCAAACAACAGATTACAGTTACTGGCAGAAATGAAAATGTTTGCCAGAGATCAAGTTAAAGGAGAAGTTACAACAGCATTCGAAAATCTATTTCTTTCTGAATGCAGAATTCTGTCTCTGTGCTTACCCTAGTGTGAATAATTCAAATAGTTTTCCCCAAATTCAGGTTTTCACCTGTGTCCACCCACTGTATTGATAATAGCAGGCTTACTGCATGGCTGATTACAAATATCATAAATCCCATAATATTCAAGCTTGTTCTCTTCCAGTTAAAATGCTTGAGATTTGCTGAAAATTACTAAATGGAAGTATTTACCACCCTTCCAACCAAGTTATTCTAACAGTGGAAACTAGAAATTAATCTGCAATATACCTGGATATTAGTGGTACAGAGATAAATGAGAACAGAAAGTCCTGAAAATATGAAGGACAACAGATAGCACTGAAGGAGGAAGAAACAGTATTAGTGTTAGGGATTAGGAGGTTAGGATTAATTTTGTTATTAACTCAGTTTGCCTGAAACATTAACTCAGTTCTTCTCTTTACAGTTGCTACCTGATCTCCCAAGTATTTCCAGCATTTGTTTTTATTTCAGATTTCCAGCATCTGGAAATATTTTACGTTTGGGCCATTGCTTTTCTATTTGATGGTTGCAATTCTTTTCAAATGTTCTAGCAACTTTCTACAGCTGAAATTCCATTGAATAATGAAAATATCCACAAGAAAAAAAAATCAGAAACAAACTTTTTTTTGTACACAAGTATGAAACCAGCATATGGTTTAAAGACACTTTACTCTGTACTGTTATTGTTTTTTTTACTTGTACTACATCAATGCACTCTGTACTAACTTGATGTAACTGCACTGTGTAATGAATTGACCTGTAAGATCGGTTTGTAAGATGAGTTTTTCCCACTGTACCTCGGTTCAAGTGACAATAATAAACCAGTACCAATAAGATTACAGCGGAGTGGACGAGCCAGGTAAGGTCCAAATACCGCAGTTCCTAGTCAGGAAGTAGCTCCAGTGATTAAGGAATCTATCTATCACAATGAGTTACAAATTTAGTTGCAGCTTGAAATGTGTTCATTTAGTTGATTTAAAGACAGGCCAAGAGAAGGGACACAGTCAAGTTCCGTTTTTAAAATCTCATCAACCAACCTCAAGTATAGGAATTCAATTACTAGAATTATTGATGGATGTATTTGACGTATATACCAATTTAACTAAATTTAGAAATATTTGCACTTACTCTTCCTACTCTCCGAGTTTTTTGACAATGCGTTCAGTTTCTTTTGGGTCAAATTTTCATTTTAGTCCAACCAATTGGAATAATAATAATCTCACGTGTGGGCAAGGTCAGCGTTTATTGCCTTAAGGTGGTAATGATGGATTGCCTCCTTTAACAGCTGCACATAGGTTACGTACAACTGAGTGTTCAGTCACATTAGGGGGTAGCTCCTTACAGTGTGGAATTGGGACTCATCATTCGGTCAAAGGTGGCAGATTTTCTTCACTTAAAGGATATCAGTGAACCAATCACACTGTCATTTTAAAGACAATCAATCAATTTCAGGGTTACTTCAGCGTGGTAGAGGAAATGGAACAAGCTTGGAGAAAAGGCATGACATTGGTCCGTGTTTACATGCATTACAGATAACAAATCAGTCCACTGCATAAGAGCTAGGAAGGAAGGTTGGGAGCAGACAAGTGTGAGATCTGTACAGCGGTGCATCAGTGTTGCCTTTGGAACTTACCAAATGCTTTTGTGGTTTCTACCAGTTTTAGTGTGAAGGTTTTGCCTTTTGGCAACTCTTTCAGCATCTTGGCCACTTCATAGTGCCGGCAACCCACCACACCCTTGCCGTTGATTGACTCGATGTGGTCACCGACAAGAATTACTTTAACTTGATCGATGATACTACCCTCTTTGATGCGCTAAGAGAAGAGAAGAGTGAACATCATTAGAACAAAGTAATAAGAGTTTGGATCCACAAAGAACTGACGCTATAACATGACTTTTATGGACACCGACAGATCGGATACATCTTTTACAGCTATTCTTATTACTATTACTTCATGGGAAATACGACCCACTGAGATCTGCAACATCATCAGTTCTGATCCTTTTCACATCCCTGAATTTGATCAATCTGTAAGTAGCAGTCATGCCATCAACTGTCTCGTCTGTAAGCTCTGGAATTCCCCCTCTAAATCCCTCTACCACCTTCCAAATTACAGACAGTTCTTTCACCCAGATGTTGGTCACCTTCTGTTCTATCTCCTTATGTGGTGCAGTGCCTGATTTTGGTTCTGTGAATCATCCAGGAATGCTTTACTACATTAGAGACAGTATAAGAAATAGGAGGAGTAGCCATTTAGACCTTCAAGTCTCTTCCATCATCCATCAAAATCATAGCTGATGTTCTGCATTAACAGATCTTCTAAGTTAAAGGGAGAAGTTGGCCAGGCTAGGTCTTTATTCCTTGGAACGTAGGAGGAGGTGGGGCAACTTTACAGAAATAGTTAAAATTATGAGAGGCATAGACAAGATGGATGGTAACAGTCTTTTCCCCAGGGTAGGGGTGCCCAAACCTGGGGGTATAGGTTTAGGGTGAGAGGGGAAAGATTTAAAAGGGACCCAAGGGGCAACTTTTTCACGCAGAGGGTAGTGAGTATATGGAACAAGCTGCCAGAAGAAATGTTTGGGGACAGGTACAATAGCATCATTTAAGCAGCACTTGGATAGGAAGATGGAGGGGGAGGGCAGGGCAGGGATATGGGCCGAACACAGGAAATTGGGACTAGTTAGGTGGGCACTGTGGTCGGCATGGACTGGTTGGGCCGAAGGGCCTGTATCTGTGCTGTATTCATCCATGACTCTATACAACTACTTTCCGGCCCTATCCCCATATCTTTCAAGACCTTTAACATCCAGACTGCATTTGATCAATGACTGAGCTGCCTCAGGGGTGGAGGATTCCAAAGATTCACTCTCCTCTGAATGAAGAGATTTTTCCCCATCTTTGCCCTAAATTTTGAGACTGTGACCCCCAATTCTGGACTCCTCAGCCAAAGGAAACATTCTTCCAATATCTACCTTGTCAAGAACTTTGTATGTTTCAATGAAGTTTTATTGGCAAAAAGTATCTTACTAGCAAAACAGATTTTACTGTTAAGAAGAATTTTGTTTTAGCTAAAAAAAAATTGTGCAAAATCTTCAGGCTGGGAAGCCATTGCTTAACAAATGGTCTCCAGCAGGGATTTTCAGTTATTCCTGTAAATGATGACCTTTAGGTTTTATCCATTGTTCCAGGAGGCAAAAACACTGCCAGTGCATTATCCTCGGACACAGGCAATGGCGTTTAGTGCCCTTCCCAATGGGGTAGGAAAGCTCAAATTTAGACTTAAAGGATTCAGACTACAATGATCTAAAAATTCCTTGGTTCCAGTGGAAAGGACATGGCAGGGGTCATGGGGGCGTGGGGAGATTGAGAAAGCAGTCACACAAAGGTAGAGGTACAATTCATTCTCCCAAACTAGGCTGGATCAAGTGAAAATTTCAAAGTGGAAATTAAAAGAGCTCGTTGCATCATCTATTAAGGATGTGGAGTAAAAGCATGTACATCCAAAGCAATTTTTAAAAATTGTAATCATTTCCCTTCCAACAAAATGAGTTGCCAAAATCAGAAAGGCACTGCCTGAAAAAGGTGGGAGAAGCAAATTCAATCTTAGCTTTTAAAGGGGAATTATGAATTTTCTTTTTAATTCATTCTTAGGATCTGCCACCACCGACAAAGCCAGCGCATAACAATACAGGCCCCTTTGGCCCACGATGTTGTGCCAACTATATAAACTTACCCCACGATCAATCTAACCCTTCCCTCCCACACAGCCCATAACTCTCCATTTTTCTTACATCCACGTGCCTTTCCAAGTCTTGTAAATGTTCCTATTGTATCAGCCTCCACCACCACCCCCGGCAGTGCATTCCAGGCACCCACCACTGTGCAAAAAAAACCTACCTCTGATATTTCCCCTAAACTTTCCTCCACTCACTCTAAACGGATGTCCTCTGGGATTTATTGCCCTTCCCCCATTCCCCTTTCAGCTGACTGGTTTGCAATGGCCATTACAGAGGGGTAAGGATCAACCATATTGTTGCATGTTTAGTTATATATTCACCTATCACCTACATGCCTCTGTCTCCCAACTCCACCCTTCTCCCATCTGGCTCCATCTGCCTGCCATCATTCACTACCCCCCCGCGGCCCCCCCCCCCCACCCCCCCCCCCTCCCCCCCCCCCCCGCCCCCCCCCCCCCCCCCCCCCCCCCCCCCCCCCCGCCAGTCCACCAAATCACCTACTGGCCCCATCTCACCCCTCCCCCTCTCCTCATTATACTGACTATCTTCCATCTCCACTCTCAGTTCTGATGCAGGGTCTCAACCCCAAACATTGACAATTCCTTTCCCCCACTGATTCTACTCGACCCTCTGAGTCTTACAGCAGACTGTTTCTTTCTCCCTGTTCTATATTGGCAGATCAGTAAATGGTTTTCTTGGTCACCAGTTTTGATAGCAACTTTCTATTCTAGGTTTGTTTCATGAAATAAATTGAAATTCTCCAGCAGCCAGGTATCATCATTCCACAATCCTATCATTCCCTATCCGATAACCTGGAAAAGGAGAGAGCCATCACACAGTTACTATACATTGTGAGGGAAGTACAGGGAGAGTAAAACAAATCCAGCTGTTCAAACAAAGGTATGGTCTGATGGGCTCAGTACCACCTTCTGAGAACTTGATTCTTTGATTTAGCCGAACGGAAGAGCAAATAAAGCAGGTTGAATGGCCTATTTCTGATCCTCGGTGCTGGCAGACTGAGCAGGAACCAAACCAGATGCAAGTCCTGAGTCTAATCCACTGATCATCACTAGTTAATATCGATAAAGGAAAACTCAGGATTGGGCTTAGTCATAAGAGCATCTTACAGACATAGGTGGCAATGGTAATACCAATTGTTGGGATCCATGCATGAGGAATGTCAATGTTTTTCAATAAATAGTCAGCAAGCTATGAGCATTCAATTACCACTACCCCTTAATGACACTTTACTGCCATTAGATGGCACTGTAGTACGCTTTATACAGATAGCTCGAGTTACACAGCACAGAGATTAAGTTTATAAAATACACAAACTTACACCACATTGCACTCAAATTTCCATGTGACATTCACTTTGGTAGCAATGTACAAAAACAAATTGCCCATAGCCACAGTACACAGTGTCAGTCTCAGACCCAACCACACAGGCAACCCCATGCAATGATCAGTGAACCATTGCATACTGTTAGGCCAAAGTGGCTTGATCAGTGCTCCAAATGACTCAGTATTTCTCCCACTAATTTGATTTTCCTCAACTTCAAGGAAAGTTGAACTAAGGTAGTTGCTGTTTTGGGTCATCTAGTGCCTTTCTAGAAAGTCCATTCCCCATCCCTCAAATCATAGTGCACTCAGGAACTGATAAATTCTCTTCGCAAAGCATTGATAAACTGCAGATGTTGAACCAGCACAAGTGTGATAATCACAACTGCTTTAGAGCAAATACAACTTCAAAACAGTTATTTTCAAGTTTTAAAAGCCCATTAAGAGCTGTTGTTGAGTGCATATTTAATTATTGCTCGCTAGTAGTTATCATAGTCCAATCTGTGAAATTAATAACCTGCTCCATAGAGTAACATTCATTCTTCAATGTAAGAATAAATCTTTTCTATTGCAGGACTAAAACAGCCTTCTTTCCATTTGGATTTCTTTCCACTCCTGATAAAAATGCAGAAATAAATGGATCATTACTCATGACAAATACAGAGCAATGATGACTTCCTTCCCTTTGCCAACATTTTGCAGTGTTTACTTTAGTAACAATAATCAGCTGGCTGGTTCATTTGCCTGCTGGAAACACACACCCATACTCACCCCTTCAGACACTTCCCCTTACAGGAAACTAACACTGCATTCCCACTCCCTTCTTTCATACATAGATTTTTTTTTAAAAATGAGACCCCATTCAAAACCATTAGTGCATTTAAAAAATTTTACATTAAGCAAAACATTCACCTTTCAATCTTGGGTTATTAATCACAAAATGTTACAGTGCAGAGGTAATACGCCCAATATGCCATCTCCCTAAAAGAGTTATCCAACAGGCCCTCTTCCCCCCACCCCCAAGAGTCCTGCTAATTTATTCTTTTACAAGTGGGAGCAATTATTGACTCAGTTTCTACTTCCCTTTCAGCGGTGGATCCAGATTATAATAATGCTCAAAGAACATCCTTTGTTCTTTTACCTCAAGTGGTTTTTCCTTTTTCTTGTCATTTTATCATTTCAGTTTCTGAAATGCAGTCACTGGTCCGTATGAAGCCACGGTTTAGGCAGCTACCTACAGAAAACACTTTCATCTCCTGAGCACTAGGCAACAAAAATGGCTTGACATTCATATGAGACAAACACTGCCTGTTGTTGGGTTACCACTGAGCCATATAAAGACAATTGATCCTTGCATATGTATAAACATCCATTTGAAACCATCAGGGTTACACATGACAGACGGAAAGGCAAAGACAGCAAGAAAACAGTTGGCAGATAATGTGGCCTTATGCCTGCCTATACTTGCAAAATCTTACTCCTGTCAATCCCAAAATCTAGCCATAAACCACTTCACAGGGTCTCCCAAAAAGTAACCAAAATTTTTATCCAGAGTAGTAGCAGCAGCCAAAAGCATAAAGATTTTTGGTTGAAGACATAGACCAAAAGCAGGTTAAACATAGACAAGTGATAGGATTTCCAGAATGAGAGAGCACTTACATGTTCACTTGCTGATTGAAGCAATTATACCTAATTGACTGTATTAGTTCTTGGGATGTGGGTGTTGCCAGCAATGCTGACTTTAGTAACATGATCTGCCCGAGTTGTCCTCACAAAAGGTCCATATTGAACCTGTTCGGGATTTCAACTTAGTTACAGTGAAGGATCACTGATGATGGCCTGTCAGGAACACCAACTGGAGGATTTTAAATTAAAAGTTTAAAAATGTTAATGTTCTAAAATTACTCAATATGAAAGGAACTAGGCACACCAGGTACATATAACACCAGTTTGGACTTTCACCAACAAGAGTAAAACTTTCATGTTCAAAGGCAACCAAAATCCTCAATCAGCGCTATTTTCTGCACTTTACTCAGATACAGAACCGAGACCTACCTTTATGAAAGCAAATCCTGCCCCATTATCGGTAATGGTTAATCCCAGAGCCTCCTCTGCCTTAAATACAATCCACTTCTTTCCTGAGACCCTTCGTGTGTGCAAAAAATAAAATCTTCCAGACCAATCTGCCCTCCAAGGAGTTTGTCCATGTCAATTCTGTGTGTATTCAATGTGCAGAACAAAATCTGTATGGAAGGAAAAACACTGATTGTAAATACAGAACAGAGGTCTTAGGGGATGACAGGAAGTATCCAAACTAACTACTTCCAACATCTTACGTCATTAGAAGTTACCAAACAGATCCAAACCCATTCATCCAGCTCTTTCAATTCATGTGCTTTCCCTGACTACATTCCCTCCACCATTGGCTGTCGAGACTTCAAGCTCTAGAAGCACCACTTTAAACCTCTCCAGCTTGAAGGTGCTTTTTAAAATTTCTGACCAAGCTTTTAATGAGGTTCAATGACAAGACATCAGATTTCACTCATTTCCTCCTTCCCAGTCGGGATGTAGTGTCTTCGACCCGAATGTTGACTGTTTCTCTTTCCACAGATGCTGAGTGTTTCCAGTAATTTTAGTAATTACTTCCACATTCAAAGAGCAAACAGGGACTCATTTTAATGCAGATCACTCCAGGTTACGAATGACCTGACTTACCGAAAACCGACTTTACTTAAATTCTGCCATATATTTTTTAAAACATTCTTCAGGCCAGTAATAATAATAAAAATATTTCTTGGTATTCATTAGTGACTGGATACTATATTCCATTAGTTTAATTATGGTTAGTGTTAGGATTATTCAATGAAGTGACAGAATTATAGCAAGTGTATGTACAGCAATATGATATAGGTTACCACAGAAAACGGAGAGTTCTGACATATGGAGAAATTGGCTACGCACAGCTCTCAGGAATGGAACGCTTATGTAACCCAGGGAGTGCCTAGACATCCTCTGAAGAATAGGCACCTATGACAATGCAACACTCCTTCGCCACAGCACTGGAATATCAGCATAGAATCTTGTGCACGAATCTCTGGAGTGGATGATTTTCCAAGTAGTTTTCTACATTTCTTTAATAAAATTTTTTTTAAACAGCTGATCATCTAGCCAATACTTCAATTGTTCATCACATATGGGCTTCCTGCATGTATTATGAAAATACACGTCACTTCCATAAAAATGATTGTCGAGTCTACCCAGCATAGAAACTACTTACATCAATTCTGTCTTCTTTCTATTCATGAAATATTCTGTGATTCTCTGACCCTTCAAGAGGTTCCTGGAAATACCAGGGGCCAGCTCTAGGCTCTTCCACAAAAGTGCTGTAGGATCTTTTAATGTCCATCCAAGGCTGCAGAGGAGGCTTTAGTTTCGTATCTCATCGAATGTACCCCAGCCCCAAATTGTAGCATTCCCAATTCCTGCATTAAAGAGCGGTCAGCTTTGATTGTGCTTGATTCTCCACCAGTATTGTAATGCTCCAAGACATTGTCCACCCAATCTCGTCCTCCTCAGAAACATTGATGTCTCCAGACAACTGCTTATTCCCACATTTTATTACTCTACCACTGGCAGCTGTGCCTTCAGTTACCAAAGTCCAAGCCTCTGGAATTTCCTTCCTAAACAGTTTAACCCCTCTATCTCTTTACTCCTTTGTTTATAACTTGCACGTTTAATAATGCGTTTCTTCATTTAATATCTCCCCCATTCCTTCAAGGAATGTGTTACTGGCAAAGCCAGTGTTACTGTCTGTACTTAATTGCCCCTTGAACTGCATAGCTTGCAGACAATTTTAGAGGGCACGTTAAAAGTCAACTTATTGATGTGGTTCTGTAGGCCCACACAGTCCAAACCAGGCAAGGACCCAAAATACATAGTGAACTAGATGGTATTTTTTTTAAACAATACTTTCACAGTCACCATTACTGACACTAGCTTCTTATTTTAGATTAAATAACTGGAGGATTCCAACTGTTTCCAAATCATTAACGCTGGCTTCTGGATTACTATACCAGCAATTTCACCATTATTCTGTCAAACCCTTAGGCTACATTATAGGTGTTATACAACAAACTATTGTTTGATTACATCAAGAAATATTTTTGAGAGATAACTTGCTTGAATCAGCTCAAATTTGTCTGCCGTGTCATTCTATCCTTAGCAAGGATTCCAGTATCTTCCTGCACCATATGTTAGCTTAGGATTTTTTTTTGAAATCTAGGCATTTCTAACAAAACCAGCATTTTATGTTCATTCCTCATTGACCTAAAAGAGGGCAACAAACCCCCTCCTTGAACAGCTGCAGTTCTACTGGTGAAGGTTCTCTCTCAGTTCTCATGGGCAAGGAGTTCTAGGATTTGGACCCAGCAACAAAAGACTTTCAAATCAGGATGGTCATGTGATTTGGAGAACCTACAGGTATTGGTACTCCTGAACACCCAAAGAACTGGTTCTCCTTGCTGATAGAGGTCAAAGGTTTGGGAGCTGCTTTCAAAGTGCTTACACGAGTAGGTACAATTCATTTTGTGTAGTAAAGGGTCTGAATGTTTAGGTTGGTGGATAGGGTACCGATCAAGTGGGCCATTTTATCCTGGATAGTGTTGAGCTTCCCAGACACTAATGAAACCGCGCTCATTTGCTCAAATAGAAAGTATTCCATCAAGCTCCTGGTTCACATAAAGTGGATGGTGGAAAGGTTTTGGGATGTCATAGTTGAGTCATTCACTGCAAGCCTCTGATCTGATTTTACAGGCACAATACTTATTGTAGCTGGTCAAATTGAGTTCTGATTGATGATGACACCACCCACCAGAATGATGCCATTGAATATGGAGGATAGATAGATTACCTCTTGCTGGAGGGAAATCATTGTCTGGTACTTTTATGGAATGAATATTACTTGCCATTTATCAGCACACGCTGAATGTTGCCTTGGCCTTGCTGCATGTAGGTGTGGACTGCTTTGCTGAGAAGTTGCAAATGGAATTGTTCATTGCATAATTAGCAAACAACCCCAGTTCTGACCTTATGATAGAAGGTCATTGCTGGAACACCTGAAACTGGCTAGGCTTACCTAGTGCACTGCTCTGGCAAACTGCTGCTGTGAGCTGCAAACTAGACTTCCAACAGCTACAACAATCTTCATGCAAGGCACGACTCCAACCACTAAAGTATTTTCCCTTTGATATCAACTGACCAGCTTTACCAGGGGTCTTTGATGCCATACTTAGTCAAATGCTGTCTTGACATCAATGACAATCATTCTCACCAAACCTCTGGAATTCATTCAGCTCGAGTCCACATTTGAACCAAGACTACGAGAAGGGCTGGAGCCAACTGGTCCTGAAGAAATCCAAACTGACGAATGGTACGCAAGCTACTGTAGAGTAACTGCCACTTAACAGTACCATTGATGTGACATCTTCCATCAATTTGCTGATAATTAAGAGTAGACCGATTGGGCAGCAATTAACTAGACTAAACGTGTTCTGCATTTTGTGACCCAGGCAATTTTCCACCTCACTGGGTAGATGCCAGCACCTTGGCTGTACAGTAACAGCTTGACTAGACGTGTGGCTCGATCTAGAGCTCAGGTCTTCAGTGCTCCAGTTGCATTGTCTGTTTGCTTGGCCTTACCTGCATCATTATCACATGGAGCAAATCAAAACAATTTGCTTTCCCTTCGTTTTCCCTCATTCCGTCTCTTTCACCCCTTCTCTTTTCCCCCCCACGCCCTCACAACCTGCCTATTTTTCCTTAATTCCATGATCTACTGTCCTCTCCAATCAGATTCCTTCTTCTTCAGCCCTTTGCCTCCTCCACCTATCACCTCCCAGCTTCTCTCATCATTCCCTTTCACCCACCCTTCCCCCACCTACCTTCCGCCTCTCACCCTGACTCGCCTATCACCTGCCAGCTCATGCTCCTCCCCCTCCCTTTTTATTCTGGCTTCTGCCCTCTTCCTTCCCAGTCCTGATGAAGGGTCTCAGTCCGAAATGTCAACTGTTCATTTCCCTCCATTGATAGTGCCTGACCTGCTGAGTTCCTCCAGCACTTTTTGTGTTGCTCCAGAATTCCAGTATCTGCAGTCTGTCATGTCTCCAAAGCGACTAAAGATGGCTTTCGGTGGTGGTAAGAATCTCAGGTGAAAGCCAAGATGGATCATCCACTCAGCACTTCTGGCTGAATGTAGTTGCAAATGCTTCAGCCTTGCCTTTGCAACTGTTGTGAACGGGAATTTTCTTGGAAACTCCCCATTCCATTAGCTATTTAATTATCCACCATCATTCATGACTAGGTGTCATAGGACTGTAAATCTTTGATCTCATCCACTGTTGCAAAACTGGTTAACTGACAATTTCATGCTGTTTGGCACTGTGTTTCTGCTTCACCAGGCTGGCACCTCAGTTTTAGCTACGCCTGCTGTTGCTCCTATCATACCCTTCTGCATTCCTCATTAATCCATTGCCTTGATAGTAATAATGATATAGGCATCAAGGCAAGAGACTTCAAATTGTAGTGGTGTACATTTCTGCTGCTGTTGCTGATGGCCCATCACATGGATGTCCAGTTTTGAAGTGTCCGACCTCCGAGTTTATCCCCTCGTACTGCCAAACAAGACAATGGAAGATCAGCATTAAGATCATGCTTTTTCTCCAGAAGAACTGTGAGGTGGTCACTTCTACCATTCTATCATGGGCAGAAGCATTTGCCACAGCTAGACTGGTGAGTATTAAGTTCTCCTTTGTGTTGGCTCACTTAGTAATGTGGCAGCTTTGTCTTTCAGAACTTAGCCAGTTTGGTGTTTCCAAACTATTCCTGGTGATGGACACCGAAGTCCCCCACATACAATACAATCTGTGCCTTTGCTATTTTCAGTTCTTCTTCCAAACACTGAGAAATAGGAGCATTATATACCAGCTGAGGAAGGTTGGTAGCAATCAGGAAGAGGATTCTTTGTCCATGTTTGCTCTGAAAATGTAAGATTTCATGGGGTCTGGAGTCAGTGCTAAGAACTCCAGCTGGATAGTCCTGATGAGACAGGGCGTACAGAGATTATGACGGCACAATTTTCTGTCAGGTATAACTCTGTAAGGCTACTGCTCGACTCTCTTTGGGACAGTTCTCCTTGTTAGACACCAAATGGATGTGAGGACTTTGCAAAGTGACCTGGGCTGGCTGCAACACCACCTTATCTGCAATTGATTCCCAGGTGGACAGCAGGTTGTCTGTTTAGTTTTATTCTTTCTCCACTTCAATGTAGCAGCTATCATACAATTGAAAGGCTTGCTCATTTCAGAGGATACTTCAGAGTCAATCACATGGTAGCCCAGCTCACATTTAGACCAAACTTGCAAGGATAACAGATTTCCTCCTCTGAAGGATATTAGCGACATTATGACAATCTGGTAATTTCTCTTTCAAATTCCAGCTATTAATCAAATGTAAATTGTACCAAGTGGGTAGAGGGATTTGAACTCAGGGTTCTCTGTATTATTGGTCCAGGCCTCCAAATTATTAGGCCAATAACTAAAGCACTGCACTGGACCACCACTGACAGAGTCTCCCACCTTCCTCAAAATTTTGGAATCACACCTGCAATTTTTCAATCTAAACAGAACACTAAAATCAACATCAGTGGCTTCTGGTTTAGATAGCAGTAATGTAACCTCAGTCAAAACATTAAAACCCCCCTTTGGCCTAAGCATGTAATTTAAAGTCCTTGAGGCCTACTCCACTGACTCTCCACCAGATATCCACATTTCTGCCCACTTCCCATATCTGAACCTCAACAATAAGCCCTACACATGAAGACATCAAGTGTTCTCCAATGTAACATTTCAAAATTAAGGAATTTCAATTTCCAAAGAAATGGAAATATCTATCTTAACAGCAAATTCAACAGCTCGGTTTGCGAGAAATCCACGGTGGCCCAGTCATGTGGATGGATAATTTGCTTCCCAAGAGGCTAGTAATCAACCATGTATCAGTCAATGGATAAACAGGACATGCCGCAGCCTACAATATATACTGATATAGACCATATATTGCCTTAGGCCAAATTGCATTTTATCCTTTTGTTGAGCTGTTTTAAATAGCTGCTTTGAGCGTTCTGGAACTAAAAGTGTGTCCTAGGGTGTTGTGGGAAGCAAAGGAAGAAATTGTAGGGGCCCTTTCATTCCCTCCCAGCCCAATCTCTCCACCGTAAGGTGCTAATTACATTCCATCAGTTCTGTTGAGCTGGCCACAGTCACAGGAAAAGATTGCCAGGAGGAGCAGAGGACAAGATTCAAGGACATTCTCAAAGTCTCCTTGTAACAATGCAACCTCCTCATCAGCTCCTAGGAATCTCTGGCTTATGACTGCTTAATGCCAAGCAGGAGCATTCAGGATGGAATGAGAATCGTAAGTCCAGGCACAGGATGCAAACAGAAGCAATTTGGCATACTGTTTTCTGGGAATGAAAGCTATTTAAATTACATTAAAAATAGAAATTGCTTGAAACACTTAGAAAGTTGGGCAGCATCAGTTAAAAGGGAAACAAGGTTAACGTTTCAGGTCAGAATCCTTCATCAAAACTTCATAAACACTTTTTAATATTTCTTTAAAACATTTGAATCATGCCATTAAGTCACATGCATGTTATACCTTAGTAACTAACATTGTTTTCCAATACACGCCTTTTAGTGCACTGCAGGTTCACTGCTTCAATACAGGGATGTGATTGGTTTGGTTCACAGCATCTACTGCAGGAATAGGCAATCTGGAGACCACAATCCCTGGGCACAACTGAGTGGAAGGTAAGAGGCCCGAGGAGCAAACAAGTTGGAGGCTGGAGAAGTAGCCAAGTGGGAGACCAAAAATCCCAGGAGGGACATCAGGGATTCCCTTGAGCAGAACAAGATCAAATAAGCCACACCAGAATAGCCAAGATCCAATATTCTGGATTCACAATTTCTGCATTATCACAAACTTAGAGACTAAACCATCACACATGTTCACCAATTCACATTGGTTCCTAGTTCCATAATTTTTTTTACTCAAAACCTCATTCTCAAGTTTAATTCCCTCCCAGTCTCGCCCCTTTCCTGTCTCTGTGATCTCCACCTGCTCTTTAACCTTCCAACATCTTCACACTCTCCCAAATCTGCATTCTTCGGTCCATTACTGATTTTCAGGACTTCATTGCCATCCGTGCTTCAGTTGATTAAGATCCAATTTCTACATTTCCCCCTCTAAGCCCCTCCCAGTCTTTCTTCCTATAAGACCGTGAAAACTTACCACTTTGGACAACCCTTAGATGTCTGTTTTAATAATTCCTATGTGGCTTATTGCCAAACACATGCTTTAAGGAATTTTACCGCACTGAAGGCACTTGATGAATCCAGCAGACAATCCGACTGAGGGACTTCCAGACCATTCCCCACTCATGGCAGGCACAATTTGTCCATTAAGCACAGTGGCTCCTGGAATCCTCTGGACTCCTTAATGCCTTTGTTTTGAAGAGGGCATGAACATGGGAGCTCTTCACCAGTCATAGTGTGGCATGGACTACATTATGTGAAACTGATCGAATTCAGTTTTATGATTTCTTTCAATGAAAGCCAAGAGAATTCCTGTTCTCAGCAAGTGGCTGCCTCAAATATCCATCAACTATTCATATCCTTTAACAATTGCAGGGCTCAGAAAATGGAGACTCCAAGCAGCTTCAGACAACTCTGTTTAAGGATTGTAATCTAATAAATGGTAAATAGCTTTCAGGAGGTACTGTTAAACCAGCAGCTCATGACCATGGTGATGCCAGACTAGATTTTCCTGACTATTGGATGTTATTCACTTTCTTTTTAGATGTTACATAGTAGAATAATATTTTCCAGTGAACTTTGTAAGTTAAAAGGGAGCACTAGAAACAAGGACCACTTAAGTTTCGAGGGTGCATGGAAAACAGAACTAGGCAAGTATGAAACCAGGGGCAGGGTGTGTGAAAGGGGGCACAAGAATCAGCAACTGGTGAGTCAAATACTGAACCATCAGAATTTTCAAATGGTCAGACGGTGGGTTATCGGAGTTTTACTGTATCAATTTCCTCCAGTAAATTCTTAACAGCACATTTTTGCCAGATGCAAAAACTTACTGAATTACCCAAGCAGCATGGATATTGTGATATAATGACATAAATGGTATGTATTTCATTAAAATTTACATTTCTACTGCATTTTAAAAAAAAGCACCTTCTAGTTAAGTCATGGATAATGTGACCTCTTTTTGCAAGTACTTGATAGCCTGCAGCAATACTTTTCCTATAACCCTTGTTTGCTTTCTCACCAATTATTTCTTTGTACCGTTTTTTGGTTTGTCATAACAGTGTATGGTACAGCACTCTGGGGCTCCTTATCAATTTGTACTTATTTCTCTCAATCTATCCAGTACTCTCAGATGTATTCTTTTACTTCAGTACCCTTTCCTCAAACACTCCAGTGCAGTAACGAGGGTATGCTGCAGTGGTGGTGGTGCCAGAATTTTTTTTAAATGACACTTTAAACTAAATCCACATCTGCTCTTTCAAGTGAATGTAAAAAGATTCAATGGCCCTTTTGTGAAAAGGGGAGGAATTCATTCAGATACACAGGACCTTAAATATCACTCGACATCAGCCAAAAAACAAGTTAGCTGGTCATTACACTGCTGTTTTTAAGAACTTGCTGCACACAATTTGACTGCTGATGCCTGCTTAACAATAGTAATTTCTTTCTAAAGTCTCACAAGAACAAAGGATGCATAAATTCCATACCATTGTATTTCATTCACTTTACGATAAGGAAATAAAAGCGCAAAATAATGTGGATGCCAGAACATTGCAACACAATTTAAAACATTCCATAATGTAGGAGGCTGTGGCAAGAGAAAGAAAAAGTACTTGGAGGTTAACTTATTCAGATCCACAACCCTTAGAAAACTTGCCGAGTTTGCTACAGCCAACAGCCAAGAAAAATCAGTTTGAAATGTCACCTCATAAAACCTGGTGAGTTAAATATGCATTAATGCTAGATGCTCAAGCCCCTGCAGATGGTACAGCTCCAAAGAACAGTGAACTTGGCCACAACTGCTTCTAAAAACAAGTGCGCATGTGTAATGAAAGGCAATATTGTGCGATTAAATGGGTGTCTGTGAATAACTTAATATCCAGTTTGCTAGGTTCCAAACTTACAAGTCCAATACATGTTCCATCAGTGCCTTATTACAGTAAAATGTATTCAAGATAATTTGTTGAATTTGGCATAAAATTTCCACATAGATCATCACACACAACTGAGAATTCAACAAGAAGAAATAGAATTTCAACTCTTTAGCCAAGTAGAAAGGGTCAAAGGAATGTAGTCAGACAAAACTTAGCATGGAATTAACTAATGGATATGTGGGCTGAGCCAAATAGGTTGGTCTTAACAAGCAACTTAAAAGAGGGGAGACATAGGAGGAGATCTTTGGGAAAGGAATCCAGTAGGTGAGACCCCTGGATCTCTGATGAATTCGCTCACTATTATTTTACAAAGGCACCCACCCCATCTTTATTGGAGTGTAGTCCTAGATACCCCGTATCCTCAAGAACTTCACCCAAAAGGCCTCTTTATGTAGAGCCCTGGAAGATCAGCTCGCTATCTACCCTCAGGAGTAGCAGAAACTTTCCAATCCAATGTCCTTACATTTTCCAGCAGTGTTACTGAATAAAAATCAGGACCAACAACCTTACAAAAACAAAGGAACTCAGCAGGTCAAGCAACATCCATGGAGGCAAAGGGTGTACGTCAATGCTTTCAGTCAAAAACCTTGCATTTATTCCCTGTCTTCCATCCTCAAATTCAATAGTCCAAACACCACCGGACAACTGGCCAACATAGGAATGGTCCACAATGATAACACATAACATGTGATTTAGCATCATTTCCAAGTGCAGTAAAACTCCTGTAATCCAGCACCTCAAGACTTCGGCAGAACCAGATTGGCAAATTTTCCGGACTATAGAATGATATTCATATTACTACTCCAACACATTCTTAACTTAGTCATTTTAGATGTTACACAGTATTATAATAAATTTCCCAGTAAATGTGGCAAGTTTAGAGGAAGTGCAGGAAATGGAATCCTGGTCAGTTAAAAGTGCGGGAACCGGAATCCCAGTGGTTTGAGTGAGAGCACAGGAATAAGCGAGTCAGAATAATCATGGGAATCAGGTCTCCGTTGAGTGGAAGGGACTCCTCCTCTCTCTGCAACTTAAAACTAAACTTTCTTTCTCACTTTCCCAGCTCTGATAGTGTCTTCAGCCTGAAACGTTAGAGAGGAAATCAGTTAACATTACAGGCTGATGACATCTCATCACTTGTGTTGGGAACAAGGCTTGTGACTAGACTCTGCAATGCCAACGCAGGGAGAAAATTATTTCTGTTCCCATAGATTCTATGCGACAGAATTTTCTGCTTTGTCCTACAAAAGCAACGTTGCAGATCAAAGAGATGGTTTCAGGTGTTGGTTGACGCATAAACATTAGCTAAAACATTGGGGAAAACTCCTCTGGTGTTTGAAATAGCATCCATGAAACTTTCACATTCCTCCAAGAGGACAGATAGGCCCTCAGTTTAATGACGCATCGAAAAGTAGCTCTGAAACTGCAGTTACTCCTTCAGCAATTCAATTTATTGTCAAGCCTCTGCACTTCATGCAAAACCAGTTGGGTTCACTTAACTTCTAGGATAAAAAGCCAACAGTACTACATCAGTTTCTGGGTGTTCCAACCTCCAGCCCAAATATAAACAGTCCACCTGAGATGAAAGAGCCAAACTGCAAATAACATGCACTTAGTGTACTGTGATAAGTTGTTTGAAAGTTTGCTATACAGCAATATAATATTTAATCATACATTGGATCTAAACACATGATTCAGTTATTTATCATTCAGGTATGATGAAACAGGCTTCAGAGTTTTACTTCATTAGATTGCAGAATAATTTGCAATCCATTGGCTGCTCCTGTATTGTGCTTTGCCCAATTACAGAAAAAAATCCTTCAAAAGCCAACAGCTAGATCAAGCAAAATGATAAAGAAAGCAAAGCCATACTATACTTTTAGTTGTGCCCTTAGCTGACAGAGCTAAAGAAAGTAGGTATGCCTGTACCGAATTAGGTAAAAGAAGCAAAAACTGTAGGTACAATAAATCTAAATCAAAACAGGAAATACTGAAAATACTCAGCAAGTCTGGCAGCATCTGAGGAGAGAGCAAAACAGTTATCGTTTCAGTTGGTGAGAGCTCAACAGGTCTGTTGGGTTGTGCCTGGACAATGTCAATTCAGGAAGAAAAACTTCTGTCTGCATTTTTGTTTATCAGTATCCAAAGAAATCTGTCAAAGTACACATTCAGACATTGGGTGTGGAAGGAGTCCACTGAATGAGGATGACGACCGGCAGTCAAAATACTCAATTCTTCATTTATTTGTTGCAGGCATTTCTGGTGAGATCCTGGTTACCAGATCTAAAGATTCAGGCAGAAAACTACTTTGTTTGCCAGGTGTCTAGAGTCCACCTGTGACTCACCAAAGGGTGGAGGCCATAATGTGTACCATTGTGCTGACAAAGGATGAGCTGTCCAATTCCCAACTGAGTTCATCAACTGACCCTGACCCACTCGGCATTCACTGCAGCACTGGGAATGGTCGCATAAATAGCCCTCCTACTAATAATGTCACTTCTTTCATTTGACATGGAAAATCTTAATGATGTTTCTCAACTGTGTCATACTTTGGGGAGTAGAGTGCAGCCTCACAGGTCTCTACACCCCAAAAAGGGACATAGTTGAGAAGTGTAATGAAAGAATCGTTACATCACAGAAGGCCACCATTCAGCCCATCGAAAACATACCAGCTTCACAAGCAATCCATTGAGTCCAACTTCCCCACCATCTCCCCACAACACCATAATTCTTTCCCTGCATAATTTTGTTTCCTTTCAGATATTTATCAAGCTCCTGTTCAAATGCTGGTGTCAGAGGATGTACTAGAACCACTGATACAAGCATGAATCATCCTTCAAACTACTTTCATTGATGTATTGATACTTGTAAGCAATGATCAGTTTAGAAAATAAAAAGCACTCTGTATTACAAAAGGAGCTACAAATAATATAGTACGCAGCCACTTGACACAGGTGCTCTGGAAGCCAACCACAGTGCTTATACAGACAGTGACTGGTTCCTCGATGTGTACAGGTACATAGACATATTTGTTCATTTTTGGAACAAAGCAAGTGTGCCATCACCATGAGGCGTTCCAAGATGATGCACCAAATACACCGGGAACATAATGGGCATGTTGAATAAGACAAAAGGACTACATTAACTGGAATTCCAATCAACTCCTTGAGAGACGCATTAAAACTCAAAGCCACAACACAGATAGATCGAGATAAGGGAGAACAATGTGAAATGTACCTGGTGGCTGAGAACAGCCATTAATAGATTCAGTCCTCATTATCTGCTCATTTGCTATCCACGCATCTCAAAAATTTTTTGGATATATCTATACATATGTACATATTGAGGAACCAATCATTGTCTGCAATGCACTGCCAGGGGTGGTAGTAGAGGCAGATATGATAGAGGTGTCTAAGAAGCTCTTAGATAGGCATATGAATGTGCAGACAATGAAGGGATATGGACATTGTGTAGGCAGAAAGGATTAGTTTAGTTAGGCATTTAATTACCATTTTAATTAGCTTAGCACATCATGGACTGAAGGGTCTGTTCCTGTGCTGTACTGTTCTATGTAAATACCACGATCAGTTTCCAAACCATTTGTGCCAAGTGGGCTCCCTGCTATGCATTTGCATACACAGCTACACCTTGTGATTTCAAAAGTTCTCTGCATGCAAGTTTCATTGGAAATTGTTAGCCAATATCATTTTTGTTTCAGGTATCTAAATGTGTTAATGCATGATATTGCTTTTAAAACATTTTAGGGCATATTTATGGTTGTTTGGGAGATGTATCAAATACAAAGGGAGGTAGGACCTTGGTAGTATCCACTTTTTTTGTTATTCACAGGGAATCCATGCCCCTATCTGGTGTAGAGGGAAACAATAGATGAATGTGCCAGGCATTGAGCTCATTAGAGATTTTAGAGTTAAGGTATTTGGCACCATTGAAGCATAAATGCATTCTGTCTTAACCTCATCCATAGGACCACTGGGGGATCCTGGAGAGCTATCTGGCCACACAGCCTCACCAAAAATAGTTATGGTCACATCTAATGGGCAGTCAATCACCTGAAATGTATTATCATTGTATCTACAAAGTATAACTTTTGACCTATTTGGTTATTTGGAGAGATTCATGCACTTGATCTCCCCTGCAAACATTTGTACAGAGAATAAAGACTTGTTCCACAATACCGCCAGTTCTTTAACCACAACAATTAATGTAGTTGGCAGGATCCATAGCAAGGTCCCAATTAGTGGCCAGTGAACCGAGCAGATTAAGGGGGTGAGTAATTTTGTTTATCACCCTCACTCAGGTGCGCTTGGGCAACGACCACAAGTTCATAAGAGATCAACACAAACTGAGTAAAGACTGTAGATGTAACATATAATTGTGTGTACTGATGTGCATAAAGCTACAAGCTGTGGTATGTGATTACTCACCATATTGCACGTTTGGCAGGCAATTACAACCGACCTAACAATTAAATCTCACAACACTACAATTAAATCTGCCTCAAATATTAACCCTGGCAGTACACTCCAGACACTCATTTCATGAAAAACGTTTAAAAGTGTTTTGTGCATTGCTAACTATACAGCCCCCACACCCACGTTGTTAGGTTTTCATCAGGAAAATGGAAATTACATAGAAACATACAAAAATAGGAACTGGAATTAATGTGTTCAATTCTAGGCTGCAAGGATCCAGAAAAAACTTACAAGAATACTTTCTAGATGAGGAACTACAGTTATGAGGATAGAAGCTGGAACAGTTTTCTTTAAAGAGGCTGAGGAGAGAGTTGATAGAAGTATATAAAATTACGAGTGGTCCAGAGTGGACAGCAGGAGACTGTTTGCTTCAATGAAGTGGTCAAGGACTAGAGATCACAGACTTAAAGGAGAAGAGAATTAAGAATGATACAAAGAAAAGCTTTTTTTAAAAAAAAGCACAGCATATTGTTGAAATCCATAAAGCACTGCCTGCAGATGTGGTGGAGGCATGTTCCATTATGGTTTTCAAAGGGAATTGGATAAATAAAGAATTTGCAAGGCAATGGAGAAAGGGCCAGGTTGGGGGAAGGAACTAGTTGGTTGTTCTGGTCAAGAACTGGCAAGAACACAATTATAAACCAGCCTCTGCTCATTTTACTCTGGATTACCCCACAACACCTGCTTTCCCATCAACACTTCAGTCATTAATTCACCACTCCTTGCTGACTGCTTGCAAACCACTTTCCTATAGCCCATCTATAGGACGAAACAAGACAGGAATCAACCACAAAGGAGCAGCTAAGTCATGAGTTAGTTAGTGATCCAGTGCACAGGTGATATTTGAACAACAGCCAGCAACAGTTATCCCCAACTCAGCACTAAATCGGCTTACATTTTTCTATCTCATTTCACATAATGTGCTGTGGAAACTTAAAAAAAAGTGTGCTGCCACAGGGAAGATCAGCAGGAGGCTTGCTTTACTGTGCTTATCTTGCTCACAGATAAAACTTCCATTCTCTAAAGCAAACCTTTTACAGCTTAACAAGCAAAAAGCATTCATCTAAAATGAAAGCAATTTATTAACTTGGGTATGAAATTTTGAATGTGTTACAAATTTAAGACTACCACAGAGGCTATCTTTCCAATGAGCTGTCAATGCCTTGAAAATTAAACAACTACTCACACATTTTAGCCAATGTCAGCCATAATCAAGGCAGCCTCCTAAAACAAGTGACGCCAAGCATTCCAGAATTTCTAAATATTCAAAGATAACTTCACTCTGACTTGTTCACTGACCCGGCAGGAGAATTGTGCAGCTCCACCAATGTAAACAAAGCTAAAACACAAAACTAACAGCCATTATGGTCAAATTCAATTAAACAGCCAAGTTCTTTAAAATTTGAAAGGGGTTCCTTGAAATGGACATAGAAATATTTCCATCTGATAGGAAAACCAAAAACCAGAGTTAAAACCACCAATAAACCAATTAAGGAATCCAGAAGAAACTTCTTTACAAAAAGACTCGCAAAAATGTGGGACTTCTGGTCACAAGGAGAACTTGGGGGAAATTTACAAAATTAACTTAAGATGAAACTGGAGAAGCACGAACTCTTGGGATTTTTGTGCAGCTTTTAACAACCTCTGATTCTGCTACAGCACTTTAATGAACCACTTCTGAAGTGTAATTGTTGCTGTAATATTGGAAACACAACAGGAAATAAGAACAGAGTAAAATCATAAACTGATTGTCCTTCACCCAACTTAATCGGACTATCAAGTGGAGCATCAACTAGGACCTATTGTGCTATAGCACCTAAATTTTCAAATTTGGGTCGGGGGTGAGGACATGGTAGGTTTAGAAAGTGAAAGACAATGCTAAGAAGATTTTATTCAATCTTTCTAATTGGTTCTGAAATTGGTGGAGGATGGGAGTGGTAAGGCAGAGGAAAAAACCCAAATCCTTTGAAGATTGGTGCACAAAAACATTTGGGAGTTTCTGCTGGAAACCAACTTTATGTAAGATCAAACTAACTGTGTCAATCTCTTTTCTACAGTCTTCTCAACATTTGGTATTTGTGTTTCAAAAGAAAGAAAGCATTTCTACTTTATTTCATTAGGACCCAGCTCACTTAACCTTGTACTATAAACAAAGCTTAAAGCATTGCCAATACCAGCAGTGGTGCAAATAATAAGTTACTCAGTTGTGCTATATCTATATCTTTTCCTCCTCCATTTGCTTTCGACTCTTTGCCACTAATTTATCCATAGAAATCAGTGAAGTAATATTAAAACTTCATTTAAACCAAACTGATATTGAGCCGGCCACACCACAACAATCAAATAAGCTGTCAAGAGTCATTTGGATGCAACATTTTCCTAAAAAAAAGATAAAACAAATCTAAAAAAAAATAACAAGCAACTTTCCTTCTTCACTAAACATCTTAGATGAAATTAGAAGTTCTTCTTCAGCAGTTGCTTGGTATCAAGGAGGACTCTGATTTGGTGGCCAATGAGGCCAACATGGAAACCGCAGACCTTCACCGATGAGGCAGAAAATAGCTGACAAGACAGGTTGATGAGTAGTTTGTGGGGTGGGTCCTCTTCTGTTGTTTATGCAGGGCTTCTGTGCGCTCCCAACACAATGGCCTTGAGGTTCTCAATACCGTCCTGAAGGCTCCTTCTCCACTCTGGCCAGTTACGGGCCAGAAGTTCCCAGGAGTCAGTGGGGATGTTATGTTTCTTCAAAGTAGCTTTGAGCACATCCTTGAAACAATTTCTCTATCCACCTGGTTACTTCTCCCACAGAGAGGAATATGGTATTCTGGGTGGTCTGGTGTGAGGCAAGCAAATACATGATCAACCGAGAGTAATTAGGTCCTCGATGTTGGCCTGGGAAAGGATGCCGACTTGTGTTCCTTTTTACTTCCAGTGAATTAGGATTTTGCAGAGACAGCTTTGGTGGTACTGGAGATGCCTGGTGTAGGTAATCCTTGTATCAGAAGCATATACAAGAGCCGGAATCACTGCTGCCCAGTAGACCTTCAAGTTTTGTGCCAGGACTGAGGTCTTGGTCTTTCCCTCACTCAGACAAAAGCTGTGCTAGCACATTTATGTCATCGATGTCTGCCTAACCGAAAGAAGGCTCCCAAGATGTGGTCAGTAGTTCACAATTTTCAGGGTCTCCACTATGAACCGATGTGCCAAAGGGCAGTGCAGTGTAACTGGGGCAGATAGGTGGAGGACCTTGGTTTGCGAGTATTCAATCTGAGGCCCATCCTCTATGTTTACTTCAGTGAACAAGTTGGCAATTTACTCGAGCTTGCTTTCTAAGCGAGCACAAACACAAGTTCACCCGCAAACTGCAACTTGACCGCTTCAGTTCACATACCTTGTTTCTGGAATGTAGTCACAGTACATTAGAAGATTGGACAGTTTCCCATTAGTTCTGAAGATCAGCTCCATTCCCATGGGAAGTTTGTTGGAGTTGAGGTGCAACAATTAACAAGAAGAACTGGAGAGAAGTGTTGGGGCAATACTGCTGCCTTGTTTGACATCAGTATTTACTGAGATAGGTTACGTTGTAGACCTGTTGGTTTGTAATTTGCATGCTGTCAAGGAGCTAAAATAAGATTGAGATGAACATCTGCGAGCAAACCAAATGTGAGTTCCTCCCAACTGAGGGAGCCAAAGTCATTAGTGAGATGACAGAAAGTCGTGTATAGTGTATTTCATGCAGTGAAGATCACATCCACTGTGCTCAAGATGGCAGAATCCACCCTGTGATTTAGAGCAGTTCTTTGGCACTGGAGGAGATTACCGAGGAGCACCCCTGGCAATAACTTTCCCAGTGGCAGACACCACACAGCCCCCCTCTATAGTTATTGCATTTGGATTTGCTTCCTTTCTTCAAAATGGTCACAATTATAGCACCTCTGATGCCATATCTCAATGGTAAACATCCTATGCAAATCTCCACTACATATTAATGTAATTACCATTCCAGGATATGCCTTTATCCTTACTCTACTGGATGTTTGCTTTTGGAACACTACAAATGAGAAATATATTAAATTCCCAATTCCTCACAATTACAAAATAAGCAGCAGCTCAACTTCATTTTATTGCTCCTTAATGCTGATGCCATAGGCCTCACCCAGTCAGAGATACCCAACATTATAACCAGAATCTGAAGTTTCGTGCTCTCGCTCATCCCACAATCTGAACTCCAAAAAGGCTGACAGGAACGTGCCTTTCCTTATTATCTCCAAAGGAATGGATGGTTTACCAGGATAAAGCTCCGAGTTAAAAACCACGAGCATTAGGAGGCCCATCAATATCCTTCACATAACAAAACCTACTGACTTCATGTGGTCTGGCCCATCTTTGAAGTGAAGCACACAGAAACATGCTTATTTTTTTTAAGCTGCCTCTCTGGAGGACTGAGCAAATTCAGTTCCAAGAAAATTAGGGACATGTACAGGTATTAAATACCGAGGCTAACCTATAACCTACACGTATTATTACATGAAGTAAATGATATGTACAGCTTAGTGCACTCATTAACTGCACTTGTTATTAGTTTCTGGAAAAATGACAAACGAGCTTCTTAACCAGAGGATGGTGACAGGATCCAATGTCCCTTCAGTATGCCTAACAACCAAACAACCATCAAAGCTGCACCGGTTCAATTTCATGGCAATTGTTAACAATTTCACACATCCGAGTGCAAACTGTAATTTTTCACATTGTATCAGTCTCCTGCAGCGGCTTGCTATTTTAGTTATGCAGGCTGAAACAAATCACTCAGGATTGAAAATCTATGCAATTACATCGAACCTTCGGTATTTCCTTTCATTGAGACCATTTAAAACATGTACTGGTTTATAAAAATAAGGCTAAAATCATAGCTGCATAAAAAGGCTTCAGGCAACATACTGTTTTCCTGCACTGAAGAAAATAACTAATTAATCAGCTACATGAAAATCAATAAAAAAAACTACAGATGCTAGAAATTTAAAACAAAAACAGAAAATGCTGTAAATACTCACCACGTCAGGCAGCACCTATGGGAAGAGAAACAGAGTCAATGTTTCAGGTCCAAGAGCCTTCAGCAGAAGGGCTACAATGGTCTGAAAACTAAATGAAATTGGATGAGGTGATGCAATCTCCATATCAGAATTAGCACCACAAGTGGACCATTCTATACAATGCATCTCTGCTACCCTTTCCCCAGTGGATCAATTTGTTCAATTCACATAGTCAATTCAATAAAATAATTCAAATCTAAAATGCATCTCAGCAAATTGGATCCTGGAAGAAACTAAAGGTCAGAAAATAAATCAGTTTGAACCTCCTGCTGTTTTAGTTTTTTGCCCAAGTAATGGCATAGACCAATTAGGGATAAATCATAATCAAACAACAAGATATCCAGCAACCTTTTTGCTCCTATACTCTTAATACAAACAGACATGTACAAAGAAAACAGAAGCAATTTAAAGTACAGCTTGAGAACTGCAAGGTAGATAAATTTACCATTCCTGTCCAACTGCAAAACAATGGCCTTCTGTCCATCTAACTGGGCTACTGCAAATACTGTGGTGGTTAAGAATCGGTCACAGGTGGTTGATGTAGTGAAAGCTGAAGAGATACATTATTAATTTTATCATTATTAATTTGTAACGTACACCTTGCTGGCCTTTCACCTGGCAGAAACATCAACTTGTTCAAAAGCACTGGTTGCTCATGTCCTATCCCCAAACCAAACATTCCCTCCCTCATTTGGTTCCTTGCAACGAAATTAAAAAACCCAGACCTCTAAATTCCTCTTACAGAGCCCACAGGAACAACAACTACATCACCCTCAAACTGATTACATTCCAAGCAATAATTTTTCTTTTAAAAAGCGCAAACCAGTTCTGAAGTGCAATATATTGATTTATTTCAATGCATGTGTAATAGAATTCTTACAGGGCAGGACCAATTGATCTGAATGTACACCTCTATTTCACGTTGAGATCTAGCTTCACTCAATTAAATTGATTCCTTGTTGGAGGTTACAGTACATAGCAGTTCAAATTGAAATGCATGCAAGTTCAAAATAATAGCAATGCAAATCCAAACCACCCATTTTCCATCTGCCATTTCTGCAGGACCACACGATAAAACCGCTCTACCAGCATTGAGTACATTACCAATGCCACAATCTGCTAGAATATTTAGCATGTGTATGCAAACATAGGCAAACCAAGAAACCACCATAGTTCGAGGCATGTTTAGCTGAAGAGCTCCTCTAACTCACATCCATTCTTTTTTCAGGTCCAGAAGCTATTACTGGGTGGGGCTTTTAAATTGTTAATTTTTAGGACGTGGGAATTGCCAATCGCCAAATGCAGAACCATGAAGAACAGTGATACACCAACAAAAATGCTAAATGGTAGGGAAATTATTGGGAAAAAATGATTAATCTGCACCTACAGTCAGGGATTAATCTAAAATTGTCAACATGGTTTTGTTAATGGGAGATCCTATCTGACTAACTTGATTGAAGTTTTCAAAGAGTACCCAAGTATGTCAATGAGGTTAGTCCAGATGATGGAGTGAACTTCAATAAAGCCTTTGATAAGGTCCCATATGGGAGACTGGTCCAAAAGATTAGAGCCCATGACAGCCAGGGCAAATTGGAACAAAAAAAGGAAGCAGAGGGTTGTTTTTGTGATTGGAAGCTTGTGACCAAAGATCCACAAGCAAGGATTATGGCCGGGATCCTTGCTGTTTGTTATATAAATCAAGGATCTGCATGCGAACGTAGGAGGTATGATTTTGTTGACATGAAATTGGAGTTGTTATTGATAGAGGGTAGTCTTTGGCTACATAATGATACTGAGGAGTTGGTGAGATGGAGAGAGCAGTGGCAGATGGAATTTAATCCTGAAAAAATGTGAGATGATACATATTGGGAGCACTAATAAGCTGACAATGAATGATAGGACCCTAGAAAGTACTGAGAAACAGAGGGGATCTGGGTGTACGTCCAAGAATCCCCGAAGGTAGCAACACAGTTAGAAAGGTGACCAAGACAAAGGATATTTGCCTTCATTAACCTGCACAGAATATAAGAGCAGGGATGTTGTAGCACAACTACATGAAACATTGGTTCGGCCCACAGCAAGAGTACAGTGTCCAAGTTCTGGTCACCACACTATTGTACTGGAGAGAATGCAGAGCTGATTCATCAGGACATTGTCTGGGATGGAGTATTGAAGAGGGAAGACTGCATTGCGTAGTGTTTGTTTTCCTTGGAACAGAGAAGGGTGAAGGGGAACCTAATTGAGGTATGCAAAATTATGAGAGGCATAAATAGGCTAGACAGTGAAAAAACTTTTCCCCTCAGCAGAGGATATAGTTTAAGAAAACAGATAAAAAGATTTAGAGGGGACTTGAATATATTCAGGAGGGTTGAAATCTGGAATACACTGCTGGAGGGAGTGGTGAGGCAGACTTGCTCACAACATTTAATAAGAATTTAGATGAACACTTGAAGTTTCATGGCATAGAAGGGTACAGACTAGAGTGCTAGAAAATGAGATTAGGATTGATTGGTATCTAACAGCCAGCACAGACACATTGGGCCAAAAGGGCCTGTTTCTGTGCTAAATGATTCTACAACTCTAAATGAGGTGGGGACACAGTAGGCTAGGTGCTCTTCTCTTGCACTGTGTGAATTAACAAGGTAATTTACTTAAGTGGCTACTACCCAAGACAG
Source organism: Pristis pectinata (assembly GCF_009764475.1). Classification (NCBI taxonomy): domain Eukaryota; kingdom Metazoa; phylum Chordata; class Chondrichthyes; order Rhinopristiformes; family Pristidae; genus Pristis; species Pristis pectinata. The sequence goes on from NC_067407.1 coordinate 8,929,820, forward strand.
AATAAACTGGTCAAAAAGGTTCAATTCAACATTATGAAGGCACTTTCTGAAAGGACTCTAGTCAAGTTCACAGATAACATCTCTCGAAAACACTTCCAGTACCAGAAGCAGCCTGAATAGGTGAATTGAATACACAGGTCCAATATATGAAAAGCAGATGTCATCCACCACTTTCCAGAGAGTCCTAACTGGGTTGGATCTAATGCCAAAAGACCCAGAGGCAACAAAATCCTCCAGAGGGCCACCAAGTGTTAACAATAAATAGTCTACAATGATACTATAAGACATAAAAGACTTCCGAATCCACCACCGTCAAACTGTCAGCCCAGAAATGATTTTAAAAATATTCCCATCAGTACCAACTACTGATGCCAATACTGAACATGTATATGTGCTGCTTAAGCCAGTTCATTGGCACTAAGCAGGGCCAATTTAACACATAATTAAGGGGAAAATAAGGATAAAAATTCCTGATGAGGTGTTTTGAGAGGTTGATCATGGCTAGAATTAACTCCCTGCCTGAGCAAGGACCTGGACCCGTTGCCAATCTGCCGACCACAACAGGTCTACAGCAGATGCAATCTCACTAGCTCTTCCCTCGGCTCTGGAGCACCTAGACAACAGCAATACATACGTCAGACATACTGTTATCGATTACAGCCTCGACGTTCAACACCATCATCCCCTCAGTACTAATCAACAAGCTTCAAAACCTGGACCTCTGTACCTCCCTCTGCAACTGGATCCTTGACTTCCTTATCGGGAGATCACAGTCAGTGTAGATCAGTAATAATATCTCCTCCTTGCTGAACAGACAACACAGGTTCACCTCAGGATGCGTGCTTAGCCCACTGCTTCTACTCTCTCTACACTCATGACTGTGTGGCTATGCACAGCTCAAACGCTATCTATAAATTCACCAATAACACCACTGTTGTTGGCAGAATCTCAGATTGCAACAAGGTGTACAGGATAGATTAGCTGGTTGACTGGTTCACAACAACCACCTCGCACTCAGTGTCAGCGAGACCAAGGATTGATTGTGGACTTCAGGAAGGGAAGTCAGGAGAAAGTACACCAGTCCTCATTGAGGGGCCAGCGGTGGAAAGGGTGAGCAGCTTCAAGGACCCTCACCATCCAGGATATGCCCTCTTCTCATTACTACCATCATGGAGGAGGTTCAGGAGCCTGAGACCCACACTCACATTTCAGGAACAGTTTCGTCCCTCACTCATCAGATTCTGAATGGTCCATGAACTCTACTTCCTTATTTCCTCTTTCGCACTATTTATTTATTTTTTGGTAACTTATAGTAATTTTTCTATCTTGCCACTGTACCGCTGCCACAAAACAACAAATTTTATCGACGTACTGTCAGTGATAATAAACCTGATTCTGATTCAGAAGAAGGGTCAGAGATATCAGGAGACTAATTCCAGGACACAGAATGGCCTTGATTTACTGGACAATCACTCTGCCAATTCGATGTTACATCAAAACTGAGAAAGTGTTCAACCAGTTTACGTTTAACTGCACATGAACAAAACAATTTACTTATCTCACCATGACAAGCAAACAAAAGTCAAAAGAAAAACATCTATCCAATTGATCCTTGTTTTTCTACTATTCTATGTCCTCTCCAAACCCAGTAGCCAAATGTTTTTTTCTGATGAAAGCAGCCCTACATCAGATTATCCACTTGAGCAGTTTTCCTACCAAACATTTGCTGTCCAACATTAAAGAAAGATGATTTGGCCATTTGAGAACACTGGAAGATGATTGCATATCCAAGGATATGCTATACAAGGAACTAATGGAGGGAACAAGTAGTAAAGCAGTTAGCGTAATGCTATTACAGCGCCAGCAATCCGGGTTCAATTCCAGCCACTCTCTGAAGGAGTTTGTACGTTCTCCCCGTGTCTGCATGGGCTTCCTCCAGGTGCTCCGGTTTCCTCCCATATTCCAAAGACGTACAGGTTAGGAAGTTGTGGGATGCTGCTATGTTGGCGCCGGAAGCATGGCGACACTTGTGGGCTGCCCCCAGAACACTCTACACAAAAGATGCATTTCACTGTGTTTTGATGTACATGTGACTAATAAATAAATAGATAGATGATCTAGATAAGATATCTTTATTCAGTAATTAATGGGAAATGGAAGGGATTAGTATGGTTACTGAAGAGGATTGTGTCAGTTTTGAATTGACAGATATTTTCCAATGAATCCAAAGCTAGTTTTTTCATTGTATCCACAAGTTCTGCCTTTTTCATGCCCTACAGTTATTCAACTTAATATTGTATAACTTTAAATAGGTTCTTCTCCCTTCCCCTCCAAACCTTCCCTTCAATAACCTGAATTGGAGCCATATGAACTGAACTTCAGTGACATCCGAAGTGAATAGGTCTCCACGGAGATGGTGCAATAACATTAGGGCAGATAGTGTGGGGTGTGGCAAGAGGAAGAAATAATGTAAAACTGCTAAAATTAAAATTGCAGAATCAGATTGGTCACACTCAATCTTCACAGTGATGTCACTGGGATTCCAGAAGAGGTGAACCATGTATGCACAAAATTTACACAACATGCATAGGAACTGTGACCAACATCAGGCTACACAATGGAAGACTATGTTTATAGGTTTAGATTATGCCAGGAGAGCACTTTAAGCTGGTATGGCACTATGACTGGTAGGTCTGTTTCTCAAACAAGAGATAGGGACAATGTGCACTGGCATACCTACAGATAGAGTTTGTTTTTGTTAACAGGTCAATGTGCACCAACATAATTACAGCTACAGTTAGTCCTCTGCAGTTGGGACAGTAGCTCAGCTGCTCATGAAACTGAGGAATATAGCAGAGGTGGCCATTTACCTTCTTAGGACTAACTCACTGTTCACTTAAATCATGGCTGGTCACGTTGTACCTCAACTCTTAAATACCTTTGCCTAATAATATCAAATTTTATTTATATTTCAGAAGTAAACTTTATTCATAACAAAAAATATATACCAAAAAAAGGAATAGAGCAAAATTTTACATTCATGGTCAATACATTCAGTAGTGTTAATTTATATTTTAAAACCATAGCACCATTGCCACTTATGTGGATGATCTCAGTCTTAAAAGCTACAACAGTCCCAGCACCAACTGTCTTTAGAGGGAAGAGTTCTCCAGAAACTTCCTGATCTCACTTCCATTTATGACTTTTAGTTGCGGCCCCTCACTCTGGATTAAACCCCACAAGAGAACAGCTTCTAATCATTTGAAATGACTCAGAAATAAAATTAAAACTCGACCTGATCACGGGCTATCCGAACTAGAGTCAAGACACTTTTTTTCTCTGTAACTGTCTTAACTTTTGCCACGAGTATAATAATCAAACAGATGTCAGAGATGGAAAAAACAAATACTGATCAAGAACAGACATTTGCAATATTACTAAGCAAATCATCCTGATGGGGTAAAGTACTGAGCCAGATCGCACTTCACAGCTAAAGCCAAACTCAAATGTTTTTATAAGAACATGTCCCTCACTCATTTCAAACCCTATGTACTGTATATAGACAGGTTCCAACAGGCTTGGCTCAGGCAGACAGGCTCTATTTTAAACACAATGATTGAATTTTCTCAGAATCAAGGGAATACAAAAACAATGACATGCAAACCACCCAGTTTAAATGCTGGTTCCAAACGAAAATTTTACCCAGTTTTCAATATACTGATGTACTAAATAACCAGCTCAGCAAACAGGTGCAAACATTTCCATCCAGTTATATACTGGGGTCAATGCCTATTACTATGCCAATTAAAAAACAAACTAAAAACATGTTTACATTCAAAACAAGATGACATTCCATGTATGCAATATTCATAATTTTTAATCTTAACAGGTCCTTCATGTTGTGCCACTCTTGGCAAATACCCATAAATAACCTCATTGTTAGATAACAATTCCACATCTAGTTCACAGAGGTCATGCACAAGATAGGGCTTGAAAAGGCACCCTGACCACATTAATTTAATTAGAGTACTGAGAACTTGAAAGAGAACCAGTTAACCAGCTGTCACCCCCAACAGATTTAGGATTATAGCATTACAGGCACTATCCAGATGGTTCACTCAAAGGAGAAGCTTTGAAACATCAGCCCCTAAAAAGTTTGTTCAGGACAAAAGTAAACTGATGATGGGCTGGCTTCAGCTGTCCTTCCCCCATGGAAAAAATCAGGAGGAAACAGCAGCTTCCATTCTCACTTTCATTTACAGTCCTGGAAAATGTCGAAATACTTGGGAAGGAATGGGAGCTGTCTCAGCTATGGCCAATAACTCTCTCACTTTCAGTATTCAATTTCATATATGATCAATGGCCAATTATACAATGCAAACTTCAGCAATAAGTGCCCACAACTGAGGCATGCAGCCGAAAATGATCCACAAATTGTGCACTGGTCAGGTGCAACTTTTATTCACTATGTAATGCTTTTCCAGAAAGGGACACAAATTCAAATTTTCATTAAAAAATTACGAGTGATGATTGTGCAAAAATGAACAATTTAAAGTTGAATGCACTTTTATTTCAAATATTACTTCATAATCGTTCTGGGCATCAGAATTTATAAAGTGAATTAGCTTTATTCACCTCAGTATTTGCATTTCTGCTCCCCATCTCCTCAAACATATTTAACTGGAAATCACAAGCAAGCCTGAATGTTAAGTGCATATGTGAATCAAACAATATTTAATACCTTGTGTTAGTTTAAAAAGTACTGAGAAACAAGATCATCAATAAAGGCAGTCTGAAACTACTCATTTATAGTTGTTCTGTGGATAGATTTCAAATACAGGAAAAACTTCCACAGGCTTCAAGTCCAAGCTTCAAGCACCAAATCATTTTCCTTAGAAACAGGATGTAGAGGATTTCCCTCATCATGCACCTGACAGCTTGTCATGGCACCCAAGATCTCCTTGCTAGTTCACAATTACACTAATCACTACCGTGAGGACTAGAATACAATGTATGCTTTCCAATTCAATACGATTACAGATTTTAAAGACCAAATGTGTTTCAATCACGAACATTTCTTCAATGGTGACAAGTTCAAGAAACTCATTAACAGATAAAGCCAGGAGAGAGCTTTTACAAACACCATAATTATTCACAGTAAATTCTCCAGTGTAAATAATTACATCCAAACTTTTGAATTAAACAAAAAAGGGAAAAAAGGATTGACAGTACTATTGGCTGGATGTGCCAGATCAAATTACAGATCCAGACAGGATATGAGATACACCCACAGCCTGCTCTTCAAGTGTATCATGTGGTAGAGAAATGCAGGAAGTGCGTATATCAGTATCCTCAAAGGGATAGTGACCAAATAACTTAAAGGGACATTTTTAAGCAGTGAAGATTATCAGGACCTATTTCAAGAGCTCAAATCTACAGGAACAAATTTGTACATTTAACACATTTTACAAAGCTAACAGGTGATACAGTACTTTGGAAGTGAAGTCACTGCTGTAATGTAGGAAGTGTACCAACCAGCTTACACACAAAGTGCCAAAAAAATAAGGAGATAAGGGACTACGTTAAAGACTTGCATTGAGAGATTAATATTCAACAGGATAGCTTCTGTTTAAATAGCGCTATGAAATTTTATACATCCTCTTAAGAGATCCCACCGTCTCACTTTAACATCTTAACTGAAAGTTGACACCTCTCACAGCACTTCACTAACTGCAAGAGTGGACTGTGGAATCAAGCCCATTACAAGGCTAATTTTACCAATACTTCATTGAACTACTGCAGCAATAATTATTGAACATGGATGTTTCAAATGAGATCCTAAATCAGTCTCTGGCTCCTGTTGAACACGTCATAAACAATTTCATGGCACTCTCTCCTTTATTCCCTCATGGGGTGCAAGCATCCACGTTAAAACCAACATTTACTGTCCATCCTTAATTGCCACTTGAACTTGCCACATTGGTAGGTCTGGAGTAAGATACAAGTCAGACCAAGTAAGGGTGGCAGTAAATCTGTGAACCAAATTTTTCCAGTGATCCTGTAGTTTTATGAATAACATTTTAATAAATATTTATTGCAAATTTAATGAACTTAGTTTAAGTATTCTAGCTCTCACAATGGCACATCTCTGGATCAAGAGAACTGGCCTCTGAACTCTAGCCCACTAATTAGAAATGACCATTCTCCCACTGACCTTGATTTTCAGATTCATAGTTGTACAGCACAGAAACAGGCCCTTCAGCCCAACTCATCCATGCCAATTAAGATGCCTGGGGAACATCCTTCCTTTAACCAGTGTAAAAACATACAGAATTTATTGACGACAACAGCTTCAGTGAATGTGTGCAGTAAGAGCATTACAAATACATTTTTGCCTGACAAGCAAAATTACTCAGAAAGTTAATCTATTTAAAGTGCTGGGGAACACAACCTAGAGCAACTTTTTCCAATAAACGCAGGGTAATTTCTCCAGAAAAATCTGTGTGGAGGATAGTTACACATAAATTAAGTGTATTTAATCAACTACAATTACTTGCAGCAGTATGGTCATTTGGTCATTAAGCTTGATGGGTTAATTTCTCTGTAAATAATGCCATCAAATCATAAGCTCGTAATTTATTCCACTGGCGTTTTTTATTTGCCTACAAAACAATGATTCCAACTTCAACTGGATGCAAAGTACTTTGAGATATTATGTACATAAGTTCAAGTTTATTATTTACATTAAAATACCTGTCTTGCAGTCCTTGCCAGAGCTAAAATAAAAGTCCAATGGAGCCAAATACCATTAGCAACAGCACCATTACAGAGGTTAGAAGCTGAAAATGGCTGGATCAATGGAATTCTCCACAGATCACTGATGTCATGGGGAATGACGATCTCTAACAAAACATACGTGACCATTAACACTCAGCATACAAGTCTCCTCGAAGAAATCAAAAGAAAACCTGCAAATGCTGGAAAACTGGAATAAAAGAGCAGAAAATACCATAAAATTTCTGCAGGTCAGGCAGTATCTGTGATAAGATAAATGGTTAACATTTCAGATCTAGGGCCCTTCAGAGTCTCCTTGATGCCACACTTATCGGAGAAGGCCAAAGACTCAGTTCTGCTTCGGCATTCAACTCGTCTGTCCATGACTAGATCATGGCTGTACTGAGTTCAGACCCTGGACCAGATATAGTATTAGTGAGTAAGTGTCGCTGGGTGGCATTATTGCTAACTCGTCTATCAAACCAACAATCAGAGTAGCTCAGATGTGAAATGCACTGCTAGGGTAGCAGTGGAGATGTATTTAATTGTAACATTCAAGAGAGAGCTGGATAAACATCTGAAAGGAAAAAATTTGCAGGGTTATGGGGAGACAATGGAGGAGTGGGGTCAGTTGGATTGCTCTTTCATACAATAGGGACAGACTCAATGGACCAAAAGGTGTCTTTCAGGCAAGATGTCCCTTTCATGCTTCAAGATGGATATAAAGATCCCATTACAGTAGTCTGCACAGGAACCAGAAAATTTTTCCACTATCCTATGGAATAGTTACTCCTCAAGCAAAGCCATTTAAAAACCCACAAAACTTATATCTTTTTACATCCCTACCCATTTACCTCCGTGATACCTCAGATACCCTCCACCACTTAGACAGTTTCCAGTTTCTAGGTCCAAAAGGCTCATCTTCACAATGACATTAAATCCTTCCATACCTCCACCGCACTCCAGGATAGTCCTGAGGTCCCTTCTCTCTTGAATACTGACCCAAACAATCTCTTTCTATCATCTCTTCCCATTGTGAAAAATCAAAAAGACTGGAGATGCTGGAAATCTAAAACATGAGCAGAAAATGCTGGAAATTCTCAGGTCAAGCCACATCTGTGGGAAGAGAAACAGAGCAATGTAAAAAATGCTGAAGAAACTCAGCAGGTCAGGCAGCATTTACAGAGGGAAATGGACAGTCCACGTTTCCGGTCAAAACCCTTCATCAGTACTAGAAAGAAAGAGGGGAGATAGCCGGTATAAAAAGTTGGGGGAAGGGAGAAACAGAGTTAATGATTCATGTCAAAAATTCTGATGAAGGGTCTTCAACCTGAAATATTAACTCTGTTTCTCTTCCCATAGATGCAGCCAGATCTGCTTTCCAGCATTTTCTGTTTATCTCTGTATAGACAGAAAGGACCTCAGATCATCCTGGAGTGTGGAGGAGGTGTGGAAGGAATTAAGCTTTATCTCATTCCACTGCCTGACTGAACTTGTTCTTATAATGAACAACTCCTTCAACTCCACACACTCTCCAAGCCAAAGGTGTAGAAATGGAATGCGCATGGTGCCAAGCTACGTCTCCAACCACCCCCCTTCTCAGTGCACTCTCTCATGTAACACCTGCCTTTTTACCACTTCCCTTTCCATGATGCAGGGCTCAAAAAGTCCTTTCAGAAGAAAAAGCAATTCACTTATACTTCCTCCAATTTAGCATATTGCATTTAACACTCACAATGTAATCTGTAGATCAGAAAAACCAAACACAGATTGGGTGACTTCTTTGCAACCAAGTTCAGTCCATAAGGGCATCTGAGTTTCCCATCACCTGTCACATTCTCCATCTCACTTCCACTCTAACTTCTGTTTTCACGCTCCAATGATGCCCAGGTAAGCTCGAGGATCAGCATCTCATGTCCCAACTAGGGACATTACAACCCTCTGGACATAATACAGAGTTTAACCATTTCTTGTAAACTACCTTTTTACCCACAGCTATACCTTTGTTTCAACTCGTGTTCTATTTGTTCTTTAATTAACCGTTACCTTGACAACTTTAGCCATCCCCTCTTCCCTTCACCCAACCCCCTCTGCAGCTTTAAACATTCTCGTCCTTTCATTCATCCAGTTCTGATGAACCAAAATGTCAACTGTTTACTCCATGGATGCTGCCTGACCTGTTGGCATTTCCAATACTCTGTTTTTGTTTCACATAGCCGGCATTTGCACTTTGTGTTCCAATTTTCTGCCACTTAAAAGGTACAAGTTTTAATGATTGCCGTGAGAATTTGAAGTATAATGGCTATTACATTTCAAAAGTATTTGATTATCTATCAAAGCAAACATTTTATTTCACTCCATTATACAAACGCTAGTTATTGCTGAATGTCAGCGATAGTGTAAATTGTGTCAGCCATAAACTTAACATTAATGTCTCAGCACCAAAGGTTTTCAGCTCATCTTGCCTTTACATCTTTTTGCAAGTTAGCTGGCAAATTTAGCCTGCCTGCTCTTTCTCTCAAGCTCTAACTAGTCCCCATTCAAGCCTTCATCAAATTCAATTCCAAGCATCACATTCCATAATGTGCACAAAAATATAGTGTATCACCTGTGTAGTACTGAGCGAGTGTTGCACAAAGGTCCCAACTTCCTGATAAGATTTCTAGGCCCTGCCTGCCCTTTAGGTACAACGTCTAGGAACAACAAGGTAATTATCCATAATGACCTTGTCAATATTTACATGTCATTATCACACTGCTGTTTATGAGCTTGCTGCATGGAAAATTGCGGCTGTACTTCCTCTATTACAGCAGTGATTACTTCACTTGCTCTGAAGTGTGTAATGCCCTTAAAGGGACATGAAATATACCATAATAGTCTCTTTTACAAGTCACTATTGAATTTTCTACTGGCAACTGTTCAGGTAAAAAAAACAAGTGATTATTGGATGTGTGCTTAGCCCACTGCTCTACTCTCTATACTCTCATGACTGTGTGGCTAAGCACAACTCAAACAGCATCTATAAATTCACAAATAACATCACGGTTACTGGTAAAATCTCAGATGGCGACAAAGAGGCATATAGGAACGAGACAGATTGGTTGGTTAAGTGGTATCGCAACAACAATCTTAGCAAGACCAAGGAAATGATTGTGGACTTTAGGAAGGGGAAGTCGGGAGAACACACACCAGTCCTAATTGACAGGTCAGCAGCTTCAAGTTCCTGGGCGTCAACATCTCAGAGATCTATCCTGGGCACAACATTTTGATGCAATCACAAAGAAGGCACGCTAGTGGCTCTACTTTGGTAGGACTTGAGGAGATTTGGTATGTCACCAAAGACTCTTCCAAATTTCTATAGATGTACAGTGGAGAGCATTCTGACTGGTTGCATCACCGCCTGGTATGGAGGCTCCAATGCACAGAATCGCAAGAGGCTGCAGAGGGTTGTAAACTCAGCCAGCTCCATCGCAGGCATAATCCTCCCGACCATCGAGGACATCTTCAAGATGCAGTGCCTCAAGGTGGCAGCATCCATCATCAAGGACCCTCACCATCCGGGACATGCCCTCTTCTCGTTACTACCATCGGGGAGCAGGTACAGGAGCCTGAAGACCCACGCTCAATGATTTAGGAACAGTTTCTTCCCCTCTGCAATCAGATTTCTGAACGGTCCACAAACCCATGAACACTACCTCATTATTCCTTTTCTTTTTGCATTATTTATTTTGTAATTTGTGGTAATTTTTGTGTCTTTGTCCTATACTGCTAGCCACAAAACAATAAGTGTCATATCATATGTCAGGATAACAAACTGATTCCAAAATTGTAAGAATGAATCAGTGTCTGGAACAAACATAAGTGTATCTACCATAGAGCAGGATAAAATGTTGGCACAACTTCATGGGCCAAAGGGCCTGTATTGTGCTGTAATGTTCTATGTTCTACTGTGAAAAAAAGATGTATTACAGCGAATGGCATCAAACCCACATGATAACTATAGAAGTTCTCCAACAAACCAAATGAAATATCAAAATATCAAAGCAGGAGCATCAATGTTTGGAGAAACACAATTTGTCAGGTAACTGCCAATCCCCTGTATACCGGGTGATGAGGGGCAGTGGGGTTGGGAAGAGAAAGAGAAGGCAATGGATGAGCAGGGACGGATGGAACAATAACAGCAGAGCTAATTGATGAGGGAGAAAGTTAAGGAGAGCAGCAATTAATGGGAAGAGGAAACGAAAGGAGGCAGGAGTGGCCCTGAGAGGGGGAAAAGTAGATGTCCAATTGGAAAGGGGGCAAAGGGATGGAGGATTCCATTTGGAATGAGCAAAGGAAGGGGTGGAATAAAATAAAAAGGACCCCATCACAGTGTAAAGAAAGGTTGGAGTCAATCTGAAAGGGGGAGAGGTGGGGTGGTGGGGGGCCAATGAAGGGGCGGCCAATGGGGCGGAGGGTAATCGGGGGGGGAGGGAGGGGGAGGGGGGGGAGGGAGAGGGAGGGGGAGGGGGGAGGGAGGGGGGAGGGGGGGAGGGAGAGGGGGGGGAGGGAGAGGGGGGGGAGGGGAGGGGGGAGAGGGGGGGAGGGAGGGGGAGGGAGGGGGGGAGGGAGGGGGGAGGGAGGGGGGAGGAGGGAGGGAGGAGGGAGGGAGGGAGGGAGGGGGGGAGGGAGGGGGGGAGGGAGGGGGGAGGGGGGGGGGGAGGGGGGGGTAGGGGGGAGAGGGGGGAGGGGGGATGGAGGGGGGGGAGGGGGGAGAGAGGGGGAGGGGGGAGAGGGGGAGAGGGGGGAGAGGGGGGAGAGGGGGAGGGGGGGAGGGGGGGAGGGGGGGGAGGGAGAGGGAAGCGGGGGGAGGGGGGGAGGGAGAGGGGAGGGGGGGAGGGGGGGAGGGAGAGGGGGAGGGAGGAGAGGGGGGAATAGGGTCGGGGTGGTGAGGCCTCCTCCCCCCCAGCGCCCGGGCAGCGCCGCTGGCCCAGCAGCCGCTCACCTCGGAGGCGGGGATGGCGAACACCTCGGCGATCTTGGCGTAGAGCTCCCGGACGTTGGAGAAGCCCTCGATGCGGCCGGTGGGGCTGCCGTGCGCCAGCTGCGTGTGGAAGACCAGCTTGGGCCGGGCGTGAGGCGGCGGCGCGGGCAGCCCGGCTCCGCCGGCCGCGCCGGGAGAGGACGCCCCGGTCCCGCCGCCCCTCCAACCCGGGCCCCCTTCATTCTCCACCAAGGTGGTGCTATCCCGCGACTTGTGCTTCCACCTGCCCTTCAGACCCAGCGGCATTTTCCCTCAGCGCAGCAGCAGCGGCGGCGGCGCCTCCTCGGCCGTTACCGATACCTCCAACCGCCCAGGTAACGCGCCTGCGCAGTCCGACCGGTCACGCCGGAGGGTGGGGCGGGGAGCCTCAAGGGGTGGGGCTCCCCACCGCGCATGTTCGGGCTAGGCAAGCCGGCACCAAGCCTCAACGGCGCATGCTCCCTCCATGCAAGCCGGCACCAAGCCTCCACGGCGCATGCTCCCTCCAGGCAAGCCGGCACCAAGCCTCCACGGCGCATGCTCCCTCCAGGCAAGCCGGCACCAAGCCTCCACGGCGCATGCTCCCTCCAGGCAAGCCGGCACCGCCTCCACGGCGCATGCTCTATCCATGCAAGTCGGCACCAAGCCGCCGCAGCATGCAAGCCGGCACCAAGCCGAAATTGCGCATGCTCTATCCATGCAAGCCGGCACCGAGCCGCAACGACGCATGCTCGATCTATGCAAGCCGCAACAGCGCCGGCGGTGGACCACTCACGACGCATGCGTTGAACAGCCAGGTATCAGTTGGCACTGACGTCATGGACATAGTATCTCAGGTGAGAGCACCTGGGGCGTCGGAACAGGTTGAAGGGACAGTGAAACTCCAGCAGTGAAGGGAAACTTCCGTGGAAGCTGCTACCTGGACAAGGGTGTTTTTGTTACCTCTTCTATTTACGTATATATCTAATTGAAATACCGAAACTTTTCTTCACCCCTAACAACCTCTGAATTAGTCCTGAGCTTCAGGACAATCGGGCAGTTAAACATGTTCGACCTACCAATGAAAGTTGTTGAACATTTAATTTAGAACAAAATGATGACTGAAGATTGATTACAGATTTCCTTTCGTTTTATTCTAAACTTCAAAGATGCGTAACACAATAATTATGCTACTTTCGCTTCCTTTACAGTTTTTTTTTTGTTTTTCAGAATATGGGCATTGCTGGCAAGCCCAGCTATTCTTATCCTACCTAAATGTGGTTGAGAAACTAGTTGAGACAGGCACAATAACGACATTTGGATAAGTACATGGACAGGAAAAGTTTAGAGGGATATGGGCCAAATATGGGCAAATGGGACTAGCTTAGATGAGCATCATGGTCGGCATGGACGAGTTGGGCCATGCTGTGTTACTCTATGATTCTATGACCCTAAGCTTATGATCAGCCACCTTTCTGAACCATTGCAACCCACCCTAATAGTGAAGGTACTTCCACAATGCTTTTTGGTAGAGAATTTCAGGATTTAAACCCAGCAACAATTAAAAACTGGTGATATATTTGCACACTGGGATGATCTGTAACATGGAGAGGAAGTTGCAAATGCTGCCGTTCACATGCACTTGCTGCACTTGACCTTGGTGGTAAAAGTCACAGCTTTGGGAGTTACTGTTGGAATAGTGCAGGTGAGCACCTGCATTATGTTTGTAGACAGTACACATTGGTATTGGTTTATTATTGTCACTTGTACCGAGGTACAGTGAAAAACTTGTCTTGCATACGGATCGTACAGGTCAATTCATTACACAGTGCAGTTACATTGAGTTAGTACAGAGTGCATTGAGGTAGTACAGGTAAAGACAATAACAGTACAGAGTAAAGTGTCACAGCTACAGTGAAAGTGCAGTGCAATAAGGTGCAAGGCCACAACAAGGTAGATCGTGAGGTCATAGTCCATCTCATCACATAAGGCAACCATTCAATAGTCTTATCACAGTGGGGTAGAAGTTGTCCTTTGCAGTTATGGTGTGCTGACTGTGAAGGGAATAAAAGTTTGGACTTGGAGATGGGAGACAATCAATCAGGCTGCTTTGTCCTGGATGGTGCTGAGCTTCTTGATGGTTGGTGGAGCAACATTCATCCGGGTGAACGAAGAGTATCCCATCACGCTCCTGACTTCATTGAAGATAGGAATGTTCTTAGAGTCTCTGCTTCCTCCTGTTACCTGATTAACCACCTACCACCATTCATATATAGATGAGGCAGAATTGCACAGCTTTGATCTGACCTATTAACTGTGGGATCATTGAGCTTTATCTGTAACTTATTGTTTAGCTTATATTGTAGACCTCAGATTGATATCTCCATAGTAAGTATGCCCAGTGCTGCTCCTGGCAAGCCTCTCTGCATTCCTCTTTGAACCAGCATTGGTTTGGTAATCACCATTGAGTGGGGGATATGCTGAGTCATGAGATTACAAGTTGTGGTGATGCAAATTTCTGCTGTTGCTATGGATAATCAACGGCACCTCATAGACTGCCAATTTTGAGCTGAATCCATTCCATTTAGCACAATTGTATTGCTTCACAGCATGATGAGGAGGGTCTTTGGTGTGGGGACAGAACTTTGTCTCCTCAGAACTATGCAGTGATAACTAGTCCTATTGTTCTCATGGGTAGGTGGATTGTGAGGACAAGGTCATGCAAGGTTATCCCTCATGTTGATTACTTTTGTTTCAGTTTGAATTCCACAGCTGCCTTGGTGAGAAATGAATTTGCATCTCTCGATTGTTAATCCAAGTCTCGGGTTCACTCATCTGGTAACTATCTTCTCCACCACCATCCAACTACTGGAGGACATGAGCCAATTTCCTCTGTAATGAGTTAAGGAGTGTCTGTATTTAAAATTCTAATCCTTGTATTCAAACCCTTGCATGACCTTCACCCCCTCTAATCCTGTAATCTCCCCTAGCCTGATAGCCCTGGGAGATGTCTTCACTCCTTCAATTCTGGCCACTCGAATTCTCCCACATTTATCTCTCTATCATAGATCATAGCGTCTTCAGCTGTGAAAATCAAGTTTCTAGAATCCCCTCCCCAAATGCTGCTCTGCTTCTTTTGCTCTTTTCTCCTTCAAGAGACTCCAAAAAAGTGACCTCTGTAAACAAACCTTTGATCATCTACTTCTGGATGTCAGTGGTATTGGTCTTGGGTTACTTTTCTACATTAAAGGTGATACATAATGGGGAATTCTTGTTGTGTTTTTTTTCTGTACAACACCTCCAGCCTCTGCTGTGCACTCTATTTGAACCAATTTTCTTTCTTTCTTTCTTTTTCAATCTTTTTATTAGTTTCCAAATTAATACAGATTAATATATAACATCGATGTTTGTACATGTAATAGAAGGAGATCAAGAGAACAATCATGACATAGATAATCATAAAGAATGATAAAATATTAAAAAAATCTGTAGATCTCACGATCTCTTAGTGAATGAATATAATATAAAAGAAAGGAAAGAGAAAGATTTATTGTGTATATAAAAGAAAAGGGAAAAAAAAACAAATCAATAAAAAAATGTAAACAATATCTCAAACCAAACTAAAAAGAAAAATTTCCAAAAAAAATTCAAAAAAAAAGAAAAAAAAAGACTGGACTGAAATTTCTCAGTAGAAACAGAGCAATATTATGTCGTCAACTCCGTTCCTCTAAATTGAAAAGTTATTGAAAAGGGATCTATATTGTATGAAAATATTGAATAAATGGACTCCAAATGTCTTCAAATTTAAGCAAAGGATCAACAGTACCACTCCTAATTTTTTCCAAGTTTAAACATGATATAGTTTGAGAGAACCATTGAAAAGTAGTAGGGGGTATTGGATCCTTCCATTTAAGCAAAATGGATCGTTTGGCCATTAATGTAACAAAGGCAATCGTACGGTTAGCGGAAGCAGATAAATGGCCAGACTCTATCCTTGGTAATCCAAAAATTGCAGTGATAGGGTGAGGTTGTAAATCAATATTCAATACAGTTAAGATAATGTTAAAAATATCTTTCCAAAAGAGGACAGGACCAAAACATATGTGTCAGAGAAGCCACATTCGATTTACGTCTGTCACATAGAGCATTTATGTGGGTGAATTGTGGATAATCATACATTTTCAAGTTTAAATTCCTGCTTGATCCCACATATCCATTGGTCTTGACCTTGAGCCTAATGGCATTCACAGTCCTCAGATGGAGAAATCCAAAGATTTACAGCCTTCTGAGTAAAGAGATTTTTTTCAACTCATCCGAAATAGCCTCTTACCCCGAGACTGTGCCTCTTAGTTCTGGGTTCCCAAATGAGGAAACAACTCATTCCTCTGCCTTTTCAAAACCTCTTAGAATCTTGCGCATCTCAATGGGATCACTTCTCAATTTTCCAAACATCATGGAAGAAAGGCCAATCTTACTTAATCTCTCAAAAGGAAAAATGCCACAGGCCTTTCTTTATTTCTCTTAAAATCAAAGACAGGAAAAATTATAAGGGACATAGATTTGCCTTCGTTATCCTCTTTTCGTAGAGTTGTGTAGGCTCCTACAGTCTATGCTATGTTTGTTTACTCTCATGTTCTACCTTTTTTTCCAGAGTTTTGAACAATCTATTACTGCTTCCAATTCTTGAGAACATTATAAGCCTGCTCTTTTAATCTAGTACCATCCTTAGCCTCATTTGTTAGCCTGCATGTAATGCTTTTCACTTAGAGTTTTCTCCTCAAAGGAATCTGTTCATTGAGAACTTTTTTTTTACTATTTACCACTGTTTATCTACTAACAAACTGCTTTTACTCTATTCCTTTTTGCCTCTCCTACCGATGTAATTTTCTTTTTTAATTCAGGACTCTGGTTTCTTTCTGAGTTGTGTCCCTCCTGAAATTGAATGCAAAATTCTGCCATTAGGTTCATGAAAAGTAAGAAGCATGTGTTAATCACAGCTTGCCTTTGATCTTCTTTGCAAGGTCAAATGCTGGGTATTCCACGGCAAATCACTCACTCTTAACAACCCAAGTGTGCACAAGCATAATAGAATGCATTTCCCTGACTTGTATGAACATCACTCAAGAAACTCAATATTACTTGGGATAAAGCAGCTCACTATATTGGTGCATCATCTGTCACCTTAGACATTCACTTTCTTTTTCTTTTAAGAAGTAATCTTTAGAACATAGAATAGTACAACACTGGACAGGCCATTTGGCCCACAATGTTGTGTTGATCTAAATTCATCTTTATTCATAATAAGATCAATCTTTATTCATAATAAAAGGTATATAAAAAAGAAAAAGCAGTGCAAAACTTTTTACATTCTTGGTCAATACATTCAGTAATGTTAACTTATCTTTTTTTAAACCGTAGCACCATTGCCACTCATTTGATGCAATGTTTGAGGGGCTTCCCCACCCAACACCGCCCCTCCATGTGCGGTAGCGGAAGGAGCCTCGACTGTGGCCCTTCCCCACAGAGCCTTAGCATTGGCTGCACCCAGCTTCATTGCGTCCCTCAGCACGTACTCCTGCAGCCTGGAATGTGCCAGTCAGCAGCATTCCCTCACAGACATCTCGCTGTGCTGGGAGACCAACAAGTTTCAGGCAGATGAAAGAGCGTCTTTTACCAAGTTGGTGATCTTCCGGCAGCACTTGATGTCTGTCTCAGTGTGTGCCCCTGGGACCCTTGCATTCTTCTCCACACCCTCTTAGCAAATCCATAGTCTACAAAGAAGTGGCTGACCGTCTCTTCCCCACTGCAGCCGTCCCGAGGCTAGCATGCATTGGGGATGATATTTCATCTGTCGCATCCACTTTCTCCTCAGCTATTGCACTATGACTGCAAGTCGTATGATCTGTAAGATGAAAAAAACTTGCCAAGTCTTCTTCCACCCAACACATTATCCCCATGGCTTTAGTGCCTACAAGAACAATAACAGCAGGTGAGCTACCACTGTAAGTTCTCCAAGTCACACACCATCCTGATTTAGAAATAAATTGCTGATTCTTCTTAATCACTGGTTCAAAATCCTGGAAGTGCCCAATGAACAGCATTGTGGAACTACCTTCAGCAAACCAGTTTAAATACATGAGTAAAATAGAGGGCTAAGGGTAAGCCTAGTAATTTCTAGGGTAGGGACATGCTCGGCACAGCTTTGTGGGCCAAAAGGCCTGAATTGTGCTGTAATTGTTCTATGTTCTATGATTACCACCAGTTTCTCAAAGACAACTATCGATTGGCGATAACTGTTGGCTTTGTCAGTGATGCTAACGTTCTATAACCTAACTGTTCAAAGTTCAAATGTTATTAATAAAATTACGTATTTAGCAAATCTGAGTAGGATTAATCTTTCACAGAATAAGAATCTTATTGTAGTAATTGCTAGATTTGTCATATCAAGTTAACAAAGAGAAAAACATTTTATCTTTATTCTTTTTGACTTGAAATGGGAGCAAAATGTATTTCATTGTTAGGTTTTGGTTTTAAAAGTGATATCAGAGTGGAACCAAGCTTTTTTTTTACTCGTGTGACTTGCAGTGGTCACGGGATTACAACAAAGAGCAGGAAAACTGGTCAATTATCCCCTCCCTAGCCCAAGGAAATTCTGTGTAATTAGACCTTTTTTATCACCAGTTGAAATAAGATCAGTTAATTTTGCACAAATTGCAGGATAAGCCCTGGGCTATGACTAGTCTGTATGGTCTGGTTACTGAAGACACAATCACTCTGAACCATCAGTAAAACCTAATTGTGTGTCAATGAACAGGTAGGATTCATGTCACTGTGTCAATAGATTGTGGGTTCAGATGATATCCTTGTGATTGGAGGAGAAAATCTAGTCAGACACTCCATTATAGCACTGAGAGAGTGCTATTTGGCTCAGAAAATATGTTGAATTAGAGCCTTGTCCGCTCTCTCTCGTGCCCTGAAATCTGTACATTCCACTATTTAGAAGGAATATTTTTATTCAACCAATTAAGAAATATGATCTCTTATTTTTATCTCATTAATTTGTGGGAATCAGCTGTGTTCAAATTGTCTACTGTGTTTCTTACAATTAACTCTCACCAACTTTTACCAACTTTTACCAATGCACCATAGAAAGCATCCTATCTGGATGTATCATGGCTTGGTACGGCAACTGCTCTGCCCAGGACCGCAAGAAGCTGCAGGGAGTTGTGGACACAGCCCAGCGCATCACAGACACCAGCCTCCCCTCCTTGGACTCTGTCTTTACTTCTCGTTGGCTTGGTGTAGCAGCCAGCATAATCAAAGACCCCACCCACCCAGGACATTCTCTCTTCTCTCCTCTTCCATCGGTTAGAAGATCCAGGAGCCTGAGGGCACATACCACCAAACTTAAGGACAGCTTCTACCCACTGTGATAAGACTATTTATACAGTGAGATGGACTATGACCTCACGATCTACCTTGTTGTGACCTTGCACCTTATTGCACTGCACTTTCTCTGTAGCTGTGACACTTTCCTCTGTACTGTTATTGTTTTTACCTGTACTACCTCAATGCACTCTGTACTAACTCAATGTAACTGCACTGTGTAATGAATTGACCTGTACGATCGGTTTGTAAGACAAGTTTTTCACTGTACCTCGGTACAAGTGACAATAATTAAACCAATACCAATACCCAACAGCAACTGTGTTTCAAAAAGCTTTGTCATTTGCAGTAAAGTGCATGTTTGCACATGGTATGATATAAACAAAATTCTTTTGTTCATCTTTACTGCTGTTTATTGAAATTTGTTTATTATTGTCACTTGTATCGAGGTACAGTGAAAAACTTGTCTTGCATACCGTTCATACAGATCAATTCATTACACAGTGTATTGAGGTGGTACAGGGTAAAAACAATAATAGAATAACTTTACGTGTCACAACTACAGAGTAAGTGCAGTGAAGATAGACAATAAGGTGCAAAGACATAACAAGGTAGATTGTAAGGTCAGAGTCCATCTTATTGTATAGGGGAACCATTCAATAGTCTTATAACAGTGGGATAGAAGCTGTCCTTGAGCCAGGTGATACGTGCCCTCAGGCTCCTGTATCTTCTGCCTGATGGGAGAGGGGAGAAGAGAGAATGGCCCAAGTGGGTGGGGTCTTTGATGCTGGCTGCTTCACCAAGGCAGCGAGAGGTATAGACAGAGTCCACGGAGGGGAGGCTGGTTTCCGTGATGTGCTGAGCTATGTCCACAACTCTCTGCAGTTTCTTGCGGTCCTGGGCAGAGCAGTTGCCATACCAAGCTGTGATGCATCCAGATAAAATGCTTTCTTTGGTGTATCAATAAAAGTTGGTGAGTATCAAAAGGGACATGCCAAATTTCTTTAGCCTCCTGAGGAAGTAGAGGCACTGGTGAGCTTTCTTGGCCGTGGTGTCTACATGGTTGGATCAGGACAGGCTATTGGTGATGTTCACTCCTAGGAATTGAAGCTCTCAACCCTCTCGACCTCAGCACCATTGATGTAGACCAGAGCATGTACACTGCCCCCTTCCCTGAAGTCAATGACCAACTCTTTTGTTTTGCTGACATTGAGGGAAAGGTTGTTCTCATGATGCCATGTCATGAAGCTATCTATCTCCTTCCATCATTATTTAAGATACGGTGGTATCATCTGCAAACTTGTAGATGGAGTTAGAGCAGAATCTGGTTTCTTTATCTCCAAATATCTAGTGTTTTTTGGTAACTACACTAATTCCTTATATTATCGCATCTATATTCTACCAAATTTATAAAATTGTGGTCATGCCACTTTATCACTCTGAGACTGGTAATTGCAAAGAGTGGAATGGGAGCATCAGAGTTATAACTCAAGACAACCAAGGTATCAAATCTGCACCCTGATTACCATGAGAGGGCTCTGTTCCTTCACAGCTGTGTCCCCACATTGAGCTTCATTTTCAGCTGACAAATTCAGGACGACCTGCCAAGCATGATTATCCAGATTCACAAAGAATATACGTTTTGAACTGTTTCAGCTCACAAAGCAGAAGTCCAACCTCAGTGGGCTTAAAGCTTGTAAGGTGTCGAACCCAAGGGATGTGCTGCAGCTTCAATTCATTGTTTTCTAAAGTCAGCTTTGCTCTTCCCTGGTTTTACTTTTAACGCAGATCTGATTTTATTTGTTGCTCAAAGGAGTATCATCCAACCGTTAAGTTATTTCTGTTTTTATAACAAAAGGTCATGGGTCCAACACACTCTCAGTCCTGATGTAGGGTTTCGACCTGAAACTTCGACAATTCTTTCAAGCCCCATAAGATACAAAAGCCTGCAAGCCCGTACCACCAGTCTCAAGGACATCTTCTCTTCCACTGTTATAAGACTATTGAACGGTTCCCTAGAATGATAAGGTTGACTCTTGACCTCACAATCTACCTTGTTATGACCTTGCACCTTACTGTCTGCCCGCACTCCACTTTCTCTGTAACTGTAACACTTTATTCTGCATTCTGTTGTTGTTTTCCCTTGTACTACCTTGATGTACTGATGTGATGAAATGCTCTTTATGGATGGAATGCAAAACAAAGTTTTTCACCATACCTTGGTAAACGTGACAATAATAAACCGATTTATCTGAGCACATCACCTCAGCTGATACTTCACTACACTGCTGAGCCTTTGATTTGACCATCGTTCCGGGAATAGCAAAAATCCTGTGGCGGTATTTAAAGGAAATTGGAGAATCCATCCTGTGACCTAGCAACGTTCATGCCTTAACCATTGCCAACAAAAGCAGATTAATTGATCATTTTGTCACATTGGCTGTTTGTGGAACCTTGCCATGTATAAATTGGTTGTTGTTTTTGCCTATGGAACAAGGGGGAAGACAAGTTAAAGATAACTGACAAGAAGATGGGACATCCTGAAGTTGAACATTACAATATTAACACTTTTTTTGTTCTCTACGCATTCCTGGAAAGTGAAACCTCTACTTGCAGTTTGAAAGATGAGAAGAAATATCCACTTTATATAGATTTCCAAAAGGAAGTATCAAGGTTTGCCTAGGTGCCTTATTATTAATGAAGCACATTTGGCATCCAGTTTTATTTGTTATGTTAACAAATGATATATGCAAGTTGCAGACAATAACTAGCTTATTAACTGAATCATCTGCTTTCTGTTGCTGCTGAGTCAGGACCATGTTAACCATGACCCCAGAAGAACTCGCTGCACTTCCATTGAAAAGTGTATGGGATTCCTTCAGTCCATGTGTACAGGCAGATGAGACAACAATATCATGTCACTCTCAAAGGACATCACAGATGTGGCATTCCACCAAAATGCCAGCCTAGATAATATGCTGAACTCCACTGCAGAGTTTAAAATTATGTCTCACTGAGAAGACTAATATCTTGATCCTTAAAATGAATATTGCTCAAAAGAGTATCAACAGACAGTTAAATTATTTTTGATTCTATAACAGAAGCAAAATATCACGTCCTGCAGCTCAACATTTATGCCGTTAGTCAAATCAGTCTCTATGCTGCCACCTTGTGTTTCTCTCTCAGATATACTTATATTCCATCCCCAACATCAACATTCTCGAGTTCATACCGAGGGCAATCCTGCATGCTTCCTTAACTATTAGGTTCCATAGAACCATAGAACAATACTGCACAATACAGGCCCTTCAGCCCATCATGTTGTGCCGCCCTTCAAACCACCCTAAGACTATCTAACCCCTTCCTCCCACATATCCCCCTATCTTAAATTCCTCCATATGCTTATCTAACAATCTCTTGAACTTGTCCAACGTATCAGCCTCCACCACCACCCCAGGCAGCGCATTCCATGCACCAACCACTCTCTGGGTGAAAAACCTCCCTCTGACATCTCCCTTGAACTTCCCACCCATTACTTTGAAGCCATGTCCTCTTGTTTTGAGCATTGGTGCCTTGGGAAAGAGGCGCTGGCTGTCTACTTTATCTATTCCTCTCAATATCTTGTGTACCTCTATCATGTCTCCCCTCATCCTCCTTCTCTCCAATGAGTTAAGCCCTAGTTCCTTTAGTCTCTCTTCATAATCCATACTTTCTAATCCAGGCAGCATCCTGGTAAATCTCCTCTGCACCCTTTCCAATGTCTCCACATCCTTCCTATAATGAGGCAACCAGAAGTGGACACAGTACTCTAAGTGTGGCCTAACCAGAGTTTTGTAAAGCTGCATCATTACTTCGCGGCTCTTAAACCTGATCCCAAGATTTATGAAAGCTAACATCCCATAAGCTTTCTTAACTACCCTATCCACCTGTGTGGCAACTTTCAGTGATCTGTGGATATGAACCCCCAGATCCCTCTGCTCCTCCACACTGCCCAGAATCCTGCCATTTTCCTTGTACTCCGCCTTGGAGTTTGTCCTTCCAAAGTGTACCACCTCACACTTCTCTGGATTGAACTCCATCTGCCACTTGTCAGCCCAGCTCTGCGTCCTATCAATATCCCTCTGCAAGCTTCGACAGCCCTCCACACTATCCACAACACCACCGATCTTTGTGTCATCTGCAAACTTGCTAACCCACCCTTCCACCCCCTCATCTAAGTCATTAATAAATATCACAAAAAGTAGAGGTCCCAGAACTGATCCCTGTGGGACACCACTAGTCACTGCCCTCCAATCCGAATGCACTCCCTCCACCACAACCCTCTGCTTTCTGCAGGCAAGCCAATTCTGAATCCACACGGCCAAGCCTCCCTGAATGCCTTGGCCTCTGACCTTCTGAAGAAGCCTACCATGTGGAACCTTGCCAAATGCCTTACTAAAATCCATGTAGACCACATCCACTGCACTACCCTCATCAATCTTCCTGGTCACCTCCTCAAAGAACCCTATCAGGCTTGTGAGGCAAGATCTTCCCTTCACAAAGCCATGCTGGCTGTCCCTAATCAGTCCATGAGTCTCTAAATGCTCATAGATCCTATCTCTTAGAATCCTTTCTAACAGCTTACCCACCACAGACATAAGGCTCACTGGTCTGTACTTCTCTGGACTATCCCTACTACCTTTTTTGAATAAGGGGACAACATTCACCACCCTCCAATCCTTTGGTACCATCCCCGTGGACAACGAGGACTCAAAAATCCTAACCAACGGTTCAGCAATCTCCTCCCTTGCCTCACGAAGCAGCCTGGGGAATATTCCGTCAGGCCCCGGGGACTTATCTGTCCTAATATTTTCTAACAACTCCAACACATCCTCTCTCTCCAGAACATTACCCTCACCTACACTGTTCTCAGCGTCATCAAGACCCCCCTCCTTGGTGAATACTGAAGGGAAGTATTCATTGAGAGCCTCACCCACTTCCACAGCTTCCAGGCACATCCTCCCACCTTTGTCTTTAATCGGACCTACCCTTACTCTAGCCATCCTTTTGCTCTTCACGTACGAGAAAAAAGCCTTGGGATTCTCCTTAACCCTACTCGCCAAAGCCTTTTCATGTCTCCTTCTCACTCTCCTCAGCCCTTTCTTAAGTTCCTTCCTTGCTACTCTATATTCCTCATGAGCCCTGTCCGATCCTTGCTGCTTACACCTTATGTATGCTGCCTTCTTCTTCCTAACTAGCTGTCCCACCTCTCTTGTCACCCACGGTTCCTTCACCCTGCCATTCCTTCTCTGCCTCACCGGGACAAATTTATCCCTAACATCCTGCAAAAGATCCCTGAACATCGACCACATCTCCATAGTACATTTCCCTTCAAAAATGTCATCCCAATTTACACTCCCAAGTTCTCGCCTTATAGCCTCATAATTTGCCTTTCCCCAATTAAATATCTTCCCATCCCCTTTGCTCCTATCCTTGTCCATGACAATTCTAAAGGTTAGGGAGCAATGGTCACTGTCCCCCAAACGCTCACCCACCGATAGATCTGTCACCTGTCCCAGTTCATTACCTAAAACTAGATCTAATATGGCATTCCCTCTAGTCAGCCTGTCAACATACTGTGTCAGGAATCCGTCCTGGACACACTTAACAAACTCCGCCCCGTCTAAACCTTTGGCACTAAGTAGGTGCCAATCAATATTTGGATAGTTGAAGTCTCCCATTATAATAACCCTGTTATTTTCGCATCTTTCCAAAAACTGCCTCCCAGTATCCCTACTGCTACCGGGGGGCCTATAGACTACTCCCAGGAGGGTAACTGCTCCTTTCTTGTTACTAACTTCCACCCATATTGACTCTAGAGAGGATCCTTCTACATTATCTACCCTTTCTGCAGCTGTAACAGTGTCCCTGACCAGTATCGCCACCCGTCCTCCTCTCCTCCCCACCCCATCCCTTTTAAAACACTGAAAACCAGGAATATTCAATATTCATTCCTGCCCTGATGTCAGCCATGTCTCTGTAATAGCCACAATATCGTAGTCCCATGTACTTATCCAAGCTCTCAGTTCATCTCCCTTATTCCTGATGCTTCTTGCATTTAAGTAAATGCACTTTAGCCCATCCACCTTACTACTTTTATAGCCTGTACTCTGCTTCTCCTTCCTCAAAGCCTCTCTGCCTGTCAGATCTGACTTTTCCCCATTCCCTTCTCCCTCTGACCTACCCCTCTGGTTCCCATTCCCCTCGCAATCTAGTTTAAACCCTCCTGAACCACCCTAGCAAACCTGGCTGCAAGGATATTGGCCCCCCTCAGGTTCGGGTGTAACCCGTCCTCTCTGTACAGGTCCCACCTTCCCCAGAAGAGATCCCACTGATCCAAAAATCTAAAACCCTCCTTCCTGCACCAACTTCTCAGCCATGCATTCACTTGCCATCTCCTCCTATTCCCACCTTCACTATCGCGTGGCACTGGCAGCAATCCCGAGATCGCTTCCCTTGAGGTCCTGTTCTTCGGCCTTCTGCCTAGCTCGCTAAACTCACTTTTCAGGACCTCATCCCTCTTCTTACCTACGTCGTTGGTACCAACATGAACCACGACTTCTGGCTGTTCTCCCTCCCGCTCTAGAATCCCGTGGACCCGATCAGTGACATCCCGGACCCCGGCACCTGGGAGGCAACATACCATCCGGGATTCATGTTCACTGCCACAGAACCTCCTATCTGTTTCCCTGACTGTCGAGTCCCCTATCACTACTGCCTTCCTCTTCTCCTCCCTTCCCTTCTGAGCAGCAGGACCGGTCCCAGTGCCATAGACCTGGCTACTGCTGCTAGGCTCCGGCAGGTCATCTCCCTCAACAGCCTCCAAAGCGGAAAACCTGTTACTGAGGGGAACAGCCTCCGGGGTCCTCTGCTCTATCTGCCTGTTCGTTTTCTTTTCCCTCCCCTGACAGTCACCCTTCGATCTACTTCCTGGACTCCAGAAGTACCTGCTCTAAGGGTGGTGACTGTCTCCTGATGTACAGTATCTACATAACTCTCCCCCTCCCTGATGCTGCGCAGTGTTTGAAGCTGCAACTCCAGCTCATCAAGTTTGAGCCAAAGTTCCTCCAGCCTCAAGCACTTACTGCAGATGTGGCCATCGTGGACCACAGCAAGGTCCATGAGCTCCCACATCAAGCAGCTGCAGCACACCACCATGTCCTCCATCTGAACTAATTCTTTTTTTTCCCCTTAGTCTTTCCTACTTAAAAATTTATAAACAGTTAACAGGTAAAAGCTTACCTTTACCTACTTACCAGCTACTCACCCACCTTGCCCCCTCACACCTAAGCCCCTTGAGCCAAAGC
Source organism: Pristis pectinata (assembly GCF_009764475.1). NCBI lineage: Eukaryota > Metazoa > Chordata > Chondrichthyes > Rhinopristiformes > Pristidae > Pristis > Pristis pectinata. The sequence continues at coordinate 8,956,307 of NC_067407.1, forward strand.
CCAACCACTCTGCTCCCTCTCACTCCGCTGCCCGCTCTGACGCTGCCTACTGGATATGGTGGTTTGCTTTTTAAACTGCCCGCGCCTTACCTGCTGACGTCAAGTGCCTGTGCAGTCCAGCCCCCGCTATTCCCGATTAAAACTTATATAACAACTTATAAAAAAGAACCTTATAAAAACTAAACCTTGTAATAAAAACCCTATTAAAAAAAAAGAAAAACTTATCTGCTCCAAAGTCCCGATGTCTGCCAAAGCGAAACCCTGTAACAAACCTCTTCACCTGAATCCTCTCAACAATTTGACACCATGGGATTGAAATTGGTCATTAATTTACTATTGTCACATATACTGAGGTACAGTGAAAAACTTTGTTTTGCGCACCATCTACACAGATCATTTCAAAACATAAGTATATCGAGGTAGTACAAGGAGAAAGCAATAACAGAATGCAGAATATAGTGTTACAGAAAGTGCAGTGCAGGTAGACAATAAGGTGCAAGGACCATGACGAGGTGGATTGTGAGGTCAAGAGTTCGTCTTTATTGTACAAGAGGTCTGTTCAGCTGGTTAGAAGATATCCTTGAGGCAGGTGATACGTGTTTTCAGGCTCTTGTATCTTCTGCCCAATGGAAGGTACAGTGAAAATCTTTGTTTTGCATGCCATCCATACAGATCATTTCATCCCATACAGATCATTCCAAATGTTCCTTCAAGGGCAGCACTATGTCCACCAAAGATATCATAGCCACAGTCCATGTTGTGATGTTTCCCATGTCGTGGATCCTCCTGTCAGCAGTAATATCATTGTGTTCCTCTGTTCCAGATACCCTCCATGGACCTCAGTAATGCTCACCTTAACGAACAACTCAATGCACTATACAAGGTCCACTATCTGCATCATCAATAGTCCCATTAAAGAACCTTTTCCCTATTCCCTTCACACATCACTGTCCTACTACTCAAATAGCAACATCTCAGACTCAAGCATTTGCCATTCCTTTCGGTTGCTGCTTGCATAAGCAAATAAATAGAGATAGAACTATAGATAAAATACCCTTCACTGAAGGCATTAACACCCACCAGTTTCCATTACAATGGTACCTCACAGTGATTCTACCTGATACAAACAAATTCTTAAAGATAGGCTTCACATACCACAGCTGCAATAGCAGTACTGAGTTATAGGGAGAGGTTGGAAGGCTAGGACCTTTTTCTTTGGAGCATAGAAGACCCAGGGGTGATGAAATAGAGGTGTATAAAATCATGAGGGGCATAGATGTGGTGAATGCACTCGGTCTTTTTCCCAGGGTTGGAGGAAAAAAGAACTAGAGGGCATAGGTTTATGGTGAGAGGGAAAGATTTGAGAGGGACTTGAGGGGCAACTTTTTTACACAGAGGCTGGTATGTATATGGAATGAGCTGCCAGGGGATATAAGATATTAAGATATTTATTTATTAGTCACATGTACATTGAAACACACAGTGAAATGCGTCTTTTTACATTACTGAGAACGTGCTGGGGGCAGCCCACAAGTGTCGCCACTCTTCCGGCGCCAACATAGCACGCCCACAACTTTCTAACCCGTACGTCTTTGGTACGTGGGAGAAAACCGGAGCACCCGAAGGAAACCCACGCAGACACGGGGAGAATGTACAAACTCCTTACAGACAGCGGCAGGAATTGAACCTGGGTTGCTGGCACTGTAACAGCATTATGCTAAATAACAACTTTTAAAAGACAGTTGGGCAGGTACATGGAAAGGAAAGGTTTAGAAGGATAACGTGCCAAATGCAGGCAAGTGGGACTAGCTTGGATGGGCATCTTGGTCGGCATGGACCAGTTGGGCGGAAGCACCTATTTCCTTAGTCTATGCTGAATGAGTCCCCAAAGCAAATATCCTACAGATGGTCAACATTACGTAGAGAGGCCAGACTCGTGTCTCTGCTTGCTGGAGTGGCTTGAAGTGGGCCTTGAGCTGGAATGAGTTTGTGGCTCAGAGACTGGTATGCTACTACTGAGCCAAGACTCACTTCCCTTGGGTGTTCTACATAATCCAATATTGCCTGGAGTTTTGAAATCTTGCAGTTTCTTTTTATTATAATCAGGATGGTAATTTATAGACTGGAAAAAGTTATTCTTTGGGTTATACTTTCAAGGAAGTAAAAATTATGTGTTGTCATTCACAACCTGAGGACATCCTGGACCACTTTACAACCAGTAAAGCATAAATGTGAAGTAGACCTGGTGTAGCTTAGGAAATACAGCCCCAAAATAAGACACACCAAAATCCCAGAAACAGCAATAAGATACCGACCATGGGCTTTTTGATCTATAGCTCCTGGATCCACAAGCCCTCTGATTTAAAATTCTTATCCTTGTGATTAATTCCCTTCAAAGTCAAAGTCGAGTTTATTGACATATGCAGCATTAAATGTGTGCACAGGTGCAATGTAAAACTTACCTGCAGCAGTATCACAGGCACACAGCATCAGATAAGCAGCATTCACAAGAAAAGCATGAATTAAACATAAATTATACACAATTTTTACATGAAAGAACACAATTAGAATAAAAAAAATCCACTTTAGTGCAAAGTGATCAAAGTGGTCATAGTGTTGCTAAACTGTAGTGATAAGGGTTGTGCCGGTTGGTTCAAGAACCAAATGGTTGAAGGGAGGTAGCTGTTCTTGACTTCAGGCTTCTGTACCTCCTGCCTGATGGTAGTAGCGAAAAGATGGCATGGCCCGGATGGTGGGGATCTTTGATGATAGATGCTGCCTTCTTGAGGCAGCGCCTCCTGTAGATACTACCGATAGTGGGGAGGGATGTGCCCGTGATGTTTGGCCAGGGTCCACTTCCCTCTGCAGCTTCTTACGTTCCTGCGCATTTGATGCTTTGTATCTCCTTGATTCTGTACCTCCTCAGCCTTACATCACCCTGCTCCCTCAGCCCTCTGCATGAGCTCTTTATTCCTCCAGCTTTAGTGGATGCTCCTGTCCTTCAATGGTACCCACACCTTCATTCACCTAAGCTCCTTCAGTACTTCCCTTCCAAACATCTTCCTCCACTTTGTATTGCTTCCCTCTCTTGCACTTAGATCTTCCACCTCCATGTCCAAACTTCTGATTAACCCTATACTAATACCTCTTTAGTTGGCTTAATACTTACAAATTTCTGATTATACTTCTGTGAAGTTTATTTTGGGGAAAACCTTTGAGTAAAGGGGCGTATAGCCATTTAAGCCCCTTCATTAGATTTAGAACATAGAACGTAGAACATCGAACACTACAGCACAGTACAGGCCCTTCGGCCCACAATGTTGTGCCGACATTTTATCCTGCTCTAAGATCTATCTAACCCTTCCCTCCCACATAGCCCCCCCATGTCTCAATCATTCATGTGTCTATCTAAGAGTCTTTTAAATGTCCCTAATGTACCTGCCCCCACAACCTCTGCTGACAGTGCGTTCCACGCACCCGCCACTCTCTGCCTAAAAAACTTACCCCTGACATCCCCCTTATACCTTCCTCCAATCACCTTAAACATATGTCCCCTCGTGTTAGCCATTGTCGCCCTGGGAAAAAGTCTCTGACTGTCCACTCGATGTATGCCTCTTATCATCTTGTACACCTCTATCAAGTCACCTCTCATCCTCCTTCTCTCCAAATGGAAGAGCCCCAGCTCACTCAACCTATCCTCATAAGACATGCTCTCCAATCCAGGCAGCATCCTGGTAAATCTCCTCTACACCCTCTCTAAAGTTTCCACATCCTTTCTATAATGAGGCGACCAGAACTGAACACAATACTCCAAGTGTGGTCTGACCAAAGTTCTATAGAGCTGCAACATCACCTCGCGGCTCTTGAACTCAATACCCCAACTAATGAAGGCCAACACTCCATACGCCTTCTTAACAACTCTATCAACCTGCGTGGCAACCTTGAGGGATCTATGGACGTGGACCCCAAGATCTCTCTGTTCCTCCACACTGCTAAGAGTCCTGCCATTAACCTTGTGTATTCTGCCTTCAACTTAGCTCTCCCAAAGTGCATCACTTCACACTTATCCGGGCTGAACTCCATCTGCCACTTCTCAGACCAGCTCTGCATTCTGTCAATATCCTGTTGTAATCTACAGGATATTTCTGTCAATCTTGCACTGATTTTACTGAGGTAACCTTATTGAATGGCTTTCCTTCCCCCCCGCCCCACCTAAAACGTATATATATTAAAGAATTCATCTTTTCAAAGCACTTTATCAAAGCTGTGAAACATTTCAAAGCATTTCACACAGCTAGTTTTGTGTGCTAATGCACAAACTTAAGCTTCTTTGACAGTGTCAACCAAATCCAACCCTCCCATCAGCAAGGGTAGGATAGCGCAAGGAAAATGGTCACCTCTAAGTTGAACATCATCCTGACTTGGAAACATATCGCAATGCTGGGTCAGGATTCTGGAATACCCCATGTAACAGCACTGTGAGTTCGTCTTCATCAAACGGGCTCTGGAGGTTCCAGAAGATCTGTCATCACCTTCTCAAGGGCAACTGGAGGTTTGCACTATGTGCTCATTTGTTTGTGATGCTCATGTCCCAAGAATTTTTTCTTCAAATGCCATGACAGCCAACAACATCCCACAGATAGTACTGAAGTGAATCACCAATCAACTGGCTTTATTTACATGATATTGGTTAGGGAGGAATGTTAACTGAGGTACAAGAACTCCCTACGTGTATTAAAAAAAAGTCACAACCAGTTTCATTGAAATGAATTAGCTTCTGAAAGCAGTTGACAGGTTGTTTCCTCATGCTGGAGAATCTACAACCAGAGGGAATTGTCTCAGGATAGGGCAGTTAGGACTGCGACAAGGAGATTGTTTAGGGCTGTTTAGGGAGTACTTGCATGAGGTTCTGGATAGGTTTGTCCCATTGAGGCAGGGTAAGGATGGTAGAGTGAAGGAACCATGGTTGACATGAGATGTGGAATATCTTACGAAGAGGAAGAAAGAAGCTTACCTGAGATTTAGAAAGCATGGATCAGACAGGGCTCTGGAGAGTTACAAGGTAGCCAGGAGGGAGCTTAAGAATGGACTTAGGAGAGCTAGAAGGGGGCATTAGGTCCTTGGCGAATAGAATCAAGGAAAGCCCAAGGCATTCTACACGTATGTGAAGAATAGGACGATGACTAGAGTTACGGCAGGACCGATCAGGGATAAAAGAGGAAACGTGTCTGGAGTCGGAAGAGGTAGGGGAGGTTCTTAACGAATACTTTGCTTCAGTATTCACCAGAGAGAGAGAGACATGGACGTTTGTGAGGATGGCGTACGACAGGTTGATATGCCAGGGCACGTCGACGTGAGGAAAGAGGATGTGCTGGAACTATTGAAAAACATTAGGATAGATAAATCACCGGGGCCAGACGGGATATACCCAAGGTTATTACGGGAAGCAAGGGAAAAGATTGCTGCACCTTTGGCAATGATCTTTGCGTCCTCACTGGCCACAGGAGTAGTGCCAGATAATTGGAGGGTGGCAAATGTTGTTCCTTTGTTCAAGAAAGGGAGTAGGGGTAACCCTGGGAATTATAGACCAGTGAGTCTTACTTCAGTGGTGAGCAAATTACTGGAGAAAATTCTTAGAGACAGGATTTATGGGCATTTGGAGAAGCATAGGCTGATGAGGGACAGTCAGCATAGCTTTGTGAGGGGCAGGTCGTGCCTCACGAGCCTGATTGAATTCTTTGAGGATGTGACAAAGCACATTGATGAAGGTAGAGCAGTGGATGTGGTCTACATGGATTTTAGTAAGGCGTTTAATAAGGTTCCTCATGGAAGGCTCATTCAGAAGGTCAGGAGGCATGGGATCCAGGGAGACTTGGCTGTGTGGATTCAGAATTGGCTTGCCTATAGAAGACAGAGGGTGGTGGTAGATGGACCATATTCTGCCTGGAGGTTGGTGACCAGTGGTGTTCCACAGGGATCTGTTCTGGGACCCCTGCTCTTTGTGATTTTTATAAATGACTTGGATGAGGATGTGGATGGGTGGGTTAGTAAGTTTGCTGATATGAATGATAGAGAAATGGAGAGCTATGTGGGAGGGACGGGTTAGAGCAGGATGAAATGTCAGTACAACATCTTGGGCCGAAGGGCCTGTACTGTGCTGTAATGTTCTACATTCTATGTTCTAAATTCCTACCTTCGGAAGAATATGAATCTCTTCTCCAGGGGGCGCTAAGTGCTCAGTTGCTAATCTGGTTGATCCTAGGTGATCCAGTTCTTTCTCAACTGCAGGAGACACAAGAGACCGCAGATGCTGGAATCTGGAGCAACGCACATCTGCCGGGAAAACTCACACAAAACGCTGGAGGAACACAGCAGTTCAGGCAGCATCTCATTCCTGTGGCCCCTTCACCCCTTCGCTTTCCCCTCCCCTGCCCTCATGATCTGCCCACTACCTCCCTCCTATTCCCCACCTCCTTCCCTTTATTCCATGGTCCACTGTCCTCTCCTACGGGATTCCTCCATCTTCAGCCCTTTGCCTCTTCTACCTATCACCTCTCAGCTTCTCACATCACTCCCTTTCATCCACCCTCCCCCACCCACCCACCTACCTTCCCCGCCTCACCTGGACTCACCTATCACCTGCCAGCCTGTGCTCCTCCCCTGCCCCAACCTTTTTATTCTGCCTTCTCCCCTCTTTCGTTCCAGTCCTGATGAAGGGTCGACCCGAAACTTCTACTGTTCATTTCCCTCCATAGATGCTGCCTGACCTGCTGAGTTCCTCCAGCGTTTTGTGTGTGTTGCTCCAGATTCCAGTATCTGCAGAATCTCTTGTGTCTCCTGCCGGAAGAACTGAGCAGTTCAGGCAGCATCTGTGGAAGGAAAGGAATTGTCGATGTTTCGGGTTAAAATCCTACTCCCTTCAAGGCATAGGGCACAGCGTGAGGGTTATGGAAGATGGGAATAACTTCTGCTTCCGCGGGGATCTTCATTCTGAAATCTGTATTTTCCCAGATCCCTCCTTAAGGTGGATGCATATCGATCCAAAACTTCCTGCAGCACCTGTCATGGAACATTCTCGTTGCGAAGTAAGCTGAAGATCTTTCCCCATTTGATCTTTTCCAGACAGCTTCACTCCAATAATACAGGCCTATTCTCTTTCACCCCCACCAGGGGCAGGATCCAACTACTGCTGCCATACTGCACGGAAATTCTGGCTCCTGTATATAATACTGGGTACAAGATGGTGTCAGAAGACTCTCTGCAAGCTGCTCCCAAGACCAATACACGAGAAGAGATATCTGCAAGGAGCATCCTGATTATTCTCAGCACTGGTGCCCCACAAGGCTGCATACTCAGCCCTCTACTCTACTCCCTATATACTCATGACTCTGTGGCCAGATTCTGCTCTAACTCCATCTACAAGTTTGCAGATGATACCACCGCAGTAGGCCGTATCTCAAATAACGATGAGTCGGAGTACAGGAAGGAGATAGAGAGCTTAGTGACATGATGTCATGACAACAACCTTTCCCTCAATGTCAACAAAACAAAAGAGCTGGTCATTGACTTCAGGAAAGGGGGCGGTGTACATGCACCTGTCTACATCAATACTGCTGAGGTCGAGAGGGTTGAGAGCTTCATGTTCCTAGGAGTGAACATCACCAATAGACTGTCCTGGTCCAACCACGTAGACGCCATGGCCAAGAAAGCTCACCAGCGCCTCTACTTCCTCAGGAGGCTAAAGAAATTTGGCATGTCGCCTTTGACCCTCACCAATTTTTATCAATGCACCATAGAAAGCATCCTATCTGGATGCATCACGGCTCGGCATGGCAAATGCTCTGCCTGGGACCGCAAGAAACTGCAGAGTTGTGGACACAGCTCAGCACATCACGGAAACCAGCCTCCCCTCTGTGGACACTGTCAATACCTCTCGCTGCTTTGGTGAAGCAGCCAGCATAATCAAAGACCCCAACCACATGGGTCAATATCTCTCCTCTCCCATCAGGCAGAAGATACAGGTGCCTGAGGACACATACCACCAGGCTCAAGAACAGTTTCTATCCCACGGTGATAAGACTATTGAACGGTTCCCTTATTCGATGAGATGGACACTTGACCTCACAATCTACCTTGTTATGACCTTGCACCTTTTTTTCTACCTGCAGTGCACTTCCCTGTAGCTGTGACACTTTACTCTGTATTCTGTTATTGTTTTTACCCTGTACTACCTCAATGCACTCTGTACTAACTCAATGCACTATGTAATGAATTGACCTGTACGATCGGTTTGCAAGACAAGTTTTTCACTGTACCTCGGTACAAGTGACAATCATAATGAAATATGTGCTCTGGCACAAGTGATGCAGATGTGCTGGTGTCCAGCAGTGTGCTCACTGTTTTCTCTAACAGATCCATTTGGAGGTAATTACTGTCTCTGGCTCCCTTGATTTGTATGGATACTTGACAACACAAATTGTTTTCCCTCTAGCTCAATGTGTTTTTCATCTATGGTGCACAGGCAGTGCATTTGGCACTATTGTATATGCAGTGTAAGTGTGGGATAAAAGAGTGGATGTGGGGTCTTAACCCAAAATGTCGACTACCCTTTTCCCTCCACGGCTGCTGCTCGATCCGCTGAGTTCATCCAGCAGATTGTTTGTTGCTCCAGATTCCAACATCTGCAGCCTCTTGTGTCTCCATGGAGTGACACTGTGCTGGGAGGGAGTAGGGAAAGTCATCTTGACGAACCTTGCCTATTTAACCATTTGCCCAAAATATCAGCTAACAAGGCAAATAATTAAATGGAGATAGAAGCTGGCCCTAATTTTGTTTGAATTATTTAAAAAAAAATAATTAACTTCTTCCCCCCTCCCTGCCCAGATGATTGAGATGAAACCCTGTACTGTTGTGTCTCAGTTGTGTCCTTTTTGGGTGAGGAGTTGGTATGTATGAGGCCACGCCCACACCTAGAAAGATGCAATCGAGAAAGTTCCTCGTGGCTTTCCAGGTCAATCACCTGTGAAACGAAGGAAGTGATGTCATCACTGCTCACGAGCGCTGGTCATATGACTTCCCCGCACATTAATGATCGCCAAGTGATGCTGAGCATGCTGCAGGTTTGCCCTGTTGGACTCGGTTGGGAGTTCAGTTGTGGAGAGCAAGCGGTGCACATCGTGCTCGTGAGCCAGCAGTGTGTCATAGGTGGACATCTAGTTGGATAATCTGGTCCCAATGTTACACACTTGACTCACTTTATTTCCCAAGGTCTGATCTAGCAATCCCTTCTGTCAGTTGGACAAGCAATATACTGATCCATATTTCTTTTTTCAAAACTATAACTGATTAATACAAAACAAAAATAGTCTAAAGCTGTTTGGAAAAAAACAAGATCACATTACTGGATTCCAAATTACTTCAAACACACTCAAGGACTATTTATATAAAGATTGATCTACCCCGCGATAATAATAATCTGTGACATGTCTATAAACAGATATCACAGGCAAGTCTGGGTTATATAAGGAAACCTACTTAGAATTTTCCAGAATCAAAACATTGTTTGAAAGAAATTCAGCCATTGAATTGAGTGTTACTTGTTTTTAATTGTTGGTTTGTTGTCACATTTGGAAATCCATTACTTCTCGTACATAACTCCAGACTAATGTCCAAGAGTGTGCATTTGTTGTGTTTCCGTTCCTCAGACATGAGGTGCCATTTTACAAAGAACAAAGGAATCCAAACTCAGCCCTAACTATACTAAGCTTTCCATTGGTTGATCAGAATGGACCACCTGGACTATTAGGATTTTAATGGCAGGGTAACGTAGATCCAAGCAATAAGACCTCAGAGGTTCAAGGGATCTCTACAGTCCTGGTCCTATGAACGATCCTCTCTAATAGATCAATCGTCAACAGCACCACCAGCTACTGCACGGCTGTCTGGCTCGGATATTGGATTGTTGAGTTTGCCACTGGAGGGTGGCATTACCAATTGTGCCTTTGGGAGCCAACTCAGTCCTAAATAGACCTGCCTCTTTCAACAAATATTAGCAAGAGCCAAATGATACCACTCCTAGCTCTGATGCCTTCACATCTTACCCCAGAGGGATGACCCCTAGGTACAGATGAATATTTCAATGGATTGCTGAAAGAGCATTGAGTTATGGATGACCTACTAAGTTAGGGCATTGTCAGCTCGCCACAGCTTCTTGGTTAATATGTATCCATCTTGAAAAGAAGTGATGCAATCATCCATGTCACAGTCTTATGTGGGATCTTGCTGTGTGTATATTGGCTGTTTACTCCTGAAGTGAACACTCTTCAAAGGTACTTAATTGGCTGCAAACACTTTGGGAGTCCTAAGGTCATGAAAAAGCACAATAAAATGCACAACCTTTCTTTGATTTCCTGTTAAATTAAATGCAGAGACCCAACCCTAGGAGTACATGCACGTTCTCAAGAACCTTGTACTTTAATTGCAGGCAGAGCTTTTAAAATCCAAATCAGGGAGCTGCTTACACAGAACATAGAACCATTCAGCACTGGAAAGATCATTCAGCCCACAATATTGCACCAATCTTGACGTCAATCTATACTAAATGTCCTTTCCCTGTGTATCATCCGTATCCCTCCGTTCCCTTCATATTCATGTGTCTATCCAAAAGCCTCTTAAGCTCCACCAAACTGCCTACTTCCATTACTACCCCTGGTGACCCATTCCAGGCACTTTCCACTCTCTGCACAAAAAACTTGCCCCTCACATCACCTTTAAACTTACCCCCTCTAACCTTTTATGCTTTTATGGCCTCTGGTGTTTGATATTTCTACCCTGGGGTAGATATCTACCCTATCTATGCCTCTCATAATTTTAAAAACCTCTGTCAGGTCTCCCCTCAGCCTCCGACGCTCTAGGGAGAACAACCCAAGTTTGTCCAACCTTTCCTTCTAGCTCACACCCTCTAATCCAGGCAGCATCCTGGTAAACCTCTTCTGCTTCTTCTCTCAGACTTTGTTTCCCCACAGAATTTAATGGTCTTTAAAATTCAAACAGCATCTTTATTTTACAATATTGAGTTTAAATTCTTCAAGCTGCTTTTCTTGATTAAATATATTTTTTATTTTTTTAATCATGGGATGTGAACATGCTGGGTAAGGCTGACAGTGAACTGGAGACACAAGAGACTGCAGATGCTGGAATCTGGAACAACAAACGAGATGCTGGAAGAACTCAGTGGGTCAGGCAGCATCTGTAGAGGGCAATGGAAAGTCGACATTTCGGGTCGAGGCCCTGCATTAAAGAGTCAGTGATGGATCTGGAGTCACTCATAAGACAGACAACGTCAACAGCCAACATGCCAAATTCCCTTCCTTGAAAGACAGTAAAGACCAGATCAATGTTTACAACAATCCATTAGTTTCATGGTTACCAGTTTTGTTACCATAGCCTCCTTCAAGGTCTAAGGAAATATGAGACACAACCTCCTTGCTTTTGGAATTGAATTTAAATTTTCCCAGCTGCCATGGTGGAATTCAACTTCATGTCCTTGGAACCATAATCCAGGCATCTGAATGCTAATTCAGTAACTTAACCACCCTGCTGGTGTACTTCCAAAATATTTTGGTGGCACGGTGGTGCAGCGGGTAGGGCAGCTGCCTCACATCTTCGGAGACCCGTTCAATCCTGAGCTCCAGTACTGTTGGTGTGCACCTTGCAAATTCTCCCTGTGATTGCGTGAATTTTTTCCAGGTGCTCCCAGTTTACTCCCAATCCCAAAGGCATGTTGGTTGGTAAGTGATTTGGCTGCTGTAAATAGCCCTCACTATTAATAAGTAACCCTTACTGTAGGTAGGTAGGAATTAGGGTTCAGTTGATGGGAATGTGAGATAGAATAGGTAGAGGGAAATAAGTGAGGCAATGGCATTGATGGGAGTTGGCACAGGCTCAGTGTGCCGAGTGGTCTGCCGTTCGGTTGGTTAATTGGTCGCTGTAAATTGCCCCTAGTGTTTTGATGGGGGGTAGAATCTGGGGGGGGGGGGTTGATGGGAATGTGGAGAGAATAAAGTAGGATTAGTGTAGGATCTGTGAATGACACTTGATGGTTGGTATGGATTCAGTGGACTGAAGGGCTTGTTTCCATGCTGGACTCTCTGTGGCTCTATAAAAAAGTGAGGTTTTTCTGGAAATGAACGTTTTCACCCAAAGAAAATAATCATGACAGATATAATAATATTACAATGCAATTAACTGGAGAGTAACATTCAAACATGTAACACATATATCGCACATATATCACACATTCAATTATGTATGGACTGATCTGTCTGGATGGCACGTAAATAAAAGCTTTCCAGTGTATCTGGGTACGTGAGACAATAATAAACCAATGTTTCCAATTCCAATGAACACAACACATATACTCACAGAGCACACACACACATCACCTACACATACACAATAGACCTGCATGCTTATATCATCAAAACACACATCATTGACACATACAGACCACACACACACACACACACACACACACACACACGCACGCACGCACGCACACACACACACACACACACGCACATTTACTTCACTTTAAGTCCCTTCCCTAGAATCAGAATCACTGACATATGTTGTGAAATTTGTTGTTTTGTGGCAGCAGGTCAGTGCAAGACATAAAGACATAAAAATTACTATAAGTTACAAAATAAATAAATAGTGCAGAAGAGGAATAATGAGATAGTGTTCATCGGTTCATGGACCGTTCACAAATGTGATGGCGGAGGGGAAGAAGCTGTTCCTGAAATGTTGAGCGTAGGTCTTCAAGCTCTTGTACCTCCTCCCCGATGGGAGAAACATGAAGAGGACATGTTCTGGGTGGTGAGGGTCCTTAAAAGTGATGGATGCTACCTTCTTCAGGCACCACCTCTTGAAGATGTCCTCGATAGCAGGGAGGGTTGTGCCGGTGATGGAGCTGGCTGAGTCTTCAGCCCTCTGCAGCTTCTTTCGATCCTGCACATTGGAGCCTCCATACCAGGCTGGGATGCAACCAGTCAGAATGCTCTCCACCGTACATCTGTTGAAAGTTGCAAGAGTCTTTGGTGACATACCAAATCTCCTCAAATTCTTAATGAAGTAGAGCGACTGGCATGCCTTCTTCATGATTACATCATTGTGTTGGGCCCAGCATAAATCCTCTGAGATGTTGACACCCAGGAACTTGAAGCTGCTCACCCTTTCCACCGCTGACCCCTCAATGAGGACTGATGTGTGTTCTCCCAACTTCTCCTTCCTGAAGTCCACAATCAATCCCTTGGTCTTGCTGACGTTGAGTGCGAGGTTGTTGTTGTGGCACCACTCAGCCAGCTGACCTATCTCACTCCTGTACGCCTCCTCATCGCCATCTGAGGTTCTGTCAACAACAATGGTGTCATCAGTGAATTTATTGATGGCATTTGAGCTGTGCCTATCCACACAGTCATGAGTGTAGAGAGAGTAGAGCAGTGGGCTAAGCACGCATCCTTGAGGTGAACCTGTGTTGATTGTCAGCGAGGAGGAGATGTTACTACCAATATGTGCTGACTATGGTCTCCCGATAAGGAAGTCAAGGATTAAGTTGCGGAGGGAGGTACAGAGGCCCAGGTTTTGAAGCTTGTTGATTAGTACTGAGGGGCTGATGGTGTTGAACATCGAGCTGTAATCGATAAATGGCAGCCTGACGTATGTATTGCTGTTGTCTAGGTTGCCTAGTTGTCAATACATGCAATTAGCTGCACATAAAATTGTAATCGTATTTCAAATTTACATTTTTAGGTGATCGTCTCTGACCCACCAACATTATTGACTCTTAACTGCCTCCCGCAGTTCAGGTAATTGGGGATGGTCCATGAATGCCAGCCTTGCCCTGCATGTTCATATCCCATGGTGTTATCCACAGGAAGTCTGAGGCTTGGTTGTAATATTTAGCCTCCAAACTGACCTGCCCATTTAAGGCTGATCCCTGGGTACTTCCAGTGCCTGAGTGGTTGAAGTCCTGAAGTTAATGGGAATTTGTGGGTTGGCATGTGAAATTTGCATGTTGTGAGATATTAGCAAATTCTTGGCCACTGGTTATAAGGGCAGCACACTTTCACTTTATTTTCTTATCCGTTGAACTTGTTGGAAACTCTCAAAGCAGCATTTTGATAAATAATCTAATACAGAAAATAGCAAAAGAGTCACAATTAATCTTCTGGAAACCTGGCAGATACTCAACAGAACTGAAAAGGTAAGAGAGCTAACCAGCCAATCATTCCCCTTACACTAATCATAGCATGTTGTGGCCTAAATTTTTATTCAGGGAAACTTCTGCTCTTTCATATCGCTGTCAACGAGGAGGGTTGGATTTCAAGGCAGAGTGACCTGTGCAGAATGCAGCCACCTCTCCTGCCATTTATACTTGGAATTGCTCAACGTGAAGTTCATGAGCCAGCAATAGCATGTTAGCTGCCTGATACAGAGAGATTTCCACCCCTCGATAAAAACGCTTGGGAGTATGTGTATTGTCTGATATCAATCTTTAACTTCATGGCACAGACCCACAACAGTGTCCCAAAGATCCTGAAGTACTTTACATTGAGTTCTTCAGAGCTGATTGTCAGAAAATGTCATTTTAAAATACAATCAGAATTTAATGTGCATATACTGACAACTACAGAGTCATAGAGCAATACGGCACAGATACAGGCTCTTCGGCCCATCCAGTCCATGCCGACCACGGTGCCCACCCAGCTAGTCCCAATTTCCTCATTCGGCCCATATTCATCTGAGCCCCACCCCTCCATGTACCTATCCAAGTGCTTCTTAAGTGATAGTGTTGTACCTGCCTCAACCACTTCCTCTGGCAGCTCGTTCCATATACTCACCACCTTCTGCATGAAAATGTTGCCCCTCAGGTCCCTTTTAAATCTTTCCCCTCTCACCCTAAATCTATGCCCCCTAGTTTTGGACTCCTCTACCCTGGGGAAAAGACTGTTACCTTCCACCTTATCTGTACCTTTCATAATTTTAAACATTTCTATACGGTCGCCCCTCAGTTTCCTTTGTTCCAAGGCCAACTTCTCCCTATAACTCAGGCCCTCTGGTCCTGGCAAAATCCTCGTAAATCTTTTCTGCGCTCTTTCCACTTTAACTACATCTTTCCTATAACAGGGTGACCAAAACTCTCCACAGTACTCCAAGTGTTGCCTCACCAATGACTGATGCATCTGCCACATAATGTCCCAAATCCTTTACTCAATGCCCTGTCTGAAGGCCAGCATGCTAAACACCTTTTTCACCACCCTGTCTACCTGTGACGCCGCTTTCAACAAACTATGAACTTGTACGGATGCTGCCTGGCCTGCTGAGTTCCTCCAGCATCATTGTGTTTCACCTAGATTCCAGTATCTGCAGTCCTTTGCTTCACTCGTACTCCTAGGTCCCTCTGTTCCATTACACTCCCTCGTGCCCTACCATTCATAGTGTAAGTCCTATGCTGGTTTAACTTCCCAAAATGCATCACCTCACACTTGCCTGTATTGAAATCCATTTGCCACTCCTCAGCCCACTTCCCCAACTGATCAAGATCCCCCTGTGATTCCTCCATTAACTATGTCAGGGAGTTAAAGAAAGTCAAGTTCCGTACGTGATTAATACATCTCAAGTTCTGCTCATGTACTTCTGTAAAAATTCAATCTTTCGATGGCATGCATTCAGAACAGTGGAAACCATGTTGAATTCAATAAGTGAATATCAAAAAAACCACAGATGCTGAAAATCTAAAATAAAAACAGAAAATGCTGGAAATACTCTGTAGGTCAGACTGCATCTGTGGGAAGAGAAACAGAGTTAACGTTTTGGGTTAAAGACTCTTCATCAGAACTGGGAAGAAGATACTGTCACCCAGTGAGAGATATCCCTCCTCCTCCACACTCACTGCAGCTTAACAAGCCTCTTGTCTTTTTCCCAGTTCTGACGAAGGGTCTCCAACCTGAAGCGTTGACTCTGTTTCTCTTCCCACAGATGCAAGCTGGGCTGAAGGTGCATGTTCTAATTAGTGGTTGACTTTATTGCTTCTATATGTGGAGCATGGTAAAAATATGGAACTCGCTCTTACAGATTGCAATTGATGCTAAATCTATTGCCAATTTTAAACTCAAATTTAAGATTTTTTTTAAACCATAAGCACTAAGTAGGGAAAAGGCAGATATTGGAGTCAGGTCACAGACTGGAAGAAATTTTGAGGAACCAAATTATTTCCAGCATTTTCTGTTTTCATTACCATGTTCAATTCCTTGTTTCATTTGATATTCATGGAAAAATTGTTTTATAAACTTCTCATGGCATTATTCAAAGAATAGCGGTAAAGTTCCACCCAATGTTGTGTTTAATATTTGTTCTTTAGCGAATATCATTACAAAGTTGGGATGGTTGGGTCATTCCCCTATTGATATTTATGGGGACTTCATAGTTTACCAATTTGCTGCTATGTTTCTCTGTGTTGCAACAATGAGGAATCTAAGACGAAGGGGCATGTTCTAATTAGTGGTTGACTTTATTGCTTCTATATGTGGAGCATGGTAAAAATATGGAACTCGCTCTTACAAAGTGCAATTGATGCTACATCTATTGCCAATTTTAAACTCAAATTTAAGATTTTTTTTAACCATAAGCACTAAGCAGGGAAAAGGCAGATATTAGAGTCAGGTCACAGATTATCAGAAATGTTAAGGAACCAAATTATCTGCTCTTGCTCTATATTTCTGGTTCCTAATCACTCAGTTGGCTGTATAGCAACTTGGAACATCTTTAATTTCAAGGAAAACTTATTTTTCATATTCTGATCTCTAAAAATACTGCAGCAAAAATGTTATTTTATATCAAGCAATTTAATCTGTGGATTACACTAATGATCCTTCAAAGACTTAACCCATCCTCAGCAGATTTCAGAGGTACCTCTGCTCCTGAGGTGGTGTTATTTGAGTAGGGCCACAACCTTCAGAGCACTTACACAGGCACTGGTTGATTAAGGAAAAGAGTATTTGGAGATCAAGGCCTCAGCCCTGATACAAAACCCATGGCCTACTGGGCAGCAGTGATCTCTGCCCTGAGGTGAGATCCTTCTAAGGTCTAGACTACCCACAGCAGACATCTCAAGGCACTGGAAAAATACCATCAATGCTCTCTGCAAAATCCTCCAAATTCACTGGAAGGACAAGCAAGCTAACATCATTGTCCTTTCCTAGGCTAGCATCCCTGGTACTCAGGCCCTGGTTATACCGAGAGGGCTACATTGAAATTAAACACCTCCACTGACTCCTGGCCCGTGATTATTCAAAGTGGAGAAGGAGTATTTGGGATAGTATTGGAGAACATCAAAGCCATGCATTTGGATCATATGGAGGCTATTCTTAAGATACAGAAGGAGTGGACCATCTCACAAACTAGCCACTGCCCACCCTGTCAGCCGTCCCATCTGACGAAGAGTCTGCAGTTTCCGTGTTAACCATGGCAGAACTCTCAAAACTGAAGTAAAAGCAAGTCATCTTCAATAGCAAAGAGCTACTTAAGAAGATGACGACTCCGGAAGAAGAGAAAATGATAAAACATTGCAGAACAAAATTTAATTCCAGTTAGTTAATTAAAACATCCACAATCAGGAACTAAAATTTGTAACAGTGAAACATCTTTATCATTACTAGAAATCCCATCTGGTTCACTAATGCCCTTTGTGGAAGGAAATCTGTTGACCTTAACTGTTCTGGCCCATATGTGACTCCGCATTAAACAGCTATGTAATCGACTTTGAACGGTCCTTTAAAATGGTCCAACAAAGCCTCACAGTTCAAGACCAATTAGGAATATGTAATAAATGCCAGCCATACTCACTCCCTGTGAACGAATGTAGTAAGACAAGATACTGAATGCCATGTAACCATCTTTGTATTGTATTTATTAATAAAAAGTAATACTTTTTCCCAAACAATATGCAATAAAAACCCTGCTTTAACTTTGAATCCTAGTAATTACCATCCGTATTGTTCGATTCACTTCATTTACTGATAAGTTACAAATAAAACTGCTAACAAAATCCTGATATCACACCAGGGCACCTCTTGCATCTTCTCTTAATTAACTCACCTCAGAAGTCCTTTACCTTGCGATAAATCCCCAACTGCCAGTGCAGTAGTTGAATTGCACACAAGGATAAACTACTACACTGCTGATTAAGAACCTATCGCAAAGAAAAGGGCTCTCCAGATTTGAATGGGGGGGGGGGGGGAGCGAGAAATTTGAGAACACAGTAGGTATTTTCACTATTTAAGTGGTCTTGTCATTTTTTAGCCAACAATCTGCTTATTATACATCATAATGTCACATTTCCAAACAGCTGTCAAGCTAATTGACAGTGTGCAGAGACAGGGGCTGAAATTGCACTGTGATGAACATATTTAAAGAATTATGGTACATTTCTTTATGAAAGTGCTAAACTGATAAAAACACACATTATATAGTGGATAACATGACAGCATACAAACACATGTTGCTAACAGCACATAGTGCATTCCAAATCCTGGAAATTCATCCTTGAGAACAAGTTCTTGAATGGAGCATTCACATCAACACGTTAGCATTCATTTCTTTGACAGTCTTTAAACGATACTGGCTTAAGTCAGCCAGCATTCGTATCGACATAAACAATTTGCTAAATAAAAAAAAATGTACAAAAAGTTCCACATTTGCTCTGAACAGAATACAGTGAAAAGCTTGCCTTTTAAGAACCATGACAAAAAGTTATTGCTGTTCGAGAAATCTCTTGAAACAGTTACTGATGCTTCTTCCCGGGGTGTGCAAGCACAATACTTCAAAGCAGTCATGTCAGTATATACAAGAGTGTGATACTACTGAGGAAAAGAAATAAGTCTTCCCATCTACGAGATGGGTAAGTGTCGCTTCAACACCTCTTTGGATGATGTGGGTATAAAGTCCGGGAAGCTGACCTCGAATTCCACGATTAGATCACCTCGTTGGTTGGGGTTTTTTGAGAATGGCAATCCTTTGCCACTTATTCTCTTTCTTGCGCCTGGCTTAATCACTTCCTGAGTCGTTAATGAGACAGACCTGCCTTCCATGGTGGGCACGTGAATTGTACACCCGCACAGAGCCTACAATGGAAAGGAACAAAAATAGTAGTAGAGAATATTGACAGTACTGTTTGTATCAGGTAATTTGTTTTGTTTCTTTTACCCTCCTCTCCCATATCCTAGGAAAGAAAACAGGTTCCTTCAAGCTTAATCCAGAATCCCAGATAGAACATAGAACAGTACAGCACAATACAGGCCCTTCAGCCCACAATATTGTGCTGACCTTTAAACCTCGCCTAAGACGATCTAACCCCTTCCCCCCACATATCCCCCTATTTTAAATTCCTCCATATGCTTATCTAGTAATCTCTTGAATTTGACCAATGTATCTGCCTCCACCACCGCCCCAGGCAGCGCATTCCATGCCCCAACCACTCTCTGGGTGAAAAACCTCCCTCTGATATCTCCCTTGAACTTCCCACCCATTACTTTAAAGCTATGCCGTCTTGCATTGAATATTGGTGCCCTGGGAAAGAGGCGCTGGCTGTCCACTCTATCTATTCCTCTTAACATTTTGTACACCTCTATCACATCTCCTCTCATCCTCCTTCTCTCCAAAGAGTAAAGCCCTAGCTCCCTTAGTCTCTCCTCATAATCCATACTCTCTAAACCAGGCAGCATCCTGGTAAATCTCCTCTGCACCCTTTCCAACGCTTCCACATCCTTCCTATAATGAGGCGACCAGAACGGGACACAGTACTCTAAGTGTGGCCTAACCAGAGTTTGGTAAAGCTGCATCATTACCTCACGGCTCTTAAACTCGATCCCTCAACTTATGAAAGCTAACACCCTATAAGCTTTCTTAACTACCCTATCCACCTGTGAGGCAAAGATACAAAAGATTCTGCTATTTCAACAAACCAATTATAGGAGCCTTATTGCAATGCCTTGACCACGGACCTCCCATTGGATTAGATACCTTGAACTGCTTTTGGCTTCATGGCTCAAGACTTTTTCTGTAGTGCTGTTCCTTGGCAAGGACAGCTGATAATAAACTACGTGAAAGGTGCAAAGGGGACATCAGAGGATCAAAGTTGATTTCTTAGTAAGATGATCCCAGTAGATGAAATCTCCTTGACTGGGGTGGAAAGGATGTGTGAAATGAGTCTCAGTTCATGTTCTTTTCACATCCATCATTCATGTACCAACCCTAGACTAATAGATTATCAACCAGCATTTTAACCATACAGCAGTGATGCCCCAACTTTCCAGAGTCAGTGGGGAAGGGGGCATCAAAAGTTCAGATCAGCAGATTCAGTGAGACTGGAAACAGATCCAGGCATTTCTGTGGCTTGGGTATCTGAGGGCAGGGGAAGCAGAGAACAACTTAAGCTTCTTTCAGCCTTCCCCACAGCTTTACCCAAACTGGACAAGGTAGTTTTATACCACTTTGCATTCACACAGCAGGATTGTTAACTGAAAGGCAGAATTTTGAAATCACATCCACTTACATAGAATGCAAGGATGAGCACTGATAATACTTGCTGAATTTAAAACACAGCAATTAAACTTCAAGAGATGCTAGAGCATTTGGCTCAACAAACAATCTGCTTGAAGAACTCAGCAGACTGAGCAGCATTTGTGGGGGGGGGGGGGGGGGGGGGGGGGAGGGAAGGAATTGATGTTTTGGGTTGAAATCCTACATCAGTGCTGGGCATTTCGTTCCTTTATAATACTTATTCAGTTAGGAGTATAAAAGGCCTGTGAGCAGTGCCTTTGCATTTGGTTTCCTACTGCACAAAACACAGAGAGAATATGATATAAGAAAAAGAAGCAGGAGTAGGCCATACAAGTAGACCAGCTCTGCCATTCATTAATATCATGGATGATTTCTTTATTCTTTATTAGTCGCATGTACATCGAAACACAGTGAAATGCATCTTTTGCATAGTGTTCTGGGGGCAGCCTGCAAGTGTCGCCACGCTTCTGGTGCCAACATACCATGCCCACAACTTCCTAACCCGTACGTCTTTGGAATGTGGGAGGAAACCGGAGCACCCGGAGGAAACCCACGCAGACACGGGGAGATCGTACAAACTCCTTACAGACAGTGGCCGGAATTGAACCCGGGTCGCTGGCGCTGTAATAGCGTTATGCTAACCACTACACTACCGTGCCTGTGTTGGTCTCAGGTCCACTTTCCTGCCTGAACTGCCATAATCCTTGACTCCCCAGCAAACTAAAAAGCTATCACATCCTTAGATATATTCAATTAATCATTTAGCCCCTGCAGTTCTCCGGGGTAGATTCACAAACCTCGGAAGAAATTCCTCCTCATTGTCCATTTACATTGGCATCGCTTATATTTAAAGCTTTGCTTGATTAGGAAGATTTCAATGCATAGGGTTACCAACATTGCACTTCATTAATAAGGGACAGGTTCTTGTTGGCACAGATGCTGGAATCCGGAGCAAGAAACAAGTTGCTGGAGCAATTCAGCGAATCAGGCAGCATCTGTGGAGGGAAATGGACAGTCGACGTTTCAGGTCGAGACCCTTCATCTGGACAGGTTCTGGTTGTTGCTCCCTGCTTCTCTAGGGCAAAATTTCACAGGTGAACATCCAAATATTGTGTACAGTTGCGCTGGTCCTGCCTTATTAGCAAGGATTCTTCCCAGCCGTTCCTGGAAGTTGCTACTGGGAAGATCACTCAGAGACAAGTTACAATTTGTCAGCTCACCACTACATGCTAGCTCTTAATGGTGAGCTGACTGTTCAAAATGTAGGGGC
Organism: Pristis pectinata; assembly: GCF_009764475.1. Lineage (NCBI taxonomy): Eukaryota > Metazoa > Chordata > Chondrichthyes > Rhinopristiformes > Pristidae > Pristis > Pristis pectinata. Next base: position 8,978,196 of record NC_067407.1, read on the forward strand.
ATCGTTTCTTTTGATTGACTAGGGGATGAACACAGCCCTGGAATCATTCAGCCAGGGAACCACCTTAACAGGTCAGGTGCCCACACTGGGAAAATTAAACAGGATAAAGGGTTTCACTGATGTATGCAATGTACAGGGCAGATAATTTAGCATTTAATTTCAAGATGTCCTGTGTAAGACCCAAAACGTTGACTGCTTCTCTTTCCACAGATGCTGCCTGACCTGCTGAGTTTTCCCAGTGTTTTCTGCTTTTGTTTCCGTTGGCAACCCTGTCTGTCTTGGGCTGGGCAATTCTGTTTCTATCAAACCAAAAGAGAAAATATGTTTATTCAGGCAGAGCTAGTAAAGCTGCATTTAATGTACATCCTCAAACCTGCCATCAAACAAATTTGTTGAAGCTATTTTGTTTTGCAGTAAAGGCTGTGAAATGATGCAGCACAGAGGGTTATTCAAGCCAATATGTCTGAAAGTCTATGAGAGAGATATTCAATTAGTGCCACTTCCCTGCTCTTTCCCCACTGCTCTGTAATTTTCTTCCTCCTCAGAGTATTTATCCAAGTCCTTCTTGAAGGTTGCTAAGAATCAGCAACCACCCCCTTTCAGACCATGACAATTCACTACGCAAGCAATCCCCCTCTTTTCTTCTCTTGGTTTCTTGCCAAGTACATTAAATCTCTGGTTTCTGACCCAGTGAAAATTTTTCCACCTTCAACATTCCCTAGAACCCCTCATAATTTTGAACAATTCCATCAAATATCCTCTTAATTTTCTCTGTGCCAAAGAGCACCATGACATGTTCTCCAATCTCTCCACATTAAAGCCCTTAGCCTTGGTCCTTGGTATCATTCCAGTTAAAATCTCCTCTGTACCCTTTTCAAGTCTTGAAATCTTCCCTAAAGTGTAATGCCCAGATCTGGATACAAGACCACAGCTAAAGCTCAACCAATGATTTCTAAACAGTTCTGTATAAATTCCCTTACGTTCATACACTTTGCCAGTTTATAAAGCTAATGCTCCCATGTGCCCTATGTTCCACAACTTTTGATCTCTTCTCAGATGGCCTCACTACCCATCTGCTCTATAGTTAACATTAGCCTACACTAACTTCCATGACATTTCAACATATACCCAGATAACCTCTTCCTTCATCTAAGGGAAACATCTTTCCTGCACACTAATCAAGGTAAAATGATGAACTTGTTCTTCATTTATAGTACATTCTCAGCCTCAGATCTGTCAGGATTCACAACAATGTGTTGCAACCTCCCTGGCCAAGATTTATTTCTCAACCAACATCATCCAAATGGATTATTTAGTTAATATCCAATTGTGGAATCAATCTGTGTGCAAATTGGCCCCTGCATTATAATTGTCACTACAGCCAATAAAATACTTTTATTGTCCTTTGGAAAGTCCTAGAAGATGCAATTAAAAAAAGTAAATTATTGATTTTTGTGTCTTTATGATTGTTATTGTACTGTGATCCAAACAATACAGTCCAATGTTGACATTCCATTTTTTTGACTTATGTTTTCTGGCTTGAATTCCCTTTTACACGTTAAACCCATGCAAGAGGTTGAAAGACAAGAGCTCATTCAGCCCATCAAGACCCTTCCCGCCAATATATACACAGCTATTTGAACACAAAAGTAAACCAGATTTCTTCCAATAAACTCCAACTTTCTGATCGGGGAAAAAAAAATCAAATACAACAACTCCCAGACATCACAATGCTTTACAGCGCCAGCGACCCAGGTTCAAATCCGGCCACTGTCTGTAAGGAGTTTGTACGTTCTCCCTGTGTCTGTGTGGGTTTCCTCCGGGTGCTCCGGTTTCCTCCAACATTCCAAAGACATACGGGTTAGGAAGTTGTGGGCATGCTATGTTAGCGCCGGAAGCATGGCAACACTTGCAGGCTGCCCCCCAAAATCACTATGCAAAAGATGTATTTCACTGTGTGTTTCGATGTACATGTGACTAATAAAATCTTATCTTACCTGGACAGGGACAAGTTCTCAATGGTGCAACAAGTTAGAGAAGTTACACCTCGGCTCCCTACCTAACTTCATGTTCCCAGCTTGGAACAGTTCAGGAATCAGCCTCAAGATATTCTGATCCATGTAACCTTTTTGCTAGGAGTTGGGGTATAACTATTGCTATGGAGAGAGAACTCTAAAAATAAAAGGCAATTCTAAAAATCAGATGGCTTTATTTATAGCTTCTCAAAACCAAATGTATTTGTGAGACTTAACTCCACTGCTTGATTTCCATAAACAGGCCTTTGATTATCTAAACTGCACCTTGAGATATTTGTTAAGACAGACTGCCTGTTTTCTGTTTGGAGAGGTGGGGTTGGTGGTGAGGAAGAGGCAACACTTGTAGATGATCATTAGATTATTGCCCTTCGCTAAATACCTTATTGGGTCTTTCAGTCAAGGAGGACTTGAAATAAACAAATGCTGGAGGAAATCAGTTGGTTCGGGCAGTTGGAGGGAAATGAACAGTCAACATTTTGGGTCCAAATGAAGGGTCTCAATCTGAAACATCAACTGTCCATTTTCCCTCCTATATATTGGGCTTCCACTTTTCCTATCTTTAGTACTGAAGAAGGGTCCTGACCCAAAACGTTGACCTCCTGCTTTTCTCCACGGATGCTGCCTGACCCCCCCCCACAAGTTCCTCCAGCAGATTTTTTTTTGCTCCTGCTTCCAGGAGCTGCAGTCACTTGTGCCTCCGGGACTTGCAGTGAGCTTTTTTTTACAGAAATGCCATTTTGCAGTTATGCAGGATAAAACTTGACAAGAACCTAAACTAGGGAATATTTAATGCTGAGGCACATGAAGTGATATTGAGAATGGGGTCTGAAAGCTAAAATTGGTAATTTATTAGAGGTCTTGAAAGGAGTGGTAGAGAGGTTCAGAGAGAGAATTCTAGAGCTCAAGGCAGTGGGAAAAAGAAGGGAATGTGCTAGAGACAAGAACTGGCAGAGCTCGGTGCTCTTGGGCATGTGGAAGAGCTGGAAGGAAATACTTTAAGTGCAGCTCGTCCAACAGATAGAGAAAGCAAGAGGAAACCATTTCACATTACAAATAGAAATGGTGTCTCAACAAACATACCTCCCTTAGGCTGACCCGAGCATGGTAGACAATATTTGATCCGTCCCTCTTGAAGTGGGGATGAGGCTTATCCTTCAGGACAAAAACCACGTCTGCTGGAATAGTGTTGGGCATTTCGTCACCTTCCTTTGGGAATGTGATCTTAGTTCCCTCCTTCCAGCCCTTTTTAATTTCAATGGTCAGTATTTTGTCCTCCATCCTGATGCTCCTGCCATCGGGGTTGAGCCGCTTCCTGGAAATCTTCATCCTCTTGGTGGAGCCATTGTAGATCTCCTCCAAGGACACTCGGAGCTCATGGATGATGGGGGGATCCTGCTTGCGCTGCACCTGCCCCATCATCCCTCCTCTGTGCCGATCCCTGGGGAAGCCATTCATGCTGAAGCCCCCAAAGTGGCCAAAGAGGTCAGAGTCCACGTCCATGGCCTCTTCATGTTGGCCATTTGCCATCCTCCTTCCAAAGAACATCTCGAAAGGGTTGACACCATTAAAGAATGCAGCAAAGGTGGCATGAGGGTCTCCGTGGAAAGTGTACCGGAACGTTCCTCCCTGCTCATCAGTCCCACCAGCTCCTCCTTTCAAACCTGTGATAAAGAAAGAAGACTTACTTTGTCAGTCTGTGGCCGTACCTGGACAGTGTGCAAAGATTTTTAAGATTATAAATCAAATTCTTCTCACTCTCTTAACCCAAATCACCATTTATCATACACCTTTCTCCTGCAACACAAGTTGCTTCCCTCCATTCATTCCTCCTCCCCCAGCACCTCCATCTGACAGAAGGCATTTGTTGCAGGGGCGAATCCATTGGACATTTCAAACTGGCAAATGATAAGACTTTCATTAGGCAAACGACATGGCACAGTAGCAGGTAAGTAGAGTTCAAGGCAGAGTTTGGTCACGATGCAATTGACTGGCTTAAACAGACTCAAGGGGAAAGATTTCAAGGAACATGATGGGATATGGGTGAAAGAGAAGGGAAGGGGGACCAGCTTGCACCCACATGATGAGGCAAGTGTCTCCCTCTTGCCATGCATGATTCAAAGAAATACATTACTAGTTGGCAAATGCACTTTGGCGAATCATTTATCCATCTTAAGGCAAGGACATCACTGGTGTTAAGAACTTCAACCCCACCAGGCAGCATACTAAATGGGCATGAGTTGACAATGAGTTGGTGAGGCCAAATTTGGAGTATTGTATGCAGTTGTGGTCACCTACCTACAGGAAAGATATCAATAAACTTGAAAGAGTGCAGAGAAAATTTACAAGGATGTTGCCAGGACTTGAGGACCTGAGTCGTAGGGAAAGGTTGAACAGGGTAGGACTTTATTCCCAGGAGTGCAGGAGAATGAGGGGAGATCTTATAGAGGTATACAAAATTATGAGGGGTATAGATAGGGTGAATGCATGCAGGCTTTTTCCCCTAAGGTTGGGTGAGACTAGAACTAGAGGACATAGGTTTAGGGTGAAAGGTGAAATATATAAGGGGAATCCGAGGGGGAGCTTCTTCACTCAGAGGGCAGTGCAAGTGTGGAACGAGCTGCCAGCAGAAGTGGTAGATGTGGGTTCAATTGTAACATTTAAGAGAGGTTTGGATAGATACATGGTTGGGAGGGGTTTGGAGGGATATGGTCCGGGTGCAGGTAGATGGGACGAGGCAGAAGATCACATCCGTATGGACTAGATGGGCTGAAGGGCCTGTTTCTGCGCTGTAGTGCTCTATGACTAATGGTTTGAACTTGTCCACAGGGCATTTATTGCTAAGGTATGAGACACAGTGGCCCTGTCCAATTCAGAAGCAGTTGAAGAATGCCCTGTGACGACGTGGACAGTTAAACCTTGGTTGACCAGCTGCAGAGGCAGAGGCGACATGGTGATTGGTGCTTGGGTCCGGGAGCGAGGTTGAGCCATGATGTCATGGAATGCAGCACAAGGTCCGGGAGCTAAGTGACTCCCTCCCATTCCCACATTCAGGGAAACAACCAAGCTGCCCTATTCCTATTTGCAAGGATGCATTCCGTGAACTTTGTGCAAGTCAGAGCGGTTTTTGTTTTTAACTCCCAAAACCCTAACATTCGGCAGATGTTTTATAACCTAAAGACACTGGATTGAGGAGGGGGAAGGACAGGTAGCTTGAAGAATGACATCATACCACTGTTGATTTAAAAAAAAGCTTGGAATGCCCATGCACTAAAACGCTTAGAGGACCAATGCCCGACTGCATTCCCATTACATAAATAAACGGCTGCAGCCACGGCATATCAAGTTCCACCCTGTGCTCTAATCTCTCGTCGACTGCAATCTTCAGTCCCCTGCTCTAAAAGGGGTGGCTTCACCCCCCCCCCCCCTTACCTTCTTCCCCGAACTGATCGTAGATTTCCCTCTTCTTGGGGTCGCTCAACACCTCGTAGGCTTCGGCTACCTCCTTGAACCTGTCCTCTGCGTTGGGCGACTTGTTCTTATCCGGATGCCATTTCAGAGCTTGCTTGCGATAAGCCTTCTTGATCTCTTCGTCGGAAGCTCCTCTCTGCAACCCCAGAGTGCTGTAATAATCTTTGCCCATCGTACGTTGGAAGACTGCAGATTCCCCTTCAAAAGCAGGCAAAAGGCTCCGAGATGACGCAGCGGGTTAATTACCAGACACCTCCTGCCAGTCTGCCAACGTTGGGCTGACAAGCTTCTCTCTCGGTGCTGCTCACTCACTCTCCCTGCCCTGCCTGCAACTGGCTTTATATAAAACCCATTCCGCCCGGCTCTTGGGAAAAAAATCTGGCTCTTTCCAGAACATCCACAAACGTCATTTCCCATGTAGCCAAACAACACTGACGCAAACTTTTTAACATTCCTCACGGCTGCCTATCTCCTAAAAAGGAACAGCGGCGCTCAAAAGGTCAGATTACCTTGAATTTGAACGAGGGGGGCACAGAGCAAACCTTGCATTTAATTAGCGCCTTTGGCAAACTCAAGGTGTCCGGAAATGCAGTCACCGTTGTGGTGTTGAGACCACACACACAGCAAGCTCTCACAACATTTAGTGATCATGTAAGATATGTTGATGATGTAACTGTGGTCAAGATGCTGGGGTTATTGCCCGTTTTTTCATGCGAGTAAGGAATTTCATTTCACCCTGGTGTATATGACAGTAAACCAATCTGCATCTGAACGGTGCCATAGCCACGTAAGTGCAAAGCAGCTTCAGAGTCACAAAGCATGGAAAGAGACCCTTCGGCCCAACTTGTCCATGCTGACCGTGGTGCCCACCAAGTGAGTCCCATCTGCCCACATTTGGGCCATATCCCTCTAAACCCCTCTTATTCATGATCTTATCCAAATGTCTTCAAATGTTGTTATTGTACCACCTGCCTCAACCACTTCCTCTGGCAGCTGGTTCCATATACACACCACCCTCTGTGTGAAGAAGTTGCCCCTCAGGTCTCTTTTAAATATTTCACCTCTCACCTTAAGCCTATGCCCTCTAGTTTTTAGCTTCCCTTCCCTGGGAAAAAGACTATGTGCTTTCATCCAATCGATGCCCCTCATGATTTTATACACCTCTATAAGGTCACCCCTCAATCTCCTACATTTCAAGGAATAAAGCCTTAGCCTGCCCAACCTCTCCCTGCAACTCAAGCCCTCAAGTCCTGGCAACATCCTCGTAAATCTTCTCTTCACTCATTCCAGTTTAATGTTGTCTTTCCTATAACAGGGCGACCAAAACTGCACACAATACTCCAAGTGCAGTCTCACCAATGTTTTGTACAAACTTTAACCTCACATTGAAAAGACAAAAACTCTTACTTACTCCCTCTGGTCTTGAACTTCTGATTCAGAGGCAAAACTGACACACAGATTTAGAGGTTGTAAGCAATTATGTTTAGAAAACACAGTGGAGTCCAAGTGGGCAGGTGACTGATCTACCCACAGGCAGGTAAAAGTGACATGCACTGGGGCAGAAGCGTGGGTGACCCTCACTGGGGTTGGAGTGACACTGATTCTCACATTTTATTAACCCAGTTCCATGTCTGGGCTGAAGTGTTGAGTGGTGATACAATTGAGAACAAACCAGGTAGATCATTAGAAAGAGAAGAGGCAATGTTTCAAGAGGGCGACATCCATTGTCAGGGACCCCACCATCCAGGCCGTGCCCTCTTCCCGATGCTGCCATCAGGCAGGAGGTACAGGAGCCTGAAGACCCACATCTCAAAGTTCAACAACAGCTTTTTCCCCACTGCTGTCAGGTTCTTGAACTGACCTGAAAAATCCTAACTCTATCTTGGACTATGTTTCTTTTCCTCTCTCTCAACTTGCACCAGTGTCGTCGTTTATTTTGTCATGCAAGTTATGTATAATTTATTTTAATTTAGGTTTATGTTAACTTATGTTTGTCGTCATCTTGTTTTGTACTGTGCTGCTGCTACAAAAAGCTAATTTTCATGACATTTATACCTTGTGTATGTATGCCTATGACAATAAACTTGAACGTGAACTTGAACAGGAGTGGCCATTCAACACACTATGCCTACTCTGCCTTTCAATAATACCATGGCTAAATTTACCTTAGCTCTTTCCTGACCCCATATTCCTTGATCACCCTAATATCTAAAAATCCATTGATCTCACTGACTGGCCCTCCATTTTTTCCTTCCCAAAATCAAGAAAACCAAAACTTGCTTCTTTGTTATTTTGGTGAATCATCTTCTCTTAGAGCTGCAGTTTACTGAGATTTTGTCACCATGTAATTCATTGAATGGAATATAAACAATCCCATGCCGATCACATGGAAAGGCACATGATCTGTGCTTTGTTGTAAAAAAGATTCCATCGACAAAATTTAAGAATAGGAAGAGAGGATTTGCAACAAGTGAAAATTAACAGTAAGAGGGAGACAAAAGCAGAAGGGAAAATTGTAAATGTCAATTCTTCCTCCTCCTTCCCTGAAATGAATCACGCTTACTTCACTACAAGCATCATCCACCCTCATATACCTGCTCCAAAATGACCATATGTGCACTTGTCAGCAAATTTTACAAATAGAGCCACAGAGAGTCATAGAGTAATACTGCATGGAAACAGGCCCTTTGGCCCAACTTGTCCATGCCGACCATGGTGCCCACCAAGCTAGTCCCATTTGCCCGCATTTGGCCCATATTCCTCTAAACCTCTCCTATCCATGTACTTATCCAAATGTATTTTGAATGTTGTTATTGTACCTGCCTCAACCACTTCCCCCTATGCTCCAAGGAATAAAGAGCTAGCCTGCCCAACCTCTCCCAATAACTCAGGCCCTCCAGTCCTGGCAGCATCCTTGTAAATCTTCTCTGTACTCTTTCCAGTTTAACGTCTTTCCTATAGCAAGGCAACCAAAACTATACACAATACTCTAAGTGCGGTCTCACCAACGAGTTGAAACAGTTGCTGGAAAATTTAGAGGAAGTCTCAGTATGTTCAGAAAAAAGTATTTCAGAACTGAGAGATGAAAAATTATATTGAAACATTGACTTGATGATCTAATTTGCACTCCAGTACCACCAGTTACTGGAAGATCTTGAACACCCTGCCAGAAGTTCCAAACACAGATATTATCATTGGAGAGAGACAGGGAGTCAGTATGAAAGTCACTGGCTGCTCTACCATGGAGGGTCTAGCAAAGTCACAGCTGCACCCTCAGACAGAGATGTTCACTTAACCGCTAAACATTATCTGTCAAAGTTTCTCTTTGGGATCCATAATAAGCATCCAGCACATTAGCCTATGCCCCAGGTTCTATAAGGACCAAAACATAAATTACAGTTTGCTTTTTATAATGTAGAGTTGCAGAATTTTTTGCCAGTGTTTTATTTATAGAGAGAAATACAAGATCATTTTTTTGCTTGAAATCTGTGAGTTGGGAACAATGTGAGACTGGCACCAAACTGTATGCTGAATTTTGATTAGGGACATCTCAATTCTAATCAACACAATGAAGTTTGCAACAGTATAAATGCTGATGCAAAATGATCTCTGAATCAATGGGAGGTCAACAGTCTGAATGCTGACAATTTCTCTTTCCAGAACCCCTGAGAATTTGTTTTTACTTGTTTTATTATAGCCTATTAACAAACTTTCTTATGTTGTGTACCTAAATAGAAGGGACGGTACTAGTTCAGTTAACTGCACTTACAAACCCTGGGAAATGTTGTAATTAGTGGACCTTAAGACCTTCCAAGCAACAGGCTCCAGTCAAATGACAACAGTTGCAACAGCTTGGAGTGACCCAGTTATACAACACAGAAACAGGCCCTTTGGCCCAACTCATCCATGCCGACCAAGATGTCTATCTGAGCTCGTCCCATTTGCCTGCGTTTGGCCTATATCCCGCTAGGCCTTTTCTATCCATGTACCTGTCCAAATATCTTTTAAAGATTGTAATTGTACCTGCCTCTGGCAGCTCGTTTCATATACCCACCACCCTCTGTGTGAAAAAGTTGCCCCTCAAGTCCCTTTTAAATCTTTCCTCCCTCACCTTGGATCTATGTCCTCTTGTTTTAGATATTAGATATTTATTTATTAGTCACATGTACATCGAAACACACAGTGAAATGCGTCTTTTTGCGTTACTGAGAGTGTTCTGGGGGCAGCCCGCAAGTGTCGCCACGCTTCTGGTGCCAACATAGCATGCCCACAGCTCCTAACCTGTACATCTTTGGAATGTAGGAGGAAACCGGAGCACCTGGAGGAAACCCGCATGGACAGGGGGAGAATATACAAACTCCTTACCGAGAGTGTCCAGAATTGAACCCGGGTCGCTGGTGCTGTAATAGCACTGCACTAACCGCTACACTACCATGCAGCCCCTACCCTAGACTCCCCTACTACCCTGGGATAAAGACTGTTACCATCTTTTTCTCTTTCTTTTGTTTTTTTCTATTTTGGGGGACTCGTCCAGGATTTGAACCCAGGACTTCACAATAGTTTCCTGACATTGTAATTTTACTTGCCTCTACAGCTTCCCCTGGCAACTCGTTCCACAAAATCCAGGTAAATTTCATAAATCTTGTCTCGGAGAGATTCTAGGTGTCCTCCTGAGCTCTAAACCTGTTCATGATTTGTTTTTTATTTGTTTGCAGTATGTAGATATCACTGCCATTTAGTGCTCATCCCTTCTTGCTCCTGAACTGGAGATATGAATGGGCTGGGAATAAGGCAGACCAGGAAAGGATTTTCTTACCTGAAAGGAACCTGACAAATAACAAACTATTAGTATCATGATCACTTTTCCCAAGGCTAACTTCCCATCTCCACCCCAACTATTGAAGGGCCGCTTTATCTCTGATAATGTGCAATCAGAAAAGCTTAATTAACAATCTTTTAGTTTAGGTAACATTAGGAGAAAGTAATGGTAATATGATAGAGTTTTACATAAAACTTGAAACCCATTTTGTTCAATCTAAAAATTCATTTAGTCCAATCTGAAAAACAAAGCAAACTACAATGGTATGAGGTATAATAGTAGATTGGGAAACTATATTAAAATGCAAACTATGATTATTGTTTAAAGAATTAATACATAATTTGTAATAAATGTATTTCCTTCTTAAAGCACACAAAAACTTCTAAACCTCTTACTCCTTAAACTTATGCGCTCTGGTTATAGATAACGCTGCTACAGGGAAAAGTTTACCACTGTCTACCTTATTTTCTCTTCTGTCAGGTCCCCTCTCAGCCTTCTCTGCTCCAAGAAAAACAAAAACAGCTTATCGGTCTCCTTTCATAATTGAAACACTCCACCTCAGGCAACATCCTGGTGGATCTCCTCTGCACACTCTCCGGAGAAATCACATCCTTTCTGTACTATGGCAGTCAAAACTTACAATGTCACATATGTGGCCTCACTAATGTTTTACAAAATTGTACCTGCTCTTATATACTATGCCCCTGCTAATGAAGGCAAGCATCCTGCAAGCCTTCTTCACCACCCTATCAACCTGTGCTGCCACCTTCAGGGATCTTTGGATTTGAATACTAAGTTCCCTCTGTTCCTCAGAACTCCCTAGGGCCCTACAATTCATTGTGTATGTAAGATATCTGTATTAGTCACATGGACATCAAAACACACAGTGAAATGCACCTTTTGTGTAGAGTGTTCTGGGGGCAGCCCGCAAGTGTTGCCACATTTCTGGCGCCAACATAGCATGCCAACAGCTTCCTAACCCGTACATCTTTGGAATGTAGGAGGAAACCGGAGCACCCAGAGGAAACCCACGCAGACACGGGGAGAACATACAAACTTCTTTGATGACTGATTTGATGAGATTAATTGAGGAGTTGGTTAATTACAAACTGAAGGCGTTTTTGGACCTAAAGAACAGAAGGTGGATGCAGGAAGCTCAGCAGCTTGCCAACCGCCATGGCATGTGTGGGTTCTCCAACACTGTCTAAGCTACTATGACCCCAACACCCTGGGTCCCACCCGACAGTGAGCCAGGAACAGCAGTGACGCAGTCATCAGCTAGAAGAAACCACTTCCCGTTTTCATACAGACATGTCTATCCACAGCCTCCCCTACTGCCACTTTGAGGCCAGATGCAGGTTGGAGGAGCAACACCTCATATTCTGTCTTGGTAGTCTCCAACCTGATGGCATCACATCGACTTCCGGTAACCACTCCCCTCTGTTCACCACCCCCCCACTTTGTTTGCCCTCATTCCTGTGGCTCCCTCACCCCTTCTCTTTCCCCTCCCCCGCCCTCACGACCTGCCCATCACGTCCCTCTGGTTCCCCACCCCCTTCCCTTTATTCCAGGGTCCACTGTCCTTTCCTGGCAGATTCCATCTTCTTCAGCCCTTTGCCTCTTCCATCTATCACCTCCCAGCTTCTCACATCCCTCCCTTTCACCCCCCCCCCCACCCACCTTCCCCCACTCGCCTGGACTCAACTATTACCCACCAGCTCGTGCTCCCCCCCACCCCCCGCCTTTTTATTCTGGCTTCTGCCCCCTTCCTTTCCAGTCCTGATGAAGGGTCTCGACCCAAAACGTCGACTGTTTATTTCCCTCCATAGATGCTGCCTGACCTGCTGAGTTCCTCCAGCACTTTGTGTGTGTTGCTCCAGATTCCAGCATCTGCAGAATTTCTGTCTTTGATGTAAGCACACTTGATCCAGCCTATCCAGGTCAGCCTTTCCACCAATCTTCTCCAACAACAAGTCGGTAAGATGAATTGTTATAAATAAAATAACAAGATCTCAGTAGTAGAAGGTTTCCCTTCTGATATCTTAAACTCAGCGGTGAAAATTCAGTCACAATTCCACAGCCTCATCTTCCACATCTTAGAAAGGAAACAGACCTCAAATAACTGTAATCATAACCATATTCAAGAAAGGGGATAAGTCTGACTAAGCCAAATGAGTATTACTGTTTGCTGACAATAGAGTTAGCAGGGAAAGTAAACAAAGAAGGAGACACGAGAGACCGCAGATGCTGGAATCTGGAGCAACACACAAAGTGCTGGAGGAACTCAGCGGGTCAGGCAGCACCCATGGAGGGAACTGGACGGTCGACATTTTGGGTCGAGACCCTTCATCTGGATCTGAAGTAAACAAAGAAGCTGTAGATCAGTTAACTGAGCTGGATAGAACGTTGGGAGATGGACTATAATGTAGGTAGGAGTGAAATAATCCACTTTGGTGGGAATAGAATTTTTTCAAAGGTAGAAATTTATAACTATTGGTATTCAAAGGGATTTATGGTCACAGAACGTTAAGAGGGGGAAGGATAACATATTTGTTCCTCATTCCATCTGACTGCCTCTCTGCCCTGATGGGTTCACTGCGCTGCCTCAAGAAGGCAACATCCATCATCATAGATCCCCACCATCCGGACCATGCCATCTTCTCACAGCTACCATCAGGCAGGAGCTACAGAAGCCTGAAGTCCCACACCACCAGGTTCAAGAACAGCAACCTCCCTTCAACCGTTCGGTTCTTGAACCAACTGGCACAACCCTAATCACTACAGTATAGCAACACCATGACCACTTTCATCACTTTGCACTGAAAGGGATTTTTTTTGTTCTAATTGTGTTCTTTTTTGTAAAATATGTGTAAAATTTATGTTTAATTTATATTTTCCTGTGAATGCTGCTTATCTGATCCTATGTGCCTGTGACGCTGCTGCAAGTAAGTTTTTCATTGCACTCGTGCACACATGGACTTGTGCAGATGACAACTCAGGTTTGAGTTTGATAGGCTTGTCCTATTATGTAGCAATCCATTAGCATAGCAAATACAGTATGTATTTGTGCATATGACAATGAACTTGACTTTGATATTAAAACAGGTTACCTGATGAATACAACAGTGATTTATAGAGTCATACAGCATGGAAACAGACCCTTCGGCCCAACTGGTCCATGCCAACCAAGGTGCCCCACACAAGCTAGTCCCATTTGCCAGTGTTTGGCCCACAATCTTCTAAACCTTTCCAATCCACGTACCTGACCAACTGTCTTTTAAAAGTTGTTATTGTACCTGCCTCGACCACTTCCTCTGGCAGCTCATTTCCACATAGATACCACCCTTCGTGTACAAAAGCTGCCCCCTATGTTCCTCTTAAATCTTTCACTTCTCACCTTATTTCTATGCCCTCTAGTTCTTGATACCCCAACTCTGTAAAAATACTGAGTTCGTTCACCCTATCTTTGATTTTATACACCTCTATAAGATCACCTCTCAGTCTCCTAAGTTCCAAGGAATAAAGTCCTAGCCTGTCCAACCTCTCCCTATAACTCAGTCCCTCAAGTCATGGCAGCATCCTTGTTAATCTTCTCTGCATTCTTTCCAGCTTTCTTTCCTACAAGAGGGTGACCAACACTGAACACAATACTCCAACTGTGTACTCACCAGTGTGCTGTACACCATGACCTCTTAATTTTTACGCTCAATGCCCTGACTTATGATGGCCAGCGTGCCAAAAGCCTTCTTCATCACCCTGTCTACCTGTGACTCCACTTTCAGTGAACCAGGTACTCGTACTCCAAGGTCCCTCTGCTCTACAACACTCCCAAGGGATGCGCAGTTAACTGTGAAAATCCTACCTGGATTTGACTTTCCAAAGTGCAACACCTCGCACTTATCCGGATTAAACTCTTTTGTCTATACTTCCCGCTGCCTTGGTAAAGCAGCCAGTATAATCAAAGACCCCACCCACCCCGGACATTCTCTCTTCTCCCCTCTCCCATCAGGCAGGAGATACAAAAGCCTGAAAGCACTTACTACCGGGCTCAAGGACAGCTTCCATCTCACTGTTATAAGACTATTGAACAGTTCCCTAGTACAATAAGATGGACTCTCAACCAGGTGGCCTAGGCGCCCAGGCCTCCAGCCGCCCTGCCGTGGGAGTAGGCTGCCGTCTGCCTTGTAACAGAACTTCCTCTCACTGCGTAATATCCCAGGGACACCACATGCTACCGCTCTGCTTCTCAACAGGTAGACCCTGTTGGATTCTCACAATCTACCTTGTAATGGCCTTGCACCTCATTGTCGACCTTCACTGCCCTTCCTCTGTAGCTGTGACACTTTACTCTGCAATCTGTATTGGTTTACCTTGTACTACCTCAATGCATTGTGTAACGAATTGACCCGTATGAACGGTATGCAAGACAAACTTTTCATTGTACCTTGGTACAAGTGATAATAATAAACCAATTCCAACTCCCATTTGCTCATTACTCGGCTGAACAAGATCCCCCTGTAATTTTTGATAACCTTCTACATTGACCTCACAATCTACCTCGTTATGACCTTCCACCTTATTGTCTGCCTGCACTGCACTTTCTCTGTACCTGCAACACTTTAACGATCTGTATGGATGGCATGCAAAACAAAGTTTTTCACTGTACCTCAGTACATGTGACAATAATAAACCAATTTACCATTGCCCACTATCCCACCTATTTTAGTGCCTTCTGCAAACTTACTAACTTAATGTAAGTGGCATGGTTAGTAAGTTCTTGCTCCTTATAGGATCTTGCTCCTTATAGGATGCATCTTTCCTACAACACAAGATCACAAGACAAAGGAGCAGAAAAAGGCCATTCGGCCCATCGAGTCTGCTCCGCTACCTCACCATGAGCTAAACTATTCTCCCATCTAGCCCCAATTCCCAGCCTTTTCCCCACATCCCTTGATACCCTGACTGATTAGATACCTATCAATCTCCTCCTTCAACACCCCCAATGATCGGGCCTCCACAGCTGTATGTGGCAACGAATTCCATAAATCCATGACCCTCTGGCTAAAGAAATTCCTCCTCATTTCTGTTCAGGCACGGTAGCGCAGCGGTTAGCGTGACGCTATTACAGCGCCAGCGACCCGGGTTCAATTCCGGCCGCCGTCTGTAAGGAGTTTGTACGTTCTCCCCGCGTCCGCGTGGGTTCGCTCGGGTTTCCTCCCACATTCCAAGGCGTGCGGGTTAGGAAGTTGTGGGCGTGCTGTGTTGTTGGCGCCGGAAACGTGGCGACAACTTGCGGGCCGTCCCCAGAACACTCTATGCAAAAGATGCATTTCACTGTGTGTTTCGATGTACATGTGGCTGATAAAGATATCTCATCTTATCTAAATGGGTACCCTCTAATCCTAAGACTGTGTTTCTAACACCACAGTGGCTGCACTGTGAGGGAATGCCTCAGCCCTCCGAAGGTGCCATGGAGACGCCTCACACCAGACGGGGTCCAAGCGCCTGCCTGTGGTATCGCGAGATGTCTCCCACCTCCGGAGGCGGGAGGCGGACGGCGGCCGAAGTCTCGCGAGAGTTGTCCGCCTCCCTCTCCAGGCGGGCCGCGGCGGGGCGGCCATTTTGCAGCGGGTTCCGAGCGGCAGCAGTTCGTCGCCCCCCTCACACACACGTCCCGCTCACACATGGCCGAGTACTCCGCCGTGGCGCCGCCTAACGCGTTAACGGCGGCTGGAGGAGCTGGCGGCAGCGGCGGCGGCGGAGGAGGAGGCGGCGCCGGTGGTGCCGGAGGCGGAGGAAGCGGCGGTGGCGGCGGCGCCGGTGCGGGTGGCGGGACGGCCGGGGGAGGAGGCGCCGGCGCCGGCTTCAAGAACGACGCGTTCGCCGACGCTCTTCAGAGGGCGAGGCAGGTGGGTGGCCCGGCGGACGGATGGAGGGAGAGGATGGGAGGGTAGGAAGGAGGGGAAGGGCGGGGGGAGAGAAAATGGAGCGGGGGCGGCCTACCTCCCTCTGTACCGTGGGCCGGGTGGCTGTGATGAAGGGGAGGGGAGGGGAGGGGGGGTTGGTCGTACAGAACTCGGCCCATTTAGCGGGCGGATGGAGGGAGAGAGGGGAGGAGGGGGTTGGGGGGAGGTGTTCGGGGAGGAGGGGGGGTTTGAGGGTAGGAGAGGGGGTGGGGGAGGGGGTTGGGGAGGAGAGGAGGAGGGGGTTGGGGTAGGAGAGGGGGAGGGGGTTGGGGGAGGGGGTTGGGGGAGGAGAGGGGGAGGGGGTTGGGGGAGGAGAGGGGGAGGGGTTGGGGGGGAGGAGAGGAGGAGGGGTTGGGGGGGAGGAGAGGGGGTAGGGGGGGAGGGGGAGGGGAGTGGGGGATGGGAGGAGAAGGAGGAGAGAGTAGAGGAGTGTGTCCGGGCCCAGGCTGCGGGCCTCTGTGAACAATAGGCGAGGCCCAGGCCGCCGCCGTGGGAGCAGCCGCCGTCTGCCTAGTAACAGACCTTCCCCTCGCTGTGCGATGTCCCAGGGACACCACATGCTACCGCCCCGCTACTCAAGGGGTAGATCCTGTTGGAACCCTGGCACCCACACAGCGAGGACCCGCACAACAGCGATCATAAACACTGCTCGGGACTTCGGACCAATATCCTCCAAAACTTTGCAACCCAGGGATCAATCACACTTACCCATTCCTACACCCCCCCCCCCACCTTCCCGCTCCTCCACTTCTGTTCTCCCTTTGCCCTGCAGCCTTTTCTTTTGTGCTGTTTGCAGCTCAGTAATTGTATGGATGGAATGTGTCTGTTTTCCTGCCCTCTTCTCAATTCATAGTGCAATCTGCCACTGATTTGAAGGCATCTTTACAACTGGACTTTTTGATGTAGATTTTCTACTTAAACACACTTCAGGGAAAAAAAGTACTTGATCGGGCTGTATTGTTTTGTGAGGTTGTAATTGGTGTTTATGAAAATGCTGAAATGTTCCTTTGAGAAGCAAAGCATTCCAGACACTATCAGTATTTTAAGTTTTGAGTGAAATGATTCCATGCAATACCGATGCAGGGTTTTGGCCTGAAACGTCGACAGTTCCTTTTCCACCCGCAGATGCTGCTCAACCTGCTGGGTTCCTCTGGAATGTTTGTTGCCCCACTCAGTTCTCCCTTGTACATTTATCCTTCTACATGTAGTGGATGAAATACAATCTTGAAATACGATTGTAGTCACTAACTTTGAGGGTTAAATTTTATGCTTGTGGTACGTTGATTGTTAACAGCTCACAAGTTTCCATTGTCTTGTTTCTTGGATTGTTTTAAATGGTAAAGGGTAGAAAAAGATGAACTGTTTCTGGTTGGGAGGGAACCTAGAACAAGTTAGCTGGTCCAATAGGTGCTACTACACAAAAGCAAATAGACTTACAGAACTGGGATACTTGTTGATGAAGGGGTAATTGAAATGTTGAAAAAGCACCATGTTTAAATTAAGGACATTGAAATCTGTGTATAATTGCAATGATTCCTTGCCAACTTATTTTGACACAAGGAAGCCATTGACACAAGGCTCCATGGCATACCCAATAGGCATAATAGAAATGAATACAATGAAACAAAATCATAATTGTAAGATCATTGCCCCATGATCTCTTCAAATGGGGGGGGGGCGTAGAAACAAGATACAAGGAAATTGTGAAATGAAGAGGTAGAAGCACAGGAACTTTAATGTTCTTCATTGATGAGAAGATCGTGGGTTTGCATGCACTAATTAATGACGGTTACACGCATGTTGTACCCTGCAGTTTCCAATGAGGTAAAGCAAAAGTTCATTCTTCCAGCAACAATACATTTGATATGATTCATTGCCCAAGTCATTGTTAAAGGCAGCGTTGATCTAGCTTTCGCATTCTGTCTTTGACTAAATAATTAGATATTTTTGAAAATGCTCTTGAATTTAGTTTCTGATATCGGTGCAAGCACAGTATCTGTGCAAATTTTTTACAATCTCATTTAAACAGTGCCGCTTCTTTTGACCCTGCTTGGCATTTATATTAAAAAGCTATGCTTGTAGCTGAGATATTTGTCCCACTGGATATCTTTGCATTTGGTGGTCTTCGCAATAAGAAAACAAGACACAAAATTGGTGCCTGTGTAAGCCACCTCGCCTCTCAGCCTACCTGCCATTCAGTGGGATCTTGACTAATCTGCCCCAGGTCTTAACTCTTGCTAGTTCCACATGCCACTTGTGGGACAGACATATCACCAAGCATACTGACGCCTGCTTCATATTCATAATCATAAATCATAGATTTGTACTTTTGCATTTGGTTCATTGGTTGTACTTGGTGTGCACGGTAGCATAGCAGTTAGCGTAACATTATTACGGCACCAGTGACCCAGGTTCGATTCCACCGCTGTCAGTAAGAAGTTTGTACGTTCTTCCTGTGTCTGCGTGGGTTTCCTCCAGGTGCTCCGGTTTCCTCCCACATTCCAAAGATGTATGGGTTAGGAAGTTGTGGGCATGCAATGTTGGTGCCGGAAGAGTGGCAACACTTGCTGGCTGCCCCCAGCACATTCTCAGTATCGCAAAAAGAGGCATTTCACTGTGTGTTTCGATGTACATGTGGCTAATAAAGATATCTTATCTTTGTGTAGCTTTGAGCATTTGAGTTTGGAATCATTCAACATCTCTTCATGTTTAAATATCAGTGGGAAGTAATACAAACTTCTAAAACTATTTGTGTGCACATTTTGGTAGAGCTAAGAATTTTGAACTTCTCTACTAACTTTCCATTTGATGTGTTAGAGTAACAACTTCTAAAACTGATTAGAGGAAGAAAGCAAGCAATCCAAAAGATTTTTTAAATACTTCACCAGTCAGGTGCTCTTTATGGTTGTCTTAACATTCTACCTACAAAGCAAACGTTTAAAAAAAAGCAGCCAACTGTTCGGTATCCCAAACATCAATTCTAAATCTATTTATTAGTGAGAGTAATGGCTGAATTCAAAATGTCAACTTGGAAATAAATTATTACACAATGTTTGGGGCTTGCGTTAATATTTGTGGTGGGGAGTTGACAGAAAATCCTTCAAATCCTATTGAAAATCCAGATTAGAGCAGCCAATCTCAATTCTAGCCACTGGGTGGTGTGTGAGAATATTGAAATGTTATGCAGTTTTCTGTCTTTGGGTGGCGCTTTGCAGCAACTGGGAATTATAATCTTTGTTTCTGGCATTTTACACAAAAAAAGCCTCTGAAGCTAATGCAGTCTCTCTCTGTAAAAGATGAGAATAACCTTCTACAGTTTATTGATAATTTGTCACAATTTTGCTTTCTTTCTGCTTGTCACAGTGCCTGGTAATCTTCAAGTATTTTTATTTAGAGCTTCCTTGCATCAACGTGGAATAGATTGTCTACAGTGGGTTATTGTCCTGAAGAATTCATAAATACTTTTTAAATTATTCTAATAGTAAGATAGAAATACTGCAAGTTGGTGAATTATTGATGATTTAAGTTAAACAAATTTTTTTAAATTAAATTTAAAATTTTATTTACAGCATGGTAACAGGCCCTTCCAGCCCAACGAGTCTGCGCCACTCATTTTAGACCCCAAATTAACCTACCCATACATCTTTAGAATGTGGGAGGAAACTGGAGCACCCGGCGGAAACCCACGCAGACACAGGAGAACGTACAAACTCCTTACAGACAGCGACAGCAATTGAACCCCGATTGCTGGCGCTGTAATAGCGTTGCGCTAACTGCTACGCTACCGTGCCGCCCTAAAACGAGAGCTGCTCCTTTTGATGGCATTAGATCTTAATTAAAGTATCAGGTTGTGGATCAAAAGATCTCCTTGGTCCATTTAGAAACGAGTCCAATTTTGGAGCTTGTGTTGAGTTTCTGAAATGAGTTTGGCTTCTCCTAAGACAGTTCCCCGTGGGTCCAAAATTCCTAATCATAATTAGGAATATCAGACACCATGTGGGGAAAGTTTACTTAGTCCCTACAATTGGAAATGTGCATTACAAACCTCCACCTTGAGAAGATCAAAAAGCTTATTTAACAGTAAAAGAAAAAGCGTGATTTGAGAGTTCATTCTTTTCTGGCTGTTGCTTTCTTTAATTTCCTTCCCTACTGTGTTTCTCGGTAATTTTATTGATTTGCAGGAGGTTGGGGTTTGGGCAAAGATGGCATTTCTATGCCTGTTCTTGAGTCATTATTACATTAATAAATACCATCTTTTGAATACTTGCTGTCCAGTTGTAGGCAGACAAATGAGTTGGGTCAAAGAAAAAAGTTTTTATTTGACACCACAAACTCTTTTTTAAATTACACAGATTGCAGCAAAAATTGGTGGAGATACAGAACAACAGCAATAAGTACATCTGACTATGGATATGGTGGACAGAAAAGGCCCTTGGAAGATGGTGGTGAGTCATTACACTTTGTTTTAATATCCATAAAGTGGTTGGGTTTGCAGCAGATGAATCAACATGAAGGATAAACCTGTTTGACCTTCTCTTCACCAATCTGTGGCAGATGCGCCTAACCGTGATCAGTATTGGTAGAAGTCCTTCAGGAGATAGTCCCATCTTCACACCAAGGACGTCCTCTGCCATATTGTGTGGCAGTACAATTATACTAAGTGGGATAGACTCAGAACAGATCTGGCAGCTCATAACTGGGCATACATGAGGCCCAGTAGACCATCAGCAGCAGAATCTACACCCTAGCGATCTGTAATCTCGTAGCCTGGCATATCCCTCGATTTATCATTGCTGTTAAGCCAGGAATTCTACCCTGTTTCAACAAGACAGAAGTACAGGACAAGCACTACACAAAAATGAGTCAACCTGATGAAGCTGCAACACAGATTACATGCATGCAAAACAGTATCCAATCTAGGCAATCTCACAACCAATAGATCTGATCGGAGCTATGCAGTCCTGTGGCATCTAATTTTTAAAAAAAAAAATTTTTAAATTGTTATTTACAGCGTGGTAACAGGCCCTTCCGGCCCAACAAGTCCGCGCTGCCCATTTTAAACCCCAAATTAACCTACCTGTACGTCTTTAGAATGTGGGATGAAACCGGAGCACCCGGCGGAAACCCACGCAGACACAGGAGAACGTACAAGCTCCTTACAGACAGCGACGGGAATCGAACCCCGATTGCTGGCGTTGTAATAGCATCGTGCTAACCGCTACACTACTGTGCCGCTATTCTGAATGATAAGCCTACGAATAATTAGCCGGAAGAGAAGTTGACGACAAGAACATCCCCGCCCCTCGGGTAGGCCACAAATACCAAGTAGATGACATCCTGTGTTCCTACTTGGAACATCATAAGCCAGTCTTCAACTGATTCAATCCAATCCATTTCAAAGCAAGAAACGTCTGAGGGTATTGGATGCTGCAAAGGATCCCAATGACACCCTGCCTGTACTACTGAAGACCTGTGCCAAAACACATCTATCTGACAATGTGGAAATTTGCTCAATTGATCCAGTTCACAAAGAGCAGGACCAGTGCAATCCAGCTGCTTGTATCCCAATGAGTCTATTCTCAATCTTCAGCAAATTGTTAGAGTCGTAGAATCATACAGCACAGAAACGGCCCCTTAGGCCCACCATGTCCATACCAACCATCAAGAACCCATCCATACCAATCCCATTTATCAGCATTTGGTCCATATCCTTCTGTCTTGAGTGATCCAATTGGTCATCTAGATACTTAAATGTTGTGCGTGCACCTGCCTCTATCACCCATTCAGACGGTGCATTCCGACCACTCTGAGTGGAAAAAATCCTTCTAAATCTCCGAACTCTCTACCCTAAACGTATGCCCTTTCTGTTTTAGGCACTTCTGTTATGAGGAAATGTTTCTTACTACCTTGTCTTTCCCCATGGAGCATAGAGCACAAATGTGTTCTATCCAGTCTCCAGTTAACTGAAATGCTTCATCTCGGGTAACGTTCTGGTAAATCTCCTCCGCAGAGCAATCCTGTCTGTCCCATAGTGTGGTGACCTAAACCGCATGTAGCTCTTCAGCTGTAGATTAACCAATGTTTTAGAAAGATGTACCAGAACCTCATTCAATTTACTTCCTTCCTCACATTCACAGTGCTTCAGAGTTGCCCAAGTCCTTGGTTCTAATTCATTTTGCATTAATATTTTGCTAATAGTTGAATGTTGGCAGGCCACTTAAGTTTTTTCAAGTTTCCTAAGAAGCCATATTATTTTTCTTTGACCCTATAACAGTAATGGTATTCCCAACGCCCGAGCAATTTTCTCTCTGAGTCCAATATATTGGTTAATATGACTCTTCCCTGATTTGCGAACATTCACGTAACACATCTTTGCTCAACAAAGGGTTTTATTTAATTTAATTTGCCACTCAACGGTTTCATTTGTTACAACATAGGGTAGGGAACACAGTTGGAGACTATTACAACAGCTCACAGAAAATGGTGACATTTAAGTCTTTGATCTGGTCAGTGGGAACACATTTGTTGAAATAAACAAGCCAATTAAATTGGAGGAAGAACACCTCTGAACACTAGCTCTCTACTATCTGGCAAAAAAGGCCATTTGATGAATGGCTTTTATATTTCAGTGTATGATAACTAGCACTGTTTACTTTTCATTACTGCATCCTTACAGTCTCAATTTCTTTTCTCACCAGCTGATATGCGCTGTGAAAGAGCTTATTGTATTTCCAGCTATATGAGTATTTGCATACTGGAGGGTTATTTGGAAGCCTAACCCCTTTGATAACTGGGGGAGAAAAGAGATAAATGAGTAGAAAAGCAAATGCTGCAGAGAGATATAGTTAGGTTAAGTGAGTGGGCAAGAGTCTGGCAGATGGAGTACGGTGTTGGTAAAGGCGAGGTCATCCACTTTGGAAGGAAAAATAGAAGATCAGTTTATTTAAACAGTGAAAGATTGCAGCATGCTGTTGAGCAGAGGGACTTGGGAGTGCTTGTGCATGAATTTCAAAAGTTGGTTTGCAGGCTGCAAAACAGGTTATCAAGAAGGCAAATGGAACGTTGGCCTTCATTGCTATAGAGATTGAAATTAAGAGCAGGGAGGTAATACTGCAACTGTACAGGGTACTGGTGAGGCTGCACCTGGAGTACTGTGTGTAGTTCCGGTCTCCTTACTTGAGGAAAGATATACTGGCTTTGGAGGCGGTGCAGAGGAGTTCACCAGGTTGATTCCGGAGATGAGGGGGTTAGCCTATGAGAAGAGATTGCGTCATCTGGGACTAGCCTCGCTGGAATTCAGAAGAATGAGAGGGGATTTTATAGTAACATAAAATTATGCAAGGGATAAATAAGATAGAGGCAAGAAGGTTGTTTCCATTGGTAGGTGAGATCAAAACAAGGGGATATAGCCTCTAGATTCGTGGAATAGATTTAGGATGGAGATGAGGAGAAATTGCTTTTCATAGAGAGTAGTGAATCTGTGGAATTCTCTGCCCAGGGAAGCAGTAGTGGCTACCTCATTCAATATATTTAAGAGACAGATTTTTGCATAGCAGGAATTAAGGGTTATGGGGAAAAGGCAGGTAGGTGGATCTGAGTCCATGGCTAGATCAGCCATGATCTTATTGTGTATTGCTTTGAAAATGAGCATCAACTCGCCTGTTTCACAATTTTTTGTGTAGTGAAGCAGCTACCTGCATCAGTTGAGAAAATGCTTTATTTTGCAGATCAACCAGATACCAAGAAAGTTGCCCAGAATGACCGTAAGTTGTGCTTCTCCAGAATGGGATTCTTTTCCACTCATTATATTAAAAATGAATTTCACTCCCTATGTTACGTGGACAAAATTAAATAGCTCTCTTAAGGTAGCTGAGCACCTCTTGAACCATTGTCAAGCCAAAATTGACACCAAGCCATAGATTAGTGTGTGTGACTAAGTTCTCACCCAGCCCCTTTCCCTTCAGTCACCTGTTTGGCTTCTGACTGATGAAGCTATGGACTTAAGGTACTCATGCTTGGTCTCACTTCTCCTCGCTCTCCGGCCTTGCAATTTTTCCAGTTACAACTGCTCTGCCCCTCCATTTGTGGCTTTTAATAGCCCCCTAGTTTTTACTGTCTCACTGGCAGTCAGGTTGTCCAAGGACTAAACTTTGGGATATCCTCAATTCTCTTCTCCTTGGCTTGTCGTCATGAACAAACATCCAACATTAAACTAGCCAGCACCCTTGAATCTTAATGTGTATGGAACACAAATTAATTATGATCCTAATTGACTTGAAGGCCAGCAATGTAGATCCTTTGTCATCTGCTTATTTGCTCTCTG